>NC_143019.1:100459053-101161553 GCF_055824585.1 Amblyomma mixtum | reverse complement strand
CCAGGAGGGGTATGAGCACACACATGCATCTATAAATGTAAAGTTGAGGTTGACCAATTCAGTATATATGGGTTTAAACAATTGATATGACTACGTCATCCCCTTATTTGGGTGGCCCCTTCAAATTTACTCAGAAAAAAGCGAACTGCTGTTTTATCTGGGATCGTTTTTCCCAAACCGCCTTTACTATGCTCAAACACCAAAGTTGCGATTTTATTGTAATTAGATTGTATACAATGCACCCCTCATTGTATGATGAATATATTTTAAGAAAGAAACATTCGACAGAGCCCTGTCTGCTTAAAAAAGTGAATTTACTTTTATTTGAAAAAGGCTGTCAACACGCGAATAATAATTTTAATCATCATTACCAACCGTTTCCCTTCAAAAGTTATAAAGGAAACTTTCAAGTTAATAGCTCCCCTGTAAATGCCCTGACATCTTCTCGTACAGGCCACTGCATAAAAAAAAACAAATAGCAGGAAACGGAACACAGGCTCATTTTATTTCAGTTCCTCTCACTTATGTTAGCAGTGTACGCAGAATATAGGAACGCGGACAAAGCACCTGCAGTCTATATCCTATTCTTGGAGAAAATTCAGTCTCGAGGTCTCAGCGAACCTAGCATGAAATGAGTCCATTTGTTTTCTCTGTCAAATGCAGGACCAGTGCGGGGGCATATTCTAAAACTGAGACTAGCTGTAGCTCTGTTAGTGAAGGAACCGTATTAGTTCTCTACGTCCCATTGTGTTGCGGGGTCTGTCACTGACGGCTGGGCTAATCATTTCGTTTAGGCACCGCGAGCATTACGCTTGTGAGCATAAGAAAACATACTTCTCCACCAATGTGTTTCGCTTTCCAGCCTGTCAAGAAATGTTAACTCTTCTTAGAATTTGTATCGTTGGGCTTTGTACTTGAAACCAAACAAGGTATATGTAGCCTGATTTTGTTTAAACGGATTGCAAAGCCTGCGTTCAGGGCTCCTCAGCAACTCACAGTAGTGGATTTGTTCGTGTTTTCTTGCAAAGGAGTTGTCTGCTACTTTTATTAGGCATCAAAACAGTCGAAGGAAAAGGGATAAATATGTGTTGTGGCATCTTAGAACAATGATAGGTGAAGGATATCCGGCAAATATCTCGAAGATTACAGCGGTACTGTCGCTGGCGGTGAAGACAGGTAAATTGAATTTATCCTTCCAGTTAAAACGGCGGCCACGGCTATGAAATACTCGGCGGTAATTCCAAGTCGCGGCCAGTTAAGCTGTGTGTCAACCAGAACTGAACCTGGACCCGAAACCGGAACCGTACCCCAATTTCAGCCCCGCATTTTTTGAAACCGAGATTATCTTTTTTTCACACAAAGTGAAATGGTCTAGCGCGTAGATTTACTCATCCGAAGCTGTCTACGCTGGAAGGTGCGAAAATGGCGTCCAGTATATACAAGATCAAAATTTAATTAAATCTGGTTGGTTGGTTTATGGGGTTTAACGTCCCAAAGCGACTAAGGCTATGAGGGACGCCGTAGTGGAGGGCTCCGGAAATTTCGACCACCTGGGGTTCTTTAACGTGCACTGACATCGAACAGTACACGGGCCTCTAGAATTTCTCCTCCAAAGAAATTCAACCTCCACGTCCGGGATCGAACCCGCGTTGAATTAAATCTGGTGCCTGGTAAGTAACCTAACTGAGGCTTCTGTACGTACTAGCGCTAATTCCAAAGCATTGTACGTCAGGTATATGTGAATTTTTGCGTTATTACTCCTCCTCTTTTACATGTTTGTGTATGGTTTTAAAGAAATTGCTCGCACTGCTCTAATTCAATAAAGGATTACAGACACCAAATTTTCACTTGCGTGTGTTCATGATTCAAACGATGCTTTCGACATTGCATTACATGTAGCACCCCGTCGTATACGCCTACAAACAATAAATAACTTACATTCGAATTTCTTCTTGACGTTGCTGGGTGTCAATAGAACGAACGCTGTGACGTGCAGCTGAATTTAGGTTCCGTGAAGGACGATACAAACGGCAATATAACTGCTAATACGTCGTTTGTTGTAATTCTAGCTCCAGAAGCACACTTATGAATGGGCAGTAGTCAGTATCAACGCTTATAGCAGAGCCTTTCCGTGCCTCACATGACCTTAAGTCCAACTACATGTCACAATTGTCTTTCGGTTGATGAAACCGACATAGCATGGGAGAATATATTTTTTTTCCTATAATATTAAGCGGCCGTAGAGGAATACTACAAGGTAATCCATGCATTCTAATATCTAGGGCACCATTTGAAAGAAGAAAACACGCAACAAAATAAGTTGTGTTTTGTTTTTAATTCCCCGATTCAGAATACCTTCCCTTTGTTTGCGTCATTTGCCACAAATATATAAAAAATTAGCGCAACGACCCAACAAAGTTGTGGTGGTGCTTTTTCAGGAAAGGAAATCGCGCAGTAACAGTCAAACTTCTCGATGGACACCTCAACCACGCCGGTAAGGGAAGGGAGGAAGGTGGGAGTTAAAGAAGAAAGAGAGAAACAGGTGCCGTAGCGGAGGGCTCCTGCATAATCTGGACCCACTAGACATCTTTAACCTGCACTCACATCGCACAGCACACGGGTGCCCTTTCCGTTTCGCCTCCATCGAAACGCCACCGGATTCGAACCCGGATACACCGAATAAGTAGATGATCACCCTAAACACTTAGCCACCGCAGTTTGTAGTGCAAAATATACTTTTCTGTGTGCTCGTTGTCTCTGACAGCGTGTAGGGAGAAAACGTCTTCAAACAACTACTTTACGTGAAGTCGTTGTAAATCAAAGTGCAGCATTTAACAAATGAAAACACATTCCATACAACCAAAAGCCTTTTCTTAACCAGGAAAGCTAGCGGAACGCTCGGAGGTGAAGGTGGTTTATTCAGCACCAAAAGAAAACTGGTTGCGGTATGTGCACCAAAAAGACGTTGGGAGTGGAGAAATTGGCTGCCTGTAAAACGAAAAGGCGCCAAAACCTCCGTCAAGTGTGTCGAAAATGTTGCGTTTTATTTGCCTACTTCATCCCGTAAAGAAGACAAAGGAATAGCAGCTCGTTGTTTCACAGACAGGTTCTGTGTGCATGGAGAATGTGAAAGGTCGATGTCTTTCCGTACACTGCGGGAAGTGTAACTATAGTCTCCAGTCTGTAGCTGCTGAGCTATATATAAAAGCTATAGGCATCTGATTACACAACAATTGCGGCCGCAGAGTAAATTGAGCTATTGAGGGATGACTGCGTCAGTACCTCAGCGTCCCTGGATCGGAGTAACTGACGTACCTCAGCAACCTTTCATGTTAGCGGCTTTCATTACACCATGTGATGTTGAGACTGTTGATAAAACAGCCGGTTTCAATCCAATCTTGTTTCTAATAAGGCTTTTGTGACGTTAGAGCTTAGTCTGGGTGGATACTTTTCTTCCCAACGTCGTGCTGAGCTATATATTTCATGCTCGGAATGCACCGACCGGCCGACATTTCCAGGCTTGCAAATTATTTGCTGTAGTTTTGTATAACTGCCTATGTCTGCTCTCAGCAGCAGCCAACAAGTAATCTTGAACGCTTCCTGTTCTACGCCATGAAGCCGCATGACGGATTTAATCAAGGCTTCTTCTCTGAGTACGGAGTGGATGTACTCGTTTTTATTTATTGCAGGTTGACCAATAAACACTTTTTTTTACACAATCGGCTGTTATAGTTTAGGTGATGTTTCATGTAGTAGACTGCGCTCCTCGAGGTAGTTTAGAGGCCATTACTTTAATTCCCGCGGCTTTGGTATTGTTTCAAGTTTTATTACTCAAAAGGAGAGTTTTAGAGAATGGGTAATTCAAGACCGTGAATAAGTTTTAATTGAGCGCAAGACGAGCCCCGTTGCATTTAAGGGGCTGTATTGCATGAGGTTTGCAGTTTCAGGGACACATAAACGATATCTTACTCTTGCTGTAAAATCTAAGAATATACGTTTGTTTCACTGAAAAAAATACGCAATGGAAGGCCACAAGACCAATGCTTCCATTGAGAACTGACGCAAAAATCTCCCCAAAAGTGTTCCGTTGGAAATATCACGCAATTCCTTATATTTACAGCGTTGATAGGCGGACTACACAACTGCTTAGCAGTGTATCAACTTCACTGGGCTTTGATCACTTACGAAGTAACATTTATTCGGTGATTGGCTCGTGTTCCTCATTAGAGGAAACGGGGCTCTCTGGCATGTTTCTCAATTGCACGAGTGGCTAAGCTCAATAATCCATGTAAGTGAAAAAAAAATGGTTGCACCAAGCTGCTCTAAACCAAAGAACCTAGAGTGTCATTCTCTTCTGTTCAGATTAAAATGTCGTATAATACGTTATTGTCAGCTGCCTGCATTTATGTTCGGACATCACATAAGTGTAGTACTCATGCATAAATTGGCCAACGTTGTGATTTAGGGCATGTACGCGTGCTCAAAGCATTCACGAGTAAGGCTGCTCCAAATAACACGCAAAAAAGAAAACAGGCGTTTGCGTTCTTGTGCATTTCTGGACTAACGATACCTTACAATTTTCTCAGAGGAGCTAAGCATATCGCGTTGCATCAATCAAAATGAAAATATGGTTTTAAAAATCTGTCAATATGCGCCAACCTCCTGAACTGCTTTGCATATCCATTTCGAGCAGAGGCTTTAAACAGGAGACCGTCACGGTGCTCACTTCTGGTTCTTCCTCATAACATCTAACTACAGAGCGTGAGCAGGAAGGTGGGCCCCGAAGTGGAAGTCCACGATCTTGGCGGCACGTCCGTGGGCTCTCTTGGGGCGGTCACGTAGTGGAAACCGCCGAAAATTCATTTACGTCGCGAGCACCGCGACCGGGAAGGACTGGAATATCTTATTAGAAGAGTGTAAGTTACCAAACTTTCTCTGCCACTGGTGCAGCTCCTTTTTTAATTATTCTTGGTTTCGTCTGTTGTGAAGGGAATGGAAGAATATGAAAGTGACCAAGGTGATGTCCAAAGTTGAGCAGAATTACTCAAAAGGAGGGCACGTTGCGAACATGAGGAGCGTTGAACTTCGGTGCTTATATCAGCGTTGTCTTGCGTTCATTTAATAAATTAAAACGCGCCAAATAGCCTAGCCCGAACTTTTAACCATATAGCAAAAAGTGCAAAGCCGGCGATACAGACTAAATATAAAAATAGGTTTTGCCTTATGCCTCCTAGATCTACATAAATTAAAAAAAATTATGGGAAGAACGTCTTTCCGCTCATATTTATTGAAACGTCGTAAATAGAACAAGCGCTAGGAGCTTCACAACTCTTGCAAGATGGCGCACTGGAAAAAATGACGCTCGCAACAAATTGTCTCAAACTTGCTTTGGTCCAACTTATGCACTGCGCGGAAATGAGTTGGCGTTGCGTTTGCCTTTGGTTTTTTATTTCACCTAAATATCTGTGCCTCAGTTCATGATTTTAAATTTTTTTATCCCTTTTCGTTGATTTTAATTCGACCATGAAGGCCAATTACAGAGTAAATCCTCCAGTTCCTTGCATTTCTGTAAAGTATGGACAATTGTGACGAAACAGTGACCTGCAGGACTTCTCTCCCACGCCTTTATTGCTCGATGATTGAAGAATTACAATTAATTATCTAACCGCAAGACCATTGGCGTCATGGTCTACTTGCTGTGTTCAGCAGTTCTGCGCTAGTTAGTAGTAGGCAATGCGAACTTCCAATGAGGAAGTCGGCCAGAGCTAGACACCAAGCTCAGGAAAAAAAATTCTCTTCGCAAATTGTTGATGAGCGCTTTTTCTGTCGCTATAGGAGCCTATCTAGGAAGATTTGGCAGTTTAGCCCCACATACATGACTGTGGCTTTACAACGGCATGTTCCTCGCATGCTTTACATTTTTTTAAAGCTTATTCTGTTGCAGGCACTCGCTCACACTGCCAGCCATGCTAGCAAATTAATGGACAGACACGAATACTTCGCATTCCACCTTACTTTGTTTGGGCAGAAAGCATAAGACGTAGCTATCAAAATTGTCGCCTCGCGCCACCACTTCACTTTGGAATGAACAAGGAGAATGTATGTTCGATCGATCCAGAATTATTAAGGCTGTTTCTCCCGTCCTTAATTCGTCTGAACTATTTCATATCGTTGTATAGAACTAGCTTCTTGTAACTTCTTGGAAAATAGCCGTATGAGGGGCATGGGTACCAGAAAAGAAAATAATGAAATTGTGCATCTATAGCCGGCTGAAAAAGTTTGCCGAAGGCAGAAGCTGCGAAAAGACGGAAATTTTTTGTATTATCTAGCGAGCGGCAGTGGAGCGGTGCGATGCACTTAAATCATGGAGCGCCTGTCCCGTTTTCTCTCTTGCCCCTGTTGCTGCGCTGTTTTATTCAAGTATGTACGAACTCGCTCAACTCGCCGTTTTACTCAAATCGTGGAGGGCTACTACATCCATCGTCACTCAAAACTTGCATCCGCACTTTTGTCCAGCCTTGTGCGTGCATAGTTTGTCTCGTAAACCGCAGCACAAAAGAACGAGGAGAAAAGGGTACACTCTCTCCGGGACGGACGCTAACTACAAACTCCTTATATTTCACAAACCCAGCACGACAAATATTACTCGCACTGCGTGACATGGTGCGGTCCGTAAAATATAAAGCAATCATCACACTGAAAATGTTCCAAGATCAGCGAGCTATCATGAAAAACATCAAACAGGAACAATGCTACCTTTGCGGCTAAAAGGAAAAATAAATCAACAATAACAAAACCAGGGACTCGTGTGCCGACCACGTTCAGAAAGTGACGAATGGTAGCAAGCAACAAGGAAGTGCAGCTGACGAAGATTAAATGGCCAGACCGCCTAAAGAAAATAACCAAGTAGGAGATGTGAAAGACCGCCAAGATGGCGCGAAGCATATGTAAAAGAATTTATTCACAAAGGAAAATGAACACCTGAATGCCGTAGAGCCATCCATAAATTTCACTTTGGAAGAGGAAGCGAACGGCATGATACCGTTCTTGGATGTGCTCGTCAAACGTGATGCGCATCGCTTAGCCTTCAGCGTCTTCCGAAAAGCAACGCACACGGGAAGATACCTGGATTTTGACTCCGCTCATCCTACGGCTCACAAGCGTTCAGTGGTTGCGTCCCTTGTCAACCGTGCTAAAAACATCTGTTCCGACCCGGGGGGCCTTGGCAACGAGATGGCGCTTATTCAGAAGGATCTTGAGCGAAATGGCTACCCCAGAAATTTTATCAGCAAAGTGACCAAGAAAGTCACCTACACACGAGGAGCACAAGAGCTGACAAGAAAGATAAAACGTGCTGCGATTCCCTACGTGCGTCAGATCAGCGAGGCCCTTTCAAGGATTTTCCGTAAACACGGAGTGCACATCGCACACGTGCCAACCAGCAAGCTTCGAGCCGATGTGGTCAACGTGAAGGACCCGCTACCACGTCCCAAGTTCCCTGGCGTTGTTTATGGGATACCTTGCAGCGACTGCACCTCCGTCTACATCGGGGAAACCGGGAACTTCCAGCGGCGCATTAAGGAGCACCAGGCCGACGTCAGAAACAAGCGCGCTGCAAAAAATGCAGTTGCAGAGCACGTGCTGTCCACTGGCCACGAGATAGGCTGGGATGAGGTGGAAATCCTGGCGACGGAAAGAAACCTATCTGCAAGACTACATCTAGAATCCCTAATCATCCAGACAACGGCCAACACGCTAAACAAGAATCAGGGCACGCTACATCATATCTACGTGAAAAGTTTGCAGAAGATTCTGAAGCGTATATAACCATCCCTTCTTCTGTGACAGCCTTATTGTGAACAAGGGCCCCGTATGGGACCCGAAACGTCATTTTTCATTTTTTGACTTGGTCAGTGACCCAATTTTCCTTTGTGAATAAATAATGCTTCACCCTGACCAGACGGTGTTCCGTCGAACCTTGGACTATGTGTAAAAGAATTAAAAAGCCAGCGGTGCAGATGGCGGAGTAAGCATGCTACAAGAGAGCAGATCCGCCGACACACAGCGATTTACATGGCCAAAAATTTTAAAATAGACCGAAGCAAGCAGTTAGCACGGCATAATAACTAAAGCACTTAAAAACAATTACAATATCAAGCAGTAAACAGCACGGGCAACTAAGTAAACAAAAACAGAAACAAAACAGGCGGTAAACAAAGGCATAAGAAAAGCGCATTCAGTCAGGCGTCCAATCGGTGGCTGTAACTGAAACATGGAATGATTTCCATGAAAGACCGACCGCCATTTGTTATGCAGGAATTTTGAAGGGGTGCTAATGCACGCGTTCCCAGCCTTTGAATACAGAAACCGTAAATGAATTAAGTTTCTCTTTTGTTGTGTTCTGTCGCCAACAACATGGCATCCAAGATCAAGTGCCGACAGGCGCACTGGGGTTGACTGCAGTACCAGCACATATGTACCCCTGACTTTTACATTACGGAAGTGTTCAACCCGTCTCTCATTGAACCACCATCTAGTCTGGCCGATAAATGATTTTCCACACGTTAGAGGAATCTGGTATACAACTCCGCACCGGCATTGGATGGACTTGTTAGCATGTTTTGTTGTGCAGTCGGCTTGTTTCGTGTTCAACATCGAGCAAATTTTAGGCTGTTTGCATAGGGCCGTGGACACGACGTTCATGTCATACCATGCAGCTACCGTTTGATGTCATGCGAAAGTTTTTGGATCTACGTAACAACCGGCCCACGTTTGTGTTCCATCGGCTCATTTCTTATTTCTGCGTCCTACACTTTCTAGAGTAAGGCCCCGCACAGCCTGAAAATTAGGAAATATGAATAGCCAGCGGAGGTCAGGCATTGAACCTGGTTGTCAAAGCTGGAATCAGCAACATGTTCGCAACGCTTTTTTAGGGAGGCCTGAAGCGCAGCATTCACAATAGCCAATTTAACCAGTTTAGAATGCCCTCAGATGGCGGGTAGGAAACTTTACTTTGACCTCACTTTGCACGCCCAGCTGACGCGAGCTTCGTGAAACATGAGCATGAAATTCAAGAACTGCATCCTGGTGTCTTCGGACGTTTCCTAGTAGACCTTTAAGCCGTCAGAAGAGCCTTTAAACAATCCAACGGTGTTATCTATTGTTCCAAGGTTGTCTTTGGGTGCTTCACTGCTGAGTGAATTGAGGTAGTCGTACACGCACCTATGTATCTAGGCAATGAGGGTGTCATGAAGGCGTTGTTGCCCTGTTCTAACCACGGCGCTGAAATTGATATACGAAAACACAGGGGCAACTGATGATCCGATGCAGAGACCCCATTTTCGTACCAGGAACTTGTCACCGTACGACACAGCTGTGGACTGAAGATAAAACCCTACTACGCCCATAAAGCTGTCTCCGCTTATTGCTGCGTTGTTCAGGAATCTGGCGGTGCCGATCTCTTTAATTATTTGAGGCACAGCCTTGATTAGGCCTTCGCGAGGAAAGGAGTGAAAAAGGCAATTAAACGCACACGAAAGTGAAGGGCAGGCAAGGTGGCCGCACGCGTCGGCAAGTTTGGTAAGGATGCACAAGCGAGCTGGCATGTGGAACAGCGAAATGATGGAGACAGAATGATCCTCTTTTCCAGCAGGAAAAAGGAAACATTCTGCACGACGCAATGCGTAAATTAAAAACGATGACGCGCAAAAATTTTGCGCTAGGAGTTAAGCGACCTGTCGAGCTGAGAAAAAATGGCTCATTAGAGAGGCTCCTAAGCAGTGAAATAAACCAGGTAGACCATGCGCGTTGCTCAACTCGAAAATTCCCGAACGAGATTCCAGGTGTAGAACTTAACGTTCCCTGGACTGTAGTGGCGGGAATAGATATCCGGGCTATGCTAGTAAAATCATGCTCCAATATTGGATAGTGTCCCTGTCAGTTCTATAGCAATCGTCCTAAAATTCTTAGCAGCCAAAGAGCATGAAAGTCAAGCTTATGGCCTCACTTCTCCAGATGGGGGCGTCGGAAATGGGGAGAAGTATAATACAAGAACCCTGCTTTGCAACATTAATGTAGCCTTACATCTTCAAGCTTAAAACAGCCGAAATGAGCCGCCGCGGTGGCTCAGTGGCTATGGTGCTCGGCTGTTGTCCCAAAAGACGCGGGTTCGATTCCGGCCGCGGCGGTTGAATTTCTTTGGAGGAGAAATTCGAGGCCCGTGTACTGTGCGATGTCAGTGCACGTTAAAAACCCCAGGTGGTCGAAATTTCCGGAGCCCTCCACTCCGGCATCTCTCATAGCCTTAGTCGCTTTGGGACGTTAAACCCCATAAACCAACCAACCAAACAGCCGAAATTTGCCCAGAGCATAAAAGCAAGCGGTCCCCGATTCAACACCCATCGGAGAGCTGAGTCTGAGTAATCCAGCAAAAAACGCCGGTAAAATTAAATCTCACGACTTGCTTCACATGGCCTTTCTTTCGTGTTTCGTGTCGTACGATCAAATATATATAGGCGTTAATCCTCGAAAGGACCTGCCGTCGACCATGATTAACTGACAAAAAAACGACTAGAGGTACTTATTCTTGCTGCGTGCTTGTCTGCAGCAATCCACAAAGACACGAGTCAGGTCGTTTTCTGCACGCGCCGGCACCGAACGACCGCTGCTGCACAAAAACTAAACAGAGCCGTCTGGACCGCAGAGCGTAAGGCACGTGTCTACGCCTCTGGTTAAAGTACCAAGCATAGTGCAGTGTTGGCTAGGCTCTCAATGATGGGATCGTGAAAACACGCTTCTTGATCATAGACCTTCCAAACGACGTCATACGAGCTCCATGTCTTGCAGAGACACCTTAGCGGAAGTCGTACAAATTGTTGTCACAGCCCGCCGACCCTCTTTGGTGGGAGTGTAAAGAGGTTCTGATAACGATGTAGGAGTACTGCGTTTTTGATCCTTACAGCCCACTCATATGTCTTTGAGCCGTTTACGTGGAATTGGACTGCACGCTTCAATAAAGAAAATTGCCAGTACTGCATGCTCAAGCGAAGTGCAGTGCGAAGTACTGCATGGTGGACTAGTTGCGAATGCATCCTGAGAAAGATAACTAGGAGTGGCTTACCTGCCGCAGATAATTCTCAGTTGGGTCCCAATTTTTACTTTGGCCAAGTAACCCTCCTCAACATGCATTTAGAAAGAACGGAGCAGATGTCACGATGCGGATTATTTGCAGATACGGCCTGTGAAGCATGTTTTAGATATTCTAGCACCAATTTTAGCACATATTGCCACGCGCCTAACGCGCCGCGCGGCCTCCGCGCTGAGTCGAAGACGACGACGAAGCGGCGGTGGGCTCTCGTGGCGCGCTGTTCTGTTCTGTGTCGTGGAAGCTGGCTCGATAATTAAAAAGAAGGCTCCCGGTCTTGGGTTCTCCCCGACGTCTACCTTCACGGCTCCTCTGGTCGTGACACTGGTGGAGGTGCGGCCGATGCTCCCTACTCCTGAGGACGACTCGACGCGTCCGCCTCTTGTGACCACCCCTGTCTATCGTGCCAGCCGGAGGATCCGCGGCCTGTCCCCCGAGGCCCTTCCTATTGTCAGCGCGCCTTCAACTACCACTCCACTCATGGCGACGCCACTGCCCGCCCTGCCTACGACTGTCCCTGCAGCCAGCCCCACCTATCTCACCCTTCAGACTCCACGCACGCCTAAGCCCTTTCACGGCGACCTGTTTGAAGATGCCGAAGACTGGTTGGCTCACTACGAACGGGTCGCGACCTTTAACTGCTGGGACGACGCTACAAAGCTGCGTAACGTTTACTTCAGCCTTGAAGACTCTGCACGAACGTGGTTCGAAAACCATGAGACTACTTTCTCTACGTGGCCGGACTTTCGACGTCAGCTCCTGAGTACGTACGCCAACAGCGACCGCCGGGAGAGCGCAGAGCGTGCACTGTCCTCTCGAATTCAGCTTCCCAGTGAGGGTGTTGCCATGTACGTCGAGGATGTGAAGCGTCTTTGCCATCGCGCCGATCCGGCCATGCCTGAAGAAAAAAAGCTTCGGCACCTGATGCGCGGCGTAAAAGACCAGCTCTTTTCCGGCCTCGTGCGGAACCCGCCCAACACCGTCGCGGAATTCCTTGCCGATGCCGTGCACATGGAGAAATTGCTGCAGCAAAGATCCCATCAGTACGACCGGCAACTGCGCCAAACGTCGACTCTATCAACGTTGGACCGGTTCGACCATGAACCCAGGACGAATGCGGACTCCCTTCGCGAACTCATTCGTTCCGTGGTCCGCGAGGAGCTGCAGCACCTTCAAGCCACCTTTGCCCCTCGCGTCGATTCCGTCACCAGCGTCATCCGCGAGGAAGTCCGACAGGCACTCGGGGCACAAGACGCTGCAGCTGTGCCGGCGCCGCAACCGACCCCATACGATCCCGCGCCGTACCCGACTCCTGTCCAGCCAGTCACGTACGCGGACGTCGTGCGCCGCGCGGCCCCATCTCCTGGGCCTTCGCCTTACACCGCACCATTGGTCGCGGTGCACTCTGCCCAGCCGACTCCTTACTGGGCGGATCGGCGCCAGGCACCGCGGAAGACTGACCTCTGGCGCACTCCGGATCAACGCCCGCTCTGCTACCACTGTGGTGAGGCCGGCCATCTCTACCGGCGGTGCCCCTATCGCGAAATGGGTCTACGCGGTTTTTCTGTCGACAGCCCCCGTCCACGCCCTGGAGAGCGCCCTCAAGACATCGCCGAGTATGTCACCCGCCAGCATAGTTCACCTCACCCCCAGTCCTCCCCTCACTGTACATATCCCATTCCACATCGAGACGATGTTTGCTTTCGCGGGGGGGAATAATGCCACGCGCCTAACGCGCCGCGCGGCCTCCGCGCTGAGTCGAAGACGACGACGAAGCGGCGGTGGGCTCTCGTGGCGCGCTGTTCTGTTCTGTGTCGTGGAAGCTGGCTCGATAATTAAAAAGAAGGCTCCCGGTCTTGGGTTCTCCCCGACGTCTACCTTCACGGCTCCTCTGGTCGTGACAATATATTTAATTTAAGTTTGGAATACGGAGTGTTCCCAAAGCGCATTCAAATTGCTAAGGTGACAGCTTTGTATAAGAAAGGTGATAAGCTTTGCGTTTCAAATTATAGGCCAGTTTCCGTGCTGCCAATCTTTTCTAAAGGACTGGAAAAAATTATCCACACGCGAATATCATGCTTTTGTGACAAACACCAAATAATAACAAATTCGCAGTTTGGTTTTATCAAACATAAATCTACAGAGACAGCATTACTAAGCCAAAAAGAGTACCTCTTACAGTGTTTCGAGGAAAAGAAACTTGCCCTTGGCGTTTTCATAGATTTTTCGCAGGCTTTCGACTACATCAGCCACAACATACTTTTGACAAAACTGTTCGACTACGGCTTCAGGGGTCGTGTCCACGCGCTTCTTAAGTCATATCTTGCACATCGCTTTCAGTTTGTTAATATTAATAGCTGTCGATCCTCAGTAAAAAAAGCACCTGCTGGCGTACCTCAGGGAAGTATCCTTGGACCGCTTCTTTTTAACTTATATATCAATGATATCGTTAATCAATGCCTGCATTTGAAGTGCGTTATGTATGCAGATGACGTCTCACTGTTTTTCTCATCAAGCGCATGTGAAGATGTGATAAACGAGGCCAATATGACACTAAGTACACTCCATCAGTGGTCCCTTAATAATCTGTTGAAAATTGATGTAACTAAAACTAAGGCAATTATGTTCAAACCGAAAAATAAAAACGTTATTCTACCATGCGATCTTAAGCTAGGTTTGGAAATGATAGAGGTTGTAGATAATATTAAGATATTAGGGGTTCATTTCAACAGCCAGCTAAGCTGGGACAATCATGTTAACGCTCTCATCAGTAAGCTTTCTCGTGTCACAGGTATCATTAACCGGCATCGTCACTTACTTCCATGCAAAGTTAAACTTCTCCTATATAATTCGCTTTTTATGTCCCAAGTGAACTATGCGCATTTAGTTTGGGGAACAACTACAGGTACCAATAAAAATAAGATTTATGTTTTACAGAAGAAGGCTCCGCGTGCAGTACTTAACGTCGGTTCTCATATAAACACATGCGATTTATTCCACCAGTTCAATGCCATAAAAGTATCTGAAATGTATAATGTTAGGCTAGCTGAAAGATACAAGAAGGACATAAAACAAAATATGAATTACTTGCGTGACACGGCACACCTTTCACTAAATGCACAAGTTTATCCTATCAGACAGCGAACTGTGGCATATTCCAACCTGCCGCACAATATATGGTACACATAGTCTAGCAAACACGTTGCCCCGTCTTCTAAATAAGTTTCAAACTGCACAAGTTGATCTTTCACGTGCATGCCGCAAGTTATATACGATGTATGTGCCACTTTATAGATTCATTGCTTCTTTATCCCTTCACTGCTTCTTTATCTCTTTCGTTTCCGTATAGTGTTGACCTAATTTGAGTAACCGAATTCCTGTTGTTTCGATGACGTGTATTTTTCTGTTTCCTTTTTTGTTACCATTTTTTGTTGTACACTTCATTCCTTGTTATTTTTCTAATAATACGCAAAACCATTTTTTGATAACTATTGTTTGCATTTTGAGATGCTATTTGTTTAAAACATTTATGTTACCTGCTGCCCTGCAATGTAGGGGCCGAGGGGCACGTCAAGCCAAAATTTCTGGTTTTTTCCCTCGGCCCTCACCACGTGTTCATGGGAAATAAATTGGAATTGAAAAATTGAAAAATACATCTTCTAAGAGTTCTTAACTCATAAGGGTAAAATTTATCGTTCCTTTATCTAAACCCCATTTAAATCGACATCGGCTACTGGTTGATTTTCAGCAGTACTGTGCAAGTGTAGAAGTACCTAAGCAAAAATATTCGTGCCCCACACGTGAGGTTACCGTTGGGGCTTCTCGCGCTATTTTTTTGTGCAGTTTGCTTAATTATATCAGGGAGCATTTTCACTTCGTAGTTGCGAAGCTACTGCTGGGTACAAAGAGAATAGCGTTAACAATTTTTTTTTTTTTTGGGGGGGGGGGGGGTATGCGAAGGGGTGAATTACACTATACGTCCAAGTGAGCGCTGGATATTTTAACCGAGAGATCTTGAATGCCCCAAGGAGTAGTGTCAGCGTAGGCCGTCGAGCCAGTGCTGTGCATAATTTGGCTCCTATGTTAATGTCATCCGCATATCTGGCCGCATATCTGTAAAAATTCCGAAACACCAAACACCGAAACACCAAAATTCCGAAACTCCACAACCCCGAATCTCCAAAACTGCGAAACTCCGAAACTCAAAAACTTCAAACTCCGAAACTCCAAAACTCAAAAATTCCGAAACTCCACAACCCTGAACCTCGAAAACTCTCAAACTCCAAATCTCCGAAACTCCAAAACTCCAAAAATCCCAAACTCTGAAAATTCGAAACTCCAAAACTCCAAAACCGCAATACTCCAAAACTCCGAAACTCCAAAACTCCAAAACTCAAAAATTCCGAAACTGCACAACCCTGAATCTCCAAAACTCCGAAACAGGTCGAGTGAAAAGACAGCTTTTTTTTTTCCTTACCTGCCCGACAGGCAGGGATACGGCTCCTTCGACATGTGCGCGTACTGAGCAAAATGCAGTACATCACGCATTGTTCAACATCATAACTGAAAAAAAACCCTGGCTAGGTTTAAGCAGCGGAGCTCCCCCCCCCCCCCCCCCCCCGCCCCCCACAACACACACTCCATCTCGCTTTTTTTGCAACGACGATGCGGTCAGTGTGATCGCATTATTATTCCACTATTACTCTCGTCCTACAATATACATCTAGCAGGTCATTTTTCGATTGGCGATTTCAACAATGAAAGCTGCTGCCTATTTGTTTCCTTTCATAAAGCGAATATACGGAGCCCACGGAAGGGAAACGTTGGGCAGATGGTTCTTATAATCACAAGGTGAGCAAGGGAAGGAAAAGGGTGTTTTTCAACGTTTCGACAAGTGGACTTGGTGAAACGTGGGCAAGTACTCTGATGCTTTACCATCTTTTGTTCACTTTGTGATCAAGACGTATATGCGTAACTTAAAGAAATAACCGCTTTATTCAACCACAGAAGGCAGCTTTAAAAATGTTGAAAACTTAGCATAAAGGAAAAATAACCGTTGTAGAGTCATTTTTCTCTGAACTGTGCCAAGAAAGAAAAACTTTTCTATCAGAGAATTCTTAAGAGAGACATAATAATTAACACAGTGGAATATCAGAGACTTATCAAAGACTTATCAGACTCTTACCTAACGTGCGAAGACTCAGGTGTGCTCAGAAAGACGCTTCCAGCTCATGCAATGAAGACAAATATAAAAGTGGGGAGTTCTGTGGTTATTTCTTGTCCTAGGGATCGCTTGAGTGCATATGGTTGCTGAGATATGTTTCACGTATATTTAATTCATTACTGTCAACTCTCGTCTCTGTGCACGCGCCAACAGTAGTGGAGGAGTTAAAGATGGTTATTTTTTGAAGTGAGTATGGATGGACACTGAAATGACAGACGGATAAATATCGACAGAGAAAAGAAAGGTGAAAATATACCTGCTTAATACTTTCCTTCATAAATGAAACTTACCCGTCAACTTGAAAATCCTAGTTTCCAAGTATTAAAAAAAAACTTACTGGTGGCACTGCGCACTACTGCTAAGAAAAAAAGAGAGCGGGAGAGGTAATGAAGACCTCGACCGCCTTTGATGCTTGATACCCGCAGAGCCATATGATAGCTTTTCATAACTAAAAAAAGCGTCATTATCTTCTGTAAGAGAGCGAGGATAATAAAGAATATAAATTAAGTGAACAAGCCTCTAAGCAGAGGAAATAAAACAAGAAAGCGTAAAAGATTTGTTTGAAGGTCCTGTCAAAGCATCACCTTAGATTGTTACTAGGGCGCATCAATTGGTTTTCTGGAGGTGATCAAGTGCGCCACAACAACAGTCAGTTTAGAGAGAACAGAAAGGACATCCCAGATGTGTCATAGTGAGGAGTGAAAAACATGAAAACCCTAGCTCACGGCAGGATCTCCTTTCTTTCAGCTCCTGCGGAACCTATGCGCGAATGGCTATCGGAGTCTCTTCTTCAGTTCCAGTAGCAATTTTTGCTTTCCATGGTTCCATATATGACTTACAAAAAACGCAATCGTAGAATGGTGGCATATGATGAGAGATGAACTGTCAGCGCGCTGAGCTATACGGCACAGAAGAAGGCACAAGCACGCCTGGCGAGGTGTGATTTCGAAAAAATATGCCCCACTTTCCTTGACTTCACACAAAAACCAGCAAAGTTTTATGCCACAGCTTGTGCTGTGCTTCAGTCCTTCACGACAAAGTCGCTTAAGGCTCCACAGCGATAACTTTAGAAACTCCACGACGGCAGATTTAGTAAACATACATGTAGAAAAGCTCTCACAATGCAAATGTCATGCGACTTTTCAAATGCTTAATTTCCGCCTCCTGATGCTTCCAGTTCTCCATGGAGCCAAATGACCATAGGGAAGGCGCTGCTGCGGCTCAACGCAGAAAACTGTTTTCGCTTACGCGACGAAGACGCAATCCTGTGGTTTGCCGCAACAAAATTATCCTAAGAAAAATTCCCCACTGCCTCTTTGTTCTCTCATCGCTACTTGAAATAAAAGCGGACGCGCATGTCCACATCCATTGAATTGCCATGTGAACGAAGGCCACACTAACTGAAATCAAAGAAACCTTAATGGAATGCTTTATGTCGTACTGATCAATAAGAAATATATGACGTAACCATTTTAACCCTAACGTTAACTAATTGCAAATTAGATAAAAAGGCACCCATATGACGTCTGTAGAATGTGAATACGCAACCTCCGCATGAAGAGTGCAGTGCTTTTTAATGTTGCGGCAGCGACTGACGATCCTACCATCTACTTCTACGTCCCTCAGGTTGCATGTATCCTCAACTTAGCAGTCTTCGTAAGTGCCACAGTACACCAGAGCGGCGTACATGGAACGTCCTGTACTAGAGTAAACGCCACGCGGAAGTTTTTTTGATACACTGGAGTGATTCCCTTTCGTTATTACAAGCAGTTTGTTGTAGTGAGGCGGAGTGCTGTTAAGGTTTGGAAGAGTAAAGTTATAAGCCAGCCGGTGAGACATGGAGAGTATTGTCTCTGTTCTGTGGTTTTTAGTTATGCTATTAGGGTGTGCGTACCCATCTTCCAGAGGCCCCAAAATAGTGTTTCAGGCTGCACAGGAAGAATAAAATGAGGCGCGCACAAAGGGATGGATTTTTTACGATGTTTTTGAATTATCTTCAGATACTGGCACAGTGTATGCGTGGAGCGGCCGGTTACACTAAATAATACCTTCAAACATAACTCTTTTTCAAAGGAGAATAAATAATAGAATGAACTATCAAATTCAGTAGGCATATCTTCCTTCATCAGTGCTGTTACTACTGGTTTAGAGGCTATATTCAATGACATGAATGCGTCTTAAAATGTATTTCTGTTTCTGGTGCG
This sequence comes from Amblyomma mixtum, assembly GCF_055824585.1. Classification (NCBI taxonomy): domain Eukaryota; kingdom Metazoa; phylum Arthropoda; class Arachnida; order Ixodida; family Ixodidae; genus Amblyomma; species Amblyomma mixtum. Next base: position 101,142,982 of record NC_143019.1, on the reverse strand, counting down.
CATGAAACGAGTGTAGTGTCTTTTGGTTCACCGCTGTTAGTTTTTATAGATATCGGCATTGTACGGCGTTCTGTTTTCTCTTTCGACATGTAGCGAAATTTTGTATCTTCCGTTTGTAGTATATTTTTTAATCCACTCCTGCAAAGGCCTTTACTTGTGCTGGCAAAAAAACTAAACAAGCAAAATCTAGGCTTAGAATACAGTGAAAATTTGCTAGCCGCCGCGGGTTGGATCCCGGCCGCGGCGGGTGCCATGGAGGCGAAATACTTGAATCCTGTGCACTGTGCAAAGTCAATGCTCGTTAAAGAACTCCAACTCTCCACGACGGCGCACATCATAGCCTGAGTAGCTTTGAAGCGTTAAACCGTAAATCAATGACATGCTGCGCGGTGCTCGAAGCAGTTTCATTTATTTCCTTATCTCAGATCAGAGCCCACTTACCGCGGACACTGCCAATGTCAATATCTTATCAAATGGGACATTTTTTTCCGTCCCAAATGTACAGGATAGCGGCGTCAACAAAGCTTTGCAACGGGGGTCGTCGACCGCTGCGCAATCACTGAAAGAAAAACGTCGTTGTATATTTCGCTGCTGTGATAACAAATGAAGATCTGCGCGAACAAAAGGCGACACGGACCAAAACACATATATCAGAAGGAAGCTGCTGGTGCGGCAGCTCACCATTCATTCTCGAGGGAAGGAATAGCCACCATAAATATTCCTCGAGTGTTGAAATGCACGGAGCGACCCCCAGCACAGCCTGCTGTGTGAAAAGCGGGGCTGAATTATTGGCACCGCGCCGGACTACATCGCTCCGTGCAAAGGCTTTTTGACACTTCATACTAAAGATAACTGCTCTTGAACTTCTCTCTGCTATTCGCAAAGCAAGCTGAAGAGTGATAGATAACGGAAAACTTTTTTGCGTGCTCTCTATTGCCGCCAGCCCAGTGTGCGTATCTGCTGTAGCGAGAAATAAGAGTTCTTTGTTTCTGGCGAACACCACTCAAGCTGCAGATGTGGATTAAGCCACACTGTCTAATCTGTAGGGGAAGAGTTTGCGTCTAGCTTTCCAATTAGGAGCCCTAACGTTAATCTAATCAAATCTGTGTATAGTACTGTCTGCCGTAACTGCAATTATATTTCAGCCAGTTGATGAAAGTGCATTCACATTAGTCGACCTTGCAGACACCAAACTGCTTCTCATAGATATAACAATTTACAAACAGTTAAGGGCAGTTCAGAGACCCGACAGCTTTGCGGCCTTTATTTCTCGCAATACGCCAACGTGCCTAACATTGTCACGCCGCATGAAGAAAACGTCATGTGCATTCCGGGTTTGTTTGCTTATTTATAATCAATTTAACTGTAAAGAATAATTTATGCTACCAAAAGTAGCAATGGGAGGCAAAGAGTGTGACAAGAAGTTTTCCTCGAAAACAAGAAAGGAAAGCACTTTTTTACGCTCTCAAGTTACAACAAATCGGAAAACGGGTGTGATCATATAATAACGCGTGAAAAATTGCTTCTCATACATTCGCTTTTTTATGTCCTGTCTGCCCGGCGCACATTATGTTTTTCTGTGCACTCTGAAACTTATATTACTTTTCATTTGCGAGACAAACGCAGTAGTTACACAAATTTTTCAATCGATCCCGAGAAACTTTTTTCACTCAGTCAAAATGAAGCCCCTTTGCTGCAGCAGATATTCGCGTATGCACGACACAGCAAAACTTTCTCACTCTGTGCAGCAGTATATAAAGAGGCCCTGCGCTGCTGGAACAGCGTAGAATAAATTCCAATGGAACACCGCACTCATAGCAAAGGAAAAAGTTATAGAATGCCCTGCAGTTAGCCTCATGGCAATCAGGCTGGCAAGGGCGAATGCGAAAATAAAGGCATGTCTGAGGACACAACAGGTACGTATGTCCTGTTTTCATGTCTTTTTTCCGTCCTTGTTATATTTCGCGACTGAGAGCTGAGACAGTAGGACCTAATGTGGGAGCCAACGTTGCCAGGATGACATTCAAGCCACCGTTCCACGCTTCTCGTGACACCATAAGTCCGGCGGCACACTACGCTGTTGAATGCAACTATATCAACTGGTATTCCTTTCCCTGCCCTCTGTGGAAATATGTAGAGAGCCATCTTTTAGCATTACCGCACGAAGGACATCACAGTGTAAGAGGGATAAAGACTCAATTCTCTTGAATAACGAACCGAGCACGTGAATACTAACTCTAAATGTAAGCGCGAATTTTAAAGAAGCGCTTTAAGAAATCTGCGACTCATACCGCTGTCAGGTAGTGGCAGCTTCATGCAGACAAGTACAGCAATGGCTCACGAGTCAATGTGGATGTGAATATATTGTTTGTATTGAATTATTGCTAACGCTCGCACTGATGAGGCGCAGTCCAACTGCAGAGAAACTCCACCTCACAAAAGTTCCTCCTGATAAAAAGGGAACCGAAAAGGAAACTTGTGATGTCGCATCCAGGTCCTCTCATTGTGGTCGACTGCATCTTTTATTTAGTTCCTCAGCGGTAAATGCACCAAACAACGATGGCGACAGCTCACGCTACAGCCGACAACTGTCAGTGTAGTTGTGGACCTTTCTTCAATGTATTTATCGTCAACAAAATTTAACCCCAGTTTGCAAGTTGCCATGCGGAATTAGTTGAAATAATTTTTCCCTCCAACCAGCAATTTCGTCGTTTTTCTTTCAATGTTATATTAATTTGTTTTTCAAGTCTTTGTTTAAACATTGTTGCTTTTACCACTTCTAACTGCGCCTTCGCCATCTCATACGTGCGCTTTTCGCCGACACAGATTAGTCATTTAGGCGTCAAACTAAACAAGTAATAGCACAAATGCAAATAACCACGCAATGTCACCAGAAAGCAATAAATTTGTTTTACCTGAGAACGTTCTCCACAAGAAGTACAGAGATGCGTTGCATCACATAAGACCTCCTTCCTGAAATCCATATGTCTGTTTTAGAAAGAACGAGAACCCAATGTTGAAAATAAGAGCTTCTTTCCCAGCCCATCATCCAATCAGCATAATCTTCTTTCAGAGCGAAACATGTGCACGTGTTCCGGGCAGGAATTAAGGTGGGGTGGGGGGGGGGGGGCGGTGCGAATTTGCGCACTGTCTGCACTCTTGTTTTTAACAGTTGCACTTAGACCAGAAGACTTCGGAAATCGCATCAGGGCAAGCAAAAGTTATGGCACTCAACGGCTAGAAGCCTCCATACGTGATCACCAGCGAACCACAAATTTTCCTGAGTGACAGGAATGCAACACATGCGGCTGCACTTTATCTATTATTGCAAACGGCGTCAAAGTGACGTGTGTGTGACCCTACCTCTCGACGTTTTGCGGTTAAATCCATCTTAAATCTTTTGCTTGCGCCAAGTTGAAAGTGATGTCAACAAATCTTGACGAGTGCGTTTTTCTTCTAGTTTCTTTAATAGGTGCATCGTTGGCCACGTGGCACATCTTTTCCGGGTGTTATGGCGCAAGGAAAATTACATGAATGCCGCACTTTCAGCCGTCTTCTGAGGCGATGACGCAGGTTCTGCATGCGTGGCACCAAAACTGGACGCGTGTGGGCCCCCGGTTTCTAAAGCTGGAAGTATTGCATCAACCGTTAAGCCAACATACGTGAGTGTATTTTTCGGAAAGCCAGCTCTGGGAAGTGAAAATGAAGGTATGTTATTGCATCGTCTTTGCCTTTCTTTGAAAGCGCTCTGACGAAGTCAGGTCCGACGCAGTCCCATATATAAACGCAAAAGCTTCTTACCTTGATATCTTGTTAAAAGCGAAATTGCAAGGAGGATAACATCATTCTCGTCCTTCTCGTAGCCTGCACAGCGGCGCCTGGCAGGGTTAATTTTGTAAGGAATTTTTCAGTGGTTTCCAAACCCTACCTTTTAGCCCATTACTTACGATGTAAGGACAAAAACCTATCTGGAAAGTGTTGAATTCCTTAAGAGAAGCGCAGCTTCTCTGTGTCCCACTTTCTTGTTATTAAGGCCCTAATAACTGTCAATTTATTTTATTTCGCTAGACAACATGTGTTCCAACAAGGCTGTTATATTGACGCAATATCCGCTGCGAAAGACCACTGCAGAAAAAGCCACATGCGTTCACTTGATCTCATTACATTTAGGTATTAAAAATATTTTGGGGACATCAGTGGTACTGTTCTGTAGGTATAAGTCTAATTCATGACGAATACATGGGGGAAACGATTAGAAAATGTAATCGAGGCCCTACAAGCACATTCATCGAACAGACTTTCCCGGCACCTCTCATAATCCAAATCCCAGTCTTAGCCACTATTATAACCGCTAATGCCTATGTGTCCGCGTTGTCGACAAGTACTAATAACACTGTAGCAGGCGCTAATCGCACAATGATCATAACTGAAGGCGGCGCTTTAGAGTAACTGTGCGAGGTATTTAGCGTTCATGGGCGGTCACTGCCAAGCTTCAAGGAGAGGGCAAACCAACGGTACTCTTATTTAATCCCACAGATTGTAGTCAGAACCTCTACTCGTACATTTCCGCAGTTAAAACTGACACAATGTTTCCTCAAAGTAATTAACCTTCTCTCAAAAGAGACATTCCAATTCCGGAACATGGTGGTATCCTTTGCTGCGCGAGTTCGTGAACAAACGTCATTATTGTGTTACTTACAATTGCTGCTTGCAAGAAGGTAAGCTCAAAACGTTCGCTTGGCTTTATTTCATGTTTCTTTAGTGGTGACGCACAGGTCCGACCATCCTGGCTCTCTTGCCCCCTGTCTGTCTTTCCATTCCTTGTTATCGTCCTGCATTTAATTGTGCGTAGATTCAAATTGGTGTTCGATATTCTATTTGTGTTCCCATGATTTTATAGAAGACTCTTATAGAAGACTCTTACACATGCTTCAGTCCCTGTAATGTATCTAAATATGACGACATATTTCGCACTTCACGCTGTTTTGGCTGAACGTGGTATTTTTTTAGCATTTAGCGAACTGTAGTAAGTAGAGCGTGGAATTTTGCTGTAGTTATTTGCAACATGCAGTTCTGTTGGCTTTGTTATGTGTTCATGTTGTTGTCGTAAAATCTCAGAGCTTTATTATGCTATTTATGTACGTATTTTCTGCGTATTTGGTCAACGCCGAAGTTGTGTCATCACTACATAAATAGGAAACATACGCGGCTGTTTTAAGCCGGCTGCGATGAATATACATTCGATATGGTTTATATGAGCCCTTCTGCGGCGATGCACACTCTTCATACATAAATTGTGCCCTTCTAGTTGGATATATAGAGTTTTGCAGGTGCACAAATACAGCGCAGGACTGCCCTACGTATTCCGCTTCATCTCTCAGCAGCCTCTAGAAAAAAAGAAAAAACTTTCTCCTTATTCAAACCTAATCCCTAACACTGCACTTATGAATACTCGCTTCCTTTCCCGGTTCTTCGCGGACGGCCCCGCCCTCCTCTTCCTTTGTCCATATAATGCAAAAGCGCTTCTGCATTATTATACAGGGAAGAAAATACAGAATGACAATATCAATCAGCGCACTGAGTTTTTCAATTGGACTACGATAAGACAAAAGTAGTCTGGGAACAGAATTAAAAAAGTTTATGCATTAGAACGTGCGAATACACGAGAAATCAAGAAAGAGTGGTCGTTTCATTCGTCTCTTACAGATAACACGTTGATATTGGAGATCAGTCTATGAATTCAGAAAAACAACAAAGAAGCACAGCTGCACAGAAGATTCTCTACATCTGCTCCAAGAGGTTCACTGGATATATTTCCCATGAGGCGTGCAGAGGCGCAGTCCGATGCATATGGCGCATCACTCTTGGAGAGGGTTACTGCTTTCTGGAAGGCATTGATTATCGCGCCTCAAACCGTTGGCATCGGAAACCTGATTTATGTTACCCGCTGAAATATAGGAGAGAAATATCTGTGTTAGAACAAAATATAAATATATTTAGGAGCTCCCTATTATCGATTTTTCCCAATGCAGAGCTTCCATATGAACAGAAATACGCCCTGTATGGAAGAAAAAAGGGAAAAGCCTGTCCTCTGGTGCACTCTCTTTTATAAGATGGACTGCGCTGGAGGACAGGTTGTCTTTTTATTCCTTTCTATCTATTTGAAGTGTTCTTCGCTGAACAAAAAAGAAGAATGTGGCTGTATAGACGCAAACAGCCTTAACTCTGCTAGTTCTCCTCTCTTTTATAACATGCAATGCCGCGTTTAATATCATAAGCGGTAATGACAGCCGTTAGCTGCGGTATGCGGCACTTTAAGCATCATTTAGAGCGCGAAACATCTAACATTTCTTTCAAGCAGCAAAACTATCGCATGATGTGCCCAGCTGTCATGAAGACAAGACACTCGTTCCTTCATTCCTTCTATTTAGCGCTCGCAACAACAAGGAAAGTTACTTTTAGCTGTGGAACTATTGTGCAGGAAGTTTGACTGATTTATTTACATTGATCACGGGTACCTTTTAGCCCACTGCTCCAAGGCTAGGATGAGCTACAAGTGATAGAAGCAGCAAGCGGTTAAGGGTACTTTTGGCAGCGGAACACAAAGCTTTATTGCCCTTTTAATATGCACACTCAAATATGCGCCGGCCAGCCATGCTTCGCTTTCCTTTTTTTTGCAATTAAAACGTGCGTGCGACTGCCGAAGCGCCAATTTCCAAACATCAAAGATGCGTGTGAACAAGGCTGTCACTGGCCCCGTCTTTCCAATATGCATGTGTTTCACGCTTTGTAATTTCCTGTGCTCAAGTTTTAATTGCAGAGTGGTCTTAGTGGGGCTCTGTCGGCACTACGCTAATGACTAAAGCTAGCGGTAAAATACGGTTCACCCGCCCATCACGTGTTAGGCCCCAGAGGGCGGTGCCGGAGATAATAAACGCTTCCATGAAATGCAAAAAGGAAGTTGGACAGTCAAGGCTTGGGCGCGAAATTAATGGTGCAAGTGACTGCTCTGGACCTTCTTCATAGATATTTTTTTCTTCTGCGCACTGAGAAATGAGGAGGAGAAGGTGTCCGCAGAACAATAGTACCGGTCAGCTATACAAAACTGTCTTTTTTTCAATACGCAGGTACTTAAGGCGCACGTATTTCATTTACTTGCTTCAGCAGTACAATGGTTTATATGTGTACTTTTGCCCTCAATTCGCATTTTATGAATGACGCAGACAGATAAGGTACAAATCCATTTAAAGCTATCGATTGATATGTCAAGTACTTTTACAAAACTTGTTGGTAGTGTTTGAATGTCTGGGTTTTCAAGTGAGGTTAAAATGTCTTAATGAAATAAAATGGCACCGATACTGTGATGTTTTAAAGTTATTTATCTACAAAAACCATAAGGAAGAGAAGTAAAAAAAACTTCTTTACATGCCAGCAAAAAGCTTGTAGCCATAAGACTAGTTATAAACGTTTTATTATCGTATTCGGTGATTCGTGTAATATGTGAATAAGCAGCTCATTTGTGTATTACAATTTGATTGCCATTGGCAGTTTACGCACTACGAAGTTGATTCGGACCTATGAGCAGAAACACTGCAGCCGTGAAAACGCTGCATCACAGAGCGTAGTTTAGGATCGTGCTCTCTTATTTTTAAGAGTTAACACTTCAGGCAAGAGTAAATGATCCTTAGCGTTCCCGTAATGAGCGCTTCTTCACTGTCAGACATAACGGAGGTTCTGTCAACTTATCTAGAGATTTTAATTAGCGAATTTGGTTAAGCTATCGGTCATCGGTGCTTAACTAATATTTACACTTCATAACACGGTCCTTTCGGATGTGTGATGTTTTAGATGGTACAGAAAACACACATGCTATAGCAATAGGAATGGGCGCTCATTGTGAGTAAACAGAATACTTGGACAAATAAGAATGTAGCAGATAAATACTGGGCACAGGGTCACATGAAGGCCAGCGCGTTCAAAATTTGAGGGCGAAATTCGAGGCTGATGATAGGAGCGCTTCCCAACAAGCAAGACTGTCATGAGATAAAAAAAAAAGATCTAAGCCATTTGGATACCTTGATAAACGAAGCGGCAGCATCAGCTGAGTCATCTTGAGCTCGCCTGACGGATATACCATCGTCATGGCCCCCGAAATGCACATGCTAGCATATACGCTTGTAGCAAGTGAGAGCAGCAGTGTTGAATTGCACAATGCTGCTTGCTGTTTAGTTGTCTCTTGATCTGCGGTGAAATCTTTTATATTTGTGGCTCTTCTTAGTGCACCTGTTCGTGACTTCTGCACAGCCGTGGTAAAATCAACGGGTCACCACGGGTAGTGCGAAGATATCGAAGCTCGCATTTAATTTTGTGGAAGAAGGTACCGAAATTAATTAGCTGATGTGATGTGCAAAGTGAGAAGTGCATGTGAATGAGCACGAAAAATCGCGCACTCTGCAGAAGAAAAAGAACTAAATGTCATCGCCAGATGTTTACTCAACAGCATGCTTGAAATCGACAACCACTCGCAGGTCCTTATTGTCCAAGTGCGTCATCAAGTTTGTTGCGTCCGCAGGCAGCTCAGCTATTGATTTACTTTTTAAAAAATTTTTTTCACTTGATACGTGCGTCCTCATGTCCTCCATGTATCACTATCATATTTGACGGCATAAAGCCCGCATCCAGTCTCTGAAAAAGCAGTTCTTCGTCTGCAGTGCTGCGAAGTGCTAACCCTCTCAAGGACTGAAAACGACAACGCTTTGTAGTTTGTTCGGGGCCACTGAAAGAAAATGAAAAGGAACAGAATACCACGACCGAAAATAGCTTCGTGCGATTTCTGTGACAGTTACGGTAAATTGATTTTTAATCCGACAGTTCTACACGGGTGGCCTCAAAGCAGCCGATTTGAGCGCAATCTCTGGAAAGCAGATCAGGTCTTTTGGCACATTTTGAACTGCAAGTGAAAATAAGTTTGACGCCAGTGTTGAAATACAACACAAACAGGCAGCCTTCTTTGCAAAAGATCTATTTCTACAATGCTCGGAAGGTTGAAATATTATACGGTTTTTAGGCTATGTGGTCTCTAAGATTTCTTCTTCTTACGGAAACCAAAATTCCCAGCAACATGCCTACGGGTTCAGTCAAATACCAACATTCAGGGCATAGCCATGAACTTCCTGTGGAACAGTTTCTGAGGTTCTGATCAAGTCACATGAACAAATCTCAGGCCCACAGTGATACGAAAGCACCTTCGTTGACGTCTAGCTTGTGGAGCCTTAAGCAGCAGCTTCGTGTCAAAAATAAAAAAAAAAACGACAAATACGGTGAAGCTTCGGTCAGTGGCGGTTTTCCGCTAGCATTTGATTCGTGCTTCTCCTGGATCTAAATTATCGTTGCTAATACGTATCTTGGAATGGCGCGTAATATAGTAAATATTGATGTTAAGGAGTCGCTGCCCGCTGCAGTCCCAAAAGCAGATGTTAAGTATACAAAGCTTAGTGAATTCGCGCGCGAGGCTAAATCTCGTTTCAGAGAGGCGCACCTATGGCAAAAAAAGCACTGCCGTGCATTCTTATGCGCATTTATAAACTATCATGCACCAGCATTCTCTTCAAGCGGTGTTTAGGAAGAAAAAAAATGCCATCATTAGATTTTTCTTGCGCACAGTGTAGCCTAGATGCGACTCCTGAAAGATACATGATGTAAGTACACGTTTTTGCGACAATAAGTGAAACCTGTACAGTGGCGAGTTCTCTGCAGAATCCAAGAAAGTGGAACTTAAAAATATAATATGTATAGGAATATTTTTGGGTGGTGACCCCAGTATTGTTCCAATGCATTTTCGGCTTTAAGCAGAGCAGTGTTGCGCACTGACAAAGAGCAACCTCTCAAAAAAAAAAAAACGGGAACTCAACCTCGTCAACTATACATGTATATTGCAGGGCAAAGCACTGTAAGCGGTAGATATGAAAGATGCGCTCGGTTTGTACGAGACGGCTGCCATCTCATATAATGACACGGTGCTACTAGCTCGGCGAATGCTCAGTCCTACTAGAAAAGTGAGAGAAATTTGAAACAGTACGCGGATTCTGCTCTCATCTTTACTCTGCTTTGAACAACTGATGGAGGTCAAGCAGCTTACGTCGCATTGTAAGATTTTAATCACCGTGATGCACTGCTACAAATAAACCTTTGCTAACGAAAACGGTCTTTGCGACACGAGTCTTCCATATTTGGACAAAAAAAAAAGAACTTAGCCCGCAATTCAACTACATGGCCTTGAGGGGTGCGATTTCGTGATGTTTTGCTGCATTTACCCTGAACCAATGACTATGGATATATAGCTGGAATCAGAGGCGCTGCCCCAGACAGCGAAAATTAGTGTCCCATTCCGCATAAGTGCGAGGTTTTAGTATGATGATGCCATCTTTTGCCGCTTCATGATAAGTGTCGCTGGAGGGCCTGGACTGTAGACCGGAACGCTCAAAAACGTACGACAGGCTTGGGTAGTACCAGAAAATGCCTGTTTCCCGCATCCGTGCGGAAAATTCTTTCTTTGTATCCGTTGATTCTTGTACGTCCAGGCTTTACAGGAGTCCTGGATTTTTCTCCCGCAAAAATTTAACAAAAAGTTCTCTTTTCTACATGTCATAAATAGGCATGGCTATTTCTTGTGCAGCACTCTGATGGGACACCTATCATACAAGCAGTATCTCCTTGCACTTGCTGGGATGCACATGAGGGGACATTTTAGCGGGTTGCATTCTGTATCCGGAGGATACTAGACGGGAATACACTGTTGAGCGAAGACTGTGTGCGCCTCAAACACAAAGTAAAGGCAAAGTGGTAAATAGTGCGACTACCTCAGTAAAAACAAAAAGAAGCAGTAAAAACAGGTGGATCACTGAGGTATAAAAAAGAACATTCACTGATGTTCCCATTGGCGGCTATAACGCAAACATAGACCGCTATCCAAGAAAGACTGTTCGTTGTGATGCAGGAATATTGACGGGGTGATGACGTACGCACCTCCACCCTTTCAGTCAGAGAAACCTTGAGTGATTTCTCTTTATGTTTTGATATTCGCTGCCGCCAAGAACTCTGTGTTTGAGAACAAGTGCCTACAGACACTGCGGGGTTGATTGCAGTCGTAGGTCATGTTGCGCTCTTTCCGTCTTCATCTTATTTCCAGTGTTCGTCTTTTATGTATGCGGAAGTCATTCTTCTCAATAGACTAAAGGTACCAAGCACTTGTATTTCACAACTATGATGTGCTCACCTCCTCCTCATCGAAGCAACGCCGAGTCTGGGCAATATACGCTTTTCCACATGTGAGAAGAATCGGTTATACTCTCCGGACCCGCATTCGGTGTACTTGCTAACATGTTTTACTGAGGACACCGACACTTTCTTCACGGTTCACCATCGAGCTGATTGCAGCCAGTTTTTATGGGGTCGAGAACACGACGTTCATATCACACCTTGCTGCTATCTTTTTATTGTTATGTGACAGTTTGTGGATGCATAGAAAAAAGTCAAACGTTTCAAATAGATTAGCTCATTTCTTCTTCCTCCGTCCTATACCTCCTGGAGTAATACCTTGCCAGGCCAGAAATAAGAGAAGGTGAGTAACCGGGTTCGATCCTGACCGCGCCGGCCGAATTTCGATGGAAGCGGAACGCGAAAGGCACCCGTGTGCTGTGCGATGTCAGTGCACGTTAGAGACCCACAGGTGGTCGAACTTATTCCGGGGTCCTCCACAACCGCACCTCTTTCTCCCTCCTCTTTCACTCCCATCTTCCTCCCTTCCCGTACGGCGGGGTGCAGATGTCTACGGAGATATGTGAAACAGATACTGCGTCATTTCCTTTCCTCAAAAACTAATTAATATTATAATTAGCCGGCGGCTTATAGACGTTGAACCTGGGTATCAAAGCTCTTAACAGCCAAATGTTCGCAGCTCTTTGCCAGGGAGACTTGAAGTGCAGCAGTCACAGCAGCCTGCTTAACCAATTGGAAATGCTCGCTGTCGGACGGTGGAACACCTTTCTTTTACCTTGCATTGGTTGTCATACCCAGATGCGCTTTGTGAAACGCAATCATTAAGTCCAAGAATTGTATCTTGGTATCTTTTGCCATTTCCCAGGCGAAGGTGCAGCCGTCAGAAGAGGCTTTAAGCAATCCAACGATGGCGCTGATTGTTTCAGGCATGTCTGTTGATGCTCTAGTAATAAAATTAGATAATGGGCCAAGTACGGCGATATACTCTGATGATGTGCACCCCGTCCATAATTCTGCACCACAAATAAAGGTATTTCTTGAATAGCTCTGGATGTTTGCATTGAAGCCGCCAATGTGCACGTCAGTGAGTGATGTTCGCTTGACGGCCCTGCGTTCCACTTATTTTTACTGTTAATTTTTTTCACAAAGGCAGCCACGCTGTTTTCTTCCTTCTTTTATTTTTATTTGTTTTTAAATGTTTAATGGTTCTACTTTGTTTACTGTTCGCCGCCGGTACATTTTTCTTTAATTTTTTTCCACCTTGTTAATTGTTAGCGGTTGGTGGATCTGTTCACTTTTAGCGTATTGACTTTGCCGTTTGCCTGGAAAGGTTTTAAATCCTTCTCATTTTCTTCGCGCCCACCTCACCTGTCTTTTACGTCTTCTACTTGTTTTACTTTCCGGCGTATTTTACATGCTGCGGCCATTTTCGGCTTTTTATTCGCCTTCATCTACGAACTTTTTCTGTTGTATACACTAGCCGTTGTTTCTATTTTTCTTTGCCTTTTTACTGTGACCTATATTCGTGCCACATAGTTGCTGATGTTTCTCTTCCTTGTTCGCACTTCGATTGCTGTCATATTTTTTCGAACGTTTTAAGCGCACTCTTTACGGTGTAATCCACCCGACCATATCCCGTGGTCCAGTGTGAGTGGTGTGTATCCTGCTGTTCTTACCTTTTTTTGAAAATTGAAGAGGTGTTATTCAGCGCCCGACCTGCATTGGGTGTCCCTTCATGTCACGATCTTCCGCAGTGTGCTTTCCGTCATTTCGTAGCTATGGTTTCTTGATACGGCTCTTCAAGGTAGACTCGAACACCGAAACGCTGCATGCCGTGGTAGGGGTCTAGTCGCTTTGGTCACCTACGGGCCTTTTTTAACGCGTCCTTAGACAGTCGACTCACCGTTTTTCTAGCCTAGTCGAGGGCGAACCCACCCGAACTTATTTCCATAGCTCGCGCGGGACCGCTGCCAAGGCTGAGTTTCCTTGGTTGAGTTCCCGGCTCATTCCACTCACTATATCCAAGGGCGTTTATGGAGTCTCATTGCAAACAGCAGCATCCAATAGCACGCCTGTAGGTGGCCGCTGTAAAGGTTGTAGAGACCAGTGGACATCGGCTCGTCTCGCGTGCCATTCACTTAAAATTAACCCGCCTGATAGCCGTCTAATCATTTCATTGCAGGCCACCGGGGGCTTCTAAACAGGCACCTTTTAGGTAGGACGCTATTGTGAATCAGACTGTTGGTCTTAGGTAGTTAGTTCTTTAAATTCCACAATATTCTAAGCTCGCTGAAAGTGTGGTCGTCAGCTGAAACTCTCGCACTCCACAGAATCTCCTAACTAGGGTGTTTGCCCCTAGCGAAGTCTAACTCACTGTACCAAACCTGATGCAGTGTGATGTACTCTCCAACTTCTGTCAAAAATTTAGTTGGTGCCTTCTCTAGATCGCAAGTTGGTGAGGTTATGGCCTTGGTCCCGAACCTTAGTAGTAGTAGTAGTGGGTTATTCACAAATAATAATAAAAGCAAGGAAAAGATTTTTGCTCCCCCCGGCATCTGCCATCGTTACAAGAAGCATCTGAGCTGCGGCACTGGAAATAAAGAGATATCAGCTAGATTGGAGAAATTAAATGGAAGTGGGTAGGGCACAGACAGAGAGAATATGGGTGCAGAGAGGCACAATATAAAAATAATTCTTTGCAATATAACATTAGTAGAGGTCAGGCGCGTGTGATGCCCATTATCAAAGACGGACTATATTAGGAACGAGTGTTTTCTGGCTGTTTCCCCTGTAAACACACGGTAAAAGCCTAGCGTTGACTTCACCAGCCTTAAAGCGAATATAGGCTTTTGTGCGTTTCTGCATTTAAATGTTGTTAAATCATGTGGACTTACTTTTCTCACGGCGAAGTGTTGCGGTTTCACTCTGGACCATGCTAAGGCTTCCTTAAGCGAAGAATAATCATTGCGATGTTTATACCCTGATTTGACCCACATTTATGGTATCTAGGGCTTACCGATGGGGCTCGCCAGCAATAAAACCAATGCAACGTTGTCTAGATAAAAAAAAATGTTTTCAAGAGAGCGTACATTGAAAGGACACCACTGTGAAAAAAAACAATCTTTTCCTTTGCACTTTGCAATCTTTTCCATACTTTTTATGCGCAAGATATGAATAAATTTTTCTGCAGCATTAGCACGGTGCCTTTAAGAGACTAGAAAATTCAATACGAGAAGTTGCGTTTGGCAGAGCAACACAAACCGAACATTACCCAAGCTTCGGTTAGCACTGATGTCAAAAAAATCTGAGGGGCACCTAAATACATGGTATGGTGGCAATGCAATACATAGCATCAGAAGCTGTTGATGGCTTTCAAGAAGTTGAGCTCACTTCCACTCGGGTAACGACACTTCCCTCTAGGCAATTTTCAAATTTCGTGACTGACGGCACATTTCTCCCACGATGAGGCTTCTACTGTTGACGCATTAGAAAAAAGGAAAGAGGGGAGAGGATCATGGCAAGAGAAAGCGACACGATACAAACCATGTCTGCATAGAACCCAGGCTGTGTATTCCTCAAATGTATTCGCAATAGACGAAGTGAAGAAGCATGTATTTGCCCTATTTCCATACCAATTTCTCTCCTTGAGCAAATGCGAAACACGCGCCAGCTCGTCTCTTCTCAGCTCATCGCTTCGCATCCCACAGTGCGGGTAAAACCGGGAACGAGTATCGAAAGAGAAATGTGCACAGATATGGTAATTCACAGTGATCCTTTGGTGACGTCATAAAGTGTGAGATTAGAACCTGATTTATGGGATAGGCAGCAGAAGTGAGAAAGCGGCGCAAATCCGCGAAATAAAACTGTCGAGATGTGTTTCTTCCGGATTTTTACTTCTTTGTGTTTTGCATCATGTAAAGGCTCGGAGAGTACAAGTCAACGCTGAGTTTTTCTTTATGTGCGGAAGTGACATGTGGCACGATATTAGTATTTTAAATGAGTGCGGTCAGACGTTAAAGGCGATAAAAGCGAGGAAATTATGTCAAGCACTACCGCCCCGCAATCAACTTACAAGTCTAACGAAAGGAATTTCTATAAAGATAATAAATGGCGGCGCACACGTAACGGATCCACCTCTGCAACTGCGTGTGGGGCGGGAGGCACTTGGGAATCTGGTGTATAGGTGTACGCTAACAGGTCTCCGCCAAGCTAAATATCTCTAATAGCTGCTTCATCGGCCCTGCGGTGCTCCCTGCCACTTCGCTGCTTCATTGCGAGCGGAACAGTGATTTCCACTTCGTATGTAGTCACAGAGTGCCGCTATTATCAAAGTCGCTTTGCGCTTTCCGCAGGCGTGCTTACTGAACGGAGCTGGAAATGTCCTAAATTAACTGAGCCACAGCATGCGAACCTATTCGCATTTTCAAAATTTTAAAAACTTATACACCTATTACTAACAGCCCACTACAAATATGTAATCATATAAATAAACGCGGCAGCATTTGGTAGCATATTTTTGGACTCCAGTGACCGTATTCCGAAAGCTTTCGATTCTCCGTCCTCCTTTATTCCTTCATTTTGGTATGCTTTCTCCACTTTCACTTGTTTAGCAGAGAAGTTTCACCGCCTGTTCGTAATTTGATTTCAGGGTTGTTTTTTAGTTATTGTGCTAGTGCAAGAAATTGGTCGTTTTCAGGAGCACTGCTACAGCCTGCATCTTGTTCTTGAGTTTTTATTCTTGTTTTGCATTTTTATGTCTTGCACTGCATCACGCCTCCTGCTTGGGCCAGTTTTTGGACCGCAATTTCAGTAAACGACTAAAATATAGCCAGCGTGTTTACTTTAGCAGCCATAGAATGAAGACAAAAGGCAATGTGAATCCAAATAAACAGCCTCATTCAATCTTTCCTGACGATAATAAATCTACACCCTAGTGGCGCGGGCGATTTCCGCCACATGTGCTACTAATTTTAGTTCTCTAAAATCATGAGACGAAACACGCGCCCTCTAGACTCCTGCTGGAAGGTGTTAGGAGCTCGCGGCTGTTCCAGAATCATCGAGGTTCGCTCATGTGCACACAACAGCCCATAGAGGAATGCACATATGGGGTACGAGCAGTTAACGTATTGCGCAAAAACTTACCCAGCACTATATTATGCCAACAAAAGATATGCCTAGAGGAACATGATCAATCCGACGAGGGGAGTTTTGCCCCGAGCTAATAAACATCATAGTCATCAGCCTTACTATATACTCCGCAGTGCCTCTCCAGTATCTCTACAATTATCCCGGTTATGAACAAATAATATACACAGCGGAACGCATGATTCCAGTCGAGAAACGACTATATATTTTGAGGGCTTCTTCGAACACACTGTCTCTTGATATAAAACTGGCATCCACTTTCCCACCGTATTTAAATGCCGCTTGAATCATTATTGGCACTAATAGAAAACACCGGCCAAACCGTACCATTCAAAGGCGGTCGTCTGCACTTTCCAGAAAGTTTCGGCGGGAACTCGCTATACTTAATCGCACGCCCAAAGAGTGAAAGCCAGTGAAACAGTGATTTAAAACACACGAACTTTTGATGCGTCTTAGAAAGAACGGAGTGCGCTTCGCCTTACCTAATTAATGTGGCATCATGTAGGAATACAGATCAAAACGTAGTCTCCGAGTTTTCGTCAGACCAGCGGAGAAACCCCATCAGTACTTCGACCTGCAACTGAACACGTGATGCGGTCAAAGGAGTTTCCTTTGGTTAAGAATCTGGGCATTTGAAGTGAAATAAAGCGCTTTCCTGAAAAATACAAACCAAACCTCCCGTAGGGCACAAATATTTAAGAAGACCTCCTGATGTGAAAAACGAAGATCTCAGTGGTCAGTAGTCAGCAACGTAGCTGCCGCCATGTTTTTTCTGTTGCTGGATATCGGCTTGTTCTCTGCACCAGTTTATTATGAGGCTTGTGAACCTGGGCAAGTTTGAAAGGTGCAGAGGAAACCGATATCTTACTGAGCCGAATTCGTGATTTCATGACATTGAACGTTTGAGCCTTGTTGCAACCTCACTGCATAATTTGCCGCCGCGGTGGCTCAGTGGCTTGGTGCTCGTCTTCTCACCCGAAAAACACGGTTTCCATCCAGGCCGCCGCAGACGAATTTTGATACAGGGAAAATTCTAGAGGCCAGTGTGCTATGCGATGTCAGTGCGCGTTCAAAAACATCTTCGAAAAACGTAGCGCGAAACACAAGACACAGGTAAGGTGAAGACAGGACACGAGCGCTTCACCTTCTTCACCTTACCTGTGTCTTGTGTTTCGCGCTACGTTTTTCGAAGATGCAATTGCTCCGACTAGCCCAGTTTAGCTTACTTGCGCGTTCAAGAACCCCAGGTGGTTGAAATTTCGGCAGCCCTGGACTAGGATATCTCTCGTAGCCTTTAGTCGCTTTGGGACGTTAACATCATAAACCAAACCAAACTGTATCTAAGATTTACGAGATATTTTAATAACTTTTCCAGTCAGTGGCACTGCGGGTGGTTTTACGACCGTTTCGACAAAGTCGCATTTTCTCGGACAACGCCGGTTCCGGCACAGCCTGTTTCTTCCCTGAACGGGAGAGAATGCTATACAGTCACTAATCCGTGGACGACGAGACAAAAGCAGTCTTTTCCGTCAATAAAGTTCTTGATGGTGCCAGCATTAATGTGCTTCGTCCTTCATGCATGTGTGTGTCTTTTTCGGTGCTGACGCCACTTAAGTGAGCGATTAGCGCATAAAATCGGCATTCCTTTCTTTAAAACAAATTGCGCAGCTGAGTCTTTCCTTCCACGAACAGCAAAGGACTGGAACCACCTTCCCGGAAGTACAGCCTCCATCATCGACCATCAGCGTTGCTGTTCCGCCTTAGCTACCATTGTATAATTAGAAATGAAACGCCTTGTACTAAACCACTGTTTACAACCACTCCCCTCTTCAATATCCTCGGGCCTTGAGGGTAGAATAAATGAAATGAAATGAAATTGGTGCCCTGAAAGTTCTAAGCAGTGCTTTTTAGTCTGAAAAATCAGGAGGCGTTGAACAAAAATTTGAAAAAGATACCTAGTTCGTTCGTTTAGTAGAACAAGGACACTTGTGCTATGAAAATGTGAAATGTGTGCGTGTGAAAACTACACATTATTGTGAAAGCGTGTGTAGTGTAAAATACCTGATCGGTGAGTCTCAACACAGTTCACCTTTTTTTTGCAAGTACTTACGGCAGGAAGCATCAAGGCAATGGTGTGACCGCCAGGCCTTAGCCCACCGCGCCGGGCAAACACAACTATTGGTGGCCGCCGTTGTTACTTCGCCATGTATAACTATCGTCGTCGCATCATTATCGTTATAACCGTTTTCATTACTTTACAAGTTATCGGCAAGGAAGGAATAAAGCTTCTAATTGAAAGGTGTTATCGTGAGTTGAGGTATTTTCAGAAAAAGAGCGTGGGACTGACATATAAAAAGTCCAGAAGCCTCCCAGCGGCGAGGGAGACAGCCGAATTTTCCTGCAACTTGTAAAGTATTTACAACTTGAGCCATCTCGCCAAATAAATATGGCTGAGGAGGCGGCTCAAAATGCTGTACTCTTTTTGTTCTTTGACAAACATTGACCCGTAATACCATGGAACAGGGAGTTTAACCAGAGCCTTACCTATTCTTTATCACCTCTGCTCTTAGAAGACATTCCGAAATTGCAAAAGGGGGCCTGTGACATTAGTTTATGGTAGTAAACTCCAGTTGGTTCAGCATGTTCGTGCATTCTGAATGTAATTTGTCACAACCTTGGTAATTGTTGAATTTTTTTTGAGAACGCTTTTAGTTTCTCGTCACAATTCAGGAAGCGCTCAATTTTCACTTCAATGAAAACAGAGCGCCGTTGTACAGCGTTGGAAGGAAATACTCGACAGATTAAGAAACCTATTAGGAACGCCTTCCGGTGCAATGCAGCACAAAGAATGCAGATAAAAAAACACGTTAACAAGAAAAATTGGTTACTTGATTGTTACATTCAAATCGAAGGCTGAAAATCAGGCACAACATTTTTCAACGAATTTAATTGTAGAAGTTTACAAAGCTTCAAAAAGTGAAGAAGAGACATTGAGTTCTACCAGACGCCGTCGTTACAAGAAATTGATACCTGCTTATTATTGTGGCTTTGTAGGTATGGTTGTATGGTACTGTAGCTGTTTGTTCATGTAATGCTACTTTCGTTGATGCAGCAATAAAGTCGATTGAACGGAAGCCAATTTTACGAAGATCCCAATCTAACGAACCAATTTTGATTCCGTGCTTTGTCTCCATTGTGTTGAATTTTCTCGAACTGTTTCCAGGAATAATTCAGTAAATAATAGTTATTTCTTACTTCCGTGTCGCAGATTTTCTCGCACATTGTTGCCAGCAGCCAAGAGTAACATCTGGGCGCCGAAGTCACGCCTTGATTTTGTTCTCAAGGGGCTGTATGCTGCACCGCTGCACGAAACAAACAATTCGACAGTCGGCGGCGCTCCACATGATTGCTTGAAAATAAAAACCGGTTCTTGAGGAAAACAAATCTAATCCCTTTTACCGAATGGCGCTTTCATGCACAAGCTAATTGGCCCGCTTTCGCGGACTTTTCAAGCGCACAGGCGCGGGTGGTCGCAAAATGCGATTCCGCGGTAGCTTTTGGGCGCCGCTACGTTACAATGAAGTTTTCAAATTGCGGAGATATGTCTTCCTCGATTTTTTCAATTTAACTAAATAAATCGTGACTGCCCTTCATTTCCTTATACTGAGATTTAACTGTATATACACAACTCAAAATATTGAGCAGGCCGTGACAGTGCAGGGCAGCATTTTTGACACGCTTTCTCTTTTTACATAAGCGTGATCCTTCAGGGAAAACGTAGAGACAGCGAAGAGTAGACAACAGGCCGGCACTTCTTAAGAGGATACGAGATTTGTTTCTCTATTTGAAGTATGGCACCGTGAAGCGCTTGGTCACAACACTTGAAATGTTTCTTAGGACGTGTGGATGTGCAAGGCACTGTACACGCAACAACTGCACGAAAAACTTTGCATCCGCGCATGGCTGAAATACGGTTCACCGGCGTGCGTCGTGCTTTGTTTCGGGTATTGCTTTCCATCCATTAGTACAATAACTGAATGCTCTTGCGTCACCGACTTCCCCTGATCGACAGAGGGGGTAGACTGTAACGATGCGACCAATGAGTACACTAAGGAACTAGGGAAGGGGTAATGGGAAAGGGAGTTGGGGTAAACTTGGATGCGGGAACGAGAACTCACTGAAAAGCCCCGAGCCCGGCGGTTATCAGCCGCCGTTTCGCACGGGCCACAGCGAGATTCGAACTACGAGTCTGCCTGGTGAGACCTCGGAGCTCAGTGCACACGAAGCTACACCCCAAACGATGGCTCCATTTGCGTCTCCGCGCGCGGATCGATGCAAGGCTCTGCGCTCTACGGGAATGCCGAGCCGTACCAGGCTCTAGCATCCAAGCTACGTAATAGTTTCCTCCTCTCTGACCTTCCTTCATAAAGAGGAGAGGTGGGTTCCAAATGTACAAAGAAGGAATAACGGGGAAAATATCTGCAAAACGACGCTGAGCAACGCGTGAAACATGTCCTGTGCTCCTGGCTCATGCGCCTTTCATCGCAGTCTTTCGCGACCTTAGAGGCGCTTGAAATACTCTCGTCACAGCTGGCGCCCGCTCGCCTCTTTTACATAAATCTTTCCTCCACGTAGAACGTATGTTACTGCTGCATTTTTCTCTGCTTTACTTATCTCTTCGAGAAACGTTATTATCACAGTTTACAGCTGTTTGTTCAATAGTTCTGTATTTTATGCGCATGTAGTACTGGCTCTTGTGGGAGATGGGAGGCGTGGCTTACAATTTCTATTATGTATGTTGGACACTGAATTCGATGCTTAACCCGGGGAGGGGTGAATGTAAGCTGGATTCAGGGATAAGGAACTACGCTGGAATAAGGGAGCCGCGTACGCGCAGGACCGGAAAAAATGAGAGCTTTGGAAGCGGTCATTGTACGCATTTGTTGTCTCCTGGCTGAGCATCATGAATGCCATAAGCTACAAAGTGCTGGTGCGGTAAACCAAGGCGACGTAGAGTACAAAAACAATTTTTGTGGAAGAGGTGTGTGAGCGCTCGTTGTTATGCGACGTTCCGACTCAAAATCCGGCGTGGCATCTTCAGAATTGCTCGACGCATATTGCGCTTGCAATTTTGATTTCACTTCGTCTTTAAGTCAGAATCTTATTTGTTGTCAGGCGGAGCTTGCCGGTCTGGCACAAAGATGGCTCTGCATAAACAAAGCTGCGCCACTCTGAACCTTGTCTTTTACACTGCGCATGGATAAATTTACACTACAGATTTACACGATATCAGACTCAATTCTCTTAAAAAAAAGAAATAAAGCATATAACCTGTTGAATCGGTACACATCTTTAATACGTCACAGGATCAAAAAGATTACGCATAGAGAGGAGAACTGGAGACCATTGCTGGTAAGGATTAAAATTTATTCAAAAACGGTAAGAATATATGAGGCAAGAAAGAAATAAAACTGGCTCCAGGAGAGATACGGGCAGCGAAGACAAGCGCACCAATGGAGCGTATTCTATATTGAGGCAAAACCATAGATGTAGGCGTATTGCAGGCTGATTCTGAAATTTTCCGCGCTCGTTCAAATTTGTCTGATTAAAAACTTTTCTGTATAGCATTGGGAGAAAACTAAAGAGGATTTTGACGGAGTTATCTACCTGGGGAGAAAATAGGACCAAACAATAGTGTTTTGATGCGCATCTATAAATGTTCAGTAAAATAAAATGACCCAAAATAGAAACCCACGGTTTTCAAAACACACAGTGCAGAACAAACCTTCGTTTGAAAGCTAACCAGTTGGTTGTAAGTTCAATTTAAGAAAGCATCCTTCGTAGAGCACAAGTCCCGAAGACCATTTCTAGGAAAGATGAAATGCGCACTTGCCAGCGGATGCAGCTGGAGGTCTCCCTGCCATTGGGAAAATGACCATTTTCTGAATGTTTCAGTACGTTTTTTTTCTCTAAAAACTATTGCATTCAATATTGTCACAGAAGCAGGTAGGCAGGTTTGTATTTGCCACAACGTCCAAGCGCAAGCGGAAACGGCCCGGCCGGCTAACCGACTAGCGAGCGAGCTCACGGGCGAAGAAGAGCGCGCGCCAGCCTCCTGAGCGCGACTACTAGGCGGCGCCAGTAATGCGTTGCGGCATTGCCCCTCCCGGTGGAAAAAGCATCGTCCCGATGCTGCGTGGCGAGGTCAAGCAGAACCATAGGCTTGACCTAGCGGGCGTGGAAGCGCTTCATCCGGGCAACGTGTACGACTTCCGACTGTGTTTGCCGTCGGGACGTACGAACAGTTCCTTGCGGAATCACTTCGTAGGTGACGTCGCTGAGTTTGCGCAGCACTTCGTACGGGCCGAAGTAGCGGCGCAGAAGCTTCTCGGAGCGACCCCGCTGGCGAACAGGAACCCACACCCAGACTTTATCGCCAGGGTTGTAAATTACCTCCCTGTGACGAAGGTTATAACGTTGAGCGTTTTTAACCTGCTGCGTCCGGAGTCTCGTTCGAGCAAGCTGACGGGCGGCCTCAGCGCGCTGGACGAATTGGGCAGCGCGGGCAACTGATCGAAGGGCGACATCGGGCAGTAACATTGCATCCAGCATGGTAACGGCTTCGCGACCGTACACCAAACGAAACGGGGTGAAGCGGATCGTTTCCTGGACTGCGGTATTATACGCGAATGTTGCATACGGTAGTACCTTGTCCCAGTTCTTATGGTCTTCGTCGACGTACATTGAAAGCATATCGGCGATGGTCTTATTGAGTCGCTCAGTAAGGCCGTTCGTCTGAGGATGGTAAGCTGTTGTTCTGCGATGACAAGTGCCACTGAGCCGCATAACTTCGTGGGTGAGAGCTGAAGTAAATGCAGTGCCTCTGTCAGTTAAAACGACCGCAGGGGCACCATGACGGAGGACTAGGTTAAAGATGAAAAAGTTCGCAATATCAGTAGAAGTGCCGCTGGGAAGAGCTTTGGTTTCACAATAACGGGTGAGGTAATCAGTGGCGACTATAATGTAGCGGTTGCCCAAAGATGACGTCGGAAACGGCCCGAGCAAGTCCATACCGACTTCGTGAAAGGGTACTCGAGGAGGACCAATAGGCTGCAGCAGACCGGCCGGCTTGACAGGCGGCGTCTCCGGTCAAAAGGCAAAGCAGGATTCACGTCAGTTCGAACTGTATGGGCAGTGCTCTCGGGAGGTTTCTTGGTGAGAAACGATAGTGCGCAGTGGGCTGAGGGCTCGCCGACTTCATCAAAGTAGGCGATGGCTGCCCCTTGCGGTAAATGGCGGTATTCGGCGCTAAAGTTCGTTAAAAGCAGTTCAGTTCGGTAATTACTCAAGGAAAAGACCAGACGAGCGACGCAGACTTGTAGGCTCAACAATAAATACACATTCATTTCCGCGAGGCCTTGAAGGGCGGGAGGGTTGTCGCAGTGCACTGTAACAAACATGCTGGTGCGTGGAGGTAGTGTGACATGATCATCGCATACCCGGAAAACTGGCCTGTCTGCTGTGTAGTCGTCGAAAACTGCGCGCTGGGTCGAAAAAGTCACCATGAGGTCACGGAGGTCGATGATTGCGCCGTTTTCTCGAAGAAAATCAATACCGAGGATCACGTCCTTGGAGCACTCCGCCAGCACAGCAAAGCAACAAGCGAAAGTTACGTGGCGAATCTCGACTCGGGCGGTGCACACTCCCAGCGGCGTCAGCACATGCCCTCCGGCTGTCCTTATCGGCGCGCCGTGCCAAGGAGTCAGAACTTTGCGTAGGATTGTAGCAAGGCTACGACTCATAACGCAAAAATCAGCGCCGGTATCTACAAGGGCAGTCGTATGGTGGTTGTCAACGGCGATCGGTATCTCAGCGGAAAGAAGCTCACCGTCGACGAAGTGCGCCGTATCACGGATCGTCGGACTGACGGGTCGTTCAGTGCGTCGAAGCGCGGCGTCGAAGGTAAGCTTCTGTGATCGTCGGGAGGTCGTCGGACTCGTTGGCCGTTCGGTGCGTCGATTGGGGGCGTCGGAGGAAAACTGCGGCGATCGTCTGAAAGTGGTCGGACTGCTGGTCGATGCGGGGGGTCGGAGGTCGGAATGTTTGATCGAATCGGCGAATGGAGGATGTTGGTCGCAGTGCTCATCGACGGCGGCTCTACCTCCGAGAGTCGCCGTCCTCAGTTTTCCCGGCGCGGACTTGGGGACTGCCTGAAGGAAGTACGCCGGTTGGGGGAAAACTGTCGCGGCAATGGCGACCTGGACTGGCGTCCCGGTGGGGACGCAGGTGGGACGTTGGCGCTGAGGTACTGGTTGATGTCCCGAGGTCGTTCACCATAGCGCGGCCGAGGGCCATCCGGTGAGATCCGCGCAAGCCCATCCGACGGTATGGACAGTGGCGCAGTACGTGTCCGGCTTCACCGCAGTGGAAGCACAGAGGTAGATTGTTCGGCGTACGCCACACGTGTGCTTTGCGAACGGGCGGTCGAGTGTCGGGCGCATCAGCCGGAGCTGGATGTCGGGGTGCAGGACGGACGAGAGGAGCGGGCCTGTAGGGTGCCGGCGGTGCTGGCGCAGGGGTACGCAACGCGTCGCTGTAGGACATGACGTGCGGCGCAGGCGGCTGGGGGGATGGCATTGATGGCACTGCTTGCCGGAGCTCTTCACGTATAACATCCGAGATGCCTCCAAGACGCGGGTGTTGCTCGAGAAAGGGCAGCTTTTGAAGTTCTTCACGTACGATGCTTCGGACAAGCTCGCGTAGGGCGCCACTCTCGTTGTCGTTCATCGGCAAGCGGAAGTCCACAGCAGTGATGTTCGCAGAACGATCAAATTGTACGAATCGCTGTTGTAGGGCACGCTCCATACTTGTCGCCTCCCTCTTAAAATCAGCCACAGTACATGGAGGGTCACGTACAAGGCCGACGAAGATCTGTTCTTTAACGCCACGCATAAGATGGCGCACCTTCTTTGCCTCCGACATGGACGGATCCGCGCGGTTGAAGAGCCGAGTCATTTCTTCTACAAACATGGCGACGCTCTCATTGGGCCGCTGCGCTCGGGACTGTAGAGCCAGTTCAGCCATCTCTTTTTTTGCGTCGTTGCCGAATGTGCTGAGCAGCTTTTGCCGGCAATCTTGCCAGGTGGTGATGGTAGCCTCGTGGTTTTCGAACCACATCTTGGCGGCGTCTTCAAGTGAAAAATAAATGTTCCGCAACTTTCGCTCATCGTCCCACGCATTAAACGCAGCGACCCGGTCGTAGTTGGTCAACCAGTCCTCAACATCCTCAAATTTGTCGCCATGGAACGGCGTGGGCATACGCGGAGCATGGAAGAACAGCGGCTGGGCACTTACTGGATGGTGAACGGGCTGGCTTGCCTCTGTAGTCGTCATGGTTCGCGGTAAGGAAAGAAGGGGACCACACTCGGGAGCTAGGCCTCTCAAGCGGCGGCTGGCCTTGTGCACAGGTGTGTCCACGGTGTGTAGCGGGGCTTCGGAGGCACCCAAAAGCTCTTCGGACATGGTATGTACCCAGCAAGCTCCACCAAAATGTCACAGAAGCAGGTAGGCAGGTTTGTATTTGCCACAACGTCCAAGCGCCAGCGGAAACGGCCCGGCCGGCTAACCGACTAGCGAGCGAGCTCACGGGCGAAGAGGAGCGCGCGCCAGCCTCCTGAGCGCGACTACTAGGCGGCGCCAGTAATGCGTTGCGGCAATATTGATTGCAATACCCAAAAAACAGAGCTGAATAAAGGTGGTTTTTATTAATATACGTTTAAACAACAAATTCCATGTTGCAAAAAAAATTACTCGCTAAAAACGAGATTTTAGAAAAAAAAACTCAAGAAAACTTGCAAAAACACGCTTGTAGTAAAAAACGTTAAAAATTTTGTGAAATATGCAAATTGTTTGTTATTCTATTGGCCACTCTCCGCAAAAAAAAAAAACATTTCTATCTTGAATAGTATTGTTGCTACAAAACAATAACTGGAAACCCTATAGCTGTGCATCGGAATGCGGTCGACTGTGTTTCAGGCTGGTTTCGATCATCACTGATGTGAAAACTGAATCATCTTCAGCACCTTGCAATAATTTCACGCTCCTTGTTGCACAGGACGTCGATTAAATCACTCGCAGACGAAACGGAGTCCTGATATTTGCTATGTCTTAGAGCGCGTGCCGCGCATGCGGAGGCTACCAAGCGACTTCGATGGTACCGCATCTTCGGAGTGCGTTCAAAAAATGCCGTTTTGTAGGGGCAAAAAAAAACTATATCGGAAACAAAACTTCATTTCTCCGGCTACAAGCCAGATGCGCATCGTGCCTGTAGGCAACGCGGAAGTCTCCGAAGTCGAGCGGCGAAGGCGTCATCTGCGGGCAACATGGCGGGCAATGAGCGCAGCTCCGCGTCTTCATTTCTTCGCAGCGCGTTAGAAAGTGCCCCCTCGCGGGACAAAAGAAAACTACATCGGAAACAAAACTTTGGTTCCTGGCCTACAATCTACATATGCAGCGCGGTCATTAGCAACGCAGAAGGTTCTGAAATCGGGGCATGAAATGATCGTTAGCGGGCTAACGATGCTCAATGGCGCGCTAGGGAAAGAGTTAAAAATATTAAGATTTAAACAGGAGGTGACAGGTAGGAACACGAAAAATGCTGCCTTAGCGTGACCATGACAGTTTTTTCCAGCATCACAAGTGCATTGCAGTTAGTGATTATTCTTACATAATAGTCGTGAAAGCTATGCATGAAGAAATATATATATATATATATATATTTTTATTTATTCATTTTTTAGGCAATACAAGTATTGCCCACGAGGCAAGACAGAAGGAGACTATTGGTCTCCTGACTAGGTCTTGGCCTCGCCGGGCGCAGCAGAGGCAGTAGTACATAGCATATCGCCATAATCATACATCCTAATCACGATCAGATCAGATGATTATATAATTCTACATGCAATATACATATGCACAAGCTGCGAGAAATAAATGGCACTTTGCTTAATAGCGACATGAAGAAACATAGGAATATTTAACAAAAACAAAACAAAGACAAACCAGAACATCAATGACACAATAAGGCACGTGCTCTTTGCCTAAACTGATGTACAGATGTAACATTTTTTGCAGTAGCTATTATATCTGGATAGGAATTGCATAACTTTGAAATTTGATGTTCGATAGTTTGAGTACCATAATTTGTTCTTGGCCTTTCTGTCAGTAAGGTAGTATGGCGCAATGAATAACCGGTATCTCTATCAAGGTACTGACTACAAAACGACGCAGAATTTGTTGTCATCTCTTTATATATATACAGACTCAGTTTCAGGTGATATGAATACATGAAAGACGGTAGATTGTGGCGGATCATAAGCTCAGAAGCACTAGCTTGTCCATTTGCTGGCTGAAATAAACGTGCAGCTTTCCGAATGAGCACACATAGTCTTTCGCGATCAGTTTTTGTGGTAGTTCCCCATACCAACAGACAATAATTTATATGAGATTGAACAAGAGAAAAATACAGTCTCTTCTTGAGCCAAACGGGCAACAGATTACGAAGCCTGTATAGAATGCCAACTGATTTTGCAACCTTGATGCGGACATTATTAACATGATATGACCAACTAAGCTTCCTGTCAAAAGTAACTCCTAAAAACGAAAGATTTTCAACCTGTTCAATCTCAGAAGTTCGAAACGACAGTCGCATAACATGGGATATGGGCTTATTTTTTGCACAAAACAACATAAACTTCGTTTTATTTGTATTTAACTCAAGTTCATTTAGGAAAAGCCATGCGCTAAGTTCCAGTAGCCAAGTATTAGAAATAATTTCAAGTTGTTTAAGATTTTCACCATGAAAGAAAACGTTAGTATCATCGGCATATAAAATTATATCATTGGTTAAAGGAATGTTTACTATATCATTAATGTAAATAATGAAAAGTAAAGGCCCTAGTATAGATCCCTGTGGAACTCCATATTTTATAACACTCATTGCGGATGAAACACCGTGCACTGATGTATACTGCAGTCTCGACTGTAGATAACTACGCATTAGTTGGTGTGCAATACCTCTTATTCCATATAACTCAAGTTTTCGTAATAAAATGTTGTGTTTAATAGAATCAAATGCTTTTCGAAAGTCTAAAAAAATTCCTACAGTAAAAAGCTTGCTCTCTATATTGCTAAGAATTCTATTTTTAACTCGTAGTAATGCGGATTCAGTCGACTTGGCTTTTTGGAACCCATATTGACAGTTCGTAATTACATGCAGTGACGAAAGAAAGCTAGTCAAACGGACATATATAACACGTTCTGCGACTTTCGAAAAAAGCGGAAGAACCGAAATAGGCCTATAATTACTTAGATCATTATATGGTCCTTTTTTGTGAATTACAGCAACCCGAGCGATTTTCATTTTTTCTGGAAAACAACCGGTCTCGAACATACGATTGCAGATGTGTGTTAAAGGTCCTGCTATAAATTCAGCAACTGCTTTGATTGGTGTCACTCTTATTTCATCTTCGCCAGCTGCCGAACTGTTGTTTAAGGAATTAATAATAGAAATAATCTCATCCTCTGACGTGGGTTGGAAGAATAAAGAGTCGCTGATTGTTTGCTTAATATACCGTTCACAGCTGAGTTGTGAAGAAACATGAAAAGTGGAAGTCGATGCCCCCGCGTCTAAGAAGTGGTTATTAAATGCGTCCGCAAGCGCTGCACCTTTATAAGCCTTTCCATTAAGAATCAATTCAGCTGGTAGGCCAGTCGCGTTGCTGGCAGTTAGTTCGCGATATGTTTTCCATATTTTACTGCAGTCATTTTTGCAAGCTTCAAATTTACGAGCATAGAATTCTGATCTCGCCTTCTTTAGGTCACTGCTCAGTTTGTTTCTGATTTGTTTAAATTCCTGTAGTAGTACTGCATCACGTGTACGCAAAAACAAGTTAAATAATCTGTCATTCTGTTTAATACGCTTGTAAAGTTCGCCAGTCACCCATTCTTTTCGAGCCTTTTTGTGCTTAATCAGAGGTTTATAAGGAAATGCATCATTATAGCATTTTTTCAGTCTAGTAATAAATACATCGTAGGCTTTAGAAGGATCCATAATATCGTATATATCTTCCCACTTCTCCTTCTCAACCACAGACATAAAGGCTTCAACCTTCTGCGTGTTTATGAACCGTATATGAACAGTTTCATGTACAACACTCTGTCGTATTGGAAAAGCCGCAAATATTGGTAAGTGGTCACTAATGCCAGAGCTTAAAACACCAGATCTAGTGGCATTCGTTGAAAAGGTACTAAAACATAGATCAATTAGTGTACTAGAACTTAGGGTTACTGTTGTGGGCGCATCAATTACATTCTCACAACCATTTGCTAGCATACATTCTAATAACTGGGTCTTCGCTGGTGAATTTGAAAGCAAGTCAATATTAAAGTCCCCCACAATTACCGCGTGCCCTTTTGAATTGTTTACAAATTCAAAAAGAGAGTCTAAAAAATTAAACAACGCTTGAGGAGCGCCTTGGGGTGGTCGGTAAATGGCAATGACAACAACATTGTACATCGTGATTGCTACCGATTCAAAGTCTTCACAGATATACGTGTAGTTTGAGAGTACATCGAAACGGTGTTGGTTTCGCACATATATGGAAACGCCCCCACCTCTTTTGTTTTCACGATATACAGAGATGTGCCTATAACTCTGAAAGCAGATGGCATCAGAATCATCAACAAACCATGTTTCGGAAAAGGCCATAAGATCAAATGGGTACTGGAGCACAGATAGATATGCCTCGACATCATTTTGTTTGTCTCTTAAGCTCCTGGCATTTAAATGAAATAACGAAAGACATTCCGCTTTGAAGTGGTTGTCTGTGCGCATTAAATTATTGAATGAAGTGGTAGTATGATAAGCCATCTTATCATTAAAAAAATAAACAAAAAAAAGTCCCATCAAAAGATTATGCTATCTTGTCAAGGTCATCTTCGGCTGAGATCCTTAAGGCGCGTGTGCCGGTTTGCTTCCGCGCAAATATCTTGCCCTCGGTCACCCAAACAAACTGATAGCTCTGTTCTTTCGCCTTGTTTTTCGTCAGCCAGTGCAGTCGCCGATTTGTCGCGGTAAGGTTCTCCAGAAACCAAATTCCCGATACTGCGTCTTTCACGTCTTTCCGTTTTCCGAACCATTTGGGTCTCATGTTTTTTGTTGAAAACCTGACCAGGACTGCCGGAATTTTCCCTTCTTTATGCGGCAAGCGATGCAGTGCCTCAATGTCATCGTCGGATAGCTGTGGCAGGTCGAGTTTGGTAGCAATCTTATTAAGCTCATCCATCAGGTTTTCGTTGTCGGAAGGTTTCAGTCCATGGATTTCAATGTTGTGTTGACGCATACGCTGCTCTAAATCATTCATTTCTTGTTTCATTGCGCGAATTTCTGCTGTATCCGATGACTGCTCAAGTGTTTCCACCCGTTGGCGCAAGTCGTTGATGTCTTTATCCTGCTTTTCGAGCTTGACGTTCAGATTATCGTATGTATCAGACAGATGCTGAACCGATGTCTCAATACTCTTTACAGTGTCCTGTAAGCTGAGCAGTTGGTTGAGCTTAGACTCCAGCACCTGTATTTGTGACAGCTTTCTGTTTATCTGTGTTAACTGGTCTGTCAGATCACTGGGCTGTTTGGATAAATCACTACTTGTCGCAGTGTCTTTGCAGCTTGCACATTTTAGGGCTTTCTGCGTCACTTTCTTCATCTGCTTAAAAGATTTTGCACTTACACCGCAGCACTTTCCCAAGTGAAATTTTTCACAACACTCTGCGCAGGTCATAAATTCATTACCAATCTGGAGGCTGCATGATGCGCAGGCAATCTCGTCATCTGAAGACATCACAAAACAGTACTAATACAATGCACTAGCAGAACGGAATTACAGCATTTAAGATACAAGTGGGAGCATAGCAGTGGCGGTGACAATAAGAGACAGAAGCGTGCGTAACGCAAAGGTGCTGTAACCAACCTGAAACGATCGAAGAAACGTTCAGGATACGCCTGTTGTCTGTTGTCTTGCCGCCGCCACTGCTGCAACCCGAATGTGACGGCGATGATCGGTGGTGGTCCTTTTGTAGCTGCCTTGATGATAACCGGGCCACGTGACAAACAGGATAGACAGGTCAGCAGCAGGCTTTACGTTGGTCGTCCTGGTGTCGGCTTTAGCGGGAAGAATTTTCCACGGTGAAGCGGCTCTGAAACGATCGAAGAAACGTTCAGGATACGCCTGTTGTCTGTTGTCTTGCCGCCGCCACTGCTGCAACCCGAATGTGACGGCGATGATCGGTGGTGGTCCTTTTGTAGCTGCCTTGATGATAACCGGGCCACGTGACAAACAGGATAGCCAGGTCAGCAGCAGGCTTTACGTTGGTCGTCCTGGTGTCGGCTTTAGCGGGAAGAATTTTCCACGGTGAAGCGGCTCTGAAACGATCGAAGAAACGTTCAGGATACGCCTGTTAACGATCAATTTAACGATTTTAACGATCAATTGTCAATCCATGAGAACAGTTCTTTTCTATTACAAAAAGAGAGCTTTTTTTTTACGTATATCCGCGCAAAAAAACAAGATCACGGAATTTCATTCTTCCAGGAAGTTTAAAACAGCTTTAATTTTAACGAGCGCCGACGCAATTTTTGAGAAATTTGAGTCATGTGTCATTCTGCCGCCAAGGTGATGTGTTTCCTTACGCAGAATAATATAAGTAGTAGTTAGGTTTTACGTCGCCTACATACTCCAAACCAGGTAAATGGGAAACTAAGCTTAAACTAAGTTTCCAAAACGTAAATGCTGGCTAGAGTTTGTATGCCTTTCTTCCCCCGAATGCAATTACATCAATCATAAATCAATCAGTGTTCATTTATTTCTAACATATAGATGGGGGTCCCTAGGCGATAAAGTTGTTACGAAACAGCCTGAGAGTGCCTGGGGCCCGTGCGAGGCAGCAGCGTGCACAACACTACAGTGAAATCATAGTTCAACCAAAAATAATAACCGTTCTACAAAAAATAGTGCAACATATGATCCAAATGTCTAGCTATTCCTGATTCTCTCCGGCGGGGCCTGATTTATCTTAATTCTGACGTCGCTGTCTCTCTAATTCCTTCAATAAAAAAATTGCACTGGCTCCTGTATATAGAGGGGTGTAATTGAAAGACACTACAGTTATTTTTATGCAATGCACAAAATAAAGCTTCCAGAAAAACTGCTTTGAATCAGAGCTGTCGTGTGTCGCCCTGTGTCCGGTCTGAGCAGCAGCTTGCAACATGTAACAATGTAAATTTCATAAAATATACTTTAGAAAGAGGCGGAAATGTAAACCTGTGATGACAGAGTGACGCTTTCTAACCAAGAGGAACCGTTGGGTCACAGAGACCAGCAGTGTGTTGCAGCAGCGGCTGCAAAACGTCCAGAATACTTTCCCACATTCGAAGCGAAGTCAGCAAGAAAACTGCGTTTCTTTTGCTGCAATCATTTCCAATTTACCTTGCAAGGTGTCTCGCCCTATTCTATTCTGTCCCGAAAAGCTTACAAAGTTGCCGCTGATTTAATGCTTCTCTTTAGTAGATTTCCGTTTTCGTAATGTCTGAAAGCCCGGTTTTTTAGCGCCGTTTGTGAATAAGAGGTAGTTGATTTCCTGTCGGCTGTTAATGAATGTCGATGTATGGGTCGAAGCTTTTGCTGCGGCCTTCTGTTTTTCTACTGAATACATTTTTCATGTTTCTTTTCTTTTGCTATCGACATTGCTGCCCCAGAAAAAATAAGGTCACCCCGCAGCATCAATTGGCGTCCTGCATTGCTGTAAGTCGCTTCGGACTTCCTGTTACCTGTTTCGAATCAGTCCCGGCTCACGTTTCCACCGAACGACCTCTCCGCTTTTCCTTTCTTAAAAATGTACTCACTCCTGTCTTTTAACCTCGCAGCAAAATTTTCAGCGCACAAGTTTCAAGTAGTTGGGCATGTTTATGAGGTGCGATGAAACATTGACACAGCGGTTAACACCTTCCTTGATATTTAGGAAACGGTGATACATCTTGTAGCGATTCCATGACGTCGAATGCGTTTTAAATAGGCATAGTTCTCGTGATACCTGTCTCGACATATATGAAAAACTTAGAAAGAATGTGGCACTGCACTTATTATGTCCCCAAAGATTTTGCAGGCAAGACGAAATATACGCAGACTGGTAGTGAAGCATCAATAGAAACCATGCTTCTAAGACATGCCCACTGATGACTTTCCGCGCCGTCGTCTTATTGGCAGGCATAGCCGGAAGGGAAAAGCCATAAATAGAAAATGAGGTCACTTTCTTAGAAAGAAGGAACAATGAACTCGTCGCTACTTGTGTCCTTTTTGCACACATGCCAGAGAGAGGATGCCGAGAGGACCACTCACTATCAATATAGTTTCTAGAGGGACAACGCTCGGCGTGTTTTCCCAATCGATCACGGCGTGCGAGCCCACTTTCGTATTTACAAATAAACGTGCAAACCAGAGTTTACGTTCAACTTAGGTTAAGAGAATGGGAATCATGAACGGAGAAGCAGGGCGGTTAACAGCTTAAGTTGAAGGGTTCAGCTCAAGTTAAAGACAACGCAGTGAGGTTTAGAACGAAAGGTGATGGGTGTAACGTTAAGAGACCGGTACCGGACGGAGTGGGTGATTGAACAAACGCGGGTTAATGGTACACTAGTCTTAGACGGAATGAAGGGGAAGATATAAGCTTGGGCAGGGCTGTAATGCGAAGGTAAGATAACCGCTGGTCCTTAAAGGTGAAGGAGGACAGCAAGCAAAGCAGTATGAGGTGGAAAGCTAGGTGGGCGGATAAGATTAAGACGTTTGCGGGGATAGGGCGGCCGCAGCTGGCAAAGGACGGGCTTAATGGAAGAGACATGGGAGAGGCCTTTGCCCGGCACTGGGCGTACCCAGTCTGATGAAGATGATGACAATACTGCCTTTACAGTTCATACGTCTCAGATTGAGAATCACTTTCAAGCGATGAATTAGAGATAAGTTTACCGCTAGGAAGCTGCTTTGGCCAAATCTTCCTTACCCCGTTCTGTCAAATTATTACACACTACCAAAAACAATATATTTTCTATGCTGAAATTTCGCGTGTAGTTTTTACATTCAGGCTCTCTAGGATCACTCTGTACTTCGTGTCGCAACTTCATATGTGCGGGTCACCACGCGGATCTGCCTTCAATGTCTGCGTTGTAGATACTTCTTTCATTCTGCGAGAGCAATTTGCTACGTTCGCAAACCAGCACAAATCAATCATTTTACGACACGTATACTTTCAAGCCAAGATATCAAAACTAAAGCGCATGCATGCTTATTCTGAGAATGACGCATAGCTTCTCTCCCTGGAGGTACGAGATTGCTTTGCGGGGTCCATTCATGTGCACGGATTACGCTCCTGGCTCCGTGGCACGTACTGACAACAGATCAACAAAAGGACCACGTCACTATGTCGCCATAAAAAAGTGCCTCGAGAAGGTAAGAGATTTCAACACAGTCTTTAAGAAGTAAGACAAATGCGCATGAAAGATATATGATCTCTAGCCGGTGGATCGTGCAAAGCCCGATACAATTTTCCTCAAAGATACTTTATATCCAAGCTTCCACTTGCTGCGCTGCTTATACGTCCCTTTCTGTTGCCCCTGAACGCTGGTCTGATGCATTCTTTAGTGTCCTCGCGCTTGTTTCATTTGCAGCTCTTCCGTAGTCAGTAGACAAGCCCAACAAGCACCCACAACGATGACCCGTGGCTAGGAATCTTCATGGCGCATTCTTGCCATACGTGTATCGTCTTCACTGCATTTGGCTTTAACTTGTCTCTTTTGTCTTTAACGCTTCTGAATTCCTTTTTCTCTTTCTCTCAGTGCACAGTAGCCAATCGATATATTGTACGCCTCAACTTTCCACCTCTCCTTATCTCTCTGTTTTCTCTCCTCTTGTGTGGAGATTAAGATGGCAGACTGTGTTCTTCGGTCACAATTTGCATGCGGAACATGCTTTTCTCCTTGCCTCTTCAACCAGCTTAGCAGAAAGTGACACTCCTATCCTGAATCTTTGACCTGGTCTGGTGGGCGGCAATTTTTTGAGAGAAACCAAGAACACTGCTCCGGCGGCAGGTATGGTAATAACTGCTAAGTAGTGAACTCGCTTTGGTTTACCTTTACTGCAGCTCTTGCTCGCCACAAACGCGATTTACACACTGTATGTGTTCCCTAAAGTATAACAATCTCCGTATTTTATCAGTATGCCATACTTCTGGACATATGAAGATGACGAAATGTGGGAAAACAATGGAACAAAGTGAATCGCGGGAGAATTGCTCTGACATTACGGTGAAACCTAGCACAAACACAGGAACAAAGGAAATCATATATAGCACAGCGTAAGCGCACAACTGGCAGGTTTTGTTTAAAAGGCCATGCATTTAAAAGCACGGAGGTGTCTCTGAACTGGCCAAAAGAAATTCATTGAACAAGAAAGTAAAATGCATCACACAAGCAGAGATTTATGCCGCACCAGCAAAATTAGCATAGGAACAATGTAAGAACTGATATTCTTTGTTCAAGGTAGACAGTGAAGGGGTGCGAAGACACTTCATACATAGATTTATAGTATCGCATACCTCGACATATCCCTTGTGAGCATGTGTTTGTTATTTTGTATAACTGCGTATTTATTGCGCAACGAGCTGGAATGAGATGCACGGCAGTGAATTTCATGCTTTCCGGCCACAAAAAAAATTTTCAATGCTCGATGTCGATTAAACAACACCCTATTCTGCACGCTCAAAAGTCATAGCAATACGATGAGATCGAGTAAACTAGGTTAGCATGGCTGGAGAAAACTTTTCTTTCATGCTTTTTTCAGCTGTCGGGAACAATTTTTACGGGTTCGTTTACACGCGCACACATTTTACAAATCATGCAATACACGCGGAGTTGAGGGTAGTGTTATGTCTCTTTATTGTATTTGAACCGTTGCGTTGTTTCACCATCAATAGGCATAAGCACTAAAAGGAAGGAGAAGACATTAAGGCCGCCTCGAGAACAGGATAATCGTGACCAGGATCCCTTTACGGACGCAGATTTTCCCAGCCAAATAAGAAGCACTCATTGTAGCTAAAAAACTAACTGTGGTTCAGCTCTGGTCAAACCTGGTAGAGTAGCAAGAGTATAGCTTCTTGCAGAGACGCAGAACTCGATTCATCGTTATCTGTCGTCGTGGATTCACGTCGTCCTTACGTCGCTTATCGAGACGCTTAGCGCGCTCTTCCTCGGTCTCCTCGACTCCTCGACATAGCTATGAGGGACGCTCCACGGCGTCCCTCATAGCCTGAGCCGATTTGGGAGGTCAAAGCCTCATAAACAAAAAACCTTTTTTTATCCCACTGTTTATCCCTTACTCTATGGCGCGGTTCGGATTTCTATAGAGATATGTGAGAGAGTCACTGCCTACTCCCTTTCCCCAAAAATGAATTTTAATTTCTACGAAGGAACCCCACCGCCCGTTCGGCGCGACGCCTTTCCCATGGTGCCGCGGCTCAGCGCGCAACCAAACTGGCCTCGCGAAGCGTCTGGCGTAGTGTAGCTCTCGCTACAAAAAACATGGTCAGAGGTTATTCCTGGTTTCTGTAAAATAAGCTCACGCAGAGTAAATCTAGGAAAGTCAAGGTCCAGCCATTCTACAAATTCTCGCTGAAAGATCAATGGAAGGGACGTCCCCACTTCAAAATTCCATGCTATCACCCTGGTGTTATAAACAGCTATCGTCTTCTTGATGATTATAAATACCAGCTCAGGCACTTTTCTCTCTAACGGGCGTAGATACAAATCATCATGTTGGTGGCCAGACCCGGGACAGCGGAAAAAAAAGAACTTATAGGACAGAATTGGTTGTCGTACATAACCGAACATGGCAGCATATGAAATGTGGCTTTATAGAGCCTAGCTAAATTCAGAGGTAAAATGAGGCATAACAAAGTGTTAAAGGGCGTGCATATATCTTGATGGTGGACATTACAGCAATTGCCGCACGAAGGTTGCGTTCCTTGACCAATGTATGTATATGAAAGCTTGTGACCTTGTGAACATTGAAGTGGAAATCATTGGAACCAGTAAGAGGCACAATTTCAAGCTTTCGGGAATGTAATCACGGAAATCCGGACTTTATTACAAGTCGTGGCAAGGTTTAATGAAAACCCAGATTCCGCAGCGCATATAATCACATACAGTACAAGAATGCTGTTCGTGTTACCTTGCTTTCATCGTACTCTTCTTTCGCGCTGTGTTTTGCCCCAAGAATACTGTCCCTTGCGTACTTGTGTAGGTTTAATGCGTAGGTAGGAATAAAGGTTGGCATCGGGTAGATTTTACAGGAAATAATGCTTTAGAAACCAGGCCTATCTCTTTCAGCAACAGCGAGTAGATAAAATGGAGACAGACGAGCCGTGGAAACCATAGAATCTTTAACAAACTTTGTATTTTGTGGCCAGCCTTCCTTCATTCAGGATGTTTGATCCCAGAAAATATTTGAATATCTTGATTATATTTGAATCTCCAGAAAATCTTGATCAGAGAAAATAAGCTGGGAAGATGGGATCAAGAATCCGAAGACCGCCGCTGGCTGCGGACATTTATAATATGAGACAAACAGCAACGGCGTTAGCGCGTCAGTTGACGCAGCTCGTCTCTCGGCGACGTTGATGACACGAATCATGTAATAAAACACACATCGGTGACCATCGTGGATGATATGAGGAATATGAAAGTGTAAGCAACAATTCTGAAGGCTTAGAAAAAAGACGGAAAGGAAACAACGAAACTGTGCCCGAGTTTCTAGCCTTGTTGCCTAAAAGCTAGAATTATAGGCTGAAATTCCTACATATCTGGAATGCCATCCATGATCTGTAAACAGTTGAGACACACCTCTCCTTTGAAGAGCAGAAAGGAGGCCGGAACGCCAATATTCAGTGGTGAAAAATATTGTTTTCATCTCTTTTTATATGCGGTTAGGAACGGAGAAGCACGGAAAGAAGCGAAAGCCTCAGGGGTATTCTAAAACCTGGTCTGGACAGTTCGTTCTCGACGGCGGCTGATGCGGCAGTTTCACTGCCGCTCTCAGGTGGCGTGGGCGCGGCAGAATGGCGCGCCCGTGTTGTCGAGCGAAACGGCACGTGTGCTTGCGAAATACATGTAAGCCAGGGGCAAACTCTGCAGCAAGAATGAGAATAAATCCTTTCGGTGGTTTTCGAGAGCCCCAAAATACGGGGCAACTCTGGATACATTCTCTTCGGTAGATCTGCGCGATGAAGAAAGAAGTCACCCAAATTCTTTGGCACAGAGCGAGTGTTAGTTCTCTCGATTTCTATTATACACAGAACCCCACCGAGGTTACGTGGTGCGAAGAGAAATTTCGAAAGGCATTTTAGGCCCTGAAGTAGGTAAAATACAACTGAGCAGAAATTCTTGCCCTGTGTTAGATGGTTAATGATGGTTAACATGAAGTTACCGCTCACCTCCTAGCATGCAGTAATAAATTGTAATCCTTTACTTCTTCCCCTAACACGACGTTTCGCAGATGCGCTTAAGCCAATACTGACCTGTGCCCTGTATTCTATTGAATCACATGTAGATGCGGCGATGCATGTAATCGCAAACATGGGTGAAGTTGTGCGACAATGCTACAGGCGACCTTTAACACTGTACCTTTCTCTCTTTAGTGATTAAGATATTATTGGGTTGGGAAAGAGGAATACCTTTCTAATCTTACTATTTTTTTTTACCTGCGAAGGCAACGGTAGTAAACTTTTTCATGAACAGAAAAGGCAACTTTGGCCACGAAAGCTTTTATAAAATAAGCTAAATGCTTATCAAGTTGCTTAATAGTCTGTTTAAATCATATGTAATTAGAGAAACAGCGCAAGGTATGTGGTGTAGGTGGACTGCAAGTTCTTTGCGCAAACTCTGGCATTGAGCGCCACAAGCACAGTTTTCATAGAGATCACATTTAACCATGATGTAACTGTGCAATATTACGAGATACTGTTATCAACATATTGTTGGGAATAGTCTAGCCTTCCGACGCATAGCGAAATCTTGCTTTTAAATTCTTTCCTGCGCTAGCATACAGAAGCATAGCACCGAGTGGCATAGAAAACCAACAGAGTTGGTTTTTCACAATAAATAGGGAAAACTACATGCATACCGAGAGGGGTTGTGCGGTTGCATTGACTCTTCGGGTGCAGTCATATGATTTGTGCGATAATTTGGTTCATAAGCAACTTGCTATTGAAAAAAAGGTGCCTGTCTAGATTTTCTAGTTTGGTTTGGTTTATGGGGTTTAACGTCCCAAAGCGGCTAAGGCTATGAGAGACGCCATAGTGGAGGGCTCCGCAAATTTCGACCACCTGGGGTTCTTTAACGTGCACTGACATCGCACAGCACACGGGCCTCTAGAATTTCTCCTCCAAAGAAATTCAACCGCCGCGGCCGGGATCGAACCCGCGTCTTTCGGGTCAGCAGCCGAGCACCATAACCACTGAGCCACCGCGGCGGCTGTCTAGATTTTCTGGGTATGAGGATGGTTTCCGAGAAAAAGAGCGTCTTTTTATACCCGTAAGCTTAGAACTATTCTGCGCATACATCAAAGGAGGAGGATATTTTCACTGTAGCCTTTTCGCACTTGTTTGGTAGCACCCGAGATCAGATGATTCTAATCACAGTAAACTCAAGTTCCGAGATATTATATCTTCACTGTGCTTGAAAAATGCCGCGCCTCCTATTTAACTCAGCGCTGGTAGGGTGAAAGAAGCTGTATTTATTGCCTCCTAACTTGCAGTGGTAGTGCGCCGTCCAGCGTAACATAGATGACCAGCAGACAGTTTGATGAAGTCTTTAATAAAAAAATATAGAAGCTTGCATGATCCGCGAGAAGTCAGTGTGGCGTCTCTTTCCAACCACCAAGGTTAAGAAAGTACATTTGTCGTATTCGATTCTGACGGAAATTTTCTGAAACCTAACCCACTGCTTTAGATTACGCCGTGACCTGCAAAGAAAACAAAATCTTGATCAGTTTTAATGTAATTTAAAGAATGGGCACGGAAATGTTAATTTCTTTTTCGATTCACGATATCTTCGCTTAAAGATAAAGTTCAGAGCTAGCGGAAAGCGCAGTTAGGTCGTCAAAGGCACGAAAAATGAATGGCGGCGGCTCTATGATCGGAGAGCGGATAGCCCATCCACAAAATTCCCTTCGTGCCTTCGCATAATACGAGAGCTGCTTCCAATGCTTACTGATCTCTAAAATAAGCCTGTATAGAAGTAAACAGTAAGTTTTCTTCTGCCGCACGTCCTTTTGGGAGCAAGACATTCTGCCCTAGTTATGGACTAGATTTAGGTCGTTAAATGTGCAACATGCTTGCTATTGGCAACAGTGGTATATAGACATTGCAAAGTGTGTTGCAATTAGCAATGGGAGCAGACTTTTAAACACGACATCGGAAGTTTTGTGTTAAGAAATACAAGAGTTTGAAACCTCCGTTAAAGTCTTCTTTAGTGTCAAAACTTCGCATAATTTGAAGTGTGAAAATGTTTTAGTTACCATCCGTAAGTACTCTGTGTTTTTAGTGACTGGGTGTAAAGCGAGTGGATATACTCGAGGCCTAGTGCTATGTGTACCCTGCGGAGTAAACAGCGTCCGCTAGAGGACAGCTTACTGCCCTTTTACTTCTTTTGAGTTTAGAATGTGACAAGCTATTTCTTAACCTCTCTATTCAAGAAATTATTGCAAACCTTTAAAGATATGACTGGCGCGACGATAACAACTAAGTCCCACTGTGCCGTGGCGCTCCCTCCACCATCGCCTATGCCTGAACGTAGTTTTACGGTTGCAACATGGTACCGTTTATATTTTGTGCCGAACAGTAATAGTGCGAAAAGCCTGTGGTTCCCTTTCAGGTATTCTGCTGCGTCTTCCGACATATGGAGCTTGCACGCTCCTCTCGGCACTAAGTGCATTTACTACACGGTCTCCGGTGAAGGGTTTCGCGCAGCGCCGCCAAATCAGCGACATGGCACACATTGTACTGAGCACAGTATTCGCACTTAGGCAGCTGAAAACTTTTCTTGAGTGGCTGATTCGACATTGCAACCGGTCCCATATTTGTTTCTACTTCGCGATGTTATTGGTTCAGAGCAATACGATTGACTCTCCTATTTGGCAGCGACACCAGTAGCTGTATAAGCCTGAAACGACCATGTGTTGCAAAATTGTTATGCAAGATGCTGGTGCATGCTGGGCATGCTGTTTATTTGCGTTACTTTGATGAAAAAATTGAAGTGATAGAATAAAGCTTCTAAATAAATTTTGAAGAATTTCTATTTAACATCTTTTTTTTAGTGCCTATGGCAGCCTGCGTTTCCAGCAGCCGGGCCTTGCGTCAAATATGTGCTGTAGCACGGTCAAAAATCATAATCAGACATACCAATAGCACTTGGCTAATTGGTGCGCATCGACTTTCATTAATCTAAACGGAGGACCAAAATAAATAAAGCATTGCATTAAAACTACTCCCGGGAAACTCTTTGGCTTTTCCAAAGTGTTACAGAAAAGAGTGCCGAAAACAGATAATTTTGTAAGTACCGTAATTTTCGGCTGTAGATTAGACCACCGATATCAGTGTATCCCTCACCATGATGCCTGAGTAGATAAATCAAACCTGGGCTTTCGCAGCCTCATTCACATAAAACGAACGGGGACCCTAAGAGGTCGCAAGTAACAGGATAGCACACGGCTGTGTGAGGCGAGAAGACCACTCATCTTTCTTATCTGCATCATAGACAGGTCTAAAACAGGACAGAGTTGAAGCAACGATCACCGAAAAAGTGCATATCGACGCTTAAGGCTCATTCAAGACCGGATACGTGAACATGGACAAATAAGTTGTAGACGAATATTTTTAATATTATCCAAAAATAACTAATTCTCCTTGGAAAAAGCAGTGCAGCCATGTTTTTGCAACTGCTAGCATGATTATGTAGGACTTGTTTTATTTTTTTTTCATCAACGCAAACGTAATCTCGCCATTTCCTTGTTTAACTATTATTAATGTTGTATAGAGGAAGGTTCTGAAAAGAAGACGCCTCCAGCAAGCACACTTCGTGAGCCTGTTTTCGGATAAAAGCGATTTTCAGTGCCATGTAAGACCTCGTTTCGATACTGCGTTTGAATTCTGCAACAAAACTTTCGTTGCTGCACCTTTCATACCGCAGAGTTTTTTGTACGACGCATGTAGTTCTGCAGCGAAAGATAAATTCCTTATTACATGGCTTTGGAATCTTCCATGTTGTCGTACAGTTCTACACAAAAGTATTTTTAAACGAGAGTTTATCAACACAAGTTTTTCATAATAAAGTGTGCTCTCGTGCAAACTATGCCACGAAAGTCTGGAACTAAAATGGCGCTTGGCCATTTCGGCTAAACGCGCGCATGAAATCAGTCTATTAGAGTTTGAAACCTGATCCAAGAAATGTCGGGAAAGTAAAAAAAAAAGTTATACTGACGAAAGCTGCATTAATCAGCAGAAGTTTCGTTTTGTGTACACTAGATGTCGCTGCTTTATTCCCTTGTGTGTGCTGATGTCGTATAAGTTTCTCCTGGCCTTGAACTGCCTTTGTTGATCGTCCGCACACAGCGCTTGTCATGCCATCCGCCGAGGGCGCAACGTAATCGATGCTTGTCCCAGTTTATTTGTGCTCTTCGTTTCGTCGTGAACTAGATGTTTGTACTTGCCAGAGGAGCAATGTTTGTGACCCCCAGTTCAAAGATGAGAAAAGGCCCCCGAGAGTAGGCTTGACATCAGAAGCCCTGGAGATGGGCAAACACGCGAGTTGCGAGGAATTCACTCTCTGCGCTCTAGCAGCGGTCTTCAGTTCTGCATTGCTACGCTTTTAGGCTTTTTTTTAGTTTCCTTGCGTCGAATTGTTTTTGCTTCCGAAAAGCAACGTGCATTGCTTACGTTGGCGTGTTTTGGGTGAGTACTTTGGTTACAGATGGCGATTTTTAATTAAAGTGATTTGGATGCATTTAAAGTCCCAAGACTTTAGCAGTGAACGTTAAGTTCATTGTAGTAGCTTGGTAGCTGGGCATCGACGACGTAGACGAAGAGCTTTCGTCTCGCGCACGAGAAGACAGTGGTAAGAACCCTGGTCTTGCTTGGTAGTTCACCTGATAAAAAAATTAAAGTGTCAATGAAATGAATCAAACATACCTAGTATACTT
Source organism: Amblyomma mixtum (assembly GCF_055824585.1). Taxonomy (NCBI): domain Eukaryota; kingdom Metazoa; phylum Arthropoda; class Arachnida; order Ixodida; family Ixodidae; genus Amblyomma; species Amblyomma mixtum. The sequence continues at coordinate 101,099,204 of NC_143019.1, read as the reverse complement.
GATCTTTGCGACCATAACAGACGAAGCATGCTCCCATTTGAAGACTTTGAAGAAGTAAGCTCTTGGCGAATAATGACATTTTGAATATACCGTTCAACCCGCGGCTCTATTTCCCAGAGGCTAGAGAGCAAACAACCAAGGCGGCGGACACACCTGGGACGCATCTTGGGGGTGATACGAACCTATGTATCAGGCAAAGATCCCCATTAGAAGCTCAACCAGCGAGTTAACGGGTACAATTTTGTTTTGAGGAGCTAGTATCTAATAATTATGATACTAGACAGCTTACTGGCATAAGGAGAGTGGGTGAAACACACGTCTCAGGAGTTGGGTGCGTAATGTGCAGTTGTGGTTTGTTGGACCGCGAAACCGGGGTGTTAGATTCCTGACCAATATGGGAAAGAGTGACCGATGGTCAGGCTCATGCCAAAGACTAAGATCTTGACGCCGTTACCACAGCCTGCCGGATGCGGATGACGGAGAGTGGATGATTGCACCCGCTGGAGGATTCTTCGGAGCAAATATGATATTTTGCATAAGCACACACGGCACAAACACTGCCCCAAAGGGGTTATCGGGACACTTTTGGTGAGGCTGTCGCCTAGCGATGGCACTTTCACTTACACGAATCACGTGAATTGTCTTTCTGTCCGCAACGGTGTCCATCGGCGACTCCCAGTTGGTGCTAGTAGTAGTTGAGAACGAGGTGGCGCGGGTGGCTTGTCTTTGCCACTAGTCCGCTTCATTACGCCTCTAACGTGCGCTCGTCAGCGCCCCTTCTTTCCTTCATAGCGCCAAATTCAAGCACAGAGCATTGGCTCTATATACATCATACCTGACGTCACAACTGTGAAGTGAATAACTTGACACAACGTAATTACCAAGTGGCTTTCATATTGCCTTTCCCGCCAACTTGTAAGTTTAAAATTCTACATCAAGGGTCAAGAACAAAGTGTGTGGCCAAATTTCAAGGTCTAAAATGTCAAAAGGAAAAATTGAGTGTCAAACGTCAAGGTTAAAGGTGGCCCAGGTCAAATGTCAAAGTAGAAGGTGAAAGTTAAGGTCAAAGATCGTCCGCCAAGTGGACCAAAAATGGTTGTTATACCAGCATAGCAACACCAGCTATTACTTATCTCAAGATCGTTTCAAGGGCACTCGGAGGTCCATGGCGCAATGCGTCCCAGCTATAGTAATGTTGTTGTGGCTGCAAAGAACGCAACACAAAGTCCTGATGGGCGACTTCGATGCCTAGGCAAGCAAGATGGCAGGTGGCTAGGCACTGCGGCACTGCAGCACTGCAACATAGCTTATAGGAATCGCAGCGAGGAGTTACTGGTACAGTCACCAGGACGAAATAGCTGGCAGATCATGAATATCTTATACCGCAAAGTGGATAATTCCAATAGTCGTAATGAACCAGAACGTCACGACTAAAAATCCTCGCAAGATGGTTACCCCTACAAAGCGAGCTTCATAGACAGCTATAGAATAATTTGTTTAACAACGTACTGAGGTAAAGAATATGGCAGCGATTTGATATTTGAACACTTATAGACCCCTCTTTTTTGTTTCCACCGTATACTCACTGGAAATAAGGAAGGTGGGACTGAAAGATCAAAAAGAGAAAGAGGTAACGTAGAGGAGGGTTCCGTAGTAATTTCGACCACCTGGTGGCCTTTAAAGTGAACTCGCACCTCCCAGCACGCGGGCACCTTTTGCGTTTTGCCTCCGTTGAAACGCGACCGCCTCGACCGGGTTCGAACCGAGGAACTCCAGCTCAGTAGCCGAGTGCCGTGACCACTGAGCCCCCGCAGGGGGTATAATTACAATTGATTATATTGCTGATTTTGCTATGTCTAGACACGAACAGAAGATATTGCCGTCAATGTGTTTAAAATAGTTGTTGAAGCTGAAAAATCGCTAACCTGCATTACAACATGTTCTCGTAATTCTCGGACCATATTGTGATCACTAAATAACGCAAATTCCCTTAAATGTTGATAAACTGTTGCAAAGAATCAATTTTACTAAGTATGAACTCTTCCCTGATAGTGCTGTGGTGGTATGTTTGCAAACATCCGCAAATATTTGGAGTCAAAAGCGGCAAAAGAGAAATGTTTCCAGTATTCTGCTCGCTATGTAATAACGGGGCACATTCGTACGTTTAGGTAATGTACAGACAAGGGCATTATCAAAGATATATGCATAAATATATCTTCTGCACTGCTATTAAATTTTGATTAGCAAAGAATAGTGTACCGGAATACCGATATTAAATCTAATTATGCTTGTATCATGTGCCTTAACGACACTCGATAGCAAAAAATAGAAGGCCCGATCACGTTCACTTATGCGGAGACAATGCGGTAAGGTGCTACGTTTATTCTGCACTCATTTCTAGGTCTGATAACCTCGTTAGATTCTTCAATTATTAGTTCATTGCCTTTCACTCAACAATGTATGGAATGTTTTATTCTTTTCGAATCTCGACTGGGCAACTAGGCAAATCTTGTCCCGTTCATAGATCGCGGCGAGTTCGCGTATCAGTAGCAGCGTGTTGGCCCAACGGCTTAGCAATGCATCACTGCACTGGAAGTGGCTGATTTAAACACAACTGCTGGTAGAGCTCGTAAGAGACTGCTTGCTCTTCCCCAAAACTGGCAGGAGAAGCCAACCCAGATCCTTCAGGAACTTAAAATCGCGCATGAGAACAGAGATCAGAAGATTAAGTAGATCAAATCGGTCCTGAACAGCATGATGGAGCAGCAGCATTTTACCGCGACGACTACCAGCACGGAAGGGACAGGCCGCAGCAAAACATGGATTCCGCGAGCCGGAAATTACAGACAGTGTGGCAGTGGAACTGTACGGCGGGTGCAAGCAAGATCGCCAACCTGCAGATCCACATCCAGAACACCGCAGCCAAATCGGATAATACAGCACTTCAATAAAACTCCAGAGTGGCCGCCTTTCAAGGATGCATCACCATTATCCAACTCCGAACAAGCCGCAGACACCCAGCAACGACTGTGTTGGTCAAAATGGACACCAGCTTTGTGCACAAAATTTATGACGTAAACCTAGTTTATACCCGTATCAAAATCCTCCCCGGGCAGAAGGGACAGCGGAGAAAGTACATCCTTAACGTCTACAGCTCTGCCCAAGATCACACACAGGAAACCACTAAAGTCCTACAAAAAGTCGCGAAGAAGACCAGAAGGAACCTACTTATCATAGTCGAGGACCTCACTCGGGAGGGATCTATCCGAGAAACAATGGTAAAGGAACAGCAGTACTAGAGAAGATTGAGAAGCTCGGCTTCGCTCTACTCAATGATACTACCAAACCCACCAGAGCCGGCATTAGGATATCGAAGGACACTAATTTAGACAAGTCAATAGCTCGAAACGCAATCCACCCTACATGTCTAGACACCGGGAAGCAGTTTAACAGCGACCACTACCGTAAAAAGAAGACATGCCACTCGTATTTGCATACCGGCTGGGATAAATTGAGAAAAAACAGACAGTAGTGCTCCTTGCAGCATATCGGACTTGAAGGGTGTCCAGAAAATAAGCAAGGACTCCTGTAAGAACACCAGTAGCATAGAAAAGGAAGGAGAGCAACCCATCATAAGGTTATCTAGCAACAAGTTTTGACTGTTACGCAGCTTGTCTCCGAGCTGAATCAGACGTATTATTCGGCTCTGCTGTCTTCGACTGCTGATAGTTTGTCGCGAGGCCCCGGGACGGTGTTCAGCCATGATTTTTTCAGCGAGGCTTTGCCAGACAGCAACTTTTTATTTCTCCTCCTCCTCTCTACGCACGTGATTCGACAAGCGGTGTCACGAGTATTACTCAAGGCGAGGGAGGCAGCGGCGACGAACCAAAGCAGTGCGGCGGAGCGGAGAGGGAGGCAGGTGATCTCCTCCTCGTTGAAGATCATTGTCAAGCAGTTTTCTCCTTGAGCTTCCCATACGAATAGTACAGCTTTTCGCTGGAAAAGAGGCATGAATGAGCGCAACCTTTTTATGCTCATGGACACCTTCATCATAAGCAGGATTGCATACTACCTCCCCTACCTAAAACTGAGCAGAGACGAGAGTCGACGCAATTACTAGAATGGCTTACAAAACAGCTATGGGCCTTGTTCGCTGGATTCCTAACGAGGGATTACTAGAACTTCGTGTCCAGGATACCTACTAAGAATTCAAGGAAGTACAAGAAACTGCGCAAGTAACGCGCCTGTCTACCACTCCCGTCGGCAGGAGAATACTCGTCAGGATGGGATTGAGCGTGGTCACCTAGAAGATCTCCCACAAGCGTTCCCAATAAACTGCCGAACAAGGATAACCCCAAACCTCTCCCCCAAAATATGAACCCTCACGGGCATCAAGACCGAAGAGAAGGAACAACTAAAACCCGGTACAAGACCCTGAGCCAGCTGCAGGATGTCCTCTACGTGGACGCCCCAGAAGACACGGAGAACTATAACACGTACTCTATACGCGGGCATAAAGACCCTGGCAATCAAAAAGCGGGCGGAGTGGGTGAGGGAACAAACGCGGGTTAATGACATCTTAGTTGAAATCAAGAGGAAGAAATGGGCTTGGGCAGGGCATGTAATGCGAAGGCAAGATAAGCGCTGGTCCATAAGGGTAACGGAGCGGATTCCAAGAAAAAGCAAACGTAGCAGGGGACGGCAGAAAGTTAGGTGGGCGGATGAGATTAAGAAGCTTGCGGGGATACAGTGGCGGCAACTGACAAAGGACAGGGTTAATTGGAGAGACATGGGAGAGGCCTTTGCCCTGCAGTGGGTGTAGTCAGGCTGATGATGATGATGAATCAAAAAGCAAGATTGGCAATGTCGGAGAGGGTTTCCACCTCTTGACCGCTAGTCGCGGAAGAGCCTGCCATCGCCGCGACCTTGTCCTTTACTGACGCTACTACCATATGTAGGAGACTCGAAGTTGACGATAAGCAACTAGGTTCTCTAAGAATAGGGTCTCTGGTCCGGCCATATATATCCTGACAGAATCAAGATAATCTCATGTCGTGAGAGATACTGAATTCATATGGACCCAAGCTCAAGCGGGGAATTCTAATTAGCCGAATCGAGTTTTAGCCGGCGGAGGAGGGGTGAAAAGTCCGGAACCGGAGCCATTCGGTGAGGCACTCATATCTTACCACGAACTCGCTGCACATTTAAAAGCAATACCTACACTCCCAGAACCCCCTAAAACGGAGACCACACAACAGCAGGTCATGTGGAGACAACTACAGCGGGGTACCGTACACAACAGGAACTGCTTATCCAAATTTATAAATACTGATATCAATCCCTTCAGCCGCTTTTGTGGTGAGAAGGGTAACACTTTGACCACATGATGTGGGCGTACAAAGTTCTTAAGCCTCCTTCATAACTTTTGCCGGATCCATCTAAAGAAGCTTGGGATAAGCTAAGGGATAAACTGCGTGGTCCTCAATTTTATTCATGAATCGTTATTAAGCTCCTCGTTTCAGTGCCATAAGGAAGCACTGGGAGGAGAGGACAGCTGCAGACTTTGCTTTAAAATGCATAGATGTATAATTAAGTACCTGACTGCGCCTCTTAAAATTTTCAGCTCAATTCATTACAGTACTTAAGCGCTAGAGTGAGGAGAAGGTAGAAATGTGAAGATGGTGTGGAAAACGTGGCCAGAATAGGAATTTTTTCCTAAATTATGCAGCAACCGTTAAGGCCGATCACAAATCAAAACCGCGTGACAAGCACCTGACTGTCCACACAGCGTTTTAAATTTGCGTCCATCTCCTCGATTTTGTTTGCGTGCATAGGCGCGTTGAAAAAGGAATTGAGAGTGCGAAACCACCTCAGAACGCACACAATTATGCTGTCGTCCAATAATCAGAATAGTGGGTAAACGATCACATTACGTGCTCTTAAAAGAGCTGCGGGCGCAAAGTGTAACCATTAAGATTTTATATCCTGTTTTTAGTTTATTATGGGACTCAGAGAGACAAGCATTTTCTTAGTGGCCGCCTGGCCGCATAACTTATATAGCAGGGGGGTTTCCTGTACTTTGTTTAATTTCTATTTAACCCATTGTATCCCAACGGCAACCTGTGGGACAAGTAAATAAGACTGCAATACTGATAATAGATAAAGATGTGATACAGCGCTCAAATGTCTCGTTTGCATCAGCGCTGACGCGAAGAATTAATTCAGTGCTATACCACAGCTGATGTTTTTTTTTATTGCCTAATATATGGTCACCTTTGCTAGCCGCAACATTTGGCCATTCGAAAATAAAGAGTTGAAAACGCAAATAATCCAAATTTTAAAACCCTGAAGATAGTGCTTCAGGCCCCAAATAGTATTAAATTATGTGCGCTTAATATTACTAGAAATTATTGTTCACAAAACTCTGCTTGTAGACCTAATTTTCCTTCAGGGAAAGCTCTTCTGCAACCTCTTTCGATAGACTTCCTATTACAAAGCATATGGATTTGCATTGGCAGGTTTTTTCTTTTTGTCCTCTTCTGTAGAGCGTTTACGCAATATGCGCAGGTGTAACGTGAGAGATGCATCATCCTCGAATTGAGCCCAGCATCACCCTCCTTCTGCAATCTTTACAGTGAAGAATTAAGTTGTACGTCGCAGAGAACAGGCTCTAATTTCTAGGTAATGCCAGAGTGTCGTAGTTACTAAGCCTAACCAAATGCACACCAGGAGGCAAAGCAGCCTGTTCTGAAGGACAGCTCCGAGGGATAATGCTTGTTACTGCTCGTCTTCTGTCCACATCGCGTTTTCGCCTCTCTCTAAAGTGCGCTTTCTCTTCGCGCATTCTCATTTCTCTACAAACAGAAATGAAAAAAAAAACGCAGACTTGAGTCATTTTTCACGAGCATTTTTGAAGCAATATTGCACCGCCCGCTGCCATTTATTAACGTTTAATTAACGCGGCAAGCTCGGTGTTCCGAAGCACTGCGCAAATATGTACGAAAACTTGCGCCTGTCCGCCGCAAATGAGGACTTCTAGCGAGCTGTCTTGCAATATATAGTTATGCTGCGAGGAGCTGAACAGTTTTGGGTGTGTTTAGCAGCTGATTTCTTTTTCTTTTAGCGCTAGCATACACAGCTTATGTACGCTAACCCGCAGTGATCATTCGCCACATCAGTGGACCTAGCCGCATTTGTGAGTTGTTCGCTCTTTAGTACATGTTGAAACAAACTACAACGCTGTCGGTTAGGGGCTGGTGTAGAGAAGTGAAAGGAATGAACCGAATTAGAAATTTATGAAATCATCGAATGCCATGGAAAGAGAATTTGCTATGTGAAAACACCGCCTCAGAAAGCTCGTTCTCCTGTTCACAATGCATTAATATTCTGTATTCGCGAAATGCGCTACCGGTTGCATTTTTATAAGGAGGAACCCGTGAGATGTTATAAGTGTAATTCTGATTCTTCACCGAAGCGTTCCCAGTATCAAGTTCAGAAAATCGTAACACAACCTCTTTTAGGCCAAGATTTGCTAAGAAGGGTATCTTATATCTTTGCCTTCTGTATATTCGAAAGAATACAGAAATATTTTTCTTTTGTTTGTTCTACTTTAAATTCTTGCCCCAACTAGAAAACCTGTCGTGGACGAATGGCGGAACTTTAAAAATACCTAGCCTAGAAAACTACGAGACAATAAACCAGAAACATGAAGTTAGTGGCTGCCGCACCAAAGAGTGAAGTCTGGCTCTGCTGGGAGGTTATGCATTTTCTTAAAAACCATTGAAACTCCGCCAGTAAGTACACGGAAGTAAAAAGGACTATACCAACGAATTTTATAAACATTATTTTTCACTTTCTTGTGAGTTCTAAACAGAAATAAAAATAGTTAATCATGATGCTCAATAGCAATAAAGGATCTAGATATGAATTTGCTTTCTCTCCTAAATTTAACATACATTCTGCAATAAATTTCTGTATTAGCGCCATTTGTGATGGTTCAGTCACAATTCTAGTTACTGTTTAAGGAACATTATGTTTGTAGGTAAATGGGCTTCATTGCACTTGTTGTCATTCGAGCTATATTTGTTTTCCGAGTGCTTCTGCCGGCGGTTCAATGGGAATACTATTATACCCTCCTATTGCAGATGTTGGCATAACAGGAAATTATTCTCTCGCTGGACACACAAGAGTTGCGATGGAGCTTCTATGTTGGGATGTGGAAAACCAGAGACACCGGCGAGAATGTCCAATAGACGCAAGTGACTAAAAAAACGGCAGTTTTTTTTGCTGACATTCTCCAGTTACCTAAGTGCCTTGAGGTAGAAGTAGAGCATCCGCCTCGAGTGCAAGAGGACTAGGGTTAGAATCTCTGTGCCGCGCAATTTCACACCACGTTTGAAAAAAGAAATGCACATGACAATGAAACGGCATAACCAGTCCTGGGGTGCGGCCTGATCTCTGAGACCAGAACCGCCAACGCTCTCTCTCACCAGAAAAGGATTTTGTCACTCTGGTGTACTACTTAGCCATAATCTTTTATGACCGAACCAAATGAGAATAGCATGCAACACTGTATCTTATCGGCACGTACGCATAGGACAGAAATGTTAAGGCTTAAGAAAAAGTTTCAGCTCAACTAAAGCTCAACGTAGCATGCTATGGAAAGAAAAATAAGAGGTGTAATCTTAATAGACCGGAAGCGTCCAGAGTTTATGAGGGAACAAACGCGGGTTGCTGACATCCTAGTTGAAATCAAGGGGAAGAAATGGGCAGGGAATGTAATGCGAAGTCAAGATAACCGCTGGTCCTTAAAGATATGGAGTTGATCCCAAGAGAAGGCAAGTGTAGCAGGAAGCGCAGAAAATTGCGTAGGTAGACGAGATTGAGAAGTGTGCGGAGATACAGTGGCCGCAGCTTAATTGAAAAGACATGGGAGAGGCCTTTGCACTGGCCTCGTCGTAGTCAGGATGATGATGATGATGATGGTGATTGTCCTGGCCCTGCACCTCTAAGCTTTCGTCATTGACAGAAGCCGTATTACGCCATCTCAATCTACAATTTTGTCAGGAGATAACGCCCCGCTAAAGTTTAAAACGCGTCTTAATACTGATAATGTGCTTTCGGGTTAAAAAAAAAGAAGAACAAGGCTGCAACTACGAGGCCTGTTTTATTAGACGAAAAGCAAGGATGTGCTAGCCAGAGGAGTGAGACATTTGGTCAGTTCATTTTCTGGACTGAGCTAAAGGTAGACGCTCGTCTCCAAAGGAGCAACAGTACTGCACTTTTTATGAAGCGCTGGGGAGCGCAGAAGAGCAGAACAGCTGAGAACACTTGTTTTAACACATGTTTTTTTTGTTTTGTTTTCCTCCTCCCTTCCTGGAATGTGCTTAGTCATTTCCGGTCTCACTTCTGTTGGAGGGAGCAAACCACCGCCGACCCGACGCGGCCATCAGTCATAACACTGTCTGACATGTCTACCCCAGCCACTGGTCGTCAAGGCACGAGGGTGCTGGGAGAGAGAGATGATTTACTGGCTGGAAGCGTCGAGAGAGCTGGAGGTCGGAGCCTTTGTTCTGCTGGCCGGGTATTAATGTACGATTATTCGCCCTACAAATAGGTATGGATGCTGCGCGTATTCTCTAGCCCCTGCTCAAGAGAAATGTTCGCCATCGTAGACAAAAGCGGCGGATATTGCAAATATTTTGTAGTCCTTCTGCAAGAAGGAAAAGCGGCTCAGCATTACTTCTGCTGGTGTATCGTCGGGCGATGCTGAAAGGAGAAGGCACGGAAGGTAATGGTGGACACAAGGAAGAAAACATCAATTCGCAATAACACGCGAATTTTGCAGAAGTCCGCAGGAAGTTCTTGCCGTTATACTTAGTGGCACGGGCAGGGACACTTATTTGTTGTTCTTTTCATGGTCCCACAATAATTTTTGTCTTTGTGAACAGAAAATGAAAAAGCGCCAAATTTTAAGCATACCATATTTAAGTGGGTACTGCGCATCGTATCAGACATAGCGGCAAGTGTTATCTATTATGCAAGCTTTGGCTCATGTTTCTTTTGCAAATACCTGGGAACTCTTCTCAAACTCACGGCTCCCCAGACATGTTTCCCTTGCATTATTCACACATCAGTTGGCTATATAAAAGGAGGACAGATGGAAAAATTTTCCAACTCGGCTATAACCTAATCTCTGAAACTCACACAACTTTTTGCTGGGCAAGTTGGTCCATTCTGACATTAGTGAAAAAAGCGCGAAAGAAGAAGCCCGAAGGCGAAACGAGGAAGAGACAGGAAAGAGCGCAGGAAAGAAAAGAGCGCTCTTTCCTGTCACTTCATCGTTTCGCCTTCGGGCTTCTTCTTTCGCGCTGTTTTCACTAATCACTGAAACTCATCTGTTTATAACCTTATTACTTAATTTAGGTCAGATTTGTAGATCTGCTCTCAATATCACACCTTCTGGTACCTCTCATTATCTTCATCATTAAGTTACATATGGCCCCTTCCGACGATGCCAAAGGTGCTCTGAAGAGTAATAAAATTTATTTCGGAAAGTGAAAGTCGCAAAAAAAGTTCATAGTTAAATGGTCAATAAGTGTGGCAGTGAATATCCTCCATACACTACAGTAGTTTGTTGGTCAAAGGAACATAAACGTCACCATGTGGAGGAGCCAAAGCGACCGCAGGCCGTTGGTGGCTAATCCGTTCAACCGGTTTTGGTCATTGAGCATCAGCTAAAAGCCTATCGCAAAGAATTGGTGAAATAATGTCTCAAAAGTTGCCCCAGAATTGACCTTCCCCAAGGCAGTGTTTTAAAATCATTCATGTCGTTCTGAATGTGTAAAACGTCATCACGGCACAATGGGTGCCATGGCGCCTCTCTACGTAAGTTCGACACCACCGCTTGCTTACATTCATGAGAACAACTTTTGCGCGGCTATGCAAGCAACCTGAAGATTACCCCTCTCTCCTATGCATACTGGAAGAGACGTGGCCGTATTAGTGACACAAAGAAGGGAAACACCCCAACTCCTAAAAACTCAAGACAACACTTTTTTTGCGTTTTTTGGGACGCCACGCGGATCCTGATAATTTACTACGTGGAAAGCGGCTGGAAAATACGAGGTGAATAGTGTGATAACGTTATCCGAAACTCCGTGGGCTCATTGCGGAAAACTGACAGGAAGCTAGCATCGGCGTCAATCGCCTGCACGGCAATGTCCCCGTTCACTACTCTTGCCTCAGCCAGACTGCCATTCCAGTTTGTGTTTTCGGATAGCCTGGTCACTGACACTGCAGTCGCGATTTGGCCCCTACTGACTCTATTATTTACAGGCGTAAAGGAAGACGTTTAGGAAACAAGGTTCAATGACTTAAATGCAATTGACGCTGCCTATGTAGATTTATTTAAGGACTAGGAAGGAAGGTTTTCTTTGAAAGGTATAAAAAGTTTTCCTGGCTAATGGGCATACAGCATGACTACAAAGAGCATTATATAGGCATGAAAACTAGTTCCAATGCCCACATATTTTCGCGGATATGCGAGTTGCATAAATTTTGCTGTGATTGTGTTTACTGTGCCACTTATATCAGTTACCTTCTCACAACACTGTGCTAGCTAATATGCTTCCAACGGAACACCGACCAGTCATCTCCTCCCCGCCTCCGCTCTCCTTCACAATCCGAAAACAACATCCACCTCCCACCCACCCGGCTAACCAACTTTAACCATGAAAATGCCACACTACCCCCCTCCACAAAGCTTCCTCCCACTAGAAGCCCAAGAAGCAGCGGCACAAAAATGCGACCGTGAAATTAATTTCAAAAACACGCAGTCGACAGAAGCACTAAAAGCAAAAGCATTTTGGAAAAACTGTAATATTTAAAGCAAAATGACCGGTTTTCATCCAAGATGGGCGCATGAGATCGTCCGATAATTTGCCCATTTTTGTTATCGCTCCTCGCTTGCATAGGAAATTGTGGCAAGATGAAGGCGAATAGTTTCGTGCATTATGTCCATGGGCTTAGGCCATTCATAGTGGCTGTCATATTCGCCACGAATTGTTTTTTTATTTTTTGGTGGCGATTATGACTATGTGTGCTTTGTATTTTTGCCACGTTTTACTTCCTTGTCGTTTAGGGAAAAAAATTAAAAGTATCAATTGTGTTATTCGTACCGTCCGCCTGACCAAAAACGTGGACAAGAAAATGAAACTCAGTTCCAGTCGTTTCAATTTCTGGAGTGGTACCTCAGTTCTCATTTAAAGTGTCATGCTATTTCTAAATCTACAAAAGAGAGAGGACTGGAAAACGGTATCTTTGACAAGTCCAAACAAAGTGAACCAGTATTCAAGGCGAGCCTCTGTCGGATAGCTAGCGGTTCCGTTGGAGTATTGATCTTTTATTTGGGAAGAAAGAAGTCCTCCGGTCAAAACATTGGCAAATGGTCTGACGCTCTCCATCAGCCCTTGTTAACCTTCTTTTGCTTTTGTTTTCTCTAGCGCATATTCTTTTTCTTACTTGTGCAAGAAGTCCACACTCCTCGAAACCAAAGAATCCAGTGTGCTAGTTTTCCTGTTTCATTTAAAGAGTCAAGAGCGGAAATTCACTGTTATGATCCTATAGATGGAAGTTAGTTTTGCAATAAGCAGAAGACAACGATATACTTCAGATGGTTGTATCGTATGCGTGACGGGAAGCGTGCGCAATGCCGTCTTAAACGGGAAACTGATAAGCGTTATGAACCGAAGCGCTGCGCTTTGCCCCTCGCCCTACTGTGGGTATAAATACGCGCTGCTCAATAAAGCTCGGCCTTTCGCCCACTGGCATCCGACGTGTCATGACTTCGATACAATGGTATGTCCACCCTCAATCACTCTGTGTAGCGCACGAGGGTCTGTTAACTCCTGGCGCCTTCATATTACAAGTTAACGCGTCCCTCTGTGCCCTACGGTTGTCTCTTTCATAGACTATCGGGGGTCACCTTTCTAACCGAGGTCTCCAATAGCTCTATATCTCCGCTTCTGATAGTGTTCTACTTCTAGCTCGAAATAAGACAGGACGTTACCAGCCCTCAGCGAAGGTAAGCTGTGCGCTGGTTAATAGTCTTGCGTTCCGACTGCATGCAAAACTAACTTCTTTGGATTGTTGAAGATGAGGCGGCTGCCGTAGTTGGTAAGTTGATTGTGCACTTTGCGCGACTACTGAAGATGCTGGCTTCTGATCACAACGGTGACATATATTAGTTGGTATTCAAAAGATTACACAAATATCTGGCTGCTCTTTTCACGATAGCGAAAAAATAAAAAGATTATTGTGCCATGCTCTAGTTTCTGTCAAGTTTAATAACAATCGATACCTCAGACATATTTTATATTCTTGTGTGAATGCCTTGGCTGAGAAAGCATCAAGAAACATAATTTTCCTATGAGTACGATTCACTTCATGGCTTTTTTTAGGATGAGGGCTTAGTCCTGCTGCTTTGTTCGCATTGATGGAAACGACTGAACAGAGATAACAGACAGGATGGAAGAGAACACAGTCCATGCTTCTGTGTTCTTCTCTTCTGTTCCGTATGTTAGGAGTGTTCAGCAGTTTCCATAAATTATTTATCTATGCTGAAGGAAAATTAGCAAAAGTATTAGCTGAGAACGTTTTTGTCATTCCTTTCGTCACAACCAGGAACAAAGTTTCATCGCGCAGGCGCGGCACAGAGGTCTTACGAGTGGTACATGTGCTGTAATGAGTGCACCCTGAAGTCAAATTTCCTTTTTAAGGAACCTATGAGTTTGAACCTCTAAGTACCTTTTTTTCAGATCTCTGCTCTTGTGGCCTCGTGCACTTTCTGCCGTTTCATCCTAAAGAGCTCGATATCATCCACTCAAATATTAATTGCATTTTAATGAAATTACCGTCGAATAAAATATCAGTGTTTATTTCGCAGCACATGTAAAAATAATAAGGAAGTAGGCAAAAGTAAAAAAATAAGGGTGCTCGATTATAACAGAGCTGCATAAAGAAGAAAAAGCAGTAATTACACTCGGACGTACTAATGTGTAAAATTCCACATGCAGTGAGGCCATAGGAAATTGTAAATATAATGGCGTTAGAAGCATTACCTAAGGTAATTAAAGGATAAAAAAAACCAACAAACTAGCTAACTTCATTCATCATGAAAGCGCAGGGACGGAAAATACTTCTTGCGCATTTCAAAAAATGGGAGGGTTTTAACGTAGGTAAACCGAGTAGTTGTGCGAAAGCATGCGCCTAGCCAAGTTGGCTGATGGTTTTGCATTGCTGGGTCGTTGGGGCGTCTGGCGACGATATTAGCTCGATAATAGCATTAGTTGATGAAGATAACGATCTGCAACGCACACCACGATAGTGAGTTGCCCCCAGTGCCGCCTGGTATAACACCTATCTAAAACGCTTATCCAATAAGAAAAAAAAGGCTCTTTCGCCAAGCAAAAATGAGATGTAGTCCTAACCGACGGTCAATATACAATCAGGCAGCACAAAACTACATAAACGCTATGAAAACCGCTAAATTCAATTTCTTTACCACCACGCTTCCTTCCTTAGTAAGTACGAATCCGAAACAATTCTTGAACATTGTAAAGAGCTTCAACAATCGAACAATCATCCTGGTTGACGAGTCTGGCAAAGAGGTCCCTGAAAATGTATGTGCTGCCTTATTGAATAACACCTTTTTTCTCTAGTTCACTAGTCCCTCCGCCACTCAATGCCCGCTTTTCCCCCATGGTCATTTTTCTCCAATGGACTTCATTGTTTTTGATCCCGCCGGAATCAGAACCATCATTAGTAAACTGAAACGATCATCATCTTGTGGTGTCGATGGAATCACATCAAAACTCCTTCAGAACGCTACTGAATACTGCTCTATTTTATTAAGCTTTATTTTTACCAAATCACTTAACGAGAGCTGTCTACCCAAAGACTGGAAAACAGGAAAAGTTGTTCCTATTTACAAATCTGGCCATTCACACAAAGCGTCTAACTATCGCCCCATTTCATTGACATCAATACCCTGCAAAGTACTTGAGCACATAATCTTCACCAACCTCGTCAACTTTC
The DNA here is from genome assembly GCF_055824585.1 of Amblyomma mixtum. NCBI lineage: Eukaryota > Metazoa > Arthropoda > Arachnida > Ixodida > Ixodidae > Amblyomma > Amblyomma mixtum. The sequence continues at coordinate 101,084,108 of NC_143019.1, read as the reverse complement.
TCGACTCAAACCAGTTTTTTCATCCCTCCCAGCATGGATTCCGCAAATTATACTCATGCGAAACACAGTTACTTATGTTCACCAACGATCTACATTCATTTTTAGACTCGGGGTTCATTACTGATTGTGCGTTTCTAGATTTTTTCAAGGCCTTTGATAAGATTAATCATCAACTTCTTATACTAAAACTCAGTCACCTTAACATCGATCCTGCAGTACTTAACAGGGTAATCGCATTTCTTTCAAACCGCACCCAGTATGTCACAGCTAACGAGACTGACTCCCTTGTGGTACCCGTCCAATCAGGAGTGCCTCAGGGATCTGTCTTGGCTCCATTGCTTTTTCTTATTTATATTAATGACTTACCCAACTGTGTTTCTAGCTCTATTTGTCTTTTCGCTGATGACTGTGTAATTTACCGTAAAATAACTAATGCTTCTGATGTGACCTTACTCCAGACTGACTTAAATAATATCGCTTCTTGGTGCTCCCTTTGGCAGATGAAACTGAATGCTGCAAAATGCAAAACAATGCGAATTTCCCGCAGTCAATCATCCTGTCCAAGCTACTGTAATAATGATTCTCCAGTCGACTCCGTTTCAACTTATAAGTACCTTGGAGTACACATTGCGAATAACCTTTCCTGGAAGTTTCATATTAACTACATAACAGCCAAAGCCAATCGCATGCTTGGGCATTTCAAACGTAACTTTTCACTAGCTCCGTCTTCACTTAAAAAACAGCTATATACTACCTATGTACGACGCAATCTCGAGTACGCTTCATCCATATGGGACCCTGGCCCTGTATCACTGAATAAAACCTTGGAGAGCGTACAAAATCGCTCTGCTTGTTTTATTCTCAATAATTACCACCGCACAGCAAGCGTCACTAACATGAAACTAAGTCTATATTTGGCCCCCTCTCACTGTCTGTCGCAAGATTTCTCGTATTTGCCTCTTCCATAAAATTTATCATCATAACCATCAACTCAGGACGCGTCTGATCACAGATGCTGCTCATGTTTCTGCCCGTGTAGATCACTGCTACAAATTCGCCATACCTCGCCACAACACTATGACATATGCACATTCTTTTCTACCAAAAACATCCCGTGACCGCAACCATCTGCCTGCTGACCTGGTCGCTATCACCGACAACCACCGATTTCGTACTTGCCTTACTAACATATTTTGAAGCCCTTTGTTATTTTCTTTTTAAAACTTGCACTGGTGCCTATCATGTTCTGTATGACTGTTCCTTCATTTTTTTTTACGTTGATGCTGTACTCTGCTGCATTCTGTTCAACCAAACTATTGCGCGTTTGTAGCCTACCCGTGTGCTTTGAATATGTGCCGTTTTTGTTCTTTTTTCGTCGTTGTTGTTGTTGTTGCCTTTACTTTTTTTTCCTTTTATTAACCAAATTGCATACTGTCCCTTGTATTTCTGCCCCTCCCCTCTACAATGCTTTTGTAAGCCCTGAGGGTAAAATAAATAAACAAATAAAAAAAACCTGGAGGCGTGATCGGCTGCGACGAGAGCTTTGTCTAGTGGCCAGAAAAGCTAATCTGTTTATGCCGCCGTCGGTTGAAATACAAGTTACAGTAACATCTATGCTGTTTATTAATATAATTTTTGGCACTAGTCACCCTCATTGTCAACCTTGCACGAACTCGGTGAACCAGTTAGACCTCGTCAAGGAGTATTTTCAGACTCAAAATGCGATAAAGCAACCAGCACAGCCACCTCATAACAACTACGTTCTCTTGCAATGTGTGACCACCCTTAACGCAAGAACATGCTTAACTTGCTTGACGGAGCGTGACATTACTGAGCTGCTTGATGAAGACATCGTCACAAGGCTACAAATGGTTTTCTATGGTATTTCATGGCAGCAGTCTTTGGTTGGGTGACATTCCTTTGTCTCCCAGAGCTAACACTACGGTCGGGAAGCATTCCAGCGGCGTACCTCTCTGCGAACCGCCTTCTCTATTACACGTCAGTACTGGCGGGCACTGATGAGGACGCGACGTCGTGGATGTGAACCTGTCAGCATACGTTTGACGAAAAGCTTTTTCGAGCACACTTTTCAATCAAGTAGGGCATAGGCCTACGCAAAGCGAACCACGGAGATCGAGACCTGCACGCACGGGTGAGGCGTACCTTCATTCGTTTTGAATATTTTGTTCAGTTCGCGAAGTTTCTGAAAAATGACCTTGGCCGTCTAGGCTTTCTTTTTTGGCCAAAATGGAAGACACTGTACCAGATTCTTCCCAGAAGGTGCCTAACACAATTAACTGATCACTGTGAATTGCATGCGTATTTTACAAAGTATATTTTAATAAATGTTAGGGTGAGGCTTAAGTCGGCATGCCGTAAAATAGACGGCATATTTGGGCTTTACGGGTACTTCGCATCAATAGAAGAAAGAAATTTTGCGTTTTATTGGAAACAGAGCACTGTGTCATGTTATAATGGCTCGGCATTCGCTTAATATATTGAGTGCAAACGACCAAGAATTCGCACTACTGTCACAGTACCAAAGCCGTTATACTGAAGTTAAAAAATATATAGACGGCTCTTTCATGACACCAGTTTCAAAAGTGAAAAAATTTTCGCATTTTCTTTTTCAGCCATGCCAGCCCGAGTCAGTTGTTGGACTGCTCAATATCGCACCTAGTTGCACAGCTGTCTGTAAAATTCGCCTTTCTAACGATTACCTAATGAACTGCTCCAAATATTTCAATGAACACTTGCTAGAATTGTTTGCCTCCTCACTCCTGGAGCCCAGATGACCACGCTGTCTTCATGGCTGGGAGAATTTCATACTCAGCTTTGCTTACAAAATTTCCCTGCTTCGTACTGCAGTTTGTTTAGATGATGTTGGCCCACGCGCTCACGCCTCCGTATTGCCCAGTCCCTGTTATTGCTTTCATGAGTATTATACTGCAGAGGCCTGACCAAACTGATTAGCTTTGCCTGCGGGCAACTTAGCCTAGATGGCGTTGGTGTTTAAAAAATCACATTTCAACGTAAAACTAACCGTCTTCAAGTGAAGTGTTGGACAATATTTTATGAGATATTACTCTCGCCCTAAAGGTCAATGTGGGCGCATCCACCAGCCTTTCAATACACGCTCGCTACTTTACGATTCAAGGGCGCGAAAATGGGGAAAAGTAAGCAGTTTGTTCTAGCGTACATGGCTCTGCCATTAGTGGCTGCGGGAGATTGCACGGGCGATGACCGAGCACCGGTAAGTTGAGCTCTCAGTAACTTGCATTGAAGAGCGCACGACACTCATCCTATGTTTTTGTTTGCCATTGCGACATTCGTGATTAGGTTGAAGGGAGGCATTCTTAGAAACTGCGGAAAGTCAATTTCCGTCGCATAGGCTGCACGCGCTTTGGCCTCGTTGGGAAGCTAGTCCATATTCCAAGGTCTTCTGAAAGTATGATCTTACGCGGGTGAAGGATAGTGAGCTGCAAAAGCGAAATTGCTCTAAGGTATTGCGACAGGCATCATAGGTAAGTTTCCTAGAATGATCAGCCGAAGAACATTCAGGAGAAAGGAAGAAGATATTTGCAGGGCGCCCATTTCTGTCCTATGCTGCAATGTCTGTGCCGGCAAAAGTTTAGCGAAAGGCGATGTGTTACTGCAATAACAAGCGCTCCTTGTCGCTTGATCCGGCGCGCATCCCGCGGAGCGACCTCATTTCAAGCGCAAGTCACAATGCTGTATGGGATTTCGATTTTTCTTTCTTGAAGGCCTTTCTTAGTACATAAATAGGCCAGCAAAATGGAATCTTTCTTACGCAGGTTTAGCCCTGTTCTATGAATGAAACAATCAGCGCAGCGCAGTACCTTTCGAGCGCTTTGCAGAGGTAAAGCTGTGCTTCACTTACGCTGCGTGTTAGATTCTTGTCTTCCTGCGCCGCGCCGCTGGTACTGTTTTACTGAAATCATCATGTTTATATGTAGCTGAAAACCTGCATCTATAACGCGTTCATGCCTACCGATTGCTTATCTCATTTGTATCCACACATTCAATCAAGGTTTTTAGCCAACTGAGCTTTTTGTATAAAAGGTTTTATAAAGTGAAGACCCAGGTTACGCGTCCCAAATTTCCTGAAAATCTGCCATAACTTTTTCGCTTTTTTTTTGCTGAAACCTCTCAGTGCCACACTGCCGATGTCTAAATTGTCGGAAAGGTTGTCACTGTTGCACAGTACCGCTAAAATGGTTTAACGCTGCATGCATTCCTGCGATTCATGCTGCTTACAATACAAATAAAATTTAAGTGCTTAGAGGAAAGATGCGCTTTTCGATTTAAGGTTCCGACTCAACTGCTGCCCGGCTGCTCAACACGATTCGCTGCAGTTTTGAATTAAATGAAATATCGGCGTATTTCAACTGCTTTATAAAAAGATGTGCATTCATTAGGCCGATATATTAGTTTAACATACTCTAGCCCTAAGTAACTGTTTTTGCATATGCGATATAGAGTTTTTATATTATCAGCACACCACCATTTCCTTCATAGGAAATGCCGACACCGCCCGCACTTCCACATTGTTTAGGGGGCATTGTTATCCAGGAGCTGAAAGTTGTTCTCTGAAAGCATCATTGATATTTGATTTCAGTGTATGCATGAGTGCATGGCGCGAATGTATGCGTACGCGTATATTAGCAGGAGCGAATGCAGCCTCACACGTTCCGGGTAACGGTACCCTCATACCTTATAAAATAGCATTATGCACAGTAGACGACGACAGGTTGAAATAGTGATATAAAGAGAGGCATACGGCAACTAAAACTTTTTCATGCCGCAAGCACCAGAATGCTTAAGGTGATTCTCCCTGCAAAAAAATTATTATCTTATATTTTAGCACCATTCGTTCTCTTCAAAAGTTTGTTATGATGAGTAGAGCTTAAAAGCAAGTTACAGTACTCTGTTCAATAGATCAAAAGCTTTCACAGAAATATTGAATGCTTTCGAAAGCGGTATGAAATACGCCCACACAAGAATACAGCAGTTCGTAACACTATATTAGGCGCGCTATGAGCTCAGTAGGCATGGCAGTGTAGGGCGTAACATCTCTTATACATGGTTAGTAAGTGGTTAGGAATACGCCTTCAAATCGCCGCAGCACCACAGAAAAGATGGCATGCATGTCTTTCTCAGCCGCAGCTGATATGCAACGAGTATGTGCGCACGCGTATTGCTCCCGGATAACATGGTAACACATGAAGGTTTTTCAGCACCTACAGATTTTGAAAAATCTGCAAATTTCATTCTGGAGCTATTAATTGTTCCGAGTGTCAGAAACCTGTGTTATAGCTGTAGTGGCTTACTCATTTAACATGACTTTAATTAATTTCAGAAAAACTACAAAAGCCTAATGTATCTGCATATATATATCTCGGGAGTTCTGTATTATTCGCATGCGTCATTCAGCGTCAGAAATCAGGCAAAAAAGCCTTCAAAACAAGAACATTAAAGGCTGGGATACGTGCAAGTTGGTAGTGATTCCTAACATTATTGAGCGCAGAGCGAAAGGAAAAACAAACAACGCACACTAGAATAGCTGACGAGCCATTTAAACTTTTACCTGAGAAATTCCCTTGGTACTTTTTTCAGCCGAAACGTTCGTAAAGCAAGAACCGAACGTTGTTCATAAAGAAATATTAATTGAACTATTTGATATCTGTAGTTACATTTCTTATTGAGAAGGCGTCGAAGAGAAATTGGCCTGGTAAATGCTTTCAAAAAAGCACCGCAAGGCGATCTTAACCACAGGTGGTTCCCAAGGAAGGCCGAGTAAGCGACGCTCAGCGCGAGTGACGTCACTAAACAAGCTGAGGATCGACGACGACTAAGGGGTTGAGGCAACGACAGGGTTACAGAACGAGTAGTTGACACGAGGCATTGCAGAAGGAACTAGGTTCCAGAGTCAGCTATAAATACTGCAGCGAAGGCACGGAGGGACTTGTTTGCTGTAGATCATTGGTAATCGTTGCGCAGTCTTACACTTGTAATGTGGCAACATTAATGTGTGAATACAGCCTTGAAAGTGCAATGCGCTTACCTTGTTACAAAGAGCAAGAAGCATAGAAACAAAAGAACTTGCTGGCAGAAAAAAAAATTATTATTATGGACTTAAGTCTGGGCCAGTTGGTGTGACTTACTAGAAAACAGCCAACACTGGACGACACGCGTGTGTGTGGTCCCTTCAGCGTGGCGTTCGATTGTTAGCTCTTATGTTCGCAAAATATTCTCAGATCCGCTGCTGAAATGATGGTTATCGCTCACGTTAGATGTTTTGCGAGATTGAAGGCTTGTTTTCGTAAGGTAGAGAAGAACAAGCTCGAAATGCTGTTTTTGCGCTATGTGTTTAACTTTCAAGATTTAGACAACGAGAAGAGCGATTTCAAAGACACAAAGCAGAAGCAACTAATACTTCTTGCAACGTGCCATGATCATACTGCCTATGCAAAACGCTTGGACGTCTTTACTTATCACAGGATGCTCAAGACGGCAAACAAAACAGTTTTTCATACTTTTTTATTCGCGGTAGGTGTAAGCTTGGAGGCGATAACACTAACAGTTATTATGCATGAGTTACAGTCAAGTTAGCTGTTTTTTCTTCAACCACTTCATATCCCTTTGCACGGAGCATTTGAGGTCGGCTTAGTGTGATGCGCACCACGGTTTCCATGAGGTTGGTGTGTTAGAAAGGTTATGTCTAGCAGCCGGCTAAATGTGCACATGCAAACCTCTCTGTCTATCTGTATGATACGAACCCCAATATCCAACCACTACTCAAGACCAAGCACAACTGCGTGTTCCATTGCACAAAATTACCTTCCCGCATAGAATCAGGGAAGGTTTACACAACATACCTGAGGGTTTAAAAGCGGTGCGCACATAGGGCCTTTGTGTGTATAAAACACCAATTTATTTTTGTTACTTACAGCCTTCAAATACCAAATAGGCACTTTAATGCTCCCCTGTAAAAAAAGCTACTTGCACACTCGTCCGTTCTAGTTTCTCTTCTATGCACACATTCGTGGATAACCCAATTTAGAGCATCTCAAATTGTTATAGTGCTGTTACAGTACAAAAACGTTTAAAATGTTCTCAAACCCTTTGAAGAGAGAGAGTGAGAATGAGAAATGGACGGAAAGGCAGGGAGGTTAACCAGGCGATGCCCAGTTGGCTACCCTACACTTGGGGAGGGGAACAAAGGGGAAAAAAGGAAAAAGAGCGGCAATGAAATAAGTTTTCTAAGTGTCCAGCGACCACAATGTCACGGGAACAGAGCGCGCGCACTGAAAACTTAAAGATTATAGACGGGAACACAACCCCTAGTACCTTAAGAATCTCAGAAGCGTTTTCACTGCTTTCCTTTGTGAGGAAGGTTGTGTCCAAGGCCCCAGAACGTTGGACTGTGTTAGAGGACGCGAGTCCAAGCGGAACGGAGTAGCAATGAGGAAACCGTGCTCTCGCTCAAAACGAGGGCAGTCACAGAGGAGGTGTCCGATCGTTTCATCACAACCGCACTGGTCACACGCTGGAGAGTCTGCCATTGCGATGAGATTGGAATAGGCGTTTGTGAACGCCACTCCCAGCCACAGGAGGTAGAACAGCGTAGTACCACCGCGGGGGAGGCCGAATGGAATATGATGTTGAAGCAAGAGGTCGAAGTGGTGCGAGCGGGGTGTCCAACCTCCAGGGGCAGACCACGATGTACAGTCATGTTTCAGGCGAGGAGTTGAAGGTGGCTTGCTGCGTCAGCTCTTGTTGGTGGTATGCGGACAGTGTTGGCTGTAACGTGTACCGCTCGAGTAGTCGGTAGTTTGATTTGGAGTCAGCGCTATGACATGAAATATTTATTGTTTGTTTAAAACCAGAGTTTTTCACGTATGTAAAACGGCTTTTGCGCACAAAACATAATGGCGGCTTATCATTTTGAGGCAAGCAAAATGGGATAAGAAAGGCGCTGAAGAGACTTTGAGGATGCGTAAAAAAAATAAATGTTTCATAATAAAACTACCTAGTAAATAGGAGGGTATATTTGCAACAAACACTTAGATTGCCTTTATTTCTTTATTGTATATGAGCCACAGAACCACATGGACGTTTTTGTGAACTAAAACAAAACACTAAGAACACACTTTTGTGTTCCCCCTATAAAACGATGATGACCGTAAATATTCACGAACAAGCAAGTAAGCAAAACATCAGAGAGAACAAAGTAGAAAGCGCAATACATTACTCTCTTACAACTTGTCGGAGCCGTAACTCCATATATCATGACGGTGTGTCAATCAGCGTCGTCGAAAATGCGGGCACCGGGAAAGCAGAAAGCCTGCCCAAAGAGAATGGACGCGAGAGGTGTGGTAAAGTAAAACGAGCTTTTAGGCATGTTGGTTACTTTCTTCGGACATAACTCAGGGCGAAATTTACAAGCATATAAGACAGAAACATCCACAGACACGGACAGTCCTGCACTCAGAAGTGTATCATTGTACCAGCCTTAGTACAATATTTCAGTAGTGAGTGCAGCGATTGTCCGCATCTATAGATGTTTCTTCTTTATTTGTTTTGTTTTTTTCGCACAGCAGTGATCTCTCATAAAAAGGTTTGACAGTGTGAGAGGTATGAAAGATGGAAACCGAAGGTTTCACTATCTGCTTTCGGCCTCCCTGTCAAGCCCACAGGGCGCCACCTGCGAAGGAATATTGGATTAAATTCCCCAGTTCTCTTCCCCTTTTTCTTGTCCTCATGGTGCACGGTGTGACTAGCAGAAAGCGCAAGCATCAAATCGTGGCACATGATAAGGTACCAATTTAAGCACGCCGAGTGGCATGTGACTGCGAAGTGCACAAATTCCAGTGAAGTCGCGCGGTGTCGTAGCGATTTACCTTACTTTCAGCGACATCGCCTAGAAGCCAAGTCTTGGAGTGTCGCATTGCTTGCTCCGTTTCCATGCTTCAAGGCACAGTCGCTTTCGACTGATTCACGAGAATTACAGTGGCGTCGCGATTTGAAAACTTCTGTGCCGACAAGCGTGAAGTTTTTCAGGCACCTGATATCACCCGACTTCTCACATCATCTTTCACGAAATCTTTACACTGCAATTTCTAGCGCCTGCAAATGATGATAGAAACGGACGGCTCTGGCGGAAAGCAGGAAACTTTATCCGCTTGCGCGAAGAAGGCGTCAATGTTTGAATTTGCGCAACAAGGTTCGCTAAGAAAATAAAATCTCATTGGATCCTTTTACTTCTATCAGCGCTTCATGAAGGAACCGTGTACGGTCATGTGCAGATTAGTTCAGTTTACATATTTACAACCTCCGGGGCATCTTGAAACATGACACGTGCCAGCAGATTGGTGCCTTGAGTATTTTTATAAAATTTTGCTCCGTATATATGAGAGGAGCCGGGTTGTCTACCACACGCACTACCAGCGTTCAAAGTGAAAAGTTTCGAGCTATTACCAACACGCGGCAGGCTTTCAAAACATGACCCGTCGAAACCCTCCTTCTGCTCCCCTCGTGCTCGAAAGAAAATCGATGCGAAGTTCTCCGGTGACATAAAACGAATGTAACGCTGTCCTGCTGGAAGAGGAGTGGTAGAATCATATTAAATTCGCCGGCGCGTTTCGTTAGTAAACATTAATATATTTTTTTTTTCATTTGCCGTGCACACCAATGGCGACGGGCCAATATCTACGCGCTTGCTAAAGTTCGCACAATTTCACCAAGAATATTGTTGGCAGGGCACGTGGACTCGTCTCTAACGAGGTTTTGGCCTTATGAGTACAGGTCCTAGGTCACACATCAGACAGTTGTCATAGTGTCTTCACCAGAACAGAGTGAACTCGAAGCAAAATAGGGTATATATCAAATGAGATGAGAACGTCTCCTTCAGTCGACTCTAAGCGAGAAGCTTCGAAGGCAAGCACCCGGAATTGGAAAATTTCTCTTCATCAAACCACTGGAGTAATGACGTTTTTCTCTCTCGTGGGCCTAAAGAACAGAGCCAGGCTCGCTGTTTCCTCTCATCCCGTAAAGCATATTTAGTTTTACGGCCATGCATTTTTGGCAAATCTAAATAGTCTAAAGGAGACTATAGCGCCCGGCGACGCTATAAAGCGCCAGCGCTAAGATCGGCGTTACAGCGCGCGCTAGAAAAAAATAAAGATGGACAGCGCGTGCTCGGGGCGCACGCCCGGCACGGGCTGTTCGGAACTAGAAGCCTACCACGCTGGTCGTCTCTCTCTGGTGCTCCGCTGCGACCCCGAAAATCCTCAACAGTGGTGACCCGGCGAACCGTCCCTTCTATCGCAGCGGCGTCCTAGCATGGCGTACTGGCAGCACCCAAGTTTCGACCCGCCGCTCCCAGCGTTCCGGCCTGCAGGCGTCGGCGGGTGGTTCGCCCAACTGGAGGCTGCGATGTATCTGAACGGCATCACCATCCAGCCGTTCAAACACGCAGTCCTTTGCGACATCCTCCCGCCCGACCTCCTGCGTCGGCTCACCTACTCTGCCTTCGGCTGCCGGCCATACGATGAGCTGCGTGCGGCCGTCTTGGCGGACTTCGGCGCCTACTACTTTCCGCCGCCGCTCTACGACGCAGCGGACCCGTTTTCGCCGCCGCCAGCCTCTGGCCCTGCACCGGCCTCGCTCGCGCCCACGCAGCCTTCATCAGAATCCGGCCCGCCTCAGCAGCCCCTCGCCGCATCGCCGCCACTCCAGTCCAGCGTCTCTGGCCCAGCTTCTTTATCACCGACCGCACCAGACGCTGCCGCATCGCTTCCGGCAGCACATCCTGCTACCCCGGTTACGCTAGCAGCACTATGCGGCGACTACCGGGCTCTCAACGCTCACACGGTCCACGACAGCTATCCCCTTCCACACATCCAAGACATCACTGGACATCTGGATGGCTGCAAGATTTTTAGTTAAGTGTACCTTGTCAAGGCGTACCACCAAATCCCTGTTGAGCCGGCCGATATTCCGAAGACGGCCATCACTACACCCTTCGGATTGTTTGAGTACGTGCGCATGCCTTTTGGGCTACGCAACGCAGCTCAAACATTCCAAAGATTCATCGCTGAAGTGACGCGTGGTCTCCCGGCGGTATTTTCATACATCGATGACATCCTCGTCGCGAGTCGTACTCCACAGGACCACGAGCGTCACCTCCGGGAACTCTTTCAACGCCTCCAAGAGTTTGGCTTGGTCGTCAATGCCCAGAAATGTGTCTTCGGCTCTTCTGAGCTCGAGTTCTTGGGCCACCACATCTCGGCGGTGGGAATTCGTCCATTGCCTTCTCACGTCCAGGCCGTTAAGGACTTCCCAGCACCAACTACCCTACGCAAGCTCCGTGAGTTCCTGGGCCTAGTGAATTTTTCACGGCGCTTTATTCCCCACTGCGCCGAGCTTTTTCACCCCTTGACTGACCTTCTCCGCACCACGAAGTCCTCATCTGCTGAGATTTCCTGGTCTCCCGAAGCTCAGGCCGCTTTCACGGCTGCCAAACAAGCCCTCGCCGATTCAGTCGTCCTCCTCCACCCTAGGACTTCCGCGCCCACTGGCATCATGGTGGATGCTTCCAGCGTGGCCATTGGCGCGGTTCTCCAGCAGAAGATTGACTCCGAGTGGCACCCACTGGGTTTCTTCTCTCGGAAGCTCCAGCCTGCTGAGACTCGCTACAGCGTATTTGGCCGTGAGCTGCTTGCTATCTACTCTACCATCCAGCACTATCGCCACTTCTTGGAGGGCCAGCCGTTTTACGTTCTCACGAACCATAAGCCTCTGGTGTATGTGTTCCGTACGAACTCTTCGAAGTACGTCGCCCGTGAACTTCGTCAGCTGGCCTACATATCGGAGTTCACAACCGATATTCGACATATCAAAGGCACCGACAACGAGGCAGCTGATGCACTTTCACGCATTTCCACCATCGGCGTGTCTCAACCTGCTGTGGACTGGCCGTCCCTGGCCCGGGCACAGCTTGAAGACCCTGAGCTGCACGCCCTGCGTGACCACCCCCGGGCCCTCCGTCTGCAGCTCGTGCCTCATCCGTTTGTGCCCGGATCACTCTGGTGGGACATATCATCGGCTCTACCGCGACCGTTCATCCCGGAGGCCTTTCGTCGTGCCATTTTTCATTTCCTTCACGACATCTGCCACCCTAGCATTCGGGCCACGCAGCGCCTCGTTACTCAGCGGTACGTCTGGCCGAACATTAACACCGACGTTCGCCAGTGGGCCCGCTCGTGCCTTGCTTGCCAGTCCACCAGAGTGACACGCCATACCAAGACTCCCCCTCAGTCTTTCCTGCCGCCTGGATCACGCTTCGACCATATAAATCTCGACCTGGTTGGACCGCTTCCCCCTTCTCAAGGCTACAAGTATATTCTGACGATGGTCGACCGCTTCACCCGTTGGCCCGAAGCCGTGCCCATTCCGGGCATTACTGCGGAAACAGTTGCCAGAGCCTTCGTTTCGACGTGGGTTTCCCGCTTCGGCTGCCCGGGCATTGTTACCACGGATCGCGGCCGCCAGTTCGAATGCGCCCTCTTCACATCGCTCACCCGGCTACTCGGCACTAAACACTGCCGCACCACATCATACCATCCCTGTGCCAACGGCATGGTCGAGCGTTTCCATCGCCAGCTCAAGGCTGCCCTTACTGCGCGCCTGGATCGCGAGCACTGGGTAGATCACCTCCCTATGGTGCTCCTAGGCCTACGCGCCGTCCTGCGTCGTGACCTTGGCTGTTCGGCGGCCGAACTCGTCTTCGGTACCTCCCTGCGGCTTCCCGGAGACTTGTTCGTACCTTCGGCTCCCTCGTCCCAACCCCTGCAGTACCTTCACCGCCTACAGGACTGTCTCCAGCACCTGCGCCCAGTGCCGCCTCGCTCAACTGTCCATCAAGTCTTTGTGCACCCGGACCTTGCTTCCTCGACGCACGTTTTTCTTAGGCGAGACGCTGTAAAGGCGCCTCTTACCCCCTCATACGACGGCCCGTACCGCGTCCTCACCAGGACGACAAAGTCAGCGACAATCCTGCTCGATGGTCGTGAAGAGGTCGTCTCCCTCGACGGACTCAAACCAGCGTACCTCGAGACACCTCCCAAGGAGCTCCCCTAGGATGTTGCCGGCCCACCTGCAGACCTGCTTGCCGCTGTGGCTAATCTATCTCTGCCCCGTCGGCGCGTACATTTCGCCGTTCCGTCTAGGCGGGGGGCCCTATAGCGCCCGGAGACGCTATAAAGCGCCGGCGCTAAGATCGGCGTTACAGCGCGCGCTAGAAAAAAATAAAGATGGACAGCGCGTGCTCGGGGCGCACGCCCGGCACGGGCTGTTCGGAACTAGAAGCCTACCACGCTGGTCGTCTCTCTCTGGTGCTCCGCTGCGACCCCAAAAATCCTCAACAAGATAATATATGTATTCTTGACCATCTGGAACTCTCATACGCACTCTTCCATGCTTTTTCTGAAGATAAAACAGTGTCGGTAAAGTTAGTTGTGGCTGATGTTTCAAGCTATCGTTCAGGATTGAATTTCTAGGTATGCGCCTAAGAAATTCAGGCCAGTGTATCCGACAAATTCATGGATAACAATAAGCATTATGAAATGTGGGAGCAAAATTCCTGAATTAATAAAGTTATATATAAGCTTCGGTTACGATCTAACATTGCTAAATTAGACAGAGTCCGAAAGAAAGCAGCACGGTTTATTTACAATTCATATAACCGCACATCTATCACTGCACTTCTTAATCAAAATGGTTTGCTTCCAGTCTCTCACAGAAATCGCATCTGTCGTCTAAAATTCTTTTTTCAGTTAATCAGAGGCCCGTACAATATTGACACATCCAATATTATATCGTTCTCCTCAGGGTACAACACAAGACAACGCCATGACTTTACAGTAACACAATTTAACGACGAATTAACACCTTTAAGTACTCCTTTTTCCCCAGAACGATTACAGACTGGAATATTCTATCTAATGATGCAGTAACCGAAACTTCACTAAAAAGGTTTGAAAGCCACCTTTAACTTTTTTATATTGTCGTACCGCTACATATCTGTGTTCCGTTTGTACTTTTTGCAATTGTGTTCTTGATCTTAAATTGTTGATCAATTGTTCTTGAATTGTTTGCTTGTTCCTGAGATCGTTTTGTTGTTTCCAGCATTTATGTATTTCTATATTGTGTGCCCACCCTGCGAATGTCTTGTAAAAGATCGCAGTATCAAAAAATAAAAAAATAAAAAAAATGCACCCGTAAAATCCGCAGCCATTCCGAAGCACTGAAACTAGCCGTGAAAGCGGCCGGGGCGAACACATCACTGTCTCCATATCTAATTTTGTCAAGACGGCTGCTAAAATTTTTTGCGGAATTTAAACTAAAAGCCAGGAATAGTAAACCTCCTTGGAACATAGCACTAACATAGCCACGTCTTTTATTCATTACTTTAAAAACTCCCTTTGCGCTTGATCATGGCACCATTCGTAGTTAGAATATCTGAACAGCAACAACGGCAATACACTCGGAGAAATAACAACAACTCAAGGAGGAATATTTGCCTTACTACTCACTATTGACAGCTAGAAATCAATAAAAGTGGCAAGTATACGAAATACATTTTTTAAACGATACACCGATTGGATTTAAAATACTTGTCTATTATTTCCATAAAATCGCCGCATATCGCATACCTTCCGGAAATATAGAAAATAGCAAAGGTGATTCTCCCACATTAACTGGAGACCCCACCACTGATTCTCACTATTGCCCCATCTCGCTTACTTCCACGGCTTGTAAAATCCTTAAACATTTCATTTTGAAGCTAATGACAATGTTTGCTGAAGACCACAATTTATTTATTCCTAATCAGCATGGCTTCACAACAGGTTTGTCCACTGAAACAAAATTACTAGAAACTGTCCGTGACCCGAGTGTGAATATAGACCAAGGTGGGAAAAAAGATATGGTATACCTCAGCTCAGCAATAAGCCTCCGACCCGGTGTCTAATTCAAAACTGCCCTATAAGTTAGTTCAATTTTTTGGCAACGGGACAATTACCAGTTTGCTGAAAGCCTACTTAAATGACAGTCGTGAGATTGTCTGCTTCGCAAAAAGCCAGTGGGGTATGACAGAATAGTTATCTGAGGTGGCGTAGGGCACGGCACTTGAGCCCTTTTTTTATTACTTTTCATGATTAAATTTGACCATAACATCCACTGAACAGTACGCACTTCGCGGGCGACTACGTTAACTGCGAAGAAATTAATAGGGCTGCTGAACAAATGGGCTTAAACAACTCGCTGGAGTACGTGTGAAAGTGGAGTCACAACTGGCAGATGGTCCAGAACCTGGAAAATACTATCTGCATGACTGTCACCAGAAAGAAAAATCTACTATATTTCACTTATGAAATCCAACAAAAATCGCCCACTAAAGTAGAACCTCCCTGACACTTCTAGTGCCTTACTTTACCGGGTCGAATTCAGCGATCACAGCATACGTCCTTATGCGGCCGTCATTTTCTCCGTACGCACATTAAAATTTGAAAAGGCGCTCACCTGAACAAAGGAAAACTAGTGAGGAGGTTGAACTTGAGCAGCGTATACTTCCTGCAAAAAAATGCATGGTTCTCTGAGCAGTGACCTCGTTGCACGCGGTGGTTGCGCGTGTCTATCCACAATACTGCTTTTCCACACGCAAAATGTTTTTATTAACATGAAAAGTTCACACGATTTTCCGGATTCTTTCACCATAAGCTGAATATAGCCTAAGGCGCGATGCCCATGCTCTTTTTCAAGAGTAAGCTGAGGTATGTCCCAAATGAACCTGGCACCAGAGCGCGCCAAAAATAATTTCATTGTTCAGTTGTTTCTCGTTGCTCGCAAAGGCAGCAAAGGCACTGACCACGTCACAAAGGTACCCTCAACGCGAAGGCACGTCCTAACGCGTAGGGTCCACGTATTATGTCTAAAAATGGTTTTTGTAGCCTATTAACGGTGTCAAGAAAAGCTAGGTAAGGCTGCACGTGCATGGGTAGAGTAAGTAATGACGGATCACAGCCTTTGTCATCTGGCTTCTGGAGATGCCGAACAGGTGTTCAAAGGAAAAGTGAATTGTCATGAATCCGAATGTAGCTGCACAAAATTTTTTTACGACCATGTCCAGAAAAACAGAAGAAGCCCTTGCTGCGTAATAAGCAGAGCTGCCAGGATGGAATGGGTTGTGGTTTGAAAAATAAAAAGCTTGAATTGAGTCCTTCTGTAAAAATCAAAGACCTCTTGATCAGACTGTAACAAGGAAGAAGAAAATTATGTAGACGCATACGTTTCTTTTGACAGCGACACAGAAATGTAAAAATATATATATAAGTAGATCGTTCACGTCACAATTCAAGTATCTTGGTGTGATCATTACCTCGGAATAACTACTGAAGAGGCACGTGCCACGCATTCCGTTCTCTAAACAATAATCCTTTCTCTTCGACTTACTTCACCAGAAACAAAACTTCTGCCGTACACTGCAGTTGTTCGTTGTGTGACAGAATACAACATAATTAACTGGCTACCCTACACCAAACGATACACCGGTAGATTAGACAGTGTCCAGCGAATAGTTCTCAGATTTACCTTTAGTAAATGCAATCTCAACGAATTACCCACACTGCTTCTGCAAAAACTCGTCCTGAAATTCCTGCCTGAATTCGTCCACTTTCTTACAGCTAACTCATTAATGGGCTTCCACTTCACTAGTTTCTTCCATTCCCTTCTCAGGTCTAAGCTAAAAAAGGTACGGTCTTAGGTCTACGCAGAATAAAATATGTGCAGGAAAAGCGGCTACGATACTCAATGGTATCGCGATTAACTACTACGCGAGTTTTACGCATCGCGCTCCTTTGATACGGACCACGTGTTACTCGTACTGAACAACCTTCTGGGAAAACTTGGAGAACACGCGTTTGGCATGTCGAACAGTTCAAGCATGTTCCTGCGGAAACCACCTTGTACTCAAGAAAGCATGCCGCAGGCACTAGCGATCAAAATTCACGCTAGGCTTAGCACTTGCCAATTGCGCACAAAGAGCGATCCTAGAAACGAGGAGACTGTCGCCGAATGTTTCGATAGCAGGCCGCACGTTGGGCTCCAATATGTACGCTTAGCACAAGAGCATAACGCGTTTTCACCTCTTAACCGCTGCTAGGAGTCCAAATCCCCATCGAATCGCGTGATCGCGAGTGTTAACATGCGCATGCTGTCTACGGTGGGCCTAGCTGTGAGGGAACAAAAGCGCGACGGTACTGGCGGCGACCAAAATTAATTTATTCCATTAACAGCTATATGCCGGATAGCGACAAATTACGGTAAGGAATCAAGGTCATCTGATTCACCAGCAAGATTATCAGTGATACTTGTCCCACGTTGGTGCAAGGGAGGCTCCGAGACCAGACGGCCTGAGCTCCCGGGAAAATGTTGCCAAGAGGCTTCGACTCGCTGGCGGAGAGTGCAGTTCCGCGCCGAAACGTCTGCACCTAGATGTTCCCAATGCCTGAACGAAAGAGCTGTCCCCCGCACCTGCATCAATCACCCATGCCCGGCCCTAGGGTTGCTCCGACGCATGTGCATTTCCCAGTTAGTTAAGGTAACTAGACAAGGGACATCACGGAGAAGTAAACCCAGGAGTGCGAACCGGTGTGAGCCCCCATATATCAAGATCACCACCTGATAGCTCCGATAATCCAAGATCGTTTTAATTTCTTTTATAATAAATGCAAGGTCAATAACTGCTGTACATATAGCATATAGCAAACATATAGCAAAGGTTAAATACTGTACAAATCGCAGTTTGTATCATTGTTCGGCAATCTCTAATGCATATTTATTGTGAAAACAAAGTCTGCAATATATCCCTGCCTCATTCTTGTTGCATAATAGAAGAGGCAGTTATCGGACGGTGAATATTTCTTTCAAAATTGTATTTTTAATAAATTACCAGTGCTCATGGATGCGAGAAAAATGTTTAATCGTTTGAAGTAGTAAGATGCTAAACTAATTTTAAATAATTAAATTTTTAACTTTTAAAGTGAGGCTCTAGTTGCAATTAGTTATTTCTAGCCGGCAGTTAGTGATAGGCATATCGGTTTTCAGAATTTCAAAAAAGGTAATTATCCACCGCTGTGTGGCTGGGCAATGCTCTACTGTATTGTGCTAAAATATATGCGCGAAAAAGCACCCTTTCAATGCAGGTGACTACTAAAAACAGGCAAATTTTGTCGGGGTATACAGTGAAAGGTAATCCCGCTTTCTAAATTGTAAAAATTGATTTGGCTATTACTGATAACCGGCAAGAAAGCTTTCATTTCTACTAGGCGCCTAATCTTAGTAGTTAAAAAGGAAATTTTTAAAATTCGTTAACAAACTTACTACTTAAAACGTATCGCCGGTTTTCTGGTGTCCCGCCACATTTTTACTTCGAAAACTTAATTTTGAGAATTACTTCATCTTCCCTGAACCTGGTATGCAAAGAAGGTACTATGTCTGGCTTCATAGTATATGACAGGAAAAAATTAATTAGGACCACTGTTTTCAGTCACAAGAATGCTGGGAGCCTGGAATATTACACCTGCTGCTTTTACCCGAAGACATACGCGCGAATTGTGACAAGTTGCTGACCTTGACACCCCTAAAATGCGGAGTTTGTGGGCACCTTACTTTTCAGAACCATTGAGGCAAAGAGGTCACCAATCGTTCTCACAAATCGGGGCGTAGAAGGTAGAAAAGAGAAATCTTGACTGCGCTGTATAGGGCATGGGCTGTAGGATCACTTTTTTTCCCGCTTTCCACATCAGCAAAAGAAATTTAAACGAGTCCGCTCCCCGCTCAGTTAGAAGCCGAGAGTGAGCTTGAGCCCTCATTCTCATGTCTCGGTTCTCGGTCTTTTTTTTCAGTTTCCTACGTCAGTTGCGAAAGACACCGGCACCGAGTAGGAGCTCAAGGGTCTTAGGAGCCCACGTCAGCTCTACTTATCCACTTCAGACATGAAAGGCGTATTGAGGGCGCATCAAGTTCGTCACGCCTCAGCGGACCAGCGCCGGCAGTCTTGAGATCGTCGAAGTGAAGGAGCTGACGGGAGCGGAAATTACTAGCGTGGCCCGGAAGCTACCTCATTGTACAAGACATGCAAGCATACTTGAACACGTGCGAGGGAGCCGATGCTATCGTCTGAAATGCGTTACAAGAAAAGCTGACTGCAGATTGGCGTCTTACTTATGCATGAGGTGTTGTTGTCTTCATTAACACTGGCGCCTGCGCGTAGTGTTAAAGCGGTCAGAAAATTAAACGAACAGATAGACTAACTTTCAAAGATTAGGCGAAAAAAATGATGCTTTATGTGTTCAGGCAGAAGAGAAAGCAAAGTGGTTCACTCAATGCATAATATACATGGTGATGTGGAATTAATAGCACCAAGACACTCTTTCCCGCGGTCATTCAGTCGAAATTGTAGTTTACAGGAGACAGTATCGCTCAAAGGCTAGTAATATTTGTTTTGTGCAGAAGCAGGCTTTTATTCAGTTCACTCTTTGTTTTTCACCGAACTACAGCTTTAATGAATCGCGGCTTCAGCTTGCCTACCCCAAAATGTGCCAGCATTTCTCACGTTCATGTGAGTGGGATATGGTTATGCTTCAATATTAGTTGTTTTAAAAAGGCTTAGTTTAAAGGTGTGGGGAAATTTATGTGCAAGTAAAGCATGTGAAATATCCTGTTTGTTTGCAGGCGCCTCTTAATGTTTTAATCCAACACGGCACTAACCTCCGCTCGTTTTCGGGCCGACAGGCGCTATAGCTGCGTGCCCCTTTCATTGCCTGCCAGCATTTATTTTTATCGACAGCCTTCGTAACCGTTTGTCTTCAATCTCCGGCAAACATTTACATGATTGGCAGCCACGCCAGGTGGAAGCTTGATCCGATTCTGTGTTGGACCGCAATCCGCAAAGAACATTTCTTCGTGTGCACATGACAATCTACGCCATTCAGAAATACGGCCGAACTTCCCATAGATGCATTATTCCAGAGCTCCTCTTTTGTCTTCGCCGTGTCTCGCCTTTATGTATTCCTACAATGGAAGGGCGGCGCAGCAGTGCCAAAGCAATCTCGTTCTCAAACGTTTCTCCAGTGACTGAGGATATTGACTGCAACTTACGATGAGTAGCGGTCTTGGGAAGCAAGTTCGTGATGAAAGGAACTTGGATGCTGGATTTAGGACACCAATGGTTGCTCATCTGAGACCTATGGGCTCTGATTTCACTGCTGGCAGGCACGCGCCACGTCACTGTCCACGAATGAACCCGGAAAGATGCAGAAACACTCCAGAGGCCGCGCCGCCTAGGACGGTGGCTGCCCTGGCCTCACAGTACGCTGAATGATGCAGCAGCTGGTGACCTCGGACAGATAGCACTAAGCTCTTAGAGCTAGGATAAAGAACGGCTTCATCCTGTCCCACCTTTGTGCGTAAAGATCGAGATTGGCTGCCGGATGGAGAAAGAAAAGAACAACGGCTAGCAGCCTGCACTAGTGTGCTTGGCAGAGAGCGATAGGGCCATCGTATACATAGCGCCAGATGCGAACACAACAGAGAATATGCAGGACAGGCGCTAACGTCAGCACTCAGGATTGACTCGTGGTTGACCCGGCGAGGTTGACACAAGGAATCACAGGGTTCACCTGAGCTGGTGGAGATTGGAAAGAGCCCAATTTAGGAAAAAATTGATGCAGCAGATGCTTGGTTTGGTCTAGCTGCTTCGAGGTTCGTATATACGTAGCGCAGCTCCTGTAGCGAAGTTCTTGTACACAAAGACGACACAGAGAAAAAATGCCAGTGATGAGGCGAATACAAACGTGAAGATATCTTGTAACAGCATACTTGGAAGCAACTGCTGTTGAAATATTCGCAGTTTGAAAAAAACCACGCTCAATAATTGCGAACACTTTTATATGAAGAAAACAACGTTCGTTCGCAGATCAATAAAGCTGGCGGTAATTTCTTGAAAGGCTCATTGTTTGAGAAATGGTTTATTTTTATGTTTAACGGCAGTGGAGGTGGTTTTATAGATGACCGGATTTCAGCAAGCATGCGACTATCAGTAGAACTCAGTGTGTAACCGTCTCCTTTCCTCAGTCATTCTACAAGTATTGGGAGTGAGAGCTGCTAAGAAAATATGTTGGCCGCACTCATGCCTCCACTATGCGTAGAGGATTATCAAAGGAACCGGTGACGAAAGGAAGTTTTACTTTTGCAAAAAGAATGTTTCGGTATATTCGTCCCCACCATGAAGTAAACTTGCTTTACTCTGTCATCTTCGATGGCAGATTATTACGACTTCCAATTTTACGTCCATATGTTCTTGTGTTGTTTTGTTCAAGTCAGTCAGTCCACAGAAAAGAAATTTGATCCATTATCGCGTGAAAATGATCTTCGTATAAGCTAGAGATTTTAGGAGCAGCAAAAATTTATACTTCTCTTATTGTAAACTCTGTATGCAGACTTTCATGCGTATGGGAGCAGATAGCCCCAAGCGTATGTAGCAAAGACATGATGCTTCGGAAGGTTGACAAAATGGCCTCTTTAAAAGATACTTGAGGCTCGTAATGCGCATACAGAAAACCTCTTCAATGAAACGTGCTGAAGTTTTCCGCCGTGAAAGGTAGAGAGGTGCACGCTTTATCAAAGACTGAGGGGGCTCTTTATCTGTGATATCGGCGATTTGTCATGTGGATTCAGGCGCGAAACACGGAGCTTTGTTTGTGTATGCAGCATGGTGACTCTAATGTAATTTTTTTTTCTGAAAAACGGCGCCTAGAACAGTGCTCCTAATTGCCTCTTCAGAACATTCGAGATGATAGCCCGTACTTGTAAATAAAATACCGTATGGATTTGTTTTTTTGCTGGTCATCCAATTATGCACTGCACTTTTGTAAACATTTCAGGCATCGTTCCGTGGCCAGCACCGAAACAAGAAATTGTACTTACGTTTTACATCTCCAAGAACATTAAATTTAAGCAGCTGACAGAGTTCAAAGACTTCTCTTCGGATGCTACTGTTGGGGGGTCCGAATGTCTAGGACTTCCTCCCACAAACACTCCCTTTGTAATGAAAATGAACACAGAAAAACAGATACTATCACTCGGACAGACAGCTGATATCACTAGCTAGGAATTATTTTTCTGAGATTAAAAAAAAATATTATGGCCTTCTCTCTCCGACACCAAAGCACGAAGTGAAAAGTCAGAAGAGTTATTTTTAGGGAACTGAGAAAATGAGGTCTCTAGAACAAGCGTGCTTCCGTAAGACCTGGCTTGCTTTGTTATATGTCTCTCTGGAACCTCGAGCTTGACAAGGAAAGTAAAATGAAGTCTGAAAAAGCACTCAAGATCAAGGCGATAATATAAGGCTTCGCTTTCGCAGTGACGCCTTCCAGCAGTGTGGAAGCGTTCAGATCTGTGAAGCAGCAGTGTTGCTGCTGCTCCTCCAAAGTAAGATGTTTTTTCCCATTCCTAGCGAAGCCAGAAAATACGTTTTGCTTGTTTAACTGTGAAGTTTCGCCATTTGTCTTTGTACTTACCATGCCATTAGTTGTGCGTCCTGAGTGAGGATGGGGCTGCCACTGCTTCCTAGTTCTCTCCCTCGGTGGCTATTTTTAATTTGTAGTATTAAATTAGCGCACTATTTCCTTTCAGAAGCGCCGCTACTTAAGGGCGGCTTGTTATCAAGCGGCAATGTAAAAAGCCAGGGCAATGCGCCTTGTCTCTCCTGCCACTGTGTTTTTATTTACTGATTGAACTTTTTGTTCTTGTTTTTGTTGATGGGCTGCAGCGCTTCCGCAGAATAAATAAGATCACCATGCTGTATCATTTGGCGCCCCAACTGCATTAAATTTACCTCTGTCAACATAACACCCATTGCCACACACAACAGTAATGAAGTCGGACCTCTATATAGGGTGGCCTGAAACCTTGAGGGAATAATAAATGCAGTGTTTTCGGTTCTGTGAACTTATTCAATTTTGAAGGGACGCTACGTTGCGATCGCATAAAGTAGCAAGACTTATTTTTTCTCTGCAAGCAGTAAAGACGCACGCGAACAACATACTCAATATTCTGCCTTTCTCAAACATTTTGCATGCGAACGAAGGTATTTGCAGAGCGGTAACAAAGTTTTTCTGAGGCCCATTCACTGAAGCTTGGTTTTCAATATCTTCTGCACAACCACCTAAATTTACTGATATTACTGATGAAACAAATAACCCACTCGATGCAACATTGCTTCCGAAAAAAACGTAAACAGGACATTATAAAGTGTGTCACTGGGGACGACAAAGGCAATGCGGAAACAAGCTATTGTTGAGAGCGGCTTACGAGAGGAGAATAACGAGGGAGACCCGACAAGCGGCGACTACCAATACAAGCTTTCAGATAGCGCTCGCTGCGTTTTCTTCTTTCTTGTCTCGTCTGGCGCGTCGCGCTGATTTTTAAGATACCAGCGCAGACAGTCGAGCATTCCTTCGCTTACGGTAAAAACATGCTTGAAGACTCCTGGAAATCCTTTTATATTTGATAGAATTGGACAAAGACAAAACATGTACATCGTAGTTGAGCTTACATAACTTCATTCCTCATATAGTAGGAGCGAATTTTCAGATTTTAAAATTTTTTACTGAATA
Source organism: Amblyomma mixtum (assembly GCF_055824585.1). NCBI lineage: Eukaryota > Metazoa > Arthropoda > Arachnida > Ixodida > Ixodidae > Amblyomma > Amblyomma mixtum. The sequence continues at coordinate 101,060,346 of NC_143019.1, read as the reverse complement.
TCAAAAGATTCCACACAAAACTTCCTACCATGTAGGATGATTTTTCCGCAATTTCTTTGGGGCCTTCAAGTGTACACATCGTGATGCTTAGGTATTTACCATGGTTAAGTTATGTTTTGTTTCAATTATGTGCGCTGTCACAAAATTCGACGCATATTCGAAAAAAAAAACAGCGCCGTGCGGAAGCGATCTCGCCACCGCGCGCCTTTAGAACATGGGAGAAGCTAACCCCGCAGCGCGGCAACCGTGTGAATGTTGCTGCGCTCTCCACCTCGCTCGCCGGTGCGGAGCCAAAGGAATTACGTCAGCGCGCGTCGTCGTTTGACCGATAATGTTGCAGTAATTTCTAGTCATTGCTGATGGAGAGGGCGTAGCCTTGAGCGTGCTAAGTGATGTACTCTTCCCTTCACACGTGCGCCGGCGGCAGCGCAACGAAAGAAGGATATAGAAGCTTCTCGAAGCCAGTCTCCGCGCCTGAGCAATGGGGACGCGCGCCCGGCGCGTGAAAGAGAAGGAAACTGTACAGCTGTTACTGTGTGTGCGCGCGCCTACCTTGGCGTGAAGAATGAACAGACGTGAAGCGCACCTATCAATGAAGGCGCTGACCACTGTCTGTAAGCTGGAACCGCCGTTCAAGCTTCAATGAACGACTCCGCTTGACTGCCGGGTAAACACCACTCGCCCAGCCGCGGACCAACGTGGCAGCGTGCGACAGACTGCGGGACGGCTTTGCAGTGAACCTCTGGTAGTCGGATTTACACAGTGCCGGGTGAACAAATTGTGTGTGTTTGTCTCTCTCTTATGTTAGTGCAGCTTAGGTGCAAGATTTTCTTTTTTATTGTAAACTTTCTCGAGTGTCCCTTTGCACGAGCTGCATTGTGTTGTAAATAACCTTGTATGTCTTCGTACGAGTGATTCTGAAATATTGTATCGTCTCTGTACTGTATAAACTTTGTTTTTGTTGTGAACGTTTGGCTCCGACCCATTCTCTGGCTTGCGAATGGCGAAAGCTGGGCGCCAAACGACCGCCCCCTTTGTCACTTTGTAGCTGATTTTTGGCTGAGCTTGCCACGCTGAGTCGAGGGCATCTGCTTTGTGACGTGGAGTGCATCGAAGTGGAACCGAATGTGCACACTTCAGGCCTCTCGGGAGTTCAGCCAAAAACATAGTGACTAAAGCTCCAACAAAATGCGGAGGCGTCCTTCTAAAGAACAATTCTCTGCTTGCACTAGACTTGCATGGGTTCACGCGGCGCGAAGCTGGAGATTGTCAATGGTTTCAGATATAAAATAAAGCTGTACGCCGTAGGCTCCAGCTCCCGAGAAGCGCAGGCTCGCCTGAACTGGGAACCAACATATTTCAATTAGATTCTGGGTTCCTTTACATTCCACTTCTGTAACTTCTTTCCCCATACACTGCTGTAGAGCAAAAATGCGGAACCTTAATTCGAAGAAACTCAAAGAGCTCAGCAGAAAAAAAACACTTAATCCTCGAGCTAAAGACCATGTGATGAAAAGACCGAGCAGCACGAAAAACAGCAACAAAAAAAGAACACGTAACGGTACTACAGACATAAAAAATTGCCCATTAAATGCCGGTAGTGCCCCTTACGCAGTGGAATCATATTCGAACAAGGAATAGCGACTCGAACAGCAAGGCAAAGGAACCAACGGAGCTTGAAGCTACGGGCTTTTGGTCGTTATATAGAAAGATGGCTGAAAGGCAGCACTGGTTTGGGAAGACTAGTGGCCAAGGTAAATGGCAATGCGTTTCATTGCGGCTTTTCTCCATGAAATCGGTCGAAACTAACGGAGTTTGTATGTTGAAAGCCGGCTTTAAAAAGGTTTCCTGACCTTTAACTGCCACTTAATGAACTTTAATTGGACGTAGGGTGCAGGTAAAGACAAAAGTTAAGCATACGGAAATTTACTGGTATTATCCGGTGAAAAATAGCGTACAAGCTTTCCCCTGACCTAGTGTTCTGCTTCTTTGCGGTTAAATGCTTGAGAAAGGAATTTTTGGCTCAACCTTAAACTGAAGAAACCACGTTGTGTCACGGCGATGCTTGGCCACAAATGCCCTTTCGCCATAAAAATACAATCTTATCAACGCCTTCATCAAGAGTAAAATGTGAACGTGAAATGAGGGATCTGTTTATCTAAAGCACCATTCATTCATGCCAGTCACTCATTCACTGCCTGTGAACATAAAAGAATAGATCATTTGACCAAAGTAATTTAAATTAGAAGGAGTGTTTGTAGTACGTTGGTTAAGGGCATTGCCAATGTACAGATGTCTTACAGCCCGCTTCAGTTGAGGTTGAGGTGCGTCTATTGTGTCGTACTCTGATTGTAAACTAATTAAAGGTGAAACATATGCGCGGCGGCCACAAATATTGTCGTTTCAAGAAGATAATTACATCAACATATTTTGACGATTATATGTTATAGGTTTTGAGAAAGCATCCATCCGAAGAGAATTTTAACTACGAATAAGTACTCAGGAGTAAAGCTGAGGGAAGGTAAAAAATATAACCCTTGCGTGTACATCTTTATGCCTGCAGGCATGTTTGCATGTGTGTGTATGGGGGAGGGGCGGCTGCATTGCACATAAGCATCATGCAGTTGAAATTTTAATGCATACTAAAAATTCTTTAGCATTCCTTATGCATTCAAGTTTTTTTTCTTCACTTGGCTAATATTTTCACAGGAGGCATTACTACCACTTTCCTATCCAGCGGCAGCGCTGCCGCTTCTATATTTCAAAGCCCTTTTGAACAGTGAGAGCCATGGTAGGTCTTAAATCGTACTTTTAGGCAGGTTTTCTTGTTTGTATTCATAAATTATATAGGAGGAGCAAATTTCAGCCACTTCTGAATTAGTATCACCTCCGTGCCTCGTCAGGATTCGCGCTTTGAATACTAACTTAAATGAACGGCCAATCTGACTCTTGGCGTTGCGAATGACTCACTTTGATCAATAAAATGGCTATGCTTTTCAGCTAGCCGCGATGCACTTCTGGCTGTTAGATTCGCTATCTTTAGATTCGCCCATATGTTAGATTTGCTTGCTGCAATAGCTTTATATTCCCTGAGGATAGTTGTGTTCTAGTCGGCACTTTTCCAAAATCAGGATTCTTCTCCGGAGGCGTCTTCCACAGAAGAGCATGTTAGTTCGCCTCCAAACCCAACAGCCTGTGGGGTTGGTGAAAACTGGAGCAGTCGCTAAATTTCAGTGAAACCGGGCTCGGCTCAAACACCGAACACTCTAATACAGATAAACGACTGCGTTATGTAATAGCAACTGGTAGTTACGAATATGTTTAAATGGCAATTTAATGCTAAAACGCTTATGTGCTATTAGATGTTAGATCATGACAAGGAGCCCAAAGTGGCTATAGTTAACCAAAGGCTGCTCACTAGTGCTTCTGTTGAGGCCAGTTCGCAGCTTCGGGACATTAAGCTCCATAAATTACTAGCTTCATCACTACTGCTCCTAACATTTACAAGTTTTCGTGCCTAAACCACGCTTTCTTTATGCAGCGTGGTGCGAGGAACTAGTCTAATTAATGAATAGATGAAAAACTGCAGCCTGATGCTAGCACTTTGATTTCAAGAGAAGCAGAACTGCACTTATATTAAAAAGAGACGTAATAGTTTTATTCGGTACTGGTCTATAATTAGGTCAAATTGTTACTGTGAAAAAATTTCTTTTCAAGAGGACCGCATGGCGGATATATTGAGTTTTTTTTTGCGACAGGATCTCCAGCTGCTTCACAATTACCCAAGAAGCTCACTCTTGGCGTGCTCTCCGCGACAACGAACAAACATGTAATAAATTACAACTTCATTTGCCGAACGCAAGAAATATATTAAGAAAGAGTGGTGCAAAGCAGGACATATAACAAAACGACATAATTTGTTAATTCATACCTCCTAACCTTTCAGATAATTCGCTCGTGTGACCCTGTGCATGCGCATTACAAGCTCACTTAAGCTGGCGAGCTTGGTGCGTAACAAACGTCGAAAAAATTTCGTAGTCAACGTTGATGAACGAGAAGGAGTTTGACCTTTTTCGAGTGCACACAATATTTTTAAATTAAATGCAGCTGCACCAAAGAAGAATCCTGCATAAATATAGGCATCCTAGCGAAGCATGACGACCGCACCTGAAGGCTCCCATGATGATGACAATGAGAAACATTATATGCCGCCACGCTGCACGAGATCGATTCAATAGTTCGACTGGCTGTCTTTCGTGTTACTCGCCGTTCAGCCTTTGGTGAATTTCGTAACCCCTTCTATTTGTGCACAAACCCCCTTTCACTTGTTGGAGATACGGCTTTGCTCAGGCGCTGTAGCTTCGAAGCCTCACGCTTCCGATCGCAACCATGCCCGAAGATTAGGCATTATTCCTGCTTCACCACCGCGGCCCGTCGTCATCGTTGTAGCCTTGCCCAATCGGGAACCTACTATCTTCAGCGGTACCGGAGACCACCACATCTAGGGCAGTTTGGCCTCATACGAGCAGGTTAGTACCGATAACAAATGCGGTGAAGGACTCAAAATAAGCGTCATATATCTATCTTACGGATGCTGCGGACTTGTGGTTCCAGAACTACGAGGCCGACATCACAACTTGGTCAGCCTTCAAGTGGAGCTCATCTAAAGTCTTCGGTCGGCCTGCGGTGCGCAAGCTGTGCGCTGAGCAAGCCTGTATGCGCGGGCGCAACTGTCTGGTCAGAGTTTCACCAGTTATATCCTTGATGTATAAAACTTTGCAAGCGCGTGTGCCCTTCGATGCGCGAACTAGCCAAGGGTGGGAAAATTCTTAAAGGCTTTGTCGACGACGTGTTCCACATGCTTCTGGCCAAAAATCCAGCAACCGTCGTCGACCTAATAGCCCAATGCCAGAGCTACGATGAACTACGGAAGCTGACTCCGAACAGTTGCCATAGCTGCCGCAGATGAAGTACTTCACTCTGATCAACCCGAGTCCCGACGCTACCTGTCTTCTAGTGGGTCATCCATGAATATGTCGCAGAAGTTCTTCCAGCCCTCGCTGATGATCCTTTTGCTGCTCCTTTCACGTAGATAGTTTTTCTCGTCCTTTCATTCAAAGAGCTTTTGCTTTGTCAATTGAAGCTTCAGTCTCTTTGACTCCTCGTGGCGGTGGTCGCCTGACAGCTAAACGAAAAAAATTCTAGGCAAGACAGTTCCAATATCACAGGAGAATAGCTCCATATCGCTTTGTTTGACTCCGTCAAGTCCAGAAGAGAAAACAAAACTGTCACAGGAATGCAGAGGCTGCGGTGTTTTCTCACTAGAGTATGACCCGTATCATTCCATGCTATAGGTTTTTCAAGTTTTGGCTGGGAAAAACTTGGAGGCCTTCGGCCATTCCTTTGCCAAACGTTTTTCATATCTATAGCAGCAAAGCACTTGCCACAGTCTGAAGAACATGAATGTTGCCGCCATATTGCAAGTTTGGCTGCATTGTGCGAAGTCCGGAAGAAGGTAACACCACGTGGGCCTTCTTCATGGACTGAAGAAATGCGTGAAAAAATGCCATATTTGAAGCATAGAGGTTAAAATCGTGCTTACACTTTCATGAAATATATCATTTCATACCTTCCTAATACCCTAAAGAGCCGGGGATGAGCATTACATAAGTTGTGGGTGTAAATAGCATGGGGAGCAAGTATTTAACACAGTTAAATATGACTGGCGACGTTTTCGGCGAGGTTTGATGAGCATGTGATGGCTGCGATTTTGTTGGGTAGGTTGTTCCAGTCTGCACCAGCCCGAGAAAAAAGTGAGGCGGTAAAAGTAACAGCACGGGCATTTCGTCGGCAAATTTAAAAAACGATGACTAGTGCATTGGTATTTGGGGCTGACTGGACACGGTAGGGTAAGCAGCTAAGTCAACTATGGAAAAATTTATGAAATAAGCATAGGCTGGCAATACGGCTTCGAACCAAAAGGGGTAATAAGCCGGAGTGTGCTTTCAATGCTGACACACTGATATCGTAAGAATATGAAGAATGAACAGATCTGGCTGCTCTATTTTTAACCAATTCAACTTCACTAATAAGGTAAGCATGATGCGGGTTCCAAGTGGGTGATGAATATTCTAATAACCGTCTAGCAAAGGATTTATAACCTAAAAATTTTACATGTGGACGACCGTGGCGCATATGGCGTCGTAAATATCCATGGGTTTTTTGAGCAGACGAAATGATGTTAATTACATGTCTACTACAGAACAAATCGTTGCATAGAGTGATGCCCAACTGTTTATATCACGGAACAGACTCCAGTGCGAAGTTAACGATCGCACAAGAGAAATCATGTTCGTAACGGCGGTTATCAAAAGACATGGACTTATATTTGTGATGGTTCAGTTCCGTAAATAATGAAGGCTCCGGTGCTGTCTAATACTGTTTCTCGAAAGTACTGCCCTTTGTTTTTACACCAGCTTTAGGGCAAAGGCATTACGTAACAGGATCATACCCAACCAAGAATCTTGTGTAATGACTGGGGGTAACCCTGTTAAGACTAGTTTAGTTCGCATGTGGGCCTAAATATTGAACTTTTAGGTAACCGAATATGATCCACTGAACGCTTATAATCCATGCGCGTAACTTTAGCCTATTATTACTGTTTACTTGATTTAAAACATTTACCCTTATTCTTTCTTTGCCGCTTAATTATTTTCCAAGGTTCGTCACCACGGCGTAGAGTTCACTGTATTGTAAAAGCGAGTCTACCGGTCGAAAATGCATCCCATAAGCGTTGGTCTAATGTTTTGTTTGTAGACCAGCCGCAAAGATTTCATCGCTTCTATACCTCTTGAGACACCGATTGCTCGCAATTATTGTGGGCGCGGGCAACCGTCTTTCAGAGGTGCTTACGACCTTTCACTAAAGCGCTGCGCCACACTGGTCGATCTGAATTCCGCTGTGTTGCAGTAGGTCTAGTTGAAAGAGTGCGGCCCGCGGCTTTTGGCGATCGGGGGTTTCAATCCGATAAGCCCTTAATCATCTACTCAGCAAGAGTGGGAACACACTACATAAGATGGGCTCGAGCGAGGGACCGCGCGCGGCATAGCACCCCGTTCTTTCAAGCAGGTTCACTGTAAGTTCGCTGAAAGAGCGTAACACCTCATGGCGGTCCATTGCGCCACCCGCACGAAAACGCATGCATATGTCATGAGGAGGAAGACGGTTTTCGCCGCTTCCGTGCAATCCTCTCTTTCGGTCAAGTCGCCTCGCCCTCGAGCGCGCTAAAACGCAGCAAAAAAATATTTTCTGCCCTCAACCTCTCGCAAACTTGACGAAGAGGCAAAATACTAAACGAACACCGTATTTGAGAAAACATGAGCCTAAGATCTCAATGCGGGTCCGGATCGGAGAGGGTCGTCATTTACACTGCCCCATTCTTCAATCCGCTGAGAAGAGGGAGTGAAGGACGCTGGCTAAAGTATGGGGCAACAGGGATAATAAGCCGTGGGGGAAGGGGGGGGGGAGCGATACACGGCGAGTCGCTTTAGTTTTGCTACACGGGATTCTAGCACACCGGGGAAATAGGACATAGTGGTCGAGACAGGAAAAATGTGGACAGCCGAAACATGGTCCACGCGAGGTAAAGATCGCGGTTGTCTTCGGTAAGGCGCAGAAAACGGTCACATGTCCTTAAACTTAGCATTAATTCATTGTGTATCGCAGCTTCTACGAACCGAAAGCGCGGACTTCCCTAAAAGGCATATTTTCAACTATATCCGCATATAAAAGCGGAACGTAACAATTTGATGGTGGAATACCAGGTAACAAATAAAACGTCTCTGGTCGCCGCTTGTGGAGCGGCGGCGTGAAAATACAAAGGAAAACTTGACCGCATTTATTTATTAGTACGGGCGTTCTCTGAGCTATAAACAGACACATAATTGCGTACCAGTAATGAAAAACAGAAGTCCAACACTTCGTACGTTAAAATAAGATAAATTAATCTACATTCCTAAACAGAATTCCTTTGGGAAGAAATCTTTCAATGGAATTTTCATACCTGCTTTTATTCTAGTAAAGAACACTATTCACAAGCTGCAATTTTCACTTCTATATGACCCAGTACTAAACATTTGAAGTGAGTTTTCGCAATGAAAATTTAGAACATAATGCGACAACTTCCATCACAATTTACGCGTATCTCTTTTATCAGCGCAGTAACTTACATATCACTCATCTGTAGCCAAGTTCTATGATTATTCTTCTCCGGTACTAACTCAAGGGATTCCAACATATATACTCCAATAAGGAAAGTTTCATAAGAATCAAATCATTCGCTCAGCCTTCAGAGTACACTCATTTTCTCTTTATTAATAAGGCTCGAACTCCCTTCTTCCCCGTCCGCTCCCTTCTGTATAGTTTCTCCGAGCGCCGAAGTTCAGCCCACGGCATCACTTATAGGCCCTACTCCGTACTGAACTCCTTTCCTCAGGAGATAGTAAGTAAAAAGCCACAGCAGCCAATTAGCTCCTGTATGGTGGTATGAGTTAGGGCAAAGACGTGTGTTGCATACTGCGGTTAGCGTCTAGTTAGTAGGTGGCTTTGAAATGAGGGTTGGAGGTTCAAAGAGGGCGTGCTACTGGCTCTTAAATAATGACGCACTTCTAGAGTTCCACCAAGTGCTCTCCTGCTTCTTAGTAGTATATGGGCATTAAGACGCCATTTCGTCGTCTTTTTGTGTGCTTTATCTACGGAGCGAGCAATTCAACCACCGTCCACCTTTGATGTCCGTCAAAAGCAGTTCTGCTCCTGTCCTGCTTTCACGTTTGACGATTTTGTGTAGTCACTAAACGGGGCAATAAGTCGTTACCCAGGTTATAAGTTACTGTGAGTCAAGCTCTATTCATCAGTCGCGGTCATGAAATAAGAAAACGAAGAGGAACACGCTAAAAGAAGCGTAATGGGGTGCAACGGGTACCACGATTACGTTATGTACTTCGCGTCTGAAGAACAGCCAAACGGCGCGCTTTTGAAACGAATTGTTGGAAATTAATAATATCGAGTAATTTTTTCTCCTTCCCTAAATCGAAGCTCCTCATGTTTCCTAAACTTCTTTTTGATCCCTGAAGGGGCGTTGTAGAGGGGCATGATCTGTTGTTTGGGTCTTGGTTTTAAAAAAAAAAAATTGTATTTCAGAGCATAATATTTTGGGAGTTCTTTGTACTTTACAAAAGCAGATCAGATGTAATGGGCAGCTGATTCATAAGTGTGTGGATTATCAGAAGATTTAACTAAGTAAATTTCATTTACACAGTACTTATTGCTAATAAACTGGTGTAGTAACTGCAATCTTGTGTTTCCGTTCCAATATATCTTTTATTTAGTCCGCATGCTTCGGTAATTTTTCCACAGTGTACACCTATAGTAATCACGTACACTGGTTCACTTTCCGGTGTGCTAAACAGAGCCAATTTTCACATATTCCAACTATAGAGTACTTCTGCTTTTTTTATTTCCTAAATTTAACTTTCGTACTACCCACCTACGGAGTACGTAGCTGTCGCAGCAACTCCACTCTCTTAAAATATGAAACAGGTCAACTGAATGCATTTAGTATAATGTTAAATATAATGTTAAGTAGAAATAATGTATTTAGGATAATGTTGTCCGGGCTTCGTCTATGAGTTATTTTTTTGCATGTTGCTTTCAGGAGGCTGGTCCATGCAGCATATTGGAGTACTTTGCAACAAGATGCAATCGAATTGGCGGTATTTAATTTTTTTGTGCTTATTGGACACAATTTCTTGTGCTGCACATTTTCTTAATAGCGCAGAAAATGAGCACAAATAGTTAATGCGGATAAGCAGAAGGTCTTCTGCATATTAAAATTCTAAGTTGTTCTGCACACGAGTTTCATAAGTGATTTTGATCGAATGTCGCTTAGCAACCCTATCTGTTACCCATAGCTTTGCGATGCCGCCAAGAGAGAACGCCTGTCATCGAGAAATAGGTGGGCATTGATCTCTTACCGAACACGTTTTGAAGGAGAACCTCTGGTTAAAGCTGGTTTTCTGTGAGTGTCTGTGTAAAAATAATATTTGTTCTTATTACAGTCATTCAGCGCATGCGTTGGTTCGGTTCGTGCCAAAAGCCCACCGCACTTTTACGCAGCCGCAGTTAGCGCTCCTTTTAATTCTAATGTACAACTCAAAGACCATATCCGACTAGCGGAAGCCAGACTAGTGTGAATGCGTGATTGCGGATCCTGTTTATTATCACAGGATTGATATAGCCTTAACAGGAACCACACTGAGCGCCACGCTATTTTTTGAGGTCAAGTATGGGGCTTGAGCGTCTTTCATAAAGTATCGCTTAGATTAAATATCCTAGTAACAAGCTAGACCACGATAAGATAGACAGCAACAGCCATGTTGACTGCGATGCGATGAAAAAGTGAAACTGCAGACTCTCTCGAAAGTCCAGTTCTACAAGGGTCAAGCTTTGTTATGTCATTCCTTTCCCTGCTAATATTTTGGAGTCAAGCAAACCTAGACAATGTTACCACATTTTTGTTGCTGTCGGGAAATTCAGATATATTGTGGTTTATTCTCTTGAGAGTGCTTTGATAGTGTTAACAATTGTGTCATACTAAAACTTACTATCGCAGACGAGGTTCAACCACTGTGTCTGCAGTCACTGGACTTTGACGACTTGTTTCAATTGGGTTTTTAATTTTTTTTTCTTGAGGTTGGGCACATGCTTCCCTCACATGTAACCAAAGCACTGAGATACCTGGCAGTGTTTACTTTCTGAGGCGCAGCAGAGCAACTTTCGAACTACCGCATTTTCATAACACATATCACATCAGACGCAAAGATAAAAAAGCCGAAGGGAGACGTCGATTGAGGAACGCTTTTCAATTCTTTACAGTAGCCGCGTTTTATGCTACACAGTTTCATTCACTAACTACATTTGGCCCCAATAATGATCGAAATTTTGACGTAACGGATCAAGATGGCAGGACAGCATTTCTCGGCAACATCACCGTAAGGAATGTAACGGCGGTCTGTCGTGCCAGCTAACATTACATTTGTTCACTTATCATTCAGACACTTTCCAATCACAGATCTGGCTCATTCTACATTTATTCCAGTAGTCGTCCTTAATATTTCTTCTCAACTTATGTACACAGCCGGTTACATCAGGGCAGGGTACTGATATGAGACGTACCGAACATTCTGCCCGACGCTGCATTCCTTCTTGAGGCATACATGAGGTGCCTTCCATGTTATGGAATGGTCACGTTTGAAAAACACGCGTTTCTGGTATCTTTCGGCGACGACATCATTAATACGCATTACAACGACAGTCCTTAGGAGACTAATAATATTTCGCCACCACAGGCAGCCTAAACCACAGGAAGATCAGCAAATATCACGGGGCTTTCTCTACAAAATATAGATGCACAGGTAGAACGAATATGAAAAGGAAAGCACTATTCCGTAGCTATACGGACCGATCGGAAACCCTCGGCTGTTTATAAATGTGGAGTACACCACATCACAAGCTCGGTGAGGAAAATAATCCATGTTTTGGAGAATGATCATTTTAACAACGGTGACTTGGAATTCAAGAGCGGAATATGCACCTAACTAGAGCATTGACATCCGTGTCTGCCACAGAGGTTTCAAAAGCAAGCGTAAAAAAGACATGGCAAGGGCCTGCCTTACCTCAGAAGTACAATGCCACAATGGGCCCGCATTAGACCACATTTATATTACATCTAAAATGGCACCTTCTGATGTGGTCGGAATGCATCTGAAGTTCTCGCAAAGAATGATGTTGAGTAGCGACAATTACATCTTGATTTCAACCCTCAGGAGATTTTTGTTGTGTGCACATTGGTTATACTCGGTTCAGTAAATACCTGTAGCATTGCTTCTGTTAGTTACAAAAGATCATTATCAGTGAGTACACAACGCCCTGTATCAGTATATTTGAGGGGTTTCCAGGAGGCTGTAATTTCTGCGAGGAACGCAATATTTGTGCGTTTAGATCCCTGAGGTTTGTTGTGGAGCTGAATTAAGAGGTCTGCACTGACTACTGTCATCATCTTACAGCCAGGGCCCATACCCATGCAGATGCACATATTGTGACGCTAGAAATGAATGCACTATTTTCGCCGCTGTTTTCTTTAACTTCCCTGTTGACAAGTGATGTTTTTGTAAAGCCCCTTTTAGGAGAATTAGGGTCGCATTGCGGTTCTGCCAGCTTCAAAAGGCCGTTCATGCAAACGTAAAGAGGCAGCCATCACAAAAGTACTGTGCAATAGGAAATGAATCGCGATATGCATATGCGCTCCCATTATTCCTAAAATATAAAATCTTGCCTATCACGCCACTACTACTGCAGAGCTCCGCGTATTATTTGTATTTCAAAATATAAAGTCACACGGCACAAGCTTCGTTACCCGCTACAGACGACCAGACTGTGGATATGCGTTATGAGAGCGAAAATACGGCAATCAAAAGGCTATAAGAATGTACGGGGTGCAGTATATAGATTACCTGCAACCATTATTACTAAACATGTAATAATTGCAACAAAATATACGCGTAAAAGACGCCATTTTTTTAAAAGGCGTGTGACAGAAGCTCTACAGCAAAAAGCTGCACATTAACTTCAAATCTGCCCGTACAACATTGTCTTCACGGCGTTATTCATAGTTTCACGTTGTAGTGACGGCAGTCCAGCAGTCAGGAAGACACCAACAAGACTTTGAAACGAAGCTCTTTATTTGGGCTGACTAGAGCCCGCAAAATAACTGAATCACTCGGGGGCTGCGTAAGCAACAAACGGGCTCGTTAGTTATGTCATGTCGAATTCTTGAAGACGCAGGCTCCAACGATCAAGGCCGCCGGAGGGATCTTTCAAATTGGTAAGCCAGCACAGAGCATGGTGATCGCTCACAACCTTGAATGGTCGTCCGTACAGGTAGGGTCGACATTTCAACGTGGCCCAAATAATGGCGAGACATTCTTTCTCGGTCGTCGAATACTTGGCTTCGGCTTTCGACAGTGAACGGCTTGTGTACGCGATAACTTACTTCTGTTTACCTTTTTTCTGAACGAGGACCGCTCCTAAGCCCTCACTACTTGCGTCTGTATGAATTTCAGTTTCAGAGTTTTCATCAAAACGCCCGAGCACAGGAAAGGTCTGTAAGCGGTGTTTCAGCTCTTTGAAAGCTTCCACTTGCGGCGTTTCCCATTTAAAAGGCACGTCACCCTTAGTAAGTGGCGTCAAAGGCTAAGCGATGCGCGAAAAGTTCTTGATGAATCGCCGGTAATAAGTGCACAGTCCATGGAATCTGCGTATAGCTTTCTTGTCATTAGGCTGTGGAAACTCTGCGACCGCAGCCGTCTTGTGTGGGTCTGGGCGAGCTCCATCCTTGCTTACGACGTGACCAAGGAACAGCAGCTCCTGGTTGGCGAAGTGACACTTCTCTGGTTTCAGTGCTAGGCCGGAAGACTTGATCATAACCAGCACTTCCACCAGATGTCACGTTGTAGTAACGGCAGTCCAGTGGTCAGGAAGACACCAACAAGACTTGGAAACGATCTTTATTTGGGCTGACTTGCGCCCACAAAAGAACTGAATCACGGCGGCGGCGTAAGCAACAAACGTGCTCGTCAGTCGTCGAACTATAAAAGCCCGCCGCTCACGACATCGCTCAATTTAAAGGCAGAAACACGTAGATGCAGCCCTTCATGACTGTGATCAATCAAGATTAGTCCGGTCGCTTCTCGCGGCACGAACAAAAATGATAACACCCCTTTCCTGCGGCCTTGCGCGAAAGAACCGAACGAACGGACACTACAGTGATACGCGGCAATAGTATTGAAAACTAGAATGGAACCTATAAGAAAGCCACAAAGAAAAGAAACCAAATCGAGTTGGCAGACATCACAAGTTATCGTGACCCGCTTTTATTTGCATTTTCTGTTTCTGAGTCACACCTGATCAGTTGTACTTTTTGTTGTTTTCGGTTTGTTGCAGACAATGTATTTTGCTCGTATTGCTTCTGGGTTTGCTTTGTTCTTTCTTTTTATTTCCAGATATTCTGCCTTGTTTGACTGTTCGTAGTTTTAATGCCAGATGGTTATCATTTATCTTGTTTAAAGTTCTCTAATTCCTCTGTTCGTTGCCGCGCTATATGCGCGATGGTAACGAGGCAATGACAGGCGCCATATCGACGCCTTTTGCCTCGGGAACCTCTGCAGATGTAACCCCGAAAACTGTAACGTTTTACCACATGTCGTTCAATTTGACCTGGAATAATACCTGCCTAAAAATGGATGTTGGACCTGTGTAGCAGAGGCCGACTGTAGAGTCCATGAAGCGCACGGTACCGTAAATTTAAAATGAATCCCTCACGCGCAATCTGTGGACATTTCTTGTAACGAAATATTCGGCGACATTGAACTCTGTCTTAAACCTTGCCGTCTGATAGAAAGAAAAATGTAGGGAGACAGGTGAACCGAGGAAAGTGAAGAGATAGGGGTTAGAGAAGTATGGAGAGATGTAGCGGAAACGGCGACTGGATTCCCCGCGATTTGGCCAGCCCGTAGTTGCTGTCTCAGAAACCGGGGGCCAATGTGGTGCGTTTCCTTCGCCGAGAGTCGTTAAAGGTCCAGCCCACGGCGCTGGCTCAACCACCAGGATCGAGTTTTCCCCTGACGAGCCAAACATCCCGCACCGCTATGCGGAGTCGGGACGAACCTACAGGCACTCGCAAACTCTTTTTGTCGCCACTTATGATCGCGTGCATGTTTACGATGCGCCAGCAGAGAGTTTCTAGAACGTGAATTTGGGGATTTGTGGCAGGTGATCAGTAAGATATTCGGAGTACACTAAGACTGAAAAAGAAAAACAGACGTACTGCAAGCTCGTAGAACGCATCAGTTAGTGGGCATACTTCCCCGCATTCTCTGAGGTCACATCGCGCCAACGGCCCTTTCCATGCCGCATTCTGTGCTACATTTCGTTGCTTCGAAACCCATTGGCTTCAGTCGCAATATGAAGAATTTAAGATACGTCGCAATTTCTGATTCGCTCAGAAGACAGGTGTTAAGCTCTTACGATGGTTTTTCTTACGAGGCTGGTTTTGAGCGTTGCCGCTGCGCTCTTCTTGAACAGACAACGCTACATAACCCAAAAGGACGATAGACAAGACGGTGCACCAGCTGAAGAAAGTAAACACCTTCGACTTCATCTCTGATCTCAAAAGCACCCCCCCCCCCCCCCCCCAAAAAAAAAACAGGATTGAAAACCTTCTGCTCTGATGCCTTCCAAACCAACCTGTTTTCTTTGGCCTCTTTAAATAGTCCATAATTTTTGCATATTTCAAATAAATACGATTTCCTTAACCTTTAAGATCAACACTGTTTTTCGGCTCCTTTAAAATCAACAATAGGAAAAACAAATTAGCGCACCAGCAGCTTTTCTTTTAATATATCCGATGAAGTGGTTGATCTGTTATCATCGTAATGAAAGTAAAAAAGTACTCTGCGGTATGCAATCTGCATATTTCAGGAAAAGAGCTGGCATGCAGTTGCGTGTCCTGTTACTACAAATTGGGTGCGAAAACCTCTGTCCTCTTTCGAAAAAGGACGCATGCGTGGAGAATGGTGTCTTCGGAGTTTTTTTCTTGGTAACAGTGTCCTTCGTGTGCTCAAAAGCAACCGGATACTGAGTGCAGGTCTGAACCCTTAGGAAAGTGCAAAGTTTTGAGCATTTATGAACGCGCTAATGCAAGCCTTTCAAAGAAGAACACATCGGAACGCTCTTTGTACACCCCACTGCCAGCACAAAAATCTTCTATACTTCGCCTTGGCACAACGCTAGTGTAAACTGATTATGCTTCAAGGGGAGCTCTGGAAACACGTCAAGAGCGCCAGGCTCGGAGTTGGAAATTTTTTTTTTCTGTCTCCGTCACGTATTGAGGCCAAACTAAATATGCACTTGTGATAGTTCCAACATATTTCACGGCCAAGACGATAGTGAAAGGGACATGTACAGCCTTTGTCAAAAGTTTAGAGCCCAGGGTGTTTGCTTCTAAGCACTATTGTGGCACTCCTGCAGCACTTGTGGAAGTCCTACGCATCGGAGGGAGCAGGACCAGAAATCTTCTTACCTTCAGGAGATTTGGGACGCTGAGGTCGCATTACGAGCAAAGCAATGCAGCCCAGAAGCAAACCCCTTGGGCTCTAAACTTTTGACAAAGGCTGTATCTTATCCCCTGATGTGTCTTGGGCTTACGAAATAAGCGCGCCGGTGCACGCACCAAGCAGTTGCTATGAGTGTACGAAAATATTCTTAACGCGATAGCTGTAAAGGCCCTGTTCACCAGAAAATCCAACGTGGGCATTGTCGGCTTCGCGTTGTGAGCGAAAAATCACGGGCGTGTTCCTGACAGGTGGCCTCCAGAGAGGAACCTACAAAGCAGGTGGGCCACCCAGACCACGTTCCCTTGCGGCGTCATCACAAACTGCCCCCCCCCCCCCCCCAGTCACTGAGGAAACTTCCCTTTTAACCTTTTATTGTTCATCTCAGAAAATATAAACACAACATAAAAAAGAGAGCGAGCCCGGAAAAGCAACGCTTTGCCATGCTTAACGCCAATTCAAAATAAATGAAGAAGAGCTTAACGTTGTAAAGAAAAAAAATCAAATTGAAGCGAAAATTAGAGCAGCAAAAAACCAAACGACACCTAAAAAGAAGAGTAAACAAGCGACATGTCGCAGGCAAATTCACAGTCACTGGCAGAGAGCACACAGTGGAGGTCACGACGAAATAAAAATGAGAAAATTCGTCACAGTATAGTGAAGGTCTCCGTAACAATCATAGACAAAGCACGGAGTGCGGGCCACGATAAAAATCAGGGAAGTAAAAAACAGTCTAAACAAAACAGGAGAAATTCAAGGTCACAACAGAGTTAAGGTCACAGTCACGCAATCAAGGAACAGTACACAGGCCACGGCGAAAGGCACCCATGCCCAACAATGGAACTCGGAGCCCTCCTCTTAGCAGAGCGTGTGGAGTGGAAATGAGCGGAAAAAAAGAAATCAACGTGGATAATTAGGAAAACTGCCCACCATGGCTGGTGTCATTAAAATTAGTCATAGGTGGTTTGTGAAGACAACCTTGGCAACACAAAGCCCACTGCTGGAAGCACCTGCCATCGTAGGGCAATGGCGCAATTCTTAACTATGGTACCACTACACCAGGAGTGGTGTGAGCACTCCCAGGAATCTATGAATGCGAAGTAGACAATTCCTTCTGCATACACGCATTATCGCATTATGCTATCACGTGATACCCTTCAGGCGGAGATGACGTGTTCCCTCCAGTTCCCGTGGAGAACCTCCGTGACATGCAGAAGACGCTCTGGGAAACAGACGAAAAACATTGCGAGTAAAAAAAAAATAAAACAATGATCATAACCACTTCTGAGTACAGTCAGTGCTCATCAGTTTTGAGAGATTTGTGTCAGATCTTACACGGCTGTTACCACGCTGAGACGATAGTGTTTAGAGAAGGCTTCGAAACTTCTGCGAAGTTACCTAACAGATGTGGAAGGCTGAGGTCCATCGAACGATACTTAGGCTGCAAAAGTAGCTATGTACCGTTTTCCCAAGGCGGTTCATTACAGGTTGACATTGGTCAGCTAAAAGTAGTGTTCAAATCACGACCTACTGTATAATGGGCGACCTGCGCATCGCGCCTCCCTCTACGGGAGCGCGCGGCCGAAGAAATACCACGTGACCTCTGAGTAGGGACCAAGCCAGCCGGTAGGTGCCGCTAAAACTCACCCCCTGAGCAGCGTTTCACGCGCTTCGGCTGTGCCTGCAAGCGACCGGCGCCGGCGGCGCGGAGTTCCGCGGAATAGTTTGCGAAGCCATTATTTGGCATGAGAGATGGTTGCGGCAACGTAGAGCCGCGGGCCAGTGAAATGAGAGTGGCAGTGTTGACGGAAAGAGCTCCGGGGCTGGGGGGCGGCGGCGGCGGCGGCGGGAGGTCAGCCGCCGTCGTTCTTTCGACGGACGCGATATCGACGACCAGTGGCGACGGCTCTCGCCTTTTCTGGTCTTTAACAGCGTTTTCACGGTTTTTAGTTGGCGGGCGATAGCAGCACAGTTGGAGTAGATTGGCAGTCTCCCTTCTCGATTCCCGTGCACGTTCATTCCTCGGTGTTACGTATTTGACGGGCAGGCTGTCGAGTGCAATACGCGAGCTCGGCCTCTTTCCCCTTGTTTTTTGTCGTGGGCTTAAGCTTTTGAACACAAACTTAAGTGATGAGTCTTTTGAAAGGGCGAGATTTTCAACTTTAATGCATGCAATATTTGTGGAAATTTTCAGGGTGAGCTGAGCTGCGAGTGTTCTGTTCGTGCAGATTTAACAAATGATTCCAAAAGCATGTGCTGAAAAATAAGTGCCAGTGGTGCTTTATTGCGCCATCACAGAAATAAGTGCTATACTTTCAGTACTTTTCGAGAGCAAGGTTTCTTGTTCAGTAATTTTCTCTTTGCATTGCGCTCAGTCAGCTGGCCAGTGAAGTTAGTGAGAACGGGCCTCATGAATTTGTGACACACGAGCTTCACAAGCCTCATTCTATGGGCCGCACTGTCATCCATGGAGCACTGAAACAGTGGATTTTTTGCAGCTGACGGTAGCACCGCAGCTGCGGACCGTTTTAATGGCTGCGATCCTTTCACGGAAAGAGATCCCTGTTGACGTCCACCCGCTCGACTTGCAGAGAGAGCGGCACGCAACAGTAGACCATACTGCGGGAAGATGTCGCAAACGCGGAGGCATTCGCCGCCACCCACAGGCACACGGCACGCCAAAGCTTCCTCCGGTTAAGTGACAACCTGCCTACTTAAAAAGAACTCTTCGGCACCTAGCTTAGCGGCCGCTCAGCACGTAAATCGAGGGCCCACGCGCGGTAGATCGCAGTGCTCCGCAGCCGGTCGCCGGTTTCGTTAGTTTCGTCGTGGGGGTGAGTTACAGCGCCACTCTCAGCGGTGGCGGCTTAGAGGACTAAAAAATACAGCACAAGCAAAAGCAAAACTTCGGCGCTGGGGCGGCGGCGGACGCGCAGGTCGCCCATTATACAGTAGGTCGTGGTTCAAATATAGAGGCCTTGTTGACCCATGTGGCTCAGAATTTCCTTCTGGCAAGAGGTGATCACGAGCATTATTGGCGTGAGCGCGGCTTTGGCCAAAAAACGTATTGCTACAAGCTCTTCTGGTCCAAGCGAGGCGGGGTGAAATACCTACGTTGCAAATTTTTACTCCAGAGAACCCGAGAAAAAGGCGAAGGGAAGGTTTACCCATTAGATTCCGATAGGGATTGGGAGGCACTGGAGATGGAACGCCGCTCCTCCTGCCTACGATGCTTGCGGCACATCAGAACATCAGCGTTCTAAAGGGGCAAGGAAATAAAATAAGCGGAGCATCTCGCTTCACCACACGTTGGAAACTTATAATTTTCGACGCAGAACAAATCTGAGAAGTTTAAACAGAACCCTGCCGTGATGTACCCTTCTTTCCAAGTACCCCACCGAAGAAAAAATGAGGCGAACTGGGGCAGTGATCGAATATCGAGCGTTAAGACACCTAAAATAGGCGGCCGGTTCAAATCCCTGCCGCGAGCCAGACTAACTTAAGCAGTATGTTTATGCTGCACGACATGCTTTATAGTATTACAACATCTGGAACACACAGCGGCAAACCCACAAATTTTGCAGGAATGTCGGGGCTAAATGGCCCGACATAGACGCCTGCCAGATAGGGATTTATATACCAAACCGACCCAGTTTAGTTCCCAGTTTAGTTCCTCAAACGCGAGAAGTAGAGCTTGACTTTAAAAGCTGAACACCGGAATCTGTGTAATGGGTAACATTCTGAGGTTTTGAATTCTCATAACAACTCATAAATTGACACGGAAGGCTGGTGCTGCAGCTGTAGCCAATCGCTCTAAATGAAACAGACATCTACAGGACATCTGTAAATATAAAAAAAACAAGGATACGCACTTTTTATCCGTTTTCTTTTTTGTTCGAAACGGTGAAAACGTCTCTGTTGTACTCAATAATCGTTGGTAAGAGCTTCACGATAATGTTTAGTACATACCCACTCTCTGGTTCATCATTCGCTACAAAACAAGAAGTACCGCACTGTAAGTCCTGAAATCCGTGGTGTGCTTTTTCTAGGCTTCTATAACTGGCAAAATAAATGCCCGGTATTACGTGCTTGAAACACTGGAATTGAATTTGTTCCCGAAGGACTTAATGGAGCTTTCACCAAGATTCGCTCGACGTACGCGAAAAGCCGTGTCACCGGCTTTCAGCGAGTGGACTGAAAAGATAAAATAAAACAGCGCATCCTCTTCTTCCACGGAAACTCGAATACGACAAGAAAAACAGCACTAGAAATATACGTTATTAACACCGTTTCCCTTAGTTCAAATTTCAAAAGATGGCAGCAACCTCTTCTTTTGAATCACGGAAGTAAAAGAAACCACGAATTTCAGCAGTCGATGCCGGATGGAGGTTGAAGTAAGGAGGCGACTTGAAAAAACAATGTATAAAGTTCGCCGGTAATTATTGCAGATTGCATAAGCGTGGAAAAGTTCGCGGATCGGACTAGGTTGCACTTTATCTTGTGGATTTAACCACTAAAACGCCTGCATGAAGCAAAAGCACTCCAGTTTCTTCGCAGGAACGCACAAAAATCTAATGACGTTCCTTTAATTACTCAGATCGAATTTGTAATAAGCTCTCATCATTCTTTTGCAAGTGCTCTTTAGGGGAATTGATTCCCATTTTCTATTAGCAGGAAGCACTTTGGTTAAAACGGATGTCACCAATTTTCAGGAATTAATCAAAAGGTAAATATCAGTTGCTTTTCTGCTAGGTACAGCAAAAAATATATTGCCAGTTTCACGCGCGTAACTTCTTAAATCTGTATTGGATTAAAACAATCTTTACTATGCATATTGCCATATATCCTAAACAAAGAATGAGTACCAACTTTGGAGCCTTTTCCGTGGCGAAAATGGCAGAGCCGCTGTTAACAAAATGTGGCCTGATTTTTCTTCTGCATTAACGGTCGGCCGTGAAGGTAAGTGAGTCGCGGAGAGGTGATAACTAGACTGAACTTTCATATTATTCTTTTTTTCGGAGTCGTTGCATTGCATCTGTCTATATTACACTCAGAAGAATTCGACATGCATGATAGGATTGCTGTATTTGCTTATAACCATTTCCAATGTAAAGCCAGTTTTTCTTCCTGCAGGACACGGAACGGCTCTCCTAGAGCCGGCTACTTCATCCTACTTCATCCGTGCGAACTACTGGACACCATATTTCTTCGTCAGTTGTTGAGCGCTGCTTCTGCGTTTTACTGCAATGGAATTCCTTCGGCTACTGACTACTCGCTTTATCGCGTTACATTTCATTCAATCTGGCTGATTTCTGACAGGGTATTTGTATCTCGAGTTTTCTTTACTCAGGCGCTATGCCCTTTTATGGCATTTTATCGTGGCATAGTATGCCGCAACCATATATTAGTAATTAGTCGTCAGTTAGTAATCAGTTGTTAATTAGCGGATAGGCAAAATTTTGTAAATATTTATCAATTAGTGATTGGTAAATTATTAGTAATTACACATTCTTTTTGTAATTCGTCATCAGCTCCAGAGGCAGTCAATTGGGCGCGAAGAGACTTTCGCCTCGCGCACTTTAGATCGTCAACGTGCCCGCTGATTTTCCAAATACCTACCTATTCAGAACGCCGATATCTCGCACAATAACCAATTTAAAGTTGCCTATCTATAAAAAGCCGCCGTGATGGCTCGGTGGTTATGGTGCTCGGCTGGTAACCCGAA
Source organism: Amblyomma mixtum (assembly GCF_055824585.1). NCBI lineage: Eukaryota > Metazoa > Arthropoda > Arachnida > Ixodida > Ixodidae > Amblyomma > Amblyomma mixtum. Next base: position 101,038,395 of record NC_143019.1, on the reverse strand, counting down.
AGACGCAGGTTCGATCCTGGCCGCAGCGGACGAATTTCGATGGTAGCGAAATTCTAGAGGCCCGTGTACTGTGCGATTTTCAGTGCGCGTAAAAAGAACCGCAGTTGGTCGAAAGTTCCGGAACTCTTCACTACGGTTTTCTCATAGCCTGAGTCGCTTTGGAATGTTAAACCCCGCACACCAAAGCAAATGAAGCCTATCTATAAAAAACACCATCAGCTGTACCAGAACACCGGCGCTGCGCAATGCGCGTATTGCGTTTTGACAAGTAAAACCTTGCCTTTTTATCTTTTAATACACGCTGTAGGTTGAGAGAAGCACATAGTAAAATGGGATCAACGAATCTGTTTTAAAAACTAATATGCGATGTTCGCTATGGAGGGCGGACTCTGTGGCAAGTTTTTGAGAGCTCTCAGAAGACTGTGCCCTAATAAAAAACACACGTACGATACCGCACCAAAAAATCACCAGTTCAAGCGGCCAACACCAGTGCTAGCACCGTCCAAAGAACAGAGATATCGGAAGTTTGTTGTCGTGAATCTATGAATATGCCACTTCTATGTGCCGAAGAAAAAAATAGAATTCAGCCGAGCGCTTCAGCAGATTGCATGGATGGCGCCTCGAGTTCTTCTATGAAAAAAACGCACAAAGACGCAAAGACGCAATGAAGGTATCGCAGAGTAGAGGAAAATTGAGGAGCTAAGTTTGGCCTGCATAGAAAACATCGTAAATTCGAGAACTTTCATTTTTCAGAACTTTCCTCGGTCGAATCCTCTCTGCTTTGGCGTACAGATGGCGGGTGCTGCAGTGGGAGTGAAAAAAATATTAACCGAGAATTCTTATTATATCGAGCCCACCGTACTGAGTGTAATCCTTTGTTTTAGGAGAAAATAAGTTTTTATGATAGATGGATATTAAATAAATGCAAAAGGCACAGCACAGAGCCCTCCTTGATGTCATAAATGCCATAAATGAAAAATCCTTCATCTCTTGCTCATATATAGTCTATTATGCTTGCGCAAGCTGAATCAGTGTTACTGCTTCGTACCACGTAATTTTGAAGATATGATACTTGCAGCCATGAGCTACACGTCGATAAAGGACTGGCCGGGTTGTATTCAATTAGGCTGGCGGCGGAGCTTTGTGCTACAAGCGCTAACCTCTTCTGCTTTTACACATTTTGCCGATATCGATATTGCTTTTTTAATTAGAGGAAGAGAGCGATGTTCCAGAGATTTCTGTTGTTTGAAGCGGGAGCTTCAGTACGAGACCTCGGGCTCTCTTCGCGGAGCTTGTGGTTTTCACCTTCAAGAAGTTTAGAGGTGAAACCACAGTAGAGCCATGGTGTGTTGCTGTGATGCTACACCATGCTGGCCCATAAGGTAATGGGTGAGGTAAAGGTCATGGATCAAGGTTATGATGAATCAAGGTCAAACATAAAAAATTGCTGGTGTTGAAGCTTTCGCTTACACACCAGGTTTAACTAAAGATAGATCATCAGCCATTTTGTTTCTGCGAATAAAGCTAATACATAGTTTTCAATGAGAATAAAACAGCAGTCTCGTTCATGTAAGCACGTTCTGATTTAAACAGCAAAGACATATTTATTTAGCAATCTAATCAACTGCACACACCATCCCACCTCTTCTCATCGCCTAACTAAGAAACATTTTTGGACATCGAAAAGCAGAGGAAAATTGGGTTCCTGATGAAACCTATCTTTATTTGAACGTAAAGGCCGACACCTTGAGAAAACCTCCATATCAGGGGTGTCTTCCTGAGCCATGGTATTTGCCCCACAAGTGACACACCACAAGGAGCACACAACACTGATTATACGGGCTTAGAACGGAACACTAAGCTGCAGAATAAAATTAACCCGCGTCGCAGTCCAAGCAAAGTGCAGCACTGGAACTAGCGTCACAGCTCATCAGTGGCTTAGGGCCTCGACGGTACGCTCCAACAAGCTTCGCGACCACAGTCGCGCCTCAAGGCTGCAGAAATTACACTGCCGCCTGTGTCGCAGCCACTCACCCCAGGCACTGCTCTCACGCTGCCGGTAGCCTCGTTTGAAGGAGCCGGGGATGACGCCGCTCCCGCCGAACGCTAGTTGTGAACATCTCGCAGGCGGCTTGTGCGCGCTGCCGGAACCACGAAGTTCGCGGACAGCGATCCTGCGCTAATCTCACCCGTGCTCTGCTTGCTCGGCCTTTAACTAGCCGCTGGTGAGATCGCACGTATGCTCACCGCGCTGGCAGCCTCGAACTTGTCCGACATGCGCAGTTGTGTTGCACGCGCATCGGATGAATCTGTTCGTACTCAAAAGACGCCGGATGACGTGCGCTCGGCCCGCGCTGCCAGTTGCGTCGCAATATTGATCGCCGTGGGCACCACAACATTTTACGGCATTGCGTAAAGTGGCTACCTTTCCTTAAGTCTTCGCAACACTTACAACGCGACCATAAACTCTTATTTACGTGTTCCTTGGTTGCGCGAGAAACAGTTTGAGGTAGTGATCGCTTCGAAGGAAGCAGATCAGTTACAAAAACTTTGTTTTATGAGCCCGCCCGGCCTGATAACGGATTTGTTCTCAGCTGCGGCAGAGTGAGGTGTTATTTATCCACTATCCACTTATTTTAATGACTACCTGAGATCCAGAAATCAAAAAAATTGTCCACAATATTCTCTATCGGACAGTTACAGCGAAATCCATGAAAGGCCGTTAATAATATAAAAAAATTAGGCTGAGGTAAACTCCTCTGCTAAGATCATAAATTTCTAGGGAAAGCCAGCTTACAGCGCGTTACGCTGCGTTGCTTTGATTTCTGTTTAGGTAGCTCACAGCAGCTACAGTAAGCAAACATCCGCAGTCCTGCGCTTCATGCGTACAGTTGTTGTTGACCTCAAAGACAGGCGATGCTTTGCAACTTCTTTCTTTTCGCTATTTGTTTTGCCCAGGTAGGGGCTTCTAAGCAGCGACAAAGAGTTTCGCGCGTTGGGGCGCGACGGATGGCGAGAGCTTCTTCGTCAGCCATGACACTATCAAAAATACGGTTCGCTCATGCATCAGGCGCAGCCACCACTCTTCATATCTCTAACTTCTGCCGCGATCAGATTTCTTAGCCTAGGCCACGCACTGCCTCGGTCGCCACGGCATGGCTAATTTTTGCCTACGTGCCATGTCTGGCTCCAACGATCAATTTCTGATTACTTCGATCTCATCTCAGTTATCGGCATCTCTTTAGTTCTGTTATCTTAGCCATCTCACTTGTTGCATTTCTTCAGCTCATTTTATATCATTTTTCTTAAGACAGTGTTAAATCCCATACACACGGATATTGCCTATCACTCAATGCCTTTGAGGACAACGGTTTTGGGAAACCCAAGTCATGAACTGCTGCTTTTTCTTCCATTCGCTTAGGCCCTGTCATCCGTGCCTCTTCAGCGGATGGAGTAACTGGGAATGAGCCCTGCACGACTGCTAAATGCAAATCTAATATGTAGAGTTTTACTCGGCTAATCGCACCAACCCAACTCCTCCAACGAGATCAGCCAGACAACTTGACAACGACTGGATTGTCAACGACCTTCCACCACGCAATCTAGGATCAAATGACCTCGGGCTATAATAAGCAGCCACCGCATCGTCAACATCGGCCAACTTTGCATGGGATTTCACCATGCATAGCCAGAGAAAATTTAAGGAAGTATCGCGTAGAGAAACCTGGCCGCAGATCTCATTAAGCTTGTCAACCCTGAAAAGTTGTGCTGGCATGTCTGCTGCCAGCATATGTGGCCGGTGCCTAGGCAGCGGGACGGATGTCGATTTTCTTGGCTTCGACCGGCCCTGCCCCTGCGTTGCGCAAGGCTAGTGTCGAGCTAGTGTCTTATGTCGGCAGCGCACCAACTAAGCCTAGACGCCGTGCAGGCTGCACAAGGCTGACCATGTCATTTGACCTCTGACCGTCAACTGTGCTTTCGTTTTTGATGTGTATCATTAGCTTTTATTGTACGCACGTTTTTTTCTTGTTTTTTTTTTACGAGCGTTAGGGACTTGGGTACTATCAGAGGCGAATGGGCGTTGTGTTGGACGAGGCTTCTGGGCATGATGTACCGTCAGGGTTTACGAACTGAACGCCGTGCAGCTGCAAAAGCACTTGTGAAGTTTTTAGAAGCGATTAGATTTATGGAGCAGTGGCTGATACACCTTTGGAACAATTGGCGACTGGCTACTTTAATACCCATTCCGCTTGTACATACAGCCTGCACATAAAGCCAACCGCCAGCAAAACTCGTTTTCTTCACGCAGATGTTTTTTTTTAAACGGGCCACTGAAAAAAATGTTTATCGTACTGGTGTTTCAATTGCACAAATGTCAAATTCATCCACAAAGGCAAAAAAAACAATCTATTCATAACTTCCATAATTGCATAATAAAAGTTTAGCGGCATTTGCACTACGCTACATCATTTGCGGCTATTGCAAAAAGCCTTTTTTTTTTTTTTGCAGTCCATCGGCACTTGAAATTCTGATGTTTCAGATGGCGTTCCCAGGTACTGCCTTCAAAATACTGAAGAGGAATGATTCTTGGGGAGCAATGCTCAGTTCAACAATAGTGTGCATACGGGATAAATTCCTCAGAGCCTATCCTACGTTTCAAGGACGGTCGTTTCAGCGAACATGCGTCCGTGTGGTGCGAACTCATGGGCCAGTATTTCATGTTGCTTCACTTTCGGATTTGTGTCCTTCGACAAGACCCTTGGCCGAAAACCGTAACCTGATTGGGTGGATTGGATGCAGAGTAAAATGCCGAAGAATCTAGACCATTGCGTGAAACACAGCGGGTAGTAGCAGACCAGAGAAAATGCTCTGCGCGTTGAGGTCCTTCCCCACTGTTAGTTTATCAGTCATCCCTGCGTCCGCGTCCGTTTAGCATCTTTGAGAACATTTGCAAAAATATGTAAAGTCCGCCAATAGGAGAACGAGGAGGTTGAAGGTTGAAGGTTTATTTCCGCAACTAGGAGTTGCGAGGACAGCCAGGGAAAAAGCTGTATAGACAGCTTGAGAGGTCCTGGCTTCCTCTTGAAGTGCAGCATTGACGGCGGCGTAGTACGACGTCAAACAAAATATAAGTAGAAAAAACCGGTAAGTTCGGTACAGAGAATGAGGCATGTACGGTCAGTACGGAGTACATTGTGCTTGTAAAGCAAGAAAACTGAATTAGACTAAAGCGCCTATACAGGCAAACACGGGGAGGAGAAAATAAAGGACAGCAAGATTTACAGGTGCGCTCAAAATGGTAATAGCAAGGAAGAAAACTACTGAGCATTTGGGGCACTTCTTTCAGAGAAATATTGGATACATCAATATTCTTGTGGCAAGAGCAAGAACAGGAAAGGCAGGGAGGTTAACCGGAAGAAGTATCCGCTATGCACAGTGGCCAATCCCCCGCCGTGGGTGTGTGCCATTAAGCCCGATGACATCATCATCATCATCATCAATAATCGGTTTGCTACCCTACACGGGGGGAAAAGGGGGGATGGGATAAAAAAATAAAGGGAATACAAAGTAGCGGAAAATTTAAGTCCCTAGAAAAGTCAGCGTTCGCTAAAGTCACACCCTAGCCGCAGGCCTGAAATTCACAAGAAGCGGAGCAGCGCCTTGGAGGCCTTCACCGCCGACGATCGCCGCGGCCAGTGGCTGAGAATCTTCATTTCTGTCAGTGGGCGTGGATCTAGACGCTCCAGCGCGCGGCGAAGAGACTGTCTTTCGACGCTGTTGGTAGGACAGTCATAAAGTATTTGGGATATAGTCTCGTCATACCCGCAGATGGCACATGCAGAGCTATCAGCCATACCGATTAAGAAAGATTAATGGTTGGTGAAAGCTACATCAAGCCGGAGGCGACAGAGCAAAGTTTCTTTACGTCGTGGTAGGCCCCATGGGAGCCGGAACTTCAGATCTGAGTCCAAGGATTTAAAACGTTAATTGGGAAATTGGCCGGAATTCCATGCGGCAAGCGTGATGTCCCGCGCAAGTGCGCGAAGCCTGCCCACTGCGTCTGATCTCGAAATGAGGATCGACACAAAATCGCCGTCGTGGTGAGCAGTTTGCGCGACCTCATCCGAACGGTGATTGCCAGCTATGCCGCACTCCCCCGGTAGCCATTTGTTGATAATGGCATGTCCTTTATGGCCGAGTCACACCGCGGAAACAGTCCGCCAACCCGTCCGACAAAACAGTGTTTTCGTCGGGTTGGCGATCCTGTCACACCGCGTCAACACGAACAGAGGATAAACATGTCGCTGTCTCCCGCCAGCCTGTGTTGGCCACATGTGCGCCGCTTGTTCACAAACTCTCTGTCACACCGGAAAAACCACCTCAATCGCGTTCCCCGGCGCTTCTCTGCCTTTGCTCGCGCGCTCTCCTCCGTGCGTGTGCACAACCGCGGAAACTGGAGACACCTTGCGCTGTCGTAGCTACTGGCGGTTTTGCAGAATATCGGACGAACTATGATCGTGCGCGGCGGCTGAGGTGCAGCCTTGCTCGATTCTGACTCGGACGACCAGCCGCCACTGCAGAGAAACCGCGCTGGATGATCGACTGGCTGCGAAGGGCGCCTGAGAAAGGCGTTTTCGAAAACTTCATGCGAAAGAATTAAACACGTACTACATGCGTCTACTTTCTGTGCCCTGTGTCTACTTCTACACATTTTGTGTTTTGCGCTGCTGTTCCACAATGCATTATCAACCCGGCCGGTCACTACAAATCACGCCACAATCTCGGCAGATTCATCGAGTTTGTTCCACGCTCTGAGAGTACTAAAAAAACGATATAATTGTACGCATCATTCTTGCAATCAAATGGGAACCCAGTAAAGTTATTCTGATTGCTATCTCAAAGAAAAAATGCAGCACTGCTTTCTTCTTCATCTCAAGTTCAAAAATAACAGGACAGGTAACAGGTAACTCGCGCTCACCTGTGAAATACAGTCCCAACTAGCGATCTCTTGAAACTCAGATTCCTTCAGATCACACCGTTGATATTTTGGGTCTGTTATATCCCATGGAAAACGCCTCTCTTCAATCATCGCGATCAGGTCACTTTCCTGGCGGCACGAGTACGACGGCAGCATGTTCACGCGAGCAACTGGCACGCTCGTATGCCGGCTCCTGCTCGGGTGGTTCTCGCGCACAAACCCGTCAAGAAACTTCTGGAACTCGCAGCCGAGGCAGTCCCTGGAACAGGACATTCCCTTTGGCTCCCTACAGAGCCGCGTTCGTCAGAAGTGTACGCTTGCTCACAAGAATGCGACGGGGATCGAACGTGCTTCTCCAAGGCGGCCGCACCTGCCAGCCGACGGTGGCCAGGACAGCCTTCCCGTCTGCACCCGCCTGCAAGACGCCGTACCGCAGCAGACAGCATTACCACGAAAGGAAGCGCTCTTTTTCTCTTTTTTGCACTTTGCAAACGAAGTTTCCAAGCACGAAAGGCACAAAAGCGGTGAATCACCGCAAAGTGCTTGGTTTGTTCGTGCGGTGTCGCCAGGAAATTCGCCCGACCGGCGAACAGCGCCAACCGTGTCCACGAACGCTGTTTGTTTGTTGTTCCGGTTCCCGAAAGCTGTCATACCGAGGGAACACCCCAGCAACCTGTCTCGTTTCCCTGCCGTTCGTGCAGTGTGACAAGAAGTTGTGGGACAAGTTGGTTGGGCGACTTGTTGACGGCTCGCTTGCGAACATGTTTGGTTCATGTCGTTGTTGTGTTTCCGCAGTGTGACTCGGACTTTATGCAGAGTGATGTAGTTGTCGAATTTCCGCTACCAGTTGTTCACAAAAATCCGCCAATGAGCACAGACAAGAAGAACCGTATCAAGATGTTTCAGATATGAAACCTCTTAATTAGTTTTAAAAAAAAGTCAAGAAATATCTTTCAGCGGTCTCCCACGGTTCATTTAGTACATGCATAAAACATATGCAGTTACCATCATATCACGCTTATAATCACAGTATAGCCAAACCGTTTAGCAATTGTCGCACTCAGGAAGAATTGCTCTTCGCTTCTCAGAGGTCGGTGCTTTATTCTGAGGTTCATGTGTGATAGCGTACGTCCACAATCTGTGCTTTCAGGCTGTACACGTCTTAGTTGACCCTCTCAGTGCCTCCCTCCCGCCCCTCCACCTCCTGCGCCCAATATAAATATGAAACACCGTGTTCCACCTAAAACTACTTCCATTGCTTAATACAGGGGATCGGCAGCTGCCTCCCGCTCAATCAACGAGACGAAAGGGTGAAATCTCTAATCTTCGAATTTGCGTAATTAAAGCGGGTTTCGCTGCGGCGAGCTGACGTCCATGGCGTGGTTCGACAAAAAAGTCAACAAGGGCGTTTACCTCCGGGTGGAGGGGGCGGTTTCTAATGTCACTGTAAGAAGGGTAGCTTGCATGAGTAAGACGTCAACATAGTCCCTCTCGAAATGCGGTTCACCTGTCCTGGAATGATCAACATCAAAAGAGCGACGAAGATGTCTTGATTGCAGTTCATATTGGCAGGGCCTAAAAACGACGGCTGAAATACATTCAATGCTGTTTAAGCAGGCATATTCCCCATCTAGTAGGTATCTGGGAATTAAGAACTATATTTGAGCACGCCGCGTGGGCTGAGTGGTCATGGTGCCCTGGTGCTGTCCCGAAAGACGCGGGTTCGATCCCGGCAGCAGCGGTCGCATTTCAGTGAAGGAAAAATGCTCCAAGGCCGTACACTCTGCAGTATAGTACACGTAAACAACGGCAGGTGGACGAAATTATCTGGAGCCCTGCACTAGGTCGTCTCTCATACTGGGTCACCTTGGGACATTCAACCCCATAAAAACGAGAAATTTATTAGACCAGACTGATGATACCCATCGTCCTGCTAAGTTGTGAATTTCTTAATGAACTTCACGTAAAGTTCACATCGAAGCCTTCCTGCTTATTCGTGTTCCAGACTCCACACCAACAGTTTGAGCCATGACCAGCTGAACATCACACCAGGCTAGGAGCGTTAAAAAAAAACCACAAAAGCTGCCCCTAAGTAAATGCATGAAACCGTCCTATACCCAGAAACTCTGGACAAAAGCTCGTATTCCACAGGAACTTCTTATAGAGGTAATTTTTTTTTGTATATGGTGAGATTACACCGTAAACATCAATACATCCGCCCATCCCACCTCGGGAAGTTTATGGTTTTCAGTTGTGTGTTGCAAAAACTCACCATATTGGTATGTCATGGCAATCTTGACTACTCGCTCCTAGCGCAGGACAAACGTTAATGGCAAGATTGTGCTGCGCATCAGAACGTCCGGCCTTTCCAAACAAAATGTTTACAACATTTTGTTACAGTATTCCACGCTTGCTTTAGAATTAAAAGAAATCTCCATAGAGCACCATTTGAAAAAAAAAAAAACACCATATCCTACGTGTAAAATATCAATTAATCTTCTCTTTAATTCCCACTGTTTAGAGCTGCCGCAGTTTTTCTTCAGTCTACTTTTTTTATCCAGCCCTGCATTACGTACTAATTCTAGATGAGCCCATAAATGGTGAGCAGGGAAGTCTGATTCCTCGTACTGTCGTTACGGGTAGGCGTTGTTCAACTTGAAGAGTCTAAAGACGCGGTGGTGTTGCACCAGAGGCGTCTGCTAGAAACAGAAAAAAAAATTTTTCGCCTTGGGTTTCTGTTTATGGTTTGTGCTGATCGAGGGAAACAAAAATTTGGATGTAAGAAATTTGTTTACTGCTTACCAGTGACTGCTTTGTGTCTGCGGTGATATGCACAAATGTCTTCGATTTTTCCTAAAGATTTATTTCACTTGAAACTAGCGTGCTGTTATTTGGATAGTTTTATTTAAGCAGAAGCTGCACTCCTTCAGCATGGGCCGGCTTGCAAGCAGGCTTATTTCATTTAGTAGCAAATGACGGTTACTGATCCAGTATATACTTTTCTCTTAAAATCGGTCGGTCTCTGACGCGGGCCCAACATCCTGCGTACCCATTTCCGAGTTTCCGATGCCGCCTTGAGAATGCAGTCCCCTTTCGACACAAGCTCATGCTTGGGCCGTGCTCCCTGGAAGGCTTTCGGCCAACCTTATGGGTGGACGACAGCGGGCCGCCATGCTACAGGGCACTATAGGTCGGTCAGGGTGGCTGTCAACCGGAAAACGGCGTTTGAGCATTGCGCGCCATTCGGCTTATGCCGCTTTAGGAGTTACTATACCACGGCAATTGCGTGAAAATTTTCTGCCGTCCTTCGCGAAGAGGCGCTCAGTACAGGAGCAATTTAGAGCAATCCAGAGTGGCCCCAGCAGTTTTTGCAGAAAAAGCAGGCCATCGTTCTACCTAACCATGGTAAAACAGCGCGGAAAAAAACACGAGGACGGAACAAACACGACAACACGAGCGCTGACTTTCAACTGACGATTTATTACGCACATGTGTACATATATAGCATTCCCGCCAAACACTAAACAGAACAAAAAAAGCACTGCATCATCACTGAAAATATTAAATATACATATCTACAAATGCATGCTCCAAAAAGGTGATTTCGTGGTTAGCCAGTGATAATGAGGGCTTACTAATGCATGCTGTACCCCCTTTGTCAATGTGATATGCCTCTACTATTTCCCCTACTATCTGATCCTTATGTTTGAAGATGACGGATGTCTGATGAAGCAATGGGGCACACGTGTGCACAGGTTGCCTGCAGTGAAGCGCCAAATTCGAACCGGCTGCCTTGTCCAAAGAATTATGGTGCTCCCTCAAGCGTGCAGACAACCTGAGCACACGTGCGCCCCATTGCTTCATCAGACATCCGTCATCTTCAAACATAAGGATCAGATAGTAAGGGAAATAGTAGAGGCTTATCACATTGACAAAGGGGGTACAGCATGCATTAGTAAGCCCTCATTATCCCTGGCTAACCGCGAAATCACCTTTTTGGAGCATGCATTTGTAGATATGTAGATTTAATATTTTCAGTGATGATGCAGTGTTTTTTTGTTCTGTTTAGTGTTTGGCGGGAATGCTATATATGTACACATGTGCGTAATAAATCGTCAGTTGAAAGTCAGCGCTCGTGTTGTCGTGTTTGTTCCGTCCTCGCGTTTTTTCCGCGCTGTTTTACCATGGATAGCAATAACCAACTTTCCCACCTTTCTGTAGTTCTACCTAAGTGGCGCTCAACCGTTAGCTGGAAAAGTTGGAAACAGAGATATAAAAAGGAGTTCCGCTGAGCAGTTACAGAAATGGATGGCTTTGAAGTACAGGAAGAGCTCGCATATTTTTTGAACTCTGAGGAGCAGAGTACTTGCCCTTGGAGGAAGCAGCACATAATACTGAACAAGGAAGAAAATATCAACATGATGTTAACATGATCATCAAGATTGAAAATTGCACTTCCAGTCTGATGGAAGAACCCGATTGCATGGTTTCATTTAAGTTTTGTTCAAGGCGGCTTTTTTGGGAAATATGCCCTATTCCTCTTTGAATTGGGTTATTGGCGTTTAACGTCCCAAAGCGAGTCAGGCTATGAGGGATGGTGTAGTGAAGGGCTCCGGAAATTTCGACCATCGTGCGGTTCTTTAACGTACACTGACATCGCACAGTACACGGGCCTCTAGAATTTCGCCTTCAACCTAATTCGGCCGCCGCGGTCGGGATGGAACCCGCGTCTTTCGGGCCAGCAGCCGAGCGCCGTAACCACTGAGTCACCGCATCGGGTCCTATTCCTCTCTGCTACAAACAATATACGAGCCGAGATAAATACGCAAAACCTTCCTTCCATCAAAAAGTAGGCCGAAATGCCTTAAACTTACTTACTCTAACTGCAGACAACGACACGAAAGGCCTGCTCAGTCTCCAATGCCTCGCCCTTGCTTGCTCTTCTCACGCATAAGCTATTAAAAAAGGATATGCGTCTTGCTCGCTCTGAAATGTTTGTCTCTATTGCCTTCTGAGAAACTGTGGGTGACGCAAGAAAATAACCAAACCCTGTGAACGTCGCTGCATGTGCTAAGGAAAGCTAAAAAAGTTCGGAAATCCCAACTGAACTCTTCCGTACTTTCGATGCGAGGGATAAACAGCGCGCCAGGCGAATACTCCTATTTCCGAGAAGGCACCCTACAATCAAAAGGAACTCTACGGGTCTTTTGTTGAACTACTATTTCTGCGAACTGGACAAGCTAAGCGAGCCTTCGACTTCATAAGACAGTAAAAAAACTTTCAAAGCACAACTAAAGTACTATGACAGTTCGCAACTTGATCCGAGAAAAAGGCGTCCGAGAACGAAAATATAGACAAAACTGAAGAAGTTAGCCAGAACAACGTCAAGTTTCGTCTTTGTTTACATTCGGTGTCGCGGACTCCGTAGTGTGCTTTGGTCGTAAAATTTCGCCTTGCATGAACACTCTTCTTTGGCCGCAATCTTGATGCAGCTCTGGTTCCGTTCGCTCGTCACGCCAGATGCTCGTTCCTTTGCTGAGTTCTATTTTTATGGTCTGTTCTACGTGCTAGATGTCTCCTTTATGGAGACGTACAGGGTTTGTGGCATGTCGTTTGTAGTTGAGAAAAAGTTCCAGACAGTACGCCTATGCTTGCCGTCTAAAACGTGCTGTGTCGTACTTTTGTAAACTGCAGAGCTTCGATCACTAAACTGTGTTTGGTCTCACAGCGCTTTTCTGTTGTTGACGACTATATGTTCCTTGCTAATGGTGTGCGCAGTCTTAGACTACCTTTCGTTAATACTAATTTTGTAGAGTAGAAACGTGTCCTTGCTGTTCATTTCGTTTGTTGGTGGGAGATACATGATAGTAGTGGTGATATGTGCCAGAAATTACTAGATTGGCTGTTAAGACCACATGACGTATCACACCAGTGCGCAGCTCCCGTTAGAGAATAAATTTCGAGGCTTTTCGACTTTACTAGGACCGAAAATATAATTGAAAATCACTGGAGAGGTTACGTCTTTGCTAAGTTTACGCGTTAGGGAGATACCAGAAACAACAAAATGGCGTGCAAGACAAAATCTTGTAGACTGGTTGTCGCGTTAGCAGTTTTCTTCTACTTATTCTTTACAGTATAACCCTGGTCGATGCTTTAAAAATAATTGTACATCGGTTTAATTACCGCCACGTGATACATAGTTAGACACACAAGGAAGGAAGCCTGTTGCCCCCTTCCTAATTCAGGCAGCTTCGCGATGCGTTCAAAAGAGTAGACAGCTGGCACTTAGCTCTTACTGTCCTCATTGCTATATGCTGATCTGAATCATTGAGCACAGGTGCTATTCACACTCAAGTAGTATGGCCTTATTGTGGGAGCCTCAGCACGTGAAATCGTGACGTCTCCAAAGGGTCGCTTTGGAGAGCTAATGTTTACCATTACACAGTTATTTTGGATGCCCACGAGAAACGCTTCAACCTCTGTTCTTAAAATGAATTTGCTTTCGCAGGTTCAACTTCTCTGATTCTATCAAGTCGAGAGGGCAAAAAATTCAATAGCAACACGATAAAGTGATGCAGAACAGGGTGTGAATATACTTGTAAGTAATGGTTATTTAACGGCGCCACCTGATTTAGCCTCGTAAAGTTCATATCAAGGCAATAAAAAGCCATTGCCATCAAAATATTGATTGATTATTAATTAGCAAAATACTGAATGGTAACTAATAACAAGTGTATTTTAATAGCATTCGCCGCGGTCTACATGAAGCCCTAACGGGGCGTGGTAACGGGAGGAGATGAGGGTGACTATCTAATTATCGGAGCAATCGTTAGAGGAAATACCAGTTTTCATGGTTTGTGAACAGTATATAGGTAGGCATTAACGATGCCAAGTATGTCTCCGGAGGACATGTCAGGTTCATTTCTTTTTTTTTGTTCATCGTGTGCTGTCTTCATTTCCTTAGTGCGAGCCACGTCTCAGGTTTGGCCATTGAAGGACGTATTTTCCTGCTTGCTCTTGCAGAAAACTTTTATCTACCTCTCTGTGCGCGTCATATCTTAAGGCAGACTGTCATTTGTAATTTTTATATTAAAAAAACTAGCAAAATATTCAACCTCAGATCATTATAAGTTGAGCATGTGGTAAATTTACAGTAGGCAACATAAATTTTACGCGCATAAAATGATATAATGTTTATATAAGTTCTCTCCTCATACATCCTAACGACGCCTGACGTGAATCGTAGTCTAATCGTTAAGCAAAACTAAAAGGTCTGTCAATTTACGTCTTTGTGATAGATGAAATGTTCATTCTTTGAGTGTCCTTCCCAGCGAAATTCTTTTGATTTGTGCTCCTCTAAAATTTCGTTGATAGCCATCTCGAAAGTACAATTAGATTTGGGGATTCTCAACACAAAGGTCTGAAGGTAACGTGATGTGTGATGTAAGCATGCAAAGTGCCTCCCTACGTGAACCTTTTATTCGCGTATAGCGAACGGTGTCATTTTTTGATAATGAGTTTATAGAATACTACGCGCTTAGAATGCAGCGAAGTCGTTTTTGTAAACATTCAGCAGTTACATTCAAGAACGAATAAAACTTGCTCAGATATATTTTATCCGGGAGGTTTTGGACATCATCACCAACTGACTGCCCCGCCGCGGTGGCTCAGTAGTTACGGCGCTCGGCTGCTGGCCCGAAAGACGCTGGTTCGATCCCGGCTGTGGTGGTAGAATTTCGATCGAGGCGAAAGTTCAGATACCCATATACTGTACGATGTCAGTGCGCGTTAAAGGTCCCCTGGTGGTCGAAATTTTCGGAGTCCTTCACTACGGCCTCCCTCGTAGCCTGAGTTGCTTTGGGACGTTAAACCGCAATAAACCAAACGTACCAACCAAATGACTTTAATTACTGTTGACGCGCTATAAGTAAAATACACGCGTTTGTTCCAAATGACTTCTGCCTATTTCTTCGCACCTCTGTCTATTTTTTAATCCGTTCGTATGTTGGCCGTATATCACAGATTTAGCCTGCAATCGCTTGATAGAAAGTGCATTTTGTTTTACCAAAACCTGTAATGTGCCGTAGGAGCAATCGCGTTCCCCGTTGTGCACAATGATAGTCCATTTTTAAGCATGAAATGCTTTTAGCTCCCGTTGTGGGCATTGTGGTGACGTCACGCCGAGACCGAGAGCCAACATCCGGGCACTGAAATCCACTCATCCGGGCACTGAATTCCACTCATCCGGGCTCTGAATTCTACTCATCCGGGCTCTGAAACGAGAACATCCGGGCACCGTACGAGACTTAACGAGATTCAACGAGACTCTCTAAGCCCTCCTACGGGACCGGCATACAACCGCCGGTTGCTCTCCAAACGAGTCACAAAAAATAACTGCTGCCAGTGTCTTCTCAATGTTTATCAAGATATCAGTCGAGCTGCGCATTTGATAATGCACGGAATTATAATTTCCGATTTCTAATAACGCGTGCAAAAAGAACATACATGCCACAATACACTTCGTTGTCATACGTGATCTGTTAGGGGCTTTGAGAGAAGGCCGCTTACGGAAAGAGGGCGGGAACGGCTTTCGGCGGAAAACTTTCGCTCCCTCCCCAAGGATGGCGCTGCGGTCCCACACTCACGCATGTAAAAGACCGCCCGCTTGGCCTTCATGCCCTTTCCCTCTCTGGCAGGCAGATGTATACACGCTCGCGGAGTATTCGAACGCGCTGCATATACATTCTTGTCAGGCCTGCGTCTCGTCGTGTCCGCGTACGCTTCGGCACCGTCCTGGATTTCAATGCCGCCACCGTCACAGCTGCTTAAGCCGAGCAATGGAGCCTGTGTTAGGCCCGTAAACATTTCATGCTTACTCTACTCTCGGTTACGGGAGAGGCGCAATTGTTATTTTGTTCAATGCTTTCAAAAGAGGCAGTCTTTTTTTTTGTATTTTAATTGCTGTTTCCAATTTTCTAAAGCTACGCAGAAAAGTGTGAAGTTTCCAAATGAAAACGGAGATGACACGCCAGAAACCAAGCACAGATGCCGTGTGAGCTCTTCAAAGAACCCATTCCGCCATTCAATGGATAGCAGCTTTGCACTACGCACTAAACATCGCTTTAGGAAAAAAATCTCGGAACGTTCCAGTGCTTTCTCGGAGCAAACAGTACAGCCTCAGACACTAATAGCACATGCGCTTTGGTGACGTAAGGCTTTGCGAAGTTTCATGTCACACTTTATAAGAAAAACTAAAATAACAGTTGCGCAGCACCAACATATTCACTCAGTAGCATCCGACGCTCCTAGGAATTCAGTCTGCAGCTTACCTAGCTTCCTCACCATCTGACAAATTCTTAAGATTGCACCACACGTCTCCACCCAAAGAACGTATACCAGGCGAAAAGAATGGGCGGCTAATGCATCCCGCGGTGCGTAATTCCCGACCTAGAGGAAAAAAATCGCCGCACTCAGCTAATCAACGTCCGATAGCACTGCTCTCACTCACCGCTTGCTCAATGCACTTCTGCGAGCGTAATTCGCGTGTCCTCTTCTCATGCTCGAGGCAGTAATTGCCAGAAGCACACTTTGTGCAACGGCACCTACAGAAAATTGCCGCCTGCAAGCGGACGCGAAAAGATGGCCGCTCACAACCACTCTGCGCCCGATCGGGTACTACGAGACGAGATTAGGGCGATTGGTTCGCGCCGCGCAGAAGCCGGCTGTGACTGACGCCATCGGACGTTCATTATCCCATCAGTCGGCGTGAGTAGCGTACGCGAGGCACTTAACTAGTACGCATGTCAAGACGGGCTATTATCCGGTGCGCATGTCGATAAAATATCCGTAAACAGAATCTTTGAATTTCGTTCCTATTTAAGATTAATATTATTTACTCCACCTTTAGCCATCATACCTTTCCAAGGTATTTCGCTAAATAAATAAATGTCGTCGTGAAACAAATGCATGGCCTTAAAAAGAAGAAACAGCCAAACATCATTGTTTATTTTACCGAGGAGGAGGGGTGAAAGTGATGATGCTCCGTCTATTGCGCTTAACATTCTTTTAATACTGGCCAACTTTCAGCCCTCAGTTCATCACGTCGTCAAACTCCGCCTGAACCGTGTTACCATCCAGGATTGGGCAGGCTGCGGAGGAGCATCCTATTTATTACCTAGTATGTATGGCATTATACGCTCACGGGTCAACATTCGAGCAAAGAACAGAGTTCCTGACAACATACATATTGCAGCGCCGAAAAGATTACATCAACTTCCTCATATAGTCATGCATGTAAAGCAAAAAGGCAGCGGAAATGCACGCTTTTGCTCGCTGCCACAAGTATGGTGGAGAAAAAAATTTGTAGGTTCTCCGAGGATATATTTTTGTCCTCCTGGCTATCATTAAGCCGCTTTTATGCTAGTGCTCCTGGTAATGATCATACGTTTTGCGCCCATACTGACGTCACCACAATTGTTTTCACAGTGGCGCTTATATCTTCAGTGAAGCTCTGGGTCTCCAGAACACATCAACACAGCATCTGAACAGCTGTTTGACAGAATTTCATGAGACATGTCAATATTACTGATGCTGCGTTTGACAAAACATGGCAAACATCATTTGAAGCAAGTTGACAGAATCTTCTAGAGCCTGTTGTCCTCGCACGAATGCTTGTTAAGTATCCGTTTCCTGAAAGCTGTTTCACACATGCCGTCCTGCTTCCAAGGAACCATCACAGTGTCTTATTTTTAGGCCCCTACTGACAAGATTAGTTAGGGAGTCCCACAGTAAGCACATTATTAACTGACAACAAATGATTACAGACGACGCGGAGACGAAAAGCATAATTCTTGCTCTCTACTTACTAGTTTTCTCCCGATGAAGTAATCCTGTAATCCTCATTGCCCGTGGACTGTTTCCCGCCTCCGCAGGTAAAATTAATGCAACATGGGCTCACCACCAACTACCAGGTTAGTCTAAGCTCATCTGATTCATATGGCTCCATTAAGCACATCCTCGACTAAAACTAAAAGCTGTTGAAGGACATCATACCTCATCCCAATCTGCACAGTATCAGTCTGTTTTCGTAACCCGCATAAAGATGTACCAAGTGCAGGTTCCATATATTTACGCACCTCATACTGCTCTTTGTGTTCTTGTCAACCTATAATTAGCGTCCCGTCGGTTAAGTGTCTTGGTATATACATAGACAGTGATTTGGCATGGAATACTCAGATGGCTCACATTTGTAAGAAACTCAGAAGTGTTGCATGCTTGTTGTTTAATTTGCGAACTATGATACCATTTTCTGTGAGAAAATTAGTCGCCCAGGCTCTGGGGTACAGTGTCTTGAGATACGGTATGTGTTGTTTTTTTAACTGCTCTTTCACATGGAAATGTCGTGTTAATAGGATTTTGAAAAACATTGCTACAAGCGTTCTCAACTTGCCGCAGGAAAATCTGCCCAACAGTGTCTTTACCGCAGCCGGTTTGCCTTATTTTGACAATCTTTTTAAACAAATTCTAGTACTGAAATATTTTTGGAATAGCGCATACAGACACATAAATACGAAACCGGTACCGTTGAGACATGTTCCTCGCTATCATAAACCGAGAGTGCGCACTCACTACGGCAAAGTAACTAGAAAATATTACGTGCCAGCTATCTTCAACGAATTACCGGATGATTTATTTTCTTTAACCACCCGCAAAAAACCGCGTGTTGCTTTTCAAGCGTTAGAGAATCTTTAACATGTACTAAAATCTTATCAGTGCTTTTTCATTCTTTCCGTGCCAAAATTTTTGTGTTCTTCATGTTTACGTCTTTTAATTTTCTTTTGCCTCTGATGGAGCTCTGATGTAGCGCGAAGATTGCCGCGGCTGCCGGTTGTCGCCGCACAAGCCCACTTGTGGCTTCGGCGCTTCCGTTTCTTTGTATGTTCAGATTATGCTGAATAAAGATTATTATTATTATTATTATTATTACTCTCACTGTAACGCGGTTTGCGCCAGAAATAACCCTCAACGCAAGAAATCCTAAAAACAAAATTATTTTTCATTAAGAACAATATACTTGCTCCGTTTGTAAACCTCTCAACTTGCGCAGAGGTGCGAGTGAAGGGGTTGATCGCAGCCACAGACCAAAGATGCGACACAGGTAGGCATAGGAGAAATGCACCCTCGAGAATATCGCTTTACAGACGTCGAATTTGACAGCCTCAGACGACTGCCATCCGACATTTACACAAATTTTTAGTCTCGTGCAGTGTCCATGTCCCTCCCTAGAGCAGAATTAAACCTGCGAAGATGCAGGCTCAGAGGTAACGTGCACTTTCTAGCAGTAAGCATTTTTGCATCCCGTTTTAGACAGGCACCTTTCTGTGATTAGGGGACCAAAATACACTCTCAACACCACCTGTCGCCCTTGATGCACAGCGTGCTTTCGAACCAGCAATTTTAGGCTCCTAGTCCCCGATGGGATCGATTATAATGACTTCTTGTTTGAGTGAACGTGCCGAGAACTGTGACACGTGCAAGAAAATTTTACTTTCCTTGATGTCAGTCATGCTGCCTAGAATAAAAGGACCTTAGAAGCCCACGAATCAGAAAATACCCACTTACTGTACCTTATAAATGAAGCGATGGTTTTCTTGCGAGGATTTCTGGCGCCTATTTATATGTGACAGCTTTGTTTAAAAAAGTTGTTTTGTTGGACTTGATTATTATTTCAGGCTTGCTGATGCATTCTCAGATACATATAAATATTTCCCGAAAGACATAAAATGTAGCGAGCAGACGTTACAGGCGCAATAACGTATACAGGGTTATTCTTTAAATGCTACGTATAAGAATTTTAATAACTCTGAGAGATACGTCTGTGTCGTCTGTGTGGTGAGTTTCACAGCAAGGTGGTCAACATTTACGCAGTAGACTAGTGATTGTGTGAATGATTAAATAAAATGAAAAAGCTATGTTGTTACTTTTGATTTTAAGGGAATATTATATTACGAAACAGGAGGGTGTCAACACCAAAATGTGAGCCCAGTTTTTAAATGTTCTTTGTCAGCAGTGAAGTTCAAAATATCTCAGGTCGATACTACAAATTTGACAGCTCGTTGAGGTGGCTGTGAGGTGGCTTGCATATCTTACGTGGGAAATACAGATGCTATTTACGTATTTGGCGATTTACAAACGGCTAACTTCGTTCCGGCCAGCCGCCACTCACAGGGACGATGTTCAGTGAGCATAAAATTCCGGAAAGTCCACTCAGTGAGCTTTCAGATGTGTATTTTGGCGTTGGATATTTCGAGCCGTATTAGAAAACTAAGAAATTGGGCGCATGTTTATTTATTTATTTATTTATTTATTTACCCTAAAGACCCAGAAGAGGGCATTATATAGGGGGGGAATGATTAAAAGAAAGCACACATAACAAATAAACGCATAACTAATGATTGTAAATATACAGAAGGCAGAGTTTGGGTAACATTTGGTTAAGTGCAGTATAACACATTGAAACCGCAAAATTCAACACGTTCAATCAAGTTAGTAATAATTAGGGCAAAATAAGTAACTAAAATATAATGGCACACAAAAGACGCTCCGGAGCTGTTGAGCACACAAGAAATGGCAAAGCAAAAAAGGACCGCCAGAAAGTCACGGACACGGTAAATCATCTAGCACTCTATGACGCATTTTCCATGTTCAGAAATGTTAGTAAAGCTGTTTGAAAAGATGATAATTCAGTATGGCCGACAATGCTGGATGGCAATGAGTTCCATTCATTTGTTTACAAAACCAGCGGTGACTTCTGATATTTTATTGAGCGAGCGAAAATCGGACGTACCTTATGCGCATGATCCATTCGAGCAGAACAATGAGGTGCAGGAAAGATATGATTTCGGGAGAATGGCGTTTCGCTATAGTATAAGGTGTGAAATAATGACAACCGGGCGAACTTTCTACGTGTAGCAAGAGGTTGAAGATTCATGGCTTGCTTCATTGCTGATACGCTTTGATGACGTGAGTAGGATGACAGTATGAATCTGACTGCTTTATTTTGTACTGCTTCTAGAGCATTTGTAAGAATCGCGTGGGAGGGGTTCCATATAACAGAAGCGTATTCAACAGATGACCTGATAAGCGTTGTATAAGTGCTGTGGCGTGTTTCAGCGTTCGCAAGGGGTAAACGGCGTTTCAAGAGACCAATTTTTTTATAGGCTTTATTAGTTATGTATTCGATGTGAGCATCCCAGGTTAAGTTCTGACTGAAAAACACTCCCAGATATTTTATACACGACACGGAGTCAATTCCACTATTATTTAACCGGTAATTATTCTGTAACGTTTCTGCTACGCTAGAGAATCTTACATGCTTAGTTTTACTGGCATTAATATCCATCTGCCACGTTGAACGCCATTCAGTTAGTTCTGTTAAATCTTATTGGAGAGCTAGTGCATCAGTCGGGGTGGTTATCTGCCTGTATATTACGCAGTCATCTGCGAAAAGTCGTATTGATGAAGTAATATTAGAGGCTATGTCGTTTATATAAATTAGAAAAAGTAATGCCCCTAATACTGAGCCCTGCGGGACACCGGATAATACGCGAGTGGGCTTAGAAATGAGGTTCTCAATTTTGACCGACTGGTAACGATCGGTTAGGAAGTGCTCAATCCATGTAGTTGTCTTGTCGTCGAGCTGTAAATTTCGGGTCTTTAGCAGTAAGCGTTTGTGGGCAACACGGTCAAAAGCTTTTGTAAAGTCAATGAAAATGGCTCTGTGAGATGAGACATGTGTAGGGACTGATGAAGGTCAGTCACAAGCTCAAAGAGTTGCGACTGGCATGATCGGTTTTGCGGGAATCCGTGCTGGTTCTCGAGAAGTAAGTTATTTAGGTTCAGATGGTTCTTGATGTGGGAACACAAGGTTTGCTCTAGTAGGGTTCGGTGTTGACGGCCACCAATTTCGTAGTATAAAATTGCACCACAAAAAAATTCAAAAACTTGATTAGTTTTTTAATTAGTCTGACTGATACTTAGATTCCGTCGCAAACTTAACGCCAGTCTTGCTGTACCATCCATCTGCGCAAGCCGCACCAATATACCTCTCGTATGTTTATAAATAAAAATCTTTAATTGTTAAAAAAGACCACATGGTATATCGTCAATTATAGGGCCTTGTGTACGTGCTTAACATAACTGTAAAGTGGATGCCGGGGTAAGTCAGGCAGTCACTCCTACCCTACTATCAAGAGCCCTCTCTTCCACAGAAAGCCTCGTTACACGTTGAGCATTAAGTGATATTATTAGACTTATTAAACCATGAAATAAACATCTCCGTCTTGTATGTATGACACTAAAGTTTGGTACAAGCCCGAAAGATTTGGGAATGCACTTCTCAGTTGTCTTGCCTCGTGCTGCCGTTTTTCCCTGATTCTTTTCATGCCTCAACTAGCGCCTTGGCAGTTTTCCTCTTTTTTTTCTGTAAGAAGAAGCGGGCCTTTCGTTGGCCGACAAAATATTCTCAGGATCATTGTCTCCGGCGAATTATATTACAATTAAATTTGGCTGGATGCGTTGTTTATACCCGTACACGGTCAACATATGTATAAGGGGAAAATCGGTTGTGTCTATCTCTGCTGTTGCGCACGACAAGTGTCATGAATACAATACATTTAAATATATTAAGAATGGAAAAAGAAATCAAATAACTTTTATGTAACTGTCGAGCTAGCTTCCAATCTTCGGCACCTATGAGCTATATCCAGGTCATTTCACTATAACCATGGTTGTGAAGTAATTTTATCAGTCTTCATACTCAAGTATGGTTGGCACAAAAGCCATGGACAAGCCGAAAATCCAGATACTACGTGTGTTGAACTACCAACTCACTGTTGTTTGAATAAGAGAAGCACACACGAAAGTCGCACCTGAATATTGCGTATAAACCTCGATATACAACATCCTTAAAGAAACAAAGGCGCGTGGCTCAATAGTCCTGGAACAAGAATTGAGAGTCCTGTAAGGCAATGCACTTCTTGTTTCATCTTTATTCGTACGCCTCTGTTATACCTCCGGTCATCCGACCCTGGTGTCGAAATATTACATCTCTTTTGCCTAGAATAGGGTAGCAACCACAGCTCCGAACACCCGCCATTTTGCTTATGGTTGGGAAACTTCACACACATTAGTATTTAGTGCTGAACCTCTTGCCACTAAGAACAAATGGGAATTGCGATCACGGCGGAAAGAAAGGTATAATTTAGCGCATCCCACTAGCTGAAGAATCTGTTAGACTGCAAAAGAAATAGAATGCCCAAATTTCCATGGACGCCCATGACATGCCCTTAAAAACATGTATTTTAACCTAAGACATTGAATGAAACTATATCAACGCGCCGGTTGCGCGTTTTATATGAGAGGAGAAGTAAGTGAAAAAGAAAAAAAACATGTAGGAACACAAAACCTTTTAAAACATGCAGCATATGCGTTCCTCAGATAGGGCATGAATCAAATTTCAATGAGCACGGTGATTTCAAAACTTGCAAACCAATGACACATGCTAACACACATAAACATCTCCAAGGAAGAGTTGTGCAGCATAACGTCTCTGCACGGTAATTCTCAAAGTGCTTTATAGCGCGAATTGAACGTTAACGCATTTGCTCTGACTACAAGCACGCAAAAATGGCTGGCGGCTTAGAATTTCTAAGCACGAAATATTGCTCGAGAGCTAGTGGGCATCACCGCGATGCTCCTCATAGAGACAATTAGGTGCCCACTGACCAAGGGAGCCAATTACATTTGCTACTCATATGCTTGACACACATTCAGACACACCGCCCAAGCCCGTGGAGAGCGGGCACAAGTGCTTTCGCACTAAACCATTTTGCCTGGCGTGAAGTCCACTTCAACCGCAACTAACATGGCGCAGCTTTGCACAACAACCGTTACGTCACCTAGTAGCGGTAGGCCGCCGCGGTGGCTCAGTGGTTATGGCGCTCGGCTCCTGGCCCGAAAGACGCGGGTTCCATCCCGGCTGCGGCGGTTGAATTTCTTTGGAGGAGAATTTCTAGAGGCCCGTGTACTATGCGATGTCAGTGCACGTTAAAGAACCCCACGTGGTCGAAATTTCCGGAGCCCTCCACTACGGCGTCTATCATAGCCTTAGTCGCTTTGGGACGTTAAACCCCATAAACCAAACGAAACCAAACATAGTAGCGGTAGAACGAGCACGCGCGCGTCGGCGGTAGCAGCTACACCCCCCCCCCCCTCCTGCGCCAGACGTCTCGTTGCTTTCGAGTCAGTGAGAAGCTTGGCTCCGAAGCGGCTGAGAGATTCCGCGCCAAGCGGTTCAGGGAAGCGGCAGTGAGTTGACGACAAGGCTTTCGCCATGCACACTGTAGAATTTTCAAAGTGTCTGCGGTATTTTTTAGGGGCAAAGGAAATGTGCAGTATCTGCCTCCCACAGCTGCGAAACCAATAGAGCAGGGGCTTGGAAATCAGAGGGTAAAATTTTGGAAATTGGTTTTTGAGGAAAGGAAATGCGCAATATCTGTCTCACACGTCTCGTTGGACACCTGAACCAGAAGGAAGGCGCATAACTGCCACCTTGAAACCCTGGACACCTCAATCGTGCCTTAAGCTAAGTGTCGGTAGTGACAGATGTACGCTGCACGCTTTGGCATTGACAACGGTGCCAGAAACGCTGCCACCTGCCAGGGTGGGTGGGGACTTTAATGAAGATATAAGGACAAGCTGGAATTTCTTACCACTTGTTCGGGAGAACACCCCGTTCCTCTCGCTCGTAACGGCTCCCACAGGTGTGACCACATCGCGACTTACTTTTGCAGACCTCGTCTTTGAGAACCATGCATTGGTGCAGCAAATCGAGCATATATCCATCCATTTCTCCATCTAAAAAGCTTCCTTCAAGAACGGTTAGTGGAGTGTTTCTTGAAGAAGGAACATATGTAAAAAATAGCAAGTTCTCTGTATTAGTACATACATGTCTTGTTCGAATTCTTTACCTCAGTCTGTCGAGAAGCTGGAACAGCTGATGAGTTTCTCTCAAATTTCGCACTAGGAAATATCGTAATCGTGGGCAATTTTTTTCGCGAAAACGATCAGGTCGAAGCTCATGTTTGTCTCTGACAATTTTGTTTCAGTTGGATCTACACTATAGACGTTGTTTTTACGGAGCGTCGAATAGTCTTCAAATATCTGGGTGATCGTTCATTTCGCAGTTCATCTTCTTGTACAATAAAACTGAAAACCGCTCCAGCGTAAAAAAAAGACAAGGAGGCCAATGTGTGCATGCATGCCCTGACGGATTGCTCTCGATCCTTGCTCTCAATGTTTTGCCGTCGACGGTGTCTCAAACCCTGTTTCCGTGACTGTGCATTTCATGCTAATGGGTGCAATTAAGGAAGGGATAGACAATATTTTTCGGTGTCTTATCACTCTTGCGTGCTTGAGTCAGAAGTGCATTCGTGGCGGAGCCTGATGAAAGAAATATAGCAAGCCCACATTCTGAGAGGCTGGGGCATACATCTCATGTACTGTTGCACATATTCTAGGTTTCTGCCTTCTTCCATTTACCCTAAATTTCGGGTTACATATAGCATTCTATTCAAGTTCAAAATTAAAATATTTCGGAATTTTCGGACTATCTATAGGTGTCGACTGTGGAAAGTTTTATTCCTAAATATCGCCAAATATAAAATGGTATGCTCGAAAGGATTCTATGTTTATATATCCTACGTCCGCACAATGCACCGCGTGCGTAGTATATTACAAGGGCATATAACAGAGTTAAATACTTTAGTTTTCAGTAAATATTGAGCACTACGGACTATACAGAATCGAATATTCTGGCCTTTGAAAACTATTTTGCTCTAGCTTCATTTGAAAATCCCGGTGCATAGACTTTCAGGAAACCTTCAAAGAAATAATCACTCGCATCGCGGCACAAACTCCTGTATAAAAACAGAGAAAACAAAAGTGCCAATATACACCTGGCTTAGTTGTAGGCATAGGCTTTATAACACAGAATTGAAAGAAGGCAAAAAGGGGGAGGGTACCAGTGAAATCTCTCTCGTATCTGCCGATGTGTGGCTGGTTCGTTCTTCTTGCGGGGACTGGTGCAATTACCCAGAAGGTGGTCCCCGTGTCAGAGACGGTGTTGAGAGAATTTAGACAGCGACACTTGATCAAAAGACAAGAGGTTAACTGAAGTTTATATACATACAATATTTACAGCAAGGTGGCATGAAACCAAACATGGAACTGGCTAGCTCGGTATACCTAGCCGAGGTTAGGTATTAGATTAAACCCTAGCCAAGAACGACCTGTCGGGCTACAGTGCCCGGGTTTTAAACACTGCGAGGCGTGGCCCGCAATCAGCACTGACCAATCCCGCAAAACAGCACTAACCAATCGCGGCTAATTCTTTACACCATTGGCTCCCGTACTTGTAGCTCGCTCTCTCTAGCTTTGATGATGTCTGTAACCTACTCCCTAAAACATATACTGAAAAAGGAGCATCAAGAGTTACTAAGATCAAACCACATTCGCGGAAGCGAGCACAACTCGATTGGTACACGGGATTACATTCTCCGCCCTCAACTTCTGCAGTGTTGACCGAACTCTCTCCCCTCCTGAAATCAAGCGCAAAACAAATGCAAATGCGACGAGTCGTTCCCACAGCATCGCCTGTTTCTTCCAGCGCGTTCGGTCATCGTTTCCAAGTATTGGAAACCCGCGGGTTATCAGCTGCCGCTAAGCTGCTGGCGTTCCGTCCCGCGGTTGTCCGTGACATCCTTAAATTTACGACTTGTTTACGTCTTCGAGACCCCTCGGCCGCCCGAAGTCTCGCGGTGTCCCTTTTCCCGTTGTGGCAGCATCCACCAAGACCCCATTAAGCCCTTTTGTTCCCGGTCCCCGCGACACTGCCGCACGACGCTTCACAGACATCACTCCGACAGGCGGGTGCCTCGTCCGGCCGTTCATCAACGGTTCCTACCCGGCGGCACGGTGGCTCCCATGGGATAGCTTACATATGGCGCGTCCCTGCAGCCGAATCGCGGGACCGCCCCCTTCCCGTCTCCCTTCGTGGTAGCCACCCGTTGCGTTAGCCGCGTCCTTGACCGCCAGATGTCTCAGTCGTCCCGCGCCCCCATTCCTTCCTTTGCTCCCTTTCCGCTGAACTCCGCTTGTAATCGCGGCGGGGTGTTGACACACTAATGGGCTGTTTCCTACAACCCTCCTGTGCGTAGCCTCGAGCTTTACAGTACCAAGCGCCAGAGTTTGTGCATGTCAATACTCTCGGGCCGGGCAACAGTACATTGACTAAGACGCTAGGCGATGGGCAGTTCAGCGCTTGTGTTGCGCTCATCTTCCTCCGTCGTCTCTGTTCGCGCTGCATATTTCCTCTAAATGTGCCCTACAAATTGTTAAGCTACATGCTCTATATCGGCAAGTCACTGATGCTAAGCATGCTAATCCCATACCTTACCGAAAATATAGAATTGCCTCGAATATGAACGCACCTCAGCCAGTTTTCATCTCATTTTGCATGCAAGAGAGGTTATTCGTTGTGCTACGGCAGATTTATTCCTCTTTCAACCACGCAAGCTTGTGAGGTAAGCTGACGACTCACTCATGTTGTCCGAACACATGAGCCAGCCTGACGAGCCGTTTCATGTTATACACTCTGTATTTTAGGGTTTCTTGGGTTCAGTGAGATAATCCGGAGGGCGTTTCCGGCGTTACGTGCCCGCAACAGCGGACAAAATGCACGAAATGTTCGCGCAAAAAGTGTCATATCCGCTTTCTGTATATTTAAAACAGCTGTCTAAGGGCATACAGTAAAATTCGCGTAGGTATGTTCTCAGGCATTACAGCGTGACTGCATTATATTCGAGCAAGATAAAGAGCGGTATGTGATGTTCGCAAATTTGCTAAGAAAAATGACGTCCTCCTGAAACACTCCGAATTTTCAAGGTAATAAACTGCGAAAATTAAGAAACTCTCAGTGAACAAACGGAGGGGTTAAATCGGCACGACGTTGATGTTAAAGACCTCTTGTTTTTCATTTTCTCTAAAGACCTTGGCCCAATCGTATAGAAGGAAAATATAAAACAGGACACAGGTTGCTTATTTCAAATGCTATCAAATATTTCTTGGAGTCATCCATTATTAGCCAATATAGCTTTACTTCTTTTTACAGCTCCCAAGCAGATACTTGCTAGGCCGTGAGTATTCAGGGCTGCCCAGCGTTGAAGAAACTCCTCTTCCACTAAGTCTACGACTCGCTTAAAGACCGCCTCTTGTGAGATTATTGAAGAATTTGAGCAGTAGCCACCACCTAAATACCAGAGGTATGTTCCCTCTTTAGGGGTTTGCGAGAAATCGCCATTTTAGAAATGTGGTTGAAAAACAAAAAAAAAGAACGTGACGCAGGTACATTTAGGCATCACGGGACAAACACGAATGGAACACACGTCGTAAAATAATCATACCCAACAATTCTGGGCAAAAACAATTTGAGCGGGAAACCGCTGATTAAAGCACTTCTCTTCGCATCATGCGATATTTCTCTGTAACAATAAATGTATCCGCAGGTCACCCAACCGCGGTCTTGATTTTTTCTTCCAATAACGTTTTCGCTGTCGCTAAAAAGCGTCCTTCGTTGGTTTTCAAAGTAAGTTAACTATTCGGTGAAATGGATGGAAACACGTTCGAAGAAAGACTTTGCTACATATAAGCAGAAGGGACCATTACCTTCAATATTTCCATAACGCTACCTTACAATATTTCCAATTTTCAAATACCCTCTTCGAGAACGCTCAACATGAAAAGGATTTTAGCTCCAAGATGTACTACACACAAGGAAGAAGACAACTCGGGCGATTTTTTGTGGATGGAGAGAACCACTATAGGCCTCTCTTTGATTTGCCTGCGCCCGTGATGTCTTCTGTCTTGTGCGTAGTATGTCTTTGCGTCAAAATCCTTATATTATGTCTGACAACTAACTAGCCTAGCACATAACTGTTTATGTGGTCAGAGGGTTTATTGTACATCCCTGGGAAACAAAAAATGAAAAATAATGATATCTTGAATGAAACGTTAGCACCTTTTATTGTAAAGTTGGTATGCAGTTTTGTTGGGAACCAGCGTCGGAGAGACTGGCTAGGATGGGAGAAATGAAGCGTTGGGTGGAAAGTGGTGATGAAAAGACGTGAATCAAAGAAGGCAGGTTTGTCTTCGGGGACGGTTAGCCCCACCGGCTATCTCCTTTCCACAACCCTCACCACCGCGCGCTGTTGCCTCCTTCGCCGATTCTGCTAGTGGCTCAACCCCCCGCTGTTTCCACGCGACTTGTGCACTCAAGGGAAATACCTTCTGTGTGAATGCGCGCTGTCTTAAGTTAATATGACCTATCTCTCTTTTGCTCGAAAATAACACGAAACTGTGATAAAGATGAAGTGTGGCAGGTGCGCTGCACGCACTCGCGCGCACGGGAGTGGAGAAGACGACGAAGTAGGATAATACAGATCGGCTCGACCGTATGCTACGTGTACTGTTTCATTCTAATTACCATTACTTACGATATGACATATTTTGGCAACGAGGATGCTGTTTTGATTCGGGACCTTCACGTGGCCTGCTCACCTTCCGTCGTGAGCTTTTCTGGGCTTCAGCCACCACCGCCTTTCCTGCCGACTCCTGGTCGTCCTGCCTTGCCATGGGAGCAATGGGAGCTGGCGTTCCGGAATTACATGCTGGCCTCTGGTGCCTCTACTCTGGGCGCGGACAGGCGGAAGGCCCTCCTGCTGAACTGCATCGGACTGGAAGGTCAGCATTTTTTATACCTCGGCGCCGCCGTCGTCCACTCCAGTGCCTACAGCAGCTGCATCGCACTCCGGTGACGAGGCGCCGCGCCTTGACGAATTTGATGCTGCGTTATCCATCCTGTCGGCGCATTACAAATCGTCCGTGAATGTAATCGCCGCACGTCATCGCTTTCGCCGTCGAGTTCAGGCTCCAGGAGAGACAACCGATGAGTACATCGCTGTCCTTCGCAGCCTTGTCGGCGACTGTGGCTTTGGGACCATGGCGGACGATATGATCAGGGACCAGCTGGTGGAGAAGACCTCGAGTTGCCATCTGCGTGAGCGCCTGCTCATGGAAGGCTCCTCCTTGACACTGTCGCGCGCCGTGCTCCTTGCTCGACAGTGCGAGCAAGCTTCCCGTGAAGCCAGGGAATTGGCTGAGGAGGACGCTCCAGTACAGCATGTGGGATGCGAGCGCGGATCGAGGCAGACACCACCTCCGGCCCATTGCTGCACGTGCCAAAGTCAACCATCGCAACCTGCTGCTGCAATACCACAGCGCATGTGCTACCGTTGCGGATCTACGGCCCACCTGGCGAACAACCCTGCATGCCGCGCCCGCAACCACAAGTGTCGTCGGTGCGGCAAGATGGGCCACTTAGACTCTCTTTGCAAGTCGTCCGACCGTCCTGTTCAAGTTCAGCAAGTTGCAGATACTGCTGACACATCGTCGATGCCGGATGGCTCCAGCAGTGCATCTATTCTCAATGTTGAAAGTCAAAAAAACGGAATTTTCGCCTCGGTCCTGATTGAAGGCAAGTCCATCCGCTTCCTGATTGACACCGGCTCATCTGTGTCAATTATTTCTGAAGACCTATACCACCGATTCTTCGCTCCAATTTTCCCGCTTAAACCAACTGCAGTTCAACTATTGGACTATTCTAAGTCTCGGATTATAGTGCTAGGGTGTTTTGTTGCCACAGCAAAGTTTCACGACCGTACCGCCTGCATACTGTTATACGTTGTCTCGGGAGGCACAACGCTTCTGGGTCTGGATTCCATTGCAGCCCTACAAATGAAGATCAAAGGTGCATCGTTGGAATGTCTTTCCATGACACCTGATACGCCTCTGTTACCTCCTGAGCTACGTCCACGCTTCGAACATCTCTTCTCCAAGGAATTCGGAGTTGCTCCTCTGCAACCTGTCGCCTTCCCAGAAAAACCTTGGGATAAGGTTGCCATTGATATCGTGGGGCCTTTCGATCAAGCTCCCAGTGGCTGCCGCTTCGCGATTACTCTAATGGATTATTATAGCAAGTGGCCAGAGGTTTTCTTCGCTGATGCCATCACAACTCAGACAGTCCAAGAATTCCTGCTTGGCCTCTTTGCTCGTGAGGGTTACCCTCAAGAGATTGTCTCTCACCATGGACCTCAATTTTCATCGATGGCCATGCAAACATTCCTCCGCGAACGAAGGATACGCCATTGCTACTCTTCAGTGTACCATCCCCAAGCTAATGGACTCGTGGAACGATTCAATCGAGTGCTTAAGTCCTATATTCAGTTGGCTATGTGCGAGCGACGCGACCTACGTACAGCTATTGTGGATTACCTCGGTGTCTACCGCTGTACGCCCCATGCCACGACAGGAATTGCACCAGCTGTCCTACTTCATGGCCGGTTGCCCCGCACAAGGCTCAACGTCATAGGACTGCCGGATCAGTGCTTCTCAATGGATCCGACAAAAGCGCTTAAGCTTTTGCGGCAGAGGCTTCAGGAGAAGCAAGCGCAGTACAAGCTTTATGCGGACCAGCGGAGTGGTGCCAAGTGTCGTGACTTTCAGATTGGCCAGTACGTGCGTGTTCGCAAGCCCACTGTGCGAGGCAAACTGTCAGCTCGGTTTTCGGAGCCTCGGAAGGTTGTGGAGCAGCGTGGACCTGCATCTTATCTGCTGGATGATGGGCGAGTGTGGCACTCGTCCAAGTTTTCTGCGGTTCGCCCAGAAGTGGTTCAGCAGCAACTGTCCTCCCCAGCTCCAGCGGCCCTTTTCGCTAATATTTCGCCGCCTATCGACGGCAACAGAATGCCGCCGCCCAGTCCACAGTCCGGAACCGTGGTCCAGGGTGGTTCTTCTCCGGACGCGCCTTCAATTCATCTGATGCCAGCCGCTCAAGTTAGCTGCCCGGGCCCTTCATCGCACCTGGTTTCGCCCGCTCCGGAATCGGCAGCCGCTCCTCAACCCTCGTGTAGTACATCCACAGCGGCAACTGCGGCTTCACTTCCTGCGCCGCCTCGCCGAAGTACTCGCAAAAAGAAGCGGCCCGCATGGTTGAAAGACTATGACATCCGCTAGACTTTTTTTTTTTAAGTGCGGCGGAAATGTGATAAAGATGAAGTGTGGCAGGTGCGCTGCACGCACTCGCGCGCACGGGAGTGGAGAAGACGACGAAGTAGGATAATACAGGTCGGCTCGACCGTATGCTACGTGTACTGTTTCATGCTAATTACCATTACTTACGATACAACAGAAACCACCAAAACGAGTGCCAGAAACTACCTGATCAAAACGAGAATATTTCCGTTCTGTTCTATCTCGTCGAAAAAGACGACTACCTCATAATTGCGTCATTATTTGCACTCTGCTCTATGTGGCCACCACTTCCTTGTTATTGTGTCCGAGCATGATCTCAAGCTTCATTGAGCATAGTGTTCGTGGTACGATACTGCACTCTTTCGGCCGGCGGCTCTGTAAGAAAACATGGGTTGTCAGAATAGCGGATTGCGAGGCATACGCTCCGCCTTTACAAAGATATCCCAAACTAACTGGTCTATTGTGAGCTTAGAGTGCTTGACTCCGTTGTTTCTCCAGCTGCTTAAATATTCGCTATCGAACAAGTTCCCTTTTCGTAACATGAGAAGACAGAGATAGGAAATTAAGGGGCAGTTTACGAAATATATGATTGAAGCCATCTATTATTGAAGCCCAGGAATGCATCGCTGAATGTGTATATTTTATTTCTTGTTATTATAATAATAAAATTACTAGTGGTGCCACGGGGGCTCAGTGCCGATGACGCTTGGCTGCTGACTCAAAATGCTGGTTCGATCCGGGCCGCGGCGGTAGCATTTCGATGGAGGTGAACTGAAATACGCCCGTCTACTGAGCGACGTTAGAGCACAATAAAGAAGCCCAGGTAATTGAAATTATCCGGAGACATCTACTACCGCATCCCTTCAAGCTTGTGTGGCTTCGGAACCTTAAGCACCATAAACAAAACAAAACCGAAATTAGTGATTTATTTATTTGTTAGGTGAAATAGAATACATTCTGAACCAAAAGAAAAAAAAACATCTCCATGCCGCACGTGATGTAGCGTACAAAGTTCTGCCAATTAAGCAGCGCAGGCGGCGTTTCAGACTTCGACTTTGAAAGTCTATAGTGTTGCATGTAACCAAAACTTGAGAGTGTTTACCAGCACCAATGTTCCCTATTGAGGAAGATGTGTTCAGTCCTATAATATGAGGGCCACGTGCAACGAAATCGAACAAGGAAAGCGGCGCCTGTGCTAATGAATTACTCGGTTCATATTAATTATTGAAACTTTTATTCCATTTTTGGATTTGGGCAGGTGGTCGCCTTAGTCCCGGATCTTACTAGCTTGTGCTGCTTCTCGGGCTCTGGTGAGCAGCTTTCGAGCTCAGGGCAGCATTTTATGCTAAGTACGGCGCCAAGACTGCTGTGACCGAAGCCCTTGTTAAAGTATTGAGCAGATAAGGAAGGGGGAATGGGGGGGGGGGGGGGGGGTGTTCTTATGAAGGCAGCCAACAACAGTCGCACGCTACAGAGACATGTTGAGAACACAAATGCAGCGACAACAAAACTTCTTCAAAAACTTTATGCGAGTCCGAAAATTTACTACAATTTGCAGGTTGCACGTTGTGAGACGGGGCACTAAAGATGCGTTAGTGTTAGATGTGTTAGTAACGACGGAATTGGACATGTAAAGCAGTGACCACAAACCAATCTTCGTTTCTATCACATAATTTGCGTGCAAGACCTTTGTTATTTCTGTTTCGATACGTATCTGTGATTGAAGACAGTCTAGTTGCAGCACTTCTCTTTCGCTTTGTATCTAAGGAAATAATGTTTTCCTTATTCTTAGAACCTTTTTTCTTTTTCAAAGTAAGCAAGTGGCCCAAAGTAAAGAACATGTTGAAAGATTTAAAGCAGGGTGGTAACCGAACACAAATTCTGCACTGCATGTCGCAATTTCTAGAGCGTCCATGGGAACCGAAGTTCAACACCGGTTTTCCGCTCAGTCAAGGATGCGCAGTAGCTGCCGCAAATGACCAGTGGGTCCATTTATTCGTGTGGTAATAATTTATTAAAGTGTGGAAACTTGAATGTTCGCACAATGCTATAAAAGTTTTGGCGCTAGTCCATTCTTAACGAACACCGGAAAGTAATATACAGAAAACGATATGCATGCTTTTAAACTGCCTGAATTGATAAAAATATTGCCTCGTGTTTTGCCAAAAAATTAGTGCTTATATGAATGCAGTTCTCCAGAAAAGCAATCTGTGTTGATTTGCTGCACAATAAACGTACTAGAAGAAAAATGGCTGTGTCTTGCGTTCACTCAAACCTGAAGAGGTCAATCTCGAAGCCGTCCTTCACCTCCAAAGGTTTCCGCTAGCAAATCTTAAACTGCAAGCAGATTTGCAGCAAGGTCATAATAGATTTTTGTTTCTATTCTAAGGATCGACTCTTCTGGATTAGAAATGAAGCCGATGCGAGCCACTATTTTAGCGGCTGTTCTTACTCGACCGACTTCACCAGACACGCATTGTTCTCCTCTTCATAACAAAAATCTAGTTTCCTTATGCAATGGTTCACCTTTTAGGATCATTGATGGCTGTCAAATGGTTCGCTTTAAAATACCTAACATTCTTAATTCCTAAAGCGAGTCTTAAGACCTCGCATCAAGCTTGATTTTTTGAGTACCTCCTTATGTCTATTCTATGTTTTTTCTCCTTAGAGGAAAATCAATGTTAATGTAGTTTAATTTGTGTATAATTCGTGTCATTTCAATGAGTATGACTTTGTTCCTCAAAGCAAATTCCGCGCTAATATGGGTATAAGTTAGCTTCGTTGCCTTTCGTTGTAGTTCTTGTCTGTACACTGTTGCGGCCGCTTGTTTCTTTAGGAAGAGGCTGCACCCTTTTGTAAATCAGTCTAAGGCTTTTTTTTTGTGCAACTCCTAAAAATGCATGATGGTGAATTAAATGCATGTTGCATTTCTTTTTGCACTCATTGCACTGACCAACTGCTAATACAATGCCCTTGATTCTAGCGTGAAATTCTCCGAGCGAAGAGCTTACTTCAGAGCCGAAAGCGGCAGGGCATAATTTGAAAAAATAGAATATTTAAAAAACATATTATGCAGCAACGAGAGCAACTCTCACGGCAATTACCTTGCGCACTAAAATCTAAGCTGTCTCTCCTCCTGTATAGTGTTAGAGGCACTAATGCACTAAGGCCAACAAAGAGAGTGAACCGCATCTATTCAGGCGCGCGTCCAACTGTCAAGCTCATGGCGTACTACTATTCTTTCTCTCGCGAAGATTTATTTATTAGAAAGGAAGAAAGTTGGCCGCCTCCACTCAAGAGGGTCTATGAGCCGAAGGTAAGCACCGTGTTCGCGAACAGAAGACAGAAGACTCCTCGAACAGAACAGAAGACTCCTCGGGCTGCCTGCGCTGTGCACAGATCTTGTGCCTGAAACGAAGTGAATAAACTCCCGGTAAAAGAGAAATAATTGGTTCTAGCGAAGACAGCGCGGAAAAACGTTACAAGTAAAACAGAAGACACGAAATCAAGGAAATATTTATAAATTTTTCACATAAAGTTACTGTTTCCTGAAACGTGCGGTGGGTCGAAAACGTACCACGAGTGTATTACAAGTGTTCCTTGTCCATATTTTGTGAGATAAAAAATGGGTAAAAAAAATTGGCAGTGGCTTAGCTCTGGTTACGCCTGGATATACAAGCGAAAAGCTGCAGGTATGCTTTGTTTGACGTCATGGCTTTCGAAGTTCGCGCACAATGCACTGGGAGCACCACGGTAGCGGTGTACATTTTGAGCCAACTCCCTCGCTACCACTTCTGGGTCTTCTTTTCTTCCTTCCATTGCGTATGTCGGCGCCTCTTCTACGGCCGCCGCCGCCACCCACGCGTGCGTTCTCGCAAAGCCTTGCGAACGAACCTTCTCTCGGGACGGAGACCGCCTTCCCAACCGTTCCAAGCGGTTAACCGATGGCGAGGAGGAGAAGTAACGACGGAGCGCGCGCCGCGGCGCGTGGCCTCTTTAGGTCCGCCGCCGCCGCTCAGGCGTTATCGCAACGCCTTGCGATAACTCGATAAGAACGCGATAAGAACCGCTAGCAGCGGCGAAGGGTAAACAGGTGGCGAGGAGGACAAAGGGAGCGCCGCGGCGGCGTCCACGGGTGGCCCATGCGAAGCTCGGTGTTGACGAGCCTAGTGAAGCTTTTCGCTTCAAAATAATCCGGCTCCGCAAACTGAACTTTAGCCTTCTAATCTCATTCGAGTTAACCGACCCGAGAAAGTGAAAACCGAAGCTGCGTAGTCTTTTGACGAGCCATCAGCTTCTAAAACATTTGGATCATGTGACCACTCATCGGATATCCGTACAAGGAGCTGATTGCCCTCAAAGCTCTTACAGTTTGTTTAACGGTATATCAGATTGCATCGTCTTTCCAGGAGCCCTCTTGAGCTTTGAGAAATTTGCCCCGGCCAAAACAGTCTATTTCAAAATGAGGCCAACGGTAATTTGGTGAGTCCTTGTACTCAAGTTTAACAAGAGAACAAAGACATTGTGAGCGCACGAAAGTAGCAATTTGAATAGACAGCGCAATGATCAGGAATGTGCAAAGCTTCGCACGCAGTACAATACCACAACCTTGCATGAAACAAAGTTTTTTCTACGAGGCAGGCTGAATGTCGGAGCGCTCAGCGCGTGCATTTAAAATGTAGAGTATATTCCTGAAATAAAGTGACATTTGCGAAGCGGTGTGGCTGTAATGTCTACATATCGTCCACAGTAATGTTGCTTTTGTTGACTTCACCCTAATTGCGTTGTTTTCTTCTTTCTGAAAATTTTGGAAACGCATGGTTTACTGTAGAGGCTCTTCTCTATACGCTAATTGGTCTCGCCGCTGTACGTTGTTGGTGACTGTTTACTAGATGTTGAATGAAGCTGAGTGGGGATCACTTTTTTGCTGTTATACGAATGCAGCTTAGGAAACCCTAATTGAGCACGACAAAAAATTGTAAAAAGGTTTCTCCAAAGGTGCCCTGGAAAATAAAAATTTC
Source organism: Amblyomma mixtum (assembly GCF_055824585.1). Lineage (NCBI taxonomy): Eukaryota > Metazoa > Arthropoda > Arachnida > Ixodida > Ixodidae > Amblyomma > Amblyomma mixtum. The sequence continues at coordinate 101,001,189 of NC_143019.1, read as the reverse complement.
ACCAGAGGAAGTTTCCCTTCTCAGTGCATTATGATAAGATTTGAACTTGTCAAATATAAGAACACTCGAACCCCTAAGCAAACAGGCTGTGCAATTCTGCTGCAACAAAATATATCATTTTCTCTTCCTGTTGTCCATATCTTTTTTTCGCTAGTTTAGAATTGAATATATCAGCTTATCCTCTATTGATGTAGTACATTTCCCGCATACGTTACTAAGAAATCCCTACAGATCTTTCAGTAACAAAAGACCTTTTGTTTTCGGCTTTTAATCAATGAGGGATGAGATTTCGAGTATGAATCGGTTTATTGAGTACAAAGTGCTGAAATTGAGTTTTTTAGTGCCATAGTTTGCTTGCAAGATGATTAAATATTCGCACTCGTTTTCTCGAAGGGACACACAGCGATGTATGTTTTGCGGATCATTTTCATAAACGATATGTGAATGACAAGACTGAAGATTACCAAACAGGATAAAAAATTCTCTTCTTAATATATTAGAAATGTTTTGCACTGTACAATGCCATCTCCTGCGCCCCTCTTCCATTTCCGTGAAACACCTGTCTGTAATTGTTGCTACACTGCCGAAATGTTCGGCATTGCAGCCACCATTTTAAACTAACAAGAACATTACAGCACGAAATTGATAGCATAGTTTGCGTTTGATGCAGTGATGTAAATAAGACGTCTGGTGAGTACCTCTCCTTTTGCTTCTCTAGTAGGTACACACATTGTTTTCTTCAAAGTAGAAAACGCATTGCATAATCAGCACGCTAACAGCAAATTTCGCGGAGATTTGTTAGAATGTGGTGCGAGAACTCTTGTGCTTTTGTCAGGTCTGGGGAGAAAGAAACCATCACGATACTTCTGATCATTACGAAATGTAGCCTTGGCCTCCGATATGTAGGCCTAATACCCCAAGTAGTTGGCCTGCCGGCGGCATGAATGTAGAACTTCTGAGTCAAACTTTTTAGTAGTGCCTACCGAGTCCTTGAAGAATGGCAGGAAACTTCCACTAGATAATTTATCAGAAATACGACCTTTCCTCTCCATGGTTTATAACAAGCAAGAGACCACTTCATGCATGCCATGTATACTACAGCTGAACCGTCCGAAAAATGCGGTTTTTCGAATATGAATCAAGCAGAAGATATTTTGCCCAGTGTGAAATAACAGAAGCTGTGGCATTTTGCGAGCAACTCTATATGTGGTGCACATTGCATAAGGTATTGAAAAACGCTTACAGTCACTAGCCTGCAGTCTAAAGGCCCAATAAGCACTGGTGCGGTTGGCTCGCTGGTAGCTCAGCCTTGTCACAAAGAAAATGAACCATTTCTGCGCAGTTTGCTCAATTGTCTGACGTTTATGGCGGAACGTAATTTGGTTGCGATTCAAAGCAGTCGACACAAAGAAGTAATCAGCAAATACTGAAGGCTATAGAAAAGTGTTGCGTGTTGGGCACAAATCACGGTGCCCTATGGTATGTGCGTCACCTGAAGAAAAAGCTAAGCCAAAGATCACAACGCCTTCGCTAGGCCCACCTTTATTCAGCTTGAACCAAAGACCCATCGAGGTCTACAGGTAAAGTGCCCGTGTCGCAGTGAGAAGTTCGTAAGTTCAATACTCAGCCAAACACAAGTTAGCCCAATTTTCTTTTAAGCTTAGGTTTAATAATTCTTTACTCGACCATGAATTGACCACGATGAGTCGACGAGGCGCCGACGACAACACCGAATTTTCTACGACACTGCACGCTTGGCGCTTTCCTGTTAAAGAGTGTTGGTTATTGGCGACAGTGAAGGATATCACCAATAATTGACACGCTGCAGATAGACGATGCCATCTCCGCAGGATGCGTGTTTGCGCCCAGGCTTCAGGTGGCTGATAACACTTCGCCTGCTACCAAGAGGCCGTGAAAACTAAATCTATCTAGTTAACTAGCCCGGACGCAGTGTACCCGTCTTGACTGCGACATACTTCGACTTCTTCAGTGCTGATGCAAGATGGAGAGCTAGCGCTACGGATGTCTCAAGGGCGTACGCAGCAGCGCGTTTCTCGGCGAAAGGGATGCAAAGTACTTAATGTCATAGCTATTTATAAATTCATTATGCTCTCATTGTGCCGCTCCTCATACGCTTCTGAAAACAGCCATGGCTGAACGAATACGTAATTATCATTGATCTGCAGACTGCAATGGCGGTGCTTTCATAAATCCTATTCCTCCCACTTCATAAGCCCACACCAAGTGCAGGTTTTGGTTCCTGTTGCCGTCTAAATTGTTAGGCCTTTCACGAAGCAAAAAACACGTAGGTTATTGTTATCCGCAAAAACTAAATTTGGAGTGGATGTAGCCGAGAACGCACATTTGAAGTTTTGTGCAAAATATTTTGGAAAATGATTTGAAAATTGAAAATAGTGCATTTTTTTCTATGAAATCGAATTTCATTCCGATTTCTTTTTTTATGGACTGTGCAGTTATAGTTACCATACAATCGGGTTTCGTTACGACTTCATTTCTTACGGGCTGTACAATTAGCTACATAATGAATATTATACGGGCAACATCAGGAGCAATGCAGCGACTTCTTTTTATTCCCGCCCTTACTATGGATTTTCCTTTTTCTGTGAGATGAGAGACTCTTATTTTCTGAAGAAAATAAAGTGTAGGAGAATAATAAGAGTATAAAATAAATAAAATAAAATAATTATAATAAATAAATAAGTGTAATAAGACAAAAATAAGTGTAAGGAATGCTTACAGCTGCTCCTGGTGTTCCACAAGTGGCAATCGTATAAAAATACAAAGCATTAAGTGTGCGCAGCCCAGGTTTCTAGTTTGCTTAGGCTAGGGGTAAGCATAGAAGGAAAAGGAGTCAGTATCTCGTTCCTTCTCTCTTCCTCTTTAATCCCCTTACTCTCTTCCCCAGTGCAGGATAGACAACCAGAAACCTTTCTGGTCAACAACCCTGTCTTCCCCCTGTCTGTTTCTTATCTTATGAAAGGAGTTAGTAAGAAGCACCGCTTCTTTTCTCAAAAAACCTGTTTTTCTTCTACTATCAAGCACTCATGCTTTATAAAAGATCCACCTTTCGCAGCTGAAATTTCTTGACAAGTAACACTGAAGGGAATCGCGGCTAAACGCTGAAAATGTGAGACATGCTGTTCACAAAAAGAGGAAAGGAAGGCGAGCAGAGCCAGTACTTGCGAATTCATCTTGATATTTTCGTGATGACTGTTTCGGTTGGATGTGCAGGGCACTGACTAGCTCCATGACGCAATATCTTGCTCGTGTGTTACGCACGTTATAGCAATCACAATTCTATTGAATAAAGTTTCCGGAAGCAAATATGTTCAATAAAATGCAGGTGTACATGCTAGTGTTCCTTGCATCTTGCAGAATCGCTCCAGGGATTAAATTTCGGCTGCGTAGATTACATTATTTTACGTGCAATGCTGGAGTCTGGTGTTTCACGAGTACCGCAAGGCTAGCACATTCAGCAAAAACTGGGGCGTGTTGGGCGGGAGAGATAACTTTCTTCATGATTATTCTTTGTGAGCTATATTAGCTTCTTCGGCCTTCTTCCTTCCGTTCCGCGTGACTACAAACAGGGCTTCCGATTTTAATTGAAGTCTTTTATTAGTGTGCTTTCAGATTTTCATGCCACGTTTTATTTTTTTTCATCGATCCAAGCACTCGTTCAAGAATTACACAAATTTGTTGAAGCACATATAACTTGAATCAATGCGTCGATGCGTAGCATACGTTCAAGTGAGGTGAATTCGCTTTTGCAGGCATGGTTTCCCGTACCTAGGCAATGGAGATGATTTCTTGCAAGCGTATTAAATCTTATTCTCGACTGACCCCTCTCTGATTCGGTCCTTCGAATTTATAGTTCAATACGCTTCTGTGAGAACGCCATCTGCCTTTCCTTGCATAGTAGCCTCGGTGGTATGTGCAAGCGAATTCCTGGTGCGGAATAGGGACGCGGAACAAGGAGATGCCGGCGCTCACTACGTGCCCTGGCTTATTCTCTATATTTGATTAATAAAAGTTTGCTCTCTCTTTCTAAGAAAAGCGCGACTAAAAAGGGGCAAGAAATCAGTCTCTTCTAGTACTTATTTGCCGTTGTCAATAGCAGTTTTCGGGACTAATTGCAAAGAGTTTAACTGTTGACCCCTTCGGAACTAACTGCAAAGGGTGTAACTTTTGGTCTCTTGAGGTCTAACTGCAAAGAGCCTGTCTCTTCGTTCCCTAGGAAAGGAGAACAACAGTTAGTCCTCGGTAGCAGCCATTTAAAGAAGAGACGCAAAAGAATTAAGATTTCCATTGTAATTTAGAGCAGGATAACTAGCGACGGAAGTAATACATATAATAACAGCAAAAACAGAAATAAACGAAGAAATACCAGGATTCGAACCAATACACTTTAGATTCGGAATCGAGCAGGGATATGACCGAGCCACCACAGCGGGTGGTTCAGAGAACAAAAAAAAAACCTTTTAGATGAACCACACAAATCTCTTTGGTTTACAGCTCGCAGTTTTATGAAACGCGTTGCTGTTCAGAGCAATGTATGATGATTTGGTTGCTATATGGTTTTGCAACAAGCAACGGTACGCCTTAAAGCATACGCACAGTGGTCTAAATTCCGTTTTTGGCCAATATAGAAGTGCTCAACCGACGATACTTTACAGCGGTACTTCACAAGCCAAATCTTTGTTTTCTTCTCGTTTCTTTGACGGATAAGGTTGTCTTATTTTAGCGTCTGGTGCATGCACATCTCCGTCTTTGGAAAACAAACATAGACGGTCTTACTACACTTCGTTTTTTGTGATTGGTGGGCCGTGGCGATTGAGAATCGATTATTAGCCATTAACCATTTTGCTAAGTGTCGCCAGAACTTAACATCACATAACCTCGTAGAGAAAAAGAAACGAAATAAAACTAGGTTCACTTTCTTAACGCTAACCCTTTCAACTTACCTTCGAGACATATTGAACCTCGTAATACTTGTTTATGCACTTTCTCAACTGCCAGTCGCTCCAGTTCAACAAAGACTCTTTCGCACGCAAAACAGTCTATCCGCTTCGGCACTAACAACTGCGGTGCTCTCACTAGCCTTATGGTTCGAACAATCTTGGGCATGCGACTGCTAGAGTGAGCGAAACCGCCGCCGTCGCAATGCTCTCATCTACACAATTCCCGTCTACCTCATCGCTACTCATGGCGTGCACAGATATGTTTCGGAAAGTGCCTAGATCGATGCTGTCTACGCAACCGCAAGCGTATGGGCGCTTACGTAAGCAGAACGTAGGTATTCTGCGCGACCTTACATCATTTCTCACATGCCCGTTTTTGTTTCAGAGTGTGCATAGGGACGTAGCAATAAGCTGAGCCCAGTCGCGCCATCTAGTTGTTAGGTCGGGAACCATTTTTGTCAACAAACCGACGCACCACTTAAGCCTAGAAGCACTCGAATCTTCACTGTAAACAAAATATATCGCCACTTTAACACTCATAGCCCTTTTTATAGCCAAATCGAGACGAAGCTGAAGACCGATGCTCCGTTTATGGCCAGTGAACGCTCTGAAAAAATAGTAGCAACGACGAAAACAGTTTGAAGCGAGGAGTCCTGCGTCGAGCGGTGCCGCCATGTTTGTCGGCGCTGGAATTCAACTGTTGCTATGCTTCGTCTCCAAGTTTGTCGCTTTCCCAGAAATTGCTCTGTTGGGTCTGCACACAGGATAAATATGCGGCAAGAAGAGGGCCATGGGCAAAGTTAGGAACGAAGGGGGTATTTGAGGACTAAATTTGTCTTTGCTCGCACCCTAGGCCAGGTTTTTTTCTGTGCATGTAGGTATTGCCTGACTAGAACGGTATGAATTTTTTCTCATTAAGAGCGGTTAGCTATCACAATGACGCTGGCATGGCTGCCACCATCACCTACGCGCTCAAGGAACGTATCACGTCTTATCTTTTCGCTCGGTTACAGAACGTTTTGCGCCCTATTGACATGCAACAATTCGTCTTCTCAAAATGGTTCTGATTCGTGTCGGAAGCTCTTTACCTCTACGAAACCAAGGTAGGAGATCAATATTGAATGGAGACTTAAAAGATATTCTGAACTCAGTTTCATCATTGCCATTATCCCCACCTCAGCGACGCAACTTTTAATGCAGGTCAAAGGCTGCTCCAATTGATCTCGAAAGAAGATGGGCCTTCGCGAGTTTGTTCAATTATGAAAACACAGACCGCATATCCATGAACGCAGATACGCAAGGAGTGCTATGGTCAACACTTAAAACAAGTGTATTGATGGAAGGGACCTATTTCGCATATCTTCGTTTCTTGCTTTAGCTTTCCTACGAAGAAAACGTGATGTGGCGCTTGAAAAGCAACTGAGAACTTCATGCGACCAAACTGAAAAAGAATTTCTCCAGGACGGTAACCCGGAGGACTTCGCAATCAGGTGGGCTTGATACACATTTAACAAAAAAGTCTAGAATAATATTTTTTTTACATATATACACTCCTAAAAATCCTCCTTACTTCAACATGCCGTCGTTTGGAGGCGCACGGAAAATTCGGCCCTAAAGGTCTTGGCGGCACTACGATCTACAAAATCAGCTAGTAAATAAACGAATGGATAAAATAAGTCAAAGCCCATTAACAAACTAGTGGAGGCAGTGCTGGTTCCATCAGTAAAGGGCGCAAGCGTGAAGCAGCCTACAGCAGACGAAGCATTAGGAGAAACTTAGCCCAAGTAGAAAATGCGATTTTGCATGCCGCCGTACAAAAAAAAAAACAACTGCCGTAACTGCCACAAAAAAAAAGGCAGTCCTGAGGGTTTTTTTTTTTGCGTTGTCCAAATATTTCGGTGCTGCATTAAAATGCATTGTTCAGACTTCCGAGCGACTAGGAGCATCAAGCATGATCGCTGCTTTGAACACAATGAACACACAAGGTCATTCCGCTTCTAGGCGCACAAGCCCGCTGAATGGGTCCCGGAAGTAAAGAGCGGCGTCTATCGAATAACACTCTACGTTCTCAGTTCTTTTTTATCCTTCTCGTGTGTCTCTGTCGAGTGCCGATAGAAAGAAGATCGCCATGGTCTGCCTCCGAGATTGATGACTGCATGGAACCATATTTGTGCACAACTTCCGCCGTCGCTCATTTGTCATTCGCAGCGGGGTGTCCTCGACACGGGGTCATTTGCTCAAGTGTGTGTGTGCCTGACGCCTATCTGGCTTTCTCGAGCGTCAATTACTTTCTTTGACCTTTCTCGTGTTATCGCTCGTCCTGCAGCATTGTATTCAAATAGAAGTCTTTCACGACAAAATTTTGTGGGAACGCGGTATTTGTCATTTTTTTAGGTCCCTTGTAACTTCCTAGCGCATTTTTTCTTTATTTTTTGATTTAATGCATCCGAAAGGCAGTCTTTTTCTGCGCTATGCCAAAGGAAAGACAAGGGGACATTCCTCATTTTTGATGTGGTTTATTATCTTCGCTACACAAAGTCGAAACGTCAAAAGGGCTTCGAGTTTTTAAAATAAATGGACGCAAGTGAACTATCATTAAAACGACGCGATTCAAAATGAAACACTAGGTTGACTAGACTCACTATGGAATATTCTGAGCTGTGAACTCTTTGCACATAGCAAAGAACTTTCTTATATAAGACCTGGAGGAAAGAAAATCCCCTTGAAGAAAATTTTACAGCGTTATCCTAATCTCATTTTCTCTTTCAGCACTTGAAGAGGGTTTACCGTTAGAGGCTATGAATGCATTTTTTCTTTAGTTTATTTGGGACGGCCTACTTGCAATGCAGTGTGCTTTATGAGAATGGAAGCAAAGGTTAGCCCTATTTCTGTTCACTGCGACCTCCGTCCATTATTATATCTAGCTACAAAATTTTAGTTACCCGAATCTTACTGGATTTTTTCTCTTGATGTGACATGGCTTCTGTGTACTTTAGGCCTTTTTATTCTTAGATTCTTCCAGCAGACAAAACAAAATGGCAGGCACAAAATACCAGCAAATAAAACCGAGCACACCTTCTTTCATTTTCTGCGTGTTGCTGACGTTTTCCGCTTTTACATCAAAATTGGGCGGGAATAAAGTACTTTCTGTGCCCTCCCTTGATCATTAAAGATTTGCACAAGTCGCGGCCTGCCAGAAAAGACACAAGTGGCATATAAAGGCAACATGAAGTTAAGACTGGCTTTCCCTGCTGTCTGCAATGATATTTAGATAGGTCAACTGGTAGAATATTTTATTATTTTATTGAGGTTGTATCAACAATTTTGTTTATGTTTCACCTGTTTTGTACGCAAACAATACTCGCAGTGCATAACCTACAGCTAAACGAACGGACAGGAATTGAAACCAAAGAGAGAATAGTGAGAACTGAACACTGTTTATTTTTCCGTCACTGTTCAAGGTTTAGTCAGAACGTTTTGCCTTACCCAGCTTACCTTTATGAAAAATAACATGTGTAATACCTGTTAAAATAAACTATTTCAAAATAGCGTTTCTAGGGTGAAGGAAACCGAGTGAAGTTTTTTATGATTACAGCTAAACCGCTACTAATGTTTATTTCCTCGTATATTTTTATTTTTGCCACATATTCAGCCTTCTTGCATGTGTAGTTTGAGGCAGACAGGAGGAAACCTTAAAGGCAGCGAGTACACTGCTACCAGCATTACTCAATTGAAATGCATCGGCGCCTTTTGGTCGTGAAAAATTATAAGCAACCTTTTTGAACTTCCCCGTACTATTCAACTCATACGGCACAAGTCATTTAAGCATTAATTCTCGCGGGAAGAAGTGCGTAGCTCAAACGTCTAATCCCAATGCCATAGTCGATTAGGCCATCGCCGGTTGCTTATTAAGCAGCTCTGCCACTGGACTTCAAGTCCATGGCATGTCTGCATAATTGAACCAAGACGTACATTGGTTTCGCGAAATGACATATCGACCGTAAAGACGTCTTATTAAGGGTTCCCTCTCCACTGAATGTTCCATCTTCATTATCATTTTACTCTATTTGGAAACTATTGAGCTCAAAGTATGACTCTCTCCTGTGCCTCCAGACTATGTTCTATCGGTTTTGGAAAATTTGCCGTCTACCTGTGGTAAGCAAAATTACGCAAAACTCACTTCAGCCCCGATATCAATAAGAAAAGCGCACTAGGGTTGGTATTTTTAGTTTCATTGTGAAAAATAACTAATAATTTTGGACGTGTCTTTTGATCTAAGTTTTACCTGTTTTCGCGGTTTAGGTAAGCTAGTATACTCGCAAAAAAAAAAGATTCATTCAAATTGGGTTGCGTTTTATAACAAGCATAAATAGATTACACTTATAAAAAGGCTCGAAATTTGCCCTAACTTAAATGTTGACATAATCGTAGTCACAGAACACATCTTTCCAACTACTGGGAGGTATGAAGTAGAGAGTTTTTATGAATAAGTGCGCATTGTACAAGTTGCAAGCAACAAATTGCAGTGTCGGATCGCTGCATACAGTTAGGATAAACGCGAGAAACGCATTACTGAGTGTTGCTTAGCGACTCTGCGAGGATTTCCTGCAATGAAGATTTGCGCCTCAGCTGACGAAGCCAGGATTCGAAGCACGAACTGCGAACAAAGCAATATCGCAAAATGCGAGACTTCAGGTACCATCTAAGTGCGGTGCTGTTCGGAAATATTTTTTTTTTTTGTGGAGAACTTACCCAGCGGATGGAAACAGCTGCTTTATTCCGGGTCACTCAGCGAATTTACACAGCGTGCAGTAGGGGGTTGTCTCCACGGCGCTTTAAGGAGCGATGAAGTCTCAAACTGCCAAGTCTCATTACATACTTTCTTACTGGCGTAGTTGCGCCTCATGACAACAGGTGGTGCGCAAGATAAGAGTGGCTACGCTGAGGATAGAGCATCATCTATCTCTAATATCAAACGCAATCTTTACTTCCAGCGAGTTGTGATGTCAATTACAGGCCATATCTGTGTTGTCGCTGTGTTTGCAAGCTCGTGAGCTGTGGAGTTCATGAAATGGCCTCTTATTCTCATGTTTACGCAGCTGCATTCATGCTGAGTGAACACAGGTTTCTGGGCTCAAGAGTGCTGCTGCAAGAGTAAAGATCAGATAGTTTCTAGGCTAACAGGTGGAAGACGTTTTGTTGGCACTGTTCGCTCCTGGCCAGCTCCCAAGGCCAACCTGCCCGTCCACTACCATTTTTTAAGCATGAAATGCTTTTAGCCCCCGTTGTCGGCAGTGTGGTGACGTCACGCCGAGACCGAGAGCCATCATCCGGGCACTGAAACGAGAACATCCGGGCACCGTACGAGACATAACGAGATTTAACGAGACTCTCTAAGCCCTCCTACGCGACCGGCATGCAAGCGCCGGTTGGTCTCCAAAGGAGTCACAAAAAATAACTGCTGCCAGTGCCTTCTCAATGTTTATCAAGATATCAGTCGCTGTGCGTTTGATAATGCACAGAATTATAATTTCCGATTTCTAATAACGCGTGCAAAAAGCACATAAAAGCCACGATACACTTCGTTGTCATACGTGATCTCTTAGGGGCTTCGCGCATCGAATCAAAGCCGCGCAGGCGCACAGGGGCCCGGGGGAGAAGCGCTGCGTTCAAAGGGCAAGGCATCGCACCGAACGGGTGGTGGCGTTCCTCCCTTCCATTAAGGTGTGGTTCGGGTGTCCACCGATATGGCAGAGAATTACTGCGCCATTTCCTTTCCTCAAAACACCTTGCGTTCAAATGGCAAGGCATCGCGCTGAACGGGTGGTGGCGTTCCTCCCTTCCTGTACGGTGCGGTTCGGGTGCCCACCGAGATGACATTAGGCCCGTAAGCATTTCATGCTTACTCTACTCTCGGTTACGGGAGAGGCATTTTTTTTCAGTTGATTTCGCATAAGTGCTTTTCGGGCAGATAACAATCAGTTGCCGCTCTTTGAGTGAAACATCGCGCCTGGCCAGGGGTTTAGCAGAAGGTACATTTTCCATTTAGCCCACCAAGTGATGCCAGCTAATCGAGCGCATAGTTTAGCGCTATCTTTGTACGCGCGCTCTAGCGCAGTGCTGAGCAAGCGGTTTCATGCTCCGTCCGGATCCCAGCCTACCGACTGTTTCGCCCTTGTTGAGGAGTGATTGACAGGGTGCCTTAGACTTTGCCTGCCCTTTAATTTGTAGGGGTGACTTACTGCCCCGTACCCGCACCGTTTTACTTCGAGTGCCTGCTTGTTTAGTACAGCGCACAGCCCTTTTTTTGTTCCTTTTGTGCGATCCCTGAGGGGACGTCCTGTTTGTACTTTACATGTTACTGAGTACACAATAAATTTCTCTTTGTGTGTTTATTTTAGCTCGCTCACAAGTAACCGGCTACTTGACGCTGTTTCAATGCAACCACAATCAATTCATAGGATTTTACTTTTTAAGGAATTGTCCATGCAAAAGCGAAACAAAATCATGTGAAATACACTGGGTGCCACAGTTATGGCATCATTCGCAGTTGCTAATATTCTCAATGGCGCTGTCAACTGTGTAGATTACAAACTGGCCAATGGAGAGACTTCCACTGTTACCGCTTATTTTTTCCCAATGGCATCCTTATTGTAATAAACGGTGGTCGTACGCATTGCCTTGCGTAGCGATAAAAAGTGGGCAGACCGATGGCTCAGCGGCTATGGTGATCGGCTGCTTACATGAAAGACGTAGATTCGAACGCGGCCGCAGCAGTCGCATATCGATCAAAACACAACGCTAGAGGCTCGTTCGCTCTGAGGTGTCGGTGCCAATTAAGGAACATCATGTTATATTATCCCTTGCCCTCCATTGCGGCGTTCCCAAAAACATGAATGGCATTGGGTTTTTAACCCAATAAACAAAAACCAATGAACCAAACCAAAAGTGGCCTGAATTTCTGCATGCGGAGGTTTAACTTTAAGCCACGAAGGAACCAGCGTGTTTCTTTTTGTTGTTTATTCTGCTTTCGCTTGTTAACAGCCAAAGCCGTTCATATATTCGCTTCATGGAGGGAACAACCTTTTCTTGGAGGAATATCAAATTGCTTTTTTTTAAGAATACAAAATATTTCTTTTTAGCCGTTTAAATTGAATTTACCGTAAACCATTTCCTTCCTAACAATACGATATTTCGTTATGATTTACGAATTTCAAAGCGGTGAAGTCAACTAGGGCTCTTTTAGCGCTATGCTGATGAAGGATCCTGTTTACCTGTTTATTGGAGAATTTAGCAACTTCGCAACAAGGAGGATGTTTTGTTCTAGCAACGAAATTGATTAGATGTGGATGCTTATTATTATAAACAAATAGAAGTTTTAATTACGCAAATTTTAGCGAAGTGCACGGATGTCAGCTAAATCCTCTACAATTCCGACGCGTCGCCAAAATGAGAGTAAACGATAGTCTGCGATTAGCCTTGACCGCAATACAGCCACCACTGTCCGGTTTGAGGCCTTGATATTCTGTTCATTGGCATGCAACAACATATGGCTACATAACCACCGCAAACAAGTCTTAGTTTCAGGATTAGGTTTCTTTAAGTTACACTTAAAAAAATCCGAATGCGATATACAGCAACTGACAAATAAGGTACTTAGCGCCGAGCTTATAATATTAATTCAAAGGAGTTGAAATATTTTATTCCTGTTGTTCATATAGTCTAGAAACCTAAGACCAACTTACAGATTTTTGCTTGTGTATTCAGCCGGTAGACATTTATAACGACTGCACATTTAACATAGTCCTCCATAAAGTCCGCAATAAAATTCCAATAAGGAAAGGTGTCAGGCAGGGAGACACGATCTCGCGAATGCTATTTGCCGCTTGTTTACAGGAGGCATTCGGGAGCCTGAAATGGGAGCAGTTGAGGATAAGACCTAATGGAGAATACCTAAGTAATTTGTGATTCGCAGATGACATTGCCTTGCAACGTCACTCAGGACATGAACTGCTCACCATGATCAATGACTTAGATGGGCAGAGCAGAACAGTGGGGCTAAACATTAACATGCAGAAAACACCAAAGTAATGTTCAACAGTCTAGCAAAGGAACAGCAGATCGCAATTGGTAGAGAGGTGCTGGAAGTAGTAAGGGAATATGTCTACATAGGGCAGGTAGTGACCGCTGATCCTGATTATGAGAGTGAAATAACCAGAAGAATAAGAATCGGGTGGAGCGCATATGAAAGGTGATGTTGTAGCGCCCGGCGACGCTATAAAGCGCAGGCGCTGAGATCGGCGTTCCCGCGACAAAAGAAAATAAAGAACGACAGCGCGTGCTCGGAGCGCACGCCCGGCACGCGCAGTCCGGAACTAGAAGCCTGCCACGCTGGTCGTCTCTCTCTGGTGCTCAGCTGCGACCCCGCTAATACCACAACAGTGGTGACCTGGCGAACCGTGCCTTCTATCTCAGCGGCGTTCCAGCATGGCGTACTGGCAGCACCCAAGTTTCGACCCGCCGCTCCCGGCGTTCCGGCCTGCAGGCGTCGGCGGGTGGTTCGCCCAACTGGAGGCTGCGATGTACCTGAACGGCATCACCATCCAGCCGTTCAAACACGAAGTCCTTTGTGACATCCTCCCGGCCGACCTCCTGCGTCGGCTCACCTACTCTGCTTTCGGCGGCCGGCCATACGATGAGCTGCGTGCGGCCGTCTTGGCGTACTTCGGCGCCTACTACGTTCCGCCGCCGCACTACGACGCAGCGGACCCGTTTTCGCCGCCGCCAGCCTCTGGCCCTGCACCGGCCTCGCTCGCGCCCACGCAGCCTTCATCAGAACCCGGCCCGCCTCAGCAGCCCCTCGCCGCATCGCCGCCACTCCCGTCCAGCGTCTCCAGCCCGGCTGTCTCTCTCGACGCCATACCAGGTGGGATCCGCACGAGCTCCGCCTCGCGTCCTGCTCCCACTACTATCCGACCCGCGTCTCTGGCTCTGCCTCCTTGCGCTTCAGTGGCGTTGTCGCCAGAGCCTCCTGCAGCCAAGGACGACTCTGCGGCAGCAGCCGTGCCGAGGCTTCCGGCATCTCCATCTACCTCGTCACTACCGCCAACAGCTCTGCAGGCCTCTGCTGTGAGGTTGACGCCGCCACCGCAGCATATGCCACATACCAGCCCCACTACCCTGGCGACCACACCGCCTGCCCACGAGGCCCCACCCCAAGCCCTCAGTACGGTCAACCGCTTCTCGGATTCTGACCCTGGCAGCTCGACACCGCCGCAGCAAGCGTCTGCTTTGGTGCCTGACTTGAGCCACCTTCGGCACCGCATGGTCGAGCTACCCACACCGAGTAGTGCAGCCACTGTCGAACCACCACCTGTGCCTGTTGCTGTCAGCCAGCCGTCTGATGTAGCAGTCTTCGCTCCACGGCATGTCACTGCCACAACCTCCTGGCAGCCACCTACAGCCAACCGTGCCCACACGCACATCAGCACTGGCCAGTCGCTCCGGACTGTCACTCCCGCTTCGCCCAAGCACCTGGAATTGAGCCCAGCGACTTCCTCCCGCATCGTCCCAGCTGTCACCGTTGTGTCGACGGTCACACCACAGCTGCTGTCCGTCCATGGAGCCGTTTCGTCCGCTCCTGTGCTTGTGATCGTGTACTCGGCGCGTCAGATTCCCATCGGCATCAGCTGCAACGTTCCGACACTGATGACACTTGTGCCAGTGGGCAGCACTACAGTCGGTGACGGCCCGACCATGGCCTCCCCTGCTCCCATGTCCGTTGTCAGCTCGGCACCCTGCATCCTTCGCCCCTTGCGCAGCAGCCAGGCTCGTCCACCTGAGCCGGCGCCCTCCACCCGACTGCTCTTCCCGGCCTCTGACCTGAACTTACCGGACCTTGTAGCGACCCCGTGGGGACACTGTTACTCTAGCTGCCTGCTTGCCTGCCGTGGCTACTCCATCTCTGCCCCGTCGGCACGTACATTCCGACGTTCCGTCTAGGCGGGGGGCCCTGTAGCGCCCGGCGACGCTATAAAGCGCAGGCGCTGAGATCGGCGTTCCCGCGACAAAAGAAAATAAAGAACGACAGCGCGTGCTCGGAGCGCACGCCCGGCACGCGCAGTCCGGAACTAGAAGCCTGCCACGCTGGTCGTCTCTCTCTGGTGCTCAGCTGCGACCCCGCTAATACCTCAACAATGTCATATCATGAATGACAATTTACCAATATCCCTCAAGAGAAAAGTATACAACAGCTGGTACTCACCTATGGGGCAGAAACGTGGAGGCTAGCAAAGAGCGTTCTGCTTAAGTCTACGACAATGCAGCGAGCTATGGAAAGAAAAATTATAGGTGTGACGTTAAGAGATCGGAAGCGGGCAGAGTGGGTGAGGGAACCAACGCGTGTTAATGACACCCGAGTCGAAATCAAGAGGGAGTGGGTGAGAGAACAAACGCGGGTTAATGACATCCTAGTCGAAATCAAGAGGACGAAAAGGTCTTGGGCAGGGCATGTAATGCAAAGGCAAGATAACCGGTGGTCCTTAAAGGTGCACTGAAGATGATTCTGTCTTTTTGCCGCGGGAACTCGATCTACACGTTCCTATCATTCTTAGAAACTGCGACTTATTGCCCTCTGTGTCCGATTTCCCTAATTAAATCGAATTAACGTCCGGCTCCCGCCTTTATTTTTTGAGTTCTCCGCGTACGGTGGGCGGAGTCGACCAACGCGTGAAGTGCCTTTCAGCCAGCTCCGTGGAGGCTTTGCTTTCGCTTTATTTTGTTTTTTAGGTTTCCATGAATAAATAGTTTCATTCGCAGATAATATAGCCGCAAAATAAGCCTGCAGAAATAAAAATACGCGCGGACTATTTGCTACTACGGACTACTACGTATTACTCCGCCGATGGCAGAGCGGCAAGCCGCCACGGGACTGGGTGAAAGGCGCTCCACGCGTTGGTCGACTCCGCCCACCATACGAGGGAGAATTAAAAAAAAAAAAGGCGGGAGCCGGACGTTAATTCGATTTAATTACGGAAATCGGCCACACAGGGCAATAAATCGAAGTTTCTAAGCAAGCTCGGAACGTGTAGATCGAGTTCCCGCGGCAAAAAGACAAGCTCAGATTCCTCTTCAGTGCACCTTTAAGGATAACGGAGTGGATTCTAAGAGAAGACAAACGTGGCACGGGACGGCAGAAAGTTAGGTGGGCGGATGTAATTAAGAAGTTTGTGGGGATACGGTGGCCGCAACTGGCAAAGGACAGGATTAATTGGAGAGACATGGAAGAGTACTTCGCCTTGCAGTGGGCGTAGGCAGGCTGATGATGATGATAATGATGTAGCCGGCAGCTGAAATGATTTCCAAAAGCAAAACACTAGGTAAACCATCCTGATCATCGCAGACAACTGTTACTTCGATATTCACTTGAACTTCCCACTTATTGGAACTAGCTTTTCTATCTTTTCTACGTGAAGTGTTTTAGAAAGAGGCACACTAAATAATGCGCCACATAATTACAGTTTCCTGTGGTAGAGCAGTTTGAATTATCAGGGCTCGACTATATAAAAGGTACTACCGGGTTTGCCCTAAGAATGCTTCAAAAATACGTAAATCTGACTGTGACGAACCTACTCAGTCGTTAGTATTCATCAAAATATGATTATTGATATACCAATCTAAATCAAGAAGAAACGGACATAGAGAGGGCATGATATTGTTCACAGCGCAACAGAAACGGGAAAAACGAAAGACGAAAGAGTAACACACACAAGCGCTGACTACCAACTAGTTTTTATTGAAGAAAAGAAGGGGTATATATAGAAACACTTATCAAGCACACAGACGTTTTCTGGAAGGCACGTGGGAGTTCAGATACCTCAACTCCCTCTCGGATATATATATACCCCTTTATATATATATAGGGGTTTCTATATATACCCCTTCTTTTCTTCAATAAAAACTAGTTGATAGTCAGCGCTTGTGTGTGTTACTCTTTCGTCTTTCGTTTTTCCCGTTTCTGTTGCGCTGTGAACAATATCATGAATACTTACCAACTAGCCCAAATTTCTGCTTTGCTAGAGAGGACATGTAATGCGAAGCCAAGAAAGCGATAATCCCTCAAAGTATTGGAGTGGATTACAGGGGAAGACAAGCGCAGGCAGGTGGCAGCAGGCAGTCAGGTGGGCGCGCGAAATTCGGAAGTGTGTGGAGATATAATCACCTCAGATGGCGCAGGTAAAGATTAATTTTAACGTATGGTTGAGGCATTTACTCTGCCGTAGATATAGTTAGGCTGATGAAGAGTTTTGGTGCATTATAATTTTCTGTCACCTACATGTATGGAGTATCCAGGACCTTCTTCTGAGCGTACAGGCGTAATACTGGTCCGGTGCTGAAGAACGGGTAACACCGGTAGCAACTGCATTCAGAATGTGAGAAACTACCGGATGTGTCACGGATGTTTCAATTGTTCGAAACCAAGACCGACCAGTCCCTAGGATGTCTCTGTTAGTGAAGAGCAGGCTTGCTGATTTTGTTAGTGGTGTCTTGGTTCCATGCAAAGGAAACAAAATCTGCAGCGTGAAATGATTCAGGGCGTAGTAGCCAAGCGAAGGCAAACGGAAGCAGCCATGGCCGAGCCACGCTTTCCATCTCAGCTTTTCATAATCAGCCTAATGTACAGATTAGGTTTATTGCTTTTTACTTAGGTACTATGCATTAGGAAAGCAGGAGCGACAAGTATTGAGAGACGTAAAATTTTCGTCACTTAGGTACTGTGCATTACGATGGCAGGAGCGCCAATATTGACAGATGTAAGATTTTCGTCACTTACTTACTGTGCATTAATATGGCAGGAGCGACAAGTATTAAGAGGTGTAAAATTTTCGTATCTTTCAAATACGGAGTCAAGAATTGCTTTGTCGGGTTTCCGAAGTCCATCCTTTTATTTCGCTCGTTGTAACTTTGTTAACATTCGTCAGTCCTCTGCGACGGATTTTGGCAACGTGTGCTGTGTCTTGATTAACTGCTTCTTCGAGCACGATAGCTACACAAACATCAGAAAGAACTCTTCCTGCGGAACTGCCGGAACCGTGCATATATTGTATGTTTCCCACACGTGTACTCGGCGATGTCAGTGCACGTCAAAGAACAGCAGTTGGCAGAAATTATCCACAGCCCTGCAACACGGCATCCTTCATTGCCTGAGTCGCTTTGAGACGTTAAACCCTATAAATCATAAAAAAAGTCAAGCAGAATGCAGGCTGTACTTCTCAGCACACATCTGCTAATAACAAGCTGAGTTAATGTTTGTTGGCGCGTCATGGTTTATTTATGTAGCAAAAGGTAGAAAACCAATCAATGAACAGCCTCTTGTGATTCAAGGTACTTAACACACTGGCATTGGATTTAAAAAATATGCGGAAAAGCAACCTAATACACGAGTCGTAAGGTCTTCATGAAAGTCCTTTAGCAAAGGGAAACGTATTTTGTCCATGGAGCAAAACGCGAAAAAATAGCCGAAGCACTTATCTGGGAAACTTGCTTATATATTATTTGAACCATCTCGGTAAATGGAATTTAGACGGCCTCACAGGGAAAGACAAGACACAGGCTTGACTGTAATAGGCGACTTCACTCTTGCCAAGAACCTCAAATGTTTAATGGAGCAGCGATGCATACACATTGGTACTGATCAAATTTGCAGTACCGGTAGCATATCTGTAGCGTTACTTACTGAACATAAAAAATTGGAATTGAAAGTTTTAAAACCATAGCATCAATTCTTTGAAGGTATACAGTCACTTACTCAGCCGTCTCTATGAGAGAACTGCAAATAGCTCGAAGCCACCACTCCAATGTTTCAAGAAGTATGGTTACCTGAGAAAATTGGTGCAGCTTGGTTATTTCTCAGCGAAATGTAGGCAGTGTCTCAAGAAAAAGAAGATGCCGAAGCCGCGCACTGACTATTGGCCCTACCTGTCAAAAAGTGTCAGTATTTAAATTATACTTAATTGTTTAGTCTCTTTAATGCAGAGGGTCATGGCACACAGCGGGGGAAATTGAAAGTACTTCAAACGGAACCGCTCCGGTGATTATGCTAACTGCAAAGGCGTCCATTTTAAAATAACATTTCTGTACTTTTTTTAAAGGCTTTCAAAAGATGACTTCGTACGACTGGTCGAAAATAGTTTTAAATGTATGTCACGTGAATTTAAAGCACATTTAATTCATGAGTGGCAGAAATAAATAAACTATAAGCCTACAGGTTACCGTGGCACTGTGACCAAACGCGCGAAGGGTATATTGTGCGAGCACATTTCCTCTAAGACAGCTGGTTATTCCTACCTTGAGGCATATTATTCCACGTCTAGGTGCAAACCGCTTTTTTGATAAGCTGTTGTGGTTTCACTGCAAGGTATATAACTTTAGCCGCGAAATAATAGGCTCCTATAAAATACACGAATAGATACCTGCGTAATCGAAACTTTTTACCACTGCCAGAAGCATAATATGGGGTTCCTTGATAGGCAGTGGGCATCATTCCTGTTTAAATGCTATATATATTCATAATTTATAGCAAACGTTTAGCATTTTTCGCCGATACCACCCCATTTTAACTGGTAACGACCGTCTCAAGAAAATATTTCCCGACGCACCAAGGGTAACATACAGACGCAACACAAACCTGAGGTACATCCTGGTGCATGCTAGGCTCGGTAAGAAACCACCACCGACAGTAACTTCATGCTCTCGACCCAGATGCAAGACATGCAAACATTTACAAAGGGACACTACGGTTAAAAGTACGGCAAGCGATTTCAGTTTCGATATAAAGACCAGTTTTGACTGCACATCGTCCAATATTATCTACATGCTCCAGTGCTCCTACTGCCAGAAACAATATATCGGAGAAACCGGACAAACAATGAGTGCAAGATTAAACGGGCACCGGGCTGACACAACACGGAATGAACAGAAGGCAGTGTCGACCCATTTTAATCAACGCCATCACAAATTCGACGAACTCAAATTGTTCATTCTTCAGTCAGGCTTCAAATCGACTAGGGACCGAAAATACAGAGAAGCATTCCTAATCCACAAATTTAAAACACTGCAACCAACAGGGATCAACATGTCCAGAGGAAACCTGGAATCTCTCAGGTACATTCCAGGGTCAGCATAATTTTAAATTAACAAATGTCTTGCACGTGGTCAGACTATTTCCTAGAACCTCACATAAGTATATTGTCGCTCCTTGCACCCTTCCCACGTCATATCTTCCACCCCATTTCCGGCCTTGTCACCCTCTCCCTTTGTTCACTTTTTTTTTTCTTTTTCTCCTAATCCCCTGCTACCAGTTCTCGGAAACCATGACACTCCTGTTACCCCCTCCGCCCCCACTTTTTGGCTTTCTCTGAACACGAACCATTTCCCCCCCCCCCCCCCCCTGCCTTGTCCTTCCTTGGAAATGCCCCCATTCCTTTCTCCTTCCAGTGCCAGCCCCCCCCCCCCCTTTTTTTCCCCTTGTTCTCATTTCCCTGTACCACGCTGACTAATCCTTTTATCTGAGTTTTGCAGGTTCACCCAGCGCCTCCCCCCCCCTCCCCCCCCGTCGCAGCCCCTTCAAAGCCTTTTGTTCATTGCACACCCCCCGGATATAGGTTGTTCCACTATTGCAGCCTAGCGAATGATGATTCACCTCCCTCCCCTTCCTGACACGCATCCCCTCTCACACCACTTTCCTTCCCCACCCCCGGGGCCTTCCTCCTCGGAGCGAAGGCCCTATATAATCCCTGCCGATGATGAACGCTTTGCCCAGACGAAGACAAGTCCCCTTGTCGAAACGTTGGCTCCAGCAACCTGAGGTTTTCCCCTCCCTTGTTCATTTTGTGATCGCCAAGGACCATCTACCGCACCCTCTCTCTACCATGGACTTCAGTCAACGGAAGATGACGGAACAAGGTAAGCCTCTCCCCCTTCTTTCATTGGCACATGTAGCGTTGATAGGTGATAGTCAATACAAGCACATCCACAATCACTTTCCTCCCGGAGAACATGCACCATACATTAGGTTTCAGAGCGGCGCCAAAACCAATGACATAAGGAAACTGATAGCCGCTGCACCACAGAACATCACGCACTTCGTCATTCACTGCGGGACTAATGACCTGAAACACAGCAGTGCGGAACAGACCATTGAGGCCATGACTACACTGGTACACGAGGTCCATGCCAACAGACCAAACACGAAACTGCACTTGACAACCGTGCTTCCTAGGGTAGTCAACTTGCACCACAGACACATGCCACAATTCCGCCAACTCGCAGCTCACGCCCAGGACTCGTTTAAGCTCAACAATTTTTTGGTGGACATGGAACATTACCAAAAAGACGTTGAAATCATCCACCACGCTCAGATCCATCATGACCCTGAGGCACTCCTGGCCAGAGATGGACTTCACCCTAATTTTTTTGGCGTCCAAGTAATGGCAGACAACATAAAGTACCGGCTGAAAAACACATTTAGGCGGACGCTACAGCCCACTCATGCTCCCTCTCCCACTCTGGCCAACACTCAACAACAGACCACCCACAAAAGCGACAACACCCTTGAACGAACACAGCCCGCCCCCGCTAGGACCCAGGACACCTCCACACAGTTCACTCCAGAGACTCGCGACGCTGGCACACAGACGGTAACCGTGGATCCCACACCAGCGGAACAGCACGTAGGAATCACACCGGAAGTAGCCACTAAACAACAAAGCGACCACTTCACACAGACACCTAAGCGATTAGTGACGCACACTAGCACCCAGATTGTCACCGACGCGGACCTCGACACCGATACCACCCCCAAACAGAAGTCCCCTAAACACACAACACCCGTCAAGAGGTCCACTCAGCACAAGCGCAGATGACTCACATCTGGCAGCACCAATCGCCCCGAACCCAAAAGACGAATTTTCCTGGTCGCCAGAAAACTAGCCACTAAACAAACTAACTACCGATTCCACCTACACACTTACAAATCCTACTCGCAGCGCAGGACAATACCCAAAGGACTTCGAGTTAATGTTAGGTGCTCCCTCGGTGCGCTCAGGCCTGAACTCCTCGCTCGATGGGAAAAGGTTTCAAATGACGCATCCCTTTCATTCATAGCTATTTTAAAAGAACATTGTCAAGAGCAGTTAAATTCCCTCGATGATCAACTTAGTAAGATAGAACTAAATTCGGGCGAAAGCCAGGCACTAGCAGATTTTGTAGCCAGAAAGGAACGCAAGCTGCACGATGAACAACAGCATAAACAAATTAGAGATAAATTTCCGCTAGATACGAATACATCTGGACAGTTTAACAACCGCCCTCCAATTTCGATACAGACAAAAGATACGCATTTTCCGCCGCAGGACACTGACAGCAACATTGTCGATATTTCCAAATCCCTAAGTGATAGCGACAAACGGATTCTGAAGCATGGCCTTACATTTTGTCCAACTAACAATAATTTTAACGAGTATGAACTTCACAGAGACCTCACAGAATTTGCGCGAAGATTGCGAATTAAGGAATTCTTTGCCGAAAAAGCAAACACCCCAATTACTAACCTAGCTCTTTCCTGTAACACGTGGTCAACACGTGCTCACCCTACTGCAGTAACCAGCCTTAATCCCATCCCTCTCAAAGCCGAAAGCATGTGGACGCCGGAAGCGCAGCAGAGTCCCGAATTAGACTTGTACATTAAATCTGTCTCGAAAGAAATTAATAGACCAAACAAAGCAAGCTCGAAAACGCAGAAACATTACCCCAACGGAACAGGCTACTCTGAACCACTTAGCTTCTAGAACCGATATAGTCATTAAACCTGCAGACAAAGGAGGTAGCATAGTTATCCTGCCAGCCGAAAAATACAAAAAAGAAGCTTTTAGGCAACTTAACAACCCTTGTCATTATAGGAAATTAGATTCAGATCCCACTTCAGAGTTCTGCAAATTGATTCTGAACAAACTGGCAAACTTACTATCAAGAGAACTAATCACGCAGTCCGATTACCACTTCTTAAATCCGCTAAACAAACAGGCAGGACGCTTTTACCTACTTCCCAAAATCCATAAGGTTTCCGCAGAAGACTTGTTTACCGCAGATATCCCCGGCAGACCTATCGTTTCAAACAATAACACGCCCACAGAGAACTTTATCAATTTTCCTGAACAACTATCTTGCAGATATTCCCACCCACCTCCCTTCCTTTGTCGAGGATACACCGCACTTTCTCTGCATAATAGAGTCTCTGAATGACGCTTCCATTATCCCAGCAGATAGCATACTTGTCACACTTGACGTCGCCGCTTTGTACACAAATATTCCCATTAATGAAGGTATCGACGCATTCTTAAAAATTCTAACTCAAAGTTCTCACCCGCACGAAACTGAAGTGTACCTCACGCTACTTGAATTGGTACTAACACTCACCTACTTTGAATTCAATTCTTCTTACTACCTTCAAGTATTTGGAACAAGCATGGGCACTCCCTTCGCACCCACCTACGCGAACATTTTTATGGGGCTACTAGAATCTAAACTTCTAAATTCATTTCTAAAAAAACCACTCATATACCCGCGGTACATAGACGATATTTTCATGATATGGGAGCATGGGGCTGAGACCCTGAAGGCATTCGTCACACATTTCAATTCATTCCACTCCAGCATTAAATTCACCTTCAATTCCTCGAAAACGCAAGTCAATTTCCTTGACACCACTGTCCATTTAGAAAATAGCAAGCTCAAAACCACACTTTACAGGAAGCCTACTGACCGACAACAATACTTAGATTTCACTAGCCATCATCCAAGACACTGCAAACAAGGTATATTCGTAGGACAGGCAACGAGACTAAGAAGAATATGTAGCGACGACGATGACTACCTGAAACACCTCCACTCGCTAAAAAACACACTAATCACCAGAAACCATCCACAGACAACCCTTAATAATGCGTTCCAACAAGCAACCACTTTGAAACGAGATGTAGTTCTTAAAAAACGAACAAAAGCTAACAGTCAACGACCTCCTGCACTTATAACGAAATACTCAAACGCGCTTCCAAACATAAACAATATCCTGCGGAAATACCACCCCATTTTAACTGGCAACGACCGTCTCAAGAAAATATTTCCCGACGCACCAAGGGTAACATACAGACGCAACACAAACCTGAGGGACATCCTGGTGCATGCTAGGCTCGGTAAGAAACCACCACCGACAGTAACTTCATGCTCTCGACCCAGATGCAAGACATGCAAACATTTACAAAGGGACACTACGGTTAAAAGTACGGCAAGCGATTTCAGTTTCGATATAAAGACCAGTTTTGACTGCACATCGTCCAATATTATCTACATGCTCCAGTGCTCCTACTGCCAGAAACAATATATCGGAGAAACCGGACAAACAATGAGTGCAAGATTAAACGGGCACCGGGCTGACACAACACGGAATGAACAGAAGGCAGTGTCGACCCATTTTAATCAACGCCATCACAAATTCGACGAATTCAAATTGTTCATTCTTCAGTCAGGCTTCAAATCGACTAGGGACCGAAAATACAGAGAAGCATTCCTAATCCACAAATTTAAAACACTGCAACCAACAGGGATCAACATGTCCAGAGGAAACCTGGAATCTCTCAGGTACATTCCAGGGTCAGCATAATTTTAAATTAACAAATGTCTTGCACGTGGTCAGACTATTTCCTAGAACCTCACATAAGTATATTGTCACTCCTTGCACCCTTCCCACATCATATCTTCCACCCCATTTCCGGCCTTGTCACCCTCTCCCTTTGTTCACTTTTTTTTTCTTTTTCTCCTAATCTCCTGCTACCAGTTCTCGGAAACCATCACACTCCTGTTACCCCCTCCGCCCCCACTTTTTGGCTTTCTCTGAACACGAGCCATTTCCCCCCCCCCCCCCTGCCTTGTCCTTCCTTGGAAATGCCCCCCTTCCTTTCTCCTTCCAGTGCCAGCCCCCCCCCCCCTTTTTTTTCCCCTTGTTCTCATTTCCCTGTACCACGCTGACTAATCCTTTTATCTGAGTTTTGCAGGTTCACCCAGCGCCTCCCCCCCCCCCCGTCGCAGCCCCTTCAAAGCCTTTTGTTCATTGCACACCCCCCGGATATAGGTTGTTCCACTATTGCAGCCTAGCGAATGATGATTCACCTCCCTCCCCTTCCTGCACGCATCCCCTCTCACACCACTTTCCTTCCCCACCCCCGGGGCTTTCCTCCTCGGAGCGAAGGCCCTATATAATCCCTGCCGATGATGAAAGCTTTGCCCAGACGAAGACAAGTCCCCTTGTCGAAACGTTGGCTCCAGCAACCTGAGGTTTTCCCCTCCCTTGTTCATTTTGTGATCATCTGAGGTATACGCCAGATTAACATCCTCTGAAAGCATACGTCGAAAAGAAAATGTACATTCAAGCATTGAAAATGTGATAGGAACTATATGTTATATGCATTAAACGCAGTATTTATACCTGCTCGCTTTTATTGTGAAACAAGAGTGAACTTGTTTGAACATAAATATATGCTGATTATCGATAGTTTTTTGTAATAGCTTTGTCGTACAATTTTCTCTCTGAAAAAATCATTCGAAGTCCATTTTAAGTTGTTTGCGACGTAGTACCGGATGCCACAAAAACGAACAGCGAAAAACAAGTGAGGGTGCACAAGTTAGTCGCGTTACTATGGTGTAATCAGGTACTCAGCACGAACAGCCCCGTTTCTAAGGCTAATAACTGCCAAAGAATAAAGTACAACTAGTTAATTCTAATGACACTAATTTGTCTCATCGCATTTTGAGATCTGGACATTTTTGGTCATCATATACGATTTTTAATAGTTAGATTAGAATCATTTTAGAAGTAGTCATAGCTCTTCAGAAGATCCTCGCTAGCTCCTATGTATTCCTGTTTCTGTTTTTTTTTGTACTACTTTTAGTTGAAGATATGAGCAAGCAGAACAACTGTTTCTTTATTAGGAGAAGCGGGAGTACTTGGAATTTGTGCACTCAAGAAAAACAAGAAAACTGAGAGGGAAATGTGTAATTTGAGGGCTATATGAAAGGTGCTTTATTTGACAGATCTAATTGCCTAAATGTCCTCTCAGTCCAAACACCAACAAGCCCAGCTTTCTGCCTTTAACTGACTGCACCGAAACCTAGTTAATTAAATATTTCAACATTAACGTCGATATCTCGGTACAGTTGCTACTGTTAGCACAAAGAGCCCATCAAAGAAAGTGAAGTAAAAGAAGAGTAGGAGGCATAGCCTCCATACAGGACAAAATTATAATGAAGAAGAGTATGCCTCTGGGTTATATAAAGCCTCAAAATCGAGAAATCTACGGCGACCTTATGAAATATACGACTCTGGCAACGCTTGACTGTTTTTGACGAAGGAAAGGTGTAACGGGGCCGAAGGAACGTGCCATCGCTGGGCTCTATTATGACGACCTCATCACAGGCTTCAGTGGCTTTCCAATCTCGCCTGGCACCTCTAAACTCCATCTTGCCCTATGCCTAGGCCACTATCGCGACTATTATGGCATGTCTATCGCGATGTGAACCCCCTCTAAGACACGTCAAGTCTGGTAACCATTAATTAAGACGACACGTCGCGCAATGCCAACCTGTGAACCCACGCTTGGTGAGAAAGTTCTGTACGGGAGCCCTTAAATCAAAAATCACACGAGCCTTCCGAACTCATTTGACAGAAACCGACCCTGATTTCCTCGGTGAACCATACCTTCATAACTTTTGGATGATTTCTTCCCAGACAAAAGTAATATTAATCGTGGTAGTTATTGACTGATACGATGGATATTCATCACTTCTGAGTGTCACCCAGTTGTAAGGATGCAGAGCGAAGGCGCAGCCATAAAACCGGTTGGCCTAGAGCTAATAAATACGCTTTTTTACCTTAGAGAGAAGATAATTGGCGATAAATTTTGTATAGATCTCTATACGAAGAAGAAACTTCCATCGTAAAATTGAGCAAAATTTTGACGACGTCGCAAAACTGTGCGGTAAACCTCATGAAAAATTTTCTCTTCATAACCTGTGCCTCATCCCGTGGCCTGGAATTGAGCTTTTAAATTTATTTTCCTCGCGAAAAAAATTGTATCTCGGTGCTGGTGCACAAGGTGCTTACATTTCCAATTCAAAATATGCGAATAAAATGAAAGTTATGCTTTTGACGTAGTTACAATTAAATCCTCTTAATTTTAACGTGGTAGCATAAAGACCACGTTCTGCGGCAGATCGAGCGACGCCGAAGAAGCAACCACATGAGCCACCCAGGTCACGTGAGCTTGTCGCGTAGTCAGAGGCTGCCCACGGGATAGTGAGTAAACTTATCACAGCGGCAGCTCATACATAAGCAGTGCATTCATCGCTCGGGAAAAGCAACCTGCTTCGCACATTCCCCACCGGTGATAGCCTCCAGCTGAGCAGATAGCCGGCCCAATATTGGAAACATATTGGCAAAGCCCGGTCGTACAAAGGGCCAGAGTGAAAACATTTGCAATATTGGACCGACTACTCGAGTTTTGTGGGCACCTACCACCACAGGGCAGTGGGGCATCGTTTAAGCGCTGCACCGCTGCACCAGGAGGGGTACGATGACTCCCAGGGATGTATTAATGTAAATGCGAGAATTATCGATTTTGCATTAAGGGCATTAACCCATTAATGCTATTGCGTCATGCTCATAAGGTGGAGCTTAAGTATCCCCTCCAATTTTGTATAGGACGGCCATTCTCAATCGTCGCACGGTAAGCAATATACACTACATCTGGTTATAGATTTGACGTTAAAATGTGCTTTTGCCATCATTTGGAAACTAATAAACTATGCATTTTGTGACACAATTAACACATGTGTGCACCTCCAGAAACATGAAGCCCAGGTGACGGTGCTACGTTCTTGGAACGAACAGTCTACTAAGCCTTGCTGAAGTCTCACTTTTTAGGTACCACCGTTCTCACATATGTGGGAGCCCGCATCCTTCGGTAATATCATTTATCACGCTTTGTTGTGCCTATAAATTTGACTTAGTCGGGAATGAAATCGGGCCGAGCGGTAATTCTGATAAATCATCATTTCGGCCACCTGTTTGCTTCTGTATAGGCGGTGTTTAAATAGCACGAACTGAACGCTTAGTTGTGACGCTATCTCTCCTGTAGTGATCTGCTGAACACACTTTCCATATGCTCCTTCGACTCAAATTACGATACAGCTGCTTTTCCTTGCATGTAAGAAAGCGTTACTTCTAAGGTATATTAAGGAGAAAGTTTGAGTTTACGTTTCTTTATTTCTACCACAGCCAAAAAGTTACATCATAAAAACATACGAGAAAAAAAGGCTGTACAGCAAACTGTGACAAGGAAGGCGAGAAAAAAGCCATGGTTTTGTGGCTTGGCAGGCCTCACCTTGATGAAGTACGCTCCTAGCTGAGCCATACAAAAGTTTGTCATTTGTTCATGCTGTAGGTTCTGTTTGGAAGTGCTATCTTCTTCGCGTGAATGGCATTTACAGAAGGATAAAACATATGCGAAATCTTTGTTTACAGTAATTTCAACCAGAACAAGGAATGTCATCTGTACAATGTATTTCAGGAAAGACTAAGTAATTCCAAAAAATAGGTTTGTCGAGCTAAAATTATTGCTTTTCTAGCACAGTAATACCCGTATTGGCCGAAACCAGAAAACTGGTGAATCGTCTTGTGAGGTAAGCTGGTTAACCAATTTTTAATCATTCATCTATAATTTCAGGCTTCTTGTAGAGATAACCCTTACGGAATACTTTTTTCTAATTACGGTTTTCTAAAAGTATCTCAGGACTAATAAGAAGTCAGAAGAACTTTTCTACAGTTGTAAAATGTTGAAAGCAAGTCATAACACTATATTCTTCGAGCTTTTCGTAAGCTCTTGTGAACGGCCTCGAAAGCAGCGGAGGATATCTTCGGTCACTATTTTGAAGCGCAGTGCTAGTGCTGTATTTTGCGGTCTACACCAGCCCAATACTTGTAATTTATATATTCTGCTACTTTCCTGCCCCCTTAAGCGTCAAAAAGGATAAGCGCAAGGCGCTTTGGGCTGCCAAACAGGCCGCTAAACTTTTCGCCGTCATGCGGCATAAACAGCGGAAAAGTTAATGACAAACTCAGTTGAAGCATCTGCCTTGGCTGCCTCAGACGCATCGGCGTATGACACTTGTAAGAACTAATTCAAACTGGTAAATCGTTCTAGCTACTGCCTTCGGAAGGATTCCTGAACATTTGTCCGAAATAAAAATGCAGAACTGCTATTTTTTCTCTCATCAACTGCCTTTGGAGGTTTTTTTTTGTTTTCTACAAGAATATAGCATTTAAGCACAAAGCATCACTTATGCTCCTTTTTTTTATCAGCTTTCTGTGGCCTAGGTTTCAAAAATTTTCTTCACTTTTCAATTGCGGTATTCTTTAATGTAGCCTTTTCGGCGTGAACGCTGCCGAAAAAAATAGATTTAAAGATAATGAGCACATAACTACTTAACACTTGGGAAGGAAATTGGTGGCAGATTATACACTACCGTCATCGAAAGACTTAAAAAAAACCAGTATAATCTTATTAGGGATGTATACTGAAGCACTGCTGTCAGTAAGTAATATGTTTTCCCCAACTGAAATGGATGCAAGTTGCTTAAACTAAACCACTTTGAGTGCGGTAGGTTAACTGAAAAAAATGCGCTAAAAATGCTGCTCCTTCTCATTTTTAAACCTCGGTCGCCGAACAAACACTAGCTCGAGGCAAGTCCGGTTACTTTCGACTTAATCTAGCGGCGATGGCACCTCCTAGATCAGGAGTAATGGCATTCGCCAATTTATGAGTGAGGAGGCTGAATTCCGCATTGCTTACACTTCCCACGTCCATTGAATTACAGTCTTATTGAGAGGAACGTATCGCGTGAGTCGAACTGCTCGTCTCATCTCGTCAAACTTGCTGTACTGGTGCGCACTGAAAATGGAGCGCTGCGTAGTACCTAACGTTCCGAACCTGCAGAAAGAATGCAAGTAGCCCTGGAGGGGCGGGTTCGAATAAATTTTGATCGCTTACCATTTCGAGCACCTCGTTCTGGTTAATGCGCATTACATCAGCCAGCCCAAGGACATGCTTTGGATTTTGTCTGAGTCAGAATACGGACACTCCAACCAGGGTTTAATCCCGCGAACGTATAAGCTCAGTTGTCACTTCTCTCTAGCTAAACGCACAACGCATACCGAGCCATTCAATCTTACATGAGCTGCTTATTTACTGGTGTATTGTGGCCGATATGGATCTTTTATTTATTTTTTTAATATATACATGTTCGCTGTTAATGTAGCAGTTTCGATACAATCATATATATACGGAGATTATGCCTGCTTTATGTGACCAGTACGCTGGAAAGTTCTGTAAAAGTCAGGACACGCAAGCCTCCCGCAAGCAAGGCCATTCTTTGCAGAGAACAAACAAGAGTGGCCGACACTACGTTGGCCCTGTATTTCTCGCAAGGATGTCTACCGCGCACAAGCACATGGATAGCTCACAGGTAAAGTTTTTACTGGTTCTCCACAGAAGAAAAATAACAGCGTACAGAAATGGAAAGGATGCATAGACTCGGCAACGCACCACTGGGTTTATGTGGCTCCTTAGTTTTTTCCTCTGTATGTAATGAATTAGTGCGCAATGGTTTATTTCTTGTGACACCTGAACAGTGTTTTCGTAACAGGTTCAAACTTGGAGTGTTTTGTGACGCAGATTTCTAGCGAAAAAGAAGAAGAGCAGAACCGATGAATGAGCGCTGAACTAGGTGATTTTCGATAGCGCTTTAAATCGAGTAAGATGGCAAGGGTCTTTATTTCGGCTACGCTAGTGTACGATGACTAATCGGTGTATAGAAATTAACGGCACAATTTTTAATGGCTTTAATACTTTCAAAATTCTGCTCATGA
Organism: Amblyomma mixtum; assembly: GCF_055824585.1. Taxonomy (NCBI): domain Eukaryota; kingdom Metazoa; phylum Arthropoda; class Arachnida; order Ixodida; family Ixodidae; genus Amblyomma; species Amblyomma mixtum. Next base: position 100,970,175 of record NC_143019.1, on the reverse strand, counting down.
AGTAGATGTCAAAACGAACGGCGGGCTGCGCATGCTACGGCATAGGCTAGTAATTTCATGTGTGTGAGTGCGTACCTAATTTTCTCTGACCGAGTCTCTGTGCATGTAATGCAGTTATGTGCCCTCACCTCGTAAGCTGGTAAATGAAATGAAATGGTTGGTTGGTTTATTGGGGTTTAACGTCCCAAAGCGACTGAGGCTATGAGAGACGCCGTAGTGAAGGGCTCCGGAAATTTCGACCACATGAAATGAAATGAAATGTTTATTCGGCCATATTTACAATATGCCCCCGGGGAGAGGCAAAAGGAGGCAGACAAAGCATGCCTCCTGACGAAGCCAACACCCCGGCAAACACATCAGGACAGAGGTGACAAGACGGCCAATCACATATTCCAAAAAAACCTTTACAACAAAAGAATAGCATACTTTAAGGTAACCTGCCTAATCTCAAAGAGAAACAAAGAAAGACACTCCTGATATCTTAAAAAAAGCAAACATGGCACCGTTACGCCCAAACTATCTAACCAGAAAAGTACAGCACAACTTATACCGGCAAATTGAAAATCTATTGCAAAATTGACAACAGACAATGGAGTACAAATATGCAATAAAGAAAAAAATCTACAACACTGATAAAACAAAGAAGACAGCAAAAAACAGTGCCAACCCACTCAAATAAATACAAAATTACAAAATAGGAAAAAGCAGCTTCAATTTCTTTTTAAAAGCAATAGAACTCGTAGCTTCCTGAGCTATTTCCACTAAATATGGGTGCGCATTACACAAAGCTGCAATTTGATTGTTTACACTCTGCATTCCATAATTTGTTCTGGATCTTATGGTAGATAGGGAAACCGTGCGCAGTTCGTATTTAATGTTTCTAGAAAGATACATATTTCAGAAAGAACTGAAATCCTCTTTAATTTTATGAAAAATGTGAATCGCTAAACTAAAGCTGTAGGAGTTAGGAAACTGCGTGCATGAAAATTTTTGAAGAGATTTTTTTCATTAGTTGAATTTGGACATAAGGCTCGTAAGGCTCTTTTCTGGAGAGAAAATAATTTCTGTGAGTCAGTTTTATTGCAGGTACCCCATACTAGATTGCAATATACTAGGTGGCAGTGAACCAGAGCAAAATATAATTGTTTTTTAACCTGTTGCGGCAGAAGGTGTCTAATTCGATAAATCACACATAACGATCGGGCCATTTTCAATCTGACGCTATTCACGTGATCGGTCCACCCAAGATCACTGCGGAAATACACACCAAGAAACCGAACGCTATGTAATTATTCAATGCTTAAGTTATTAAACTGAAGTGAGATGTGGTGATCTATTGGCTTATATTTTGCGTGAAAAAGCATAAATTTCGTTTTGCTAACATTCAATTCAAGTTGATTAACAGAGAGCCAGATCTTTAACTCTTTCAGCCAAACATTAGATTGCTGTTCAAGTGTTTGTAGATTAGTGCCTGAAAAAAACACATTTGTGTCCTCGGCATACAGCACAACATTGGTAGTTAGGGGATCTGTTATCCGGAAATATCCAAGGTTTATTATCCTCTGAAGAAAGGACAGGAAGAGAGGCTTTGTGCGATTAAGTTGGAGCCCTGAGAACTTGGATTACATGTTACTTTACACATAGAAGTATTTAACGGCATTTGGAGTGTTTTCCCAATCAATCAGCTTCTGCTAACCGTACCTGTTGAAGCGAGAATTACTTAAATTTTAAGGTTTTAGTTTAACTCTGTTTTGAAACATCAAGATAAAGTGAAAATTGAAATTTTCGCCAACGAAGGCTCACGTATCCTTAATGCCTTGACTGGGCTGCTGCTTGCTTTCCAGTGTACTTTTCTACCGCTCGCAGGAAAACCAAGAAGTCAGCTGTATTATTCATGTTCTCACACGAATAAACTTCATTATCAAGGTAGACGGCTAATTAAAGCGGCTAGAATACCTTACTCTCACATAACGTAAACGAAATTAAAGCAGGGCACAAACAATCGATATACACTAATGGTCGTTGTAATTCGGCTCATGCGTGCCTACTTCAATTTCATGCCTTCAGGTGTTATTGAAACTACACCACACATTTCATAAATATGTGATATCGAGAAGCTGCATCGAAGTTCTGCGTTGACTATATGCGCCTCTACTTCACGCCTGATGATCTTCATCGTGGCATAGATGACGTGGCACTATACACAGTAAAGTAAGACAGTTCATTTCAAGCTACAGCGAGTTCGTTTCATATGGCGCTACCGATCCCCACACCGAATGATTTCCATTCAGGAACGCCATCACGGAGCTCTCATCTCATCTACATACCTCTCCAGTTCTTATATTTTCGCTCGGTAAGATTCGCTGTCACGAAGAGTAGCGAAATGCTGGCGCACCGTATGTTGGCCCTTTTCTTGAGGTAAATGCCACATGTGCCGTAAATAAGAGCCATACCGGGTTTTTGGACCGTTCTCCTAATATCGATCGCTTCGGTGTAGTTTTGAAAATCCCACACCGGAGAATATCAGCAAAAAGGTAAATATTTGTGTTGTGTCCTATATTTCGCCTCTCTCCTTCTCCCAGACATTTACCAGAGTGCTTGTTACTCAGTCACCCCACATTCAAATACCCGTAAATATATTATGGAATAAAATAAAATAAAATAAAATCTTTATTTCAGCATCGCAAAAATGCTGAGGGTCGTGGACAAAAAGCCTGTTTATGGGCTTGACTAGGCCCACGGCCCTTTTCTACATGGCAGCATGGCATACAGCAAGAGAAAATTGTTCTAAGTTAGTTGTACACAGCTCTCAGACAAAAAAAGAAAAAAGAAAAAGGAAGACAAATGAAAGTTCACAGAAGATAAGCGACTTGGTATTATTAGGAATATAAACACAGGCATGTATGAAACAAATCTACTATGAAGGCAGTTCTGAATAGCATAGAATATTGCATGAAATATCAACAAGAGAATGACTGCAATAAAAACTCAACAATGACTAAAGAAATATGAAATTCGTAACAAAAATAAAACCGAAAAAAAGAAACTTCTACCTACAGTTGTTTCAGTATGAGGGAAGGAGATGACGCAACATTTGAAGTCCATAATTTGTTCGTGAGTATGGAATTTCCCAGGTTTCAGCTTGTCGTGTAGTACGAATACTAGTTTTTAGCTTTAGGTTTGCAATCTTAACTAATGCGGTATTATTCTTTTTTATGGCAGCTTCATAGCGCCTGAACAAGTTAGCATCGTATACATGTCCGGGATAGGAAGTAAGTTTAATTCAGCAAAAAGTGGTGGTGTGTGACTGTCAAATGGAGTGTTCATGATGGCGCGAATTGCTTTCTTTTGAGGAATGCAGAGTTTATATTTATTTGAAACAGTAGTAGTGCCCCATACCAGGTGACAGTAGTTTAGACTTGATAGAAATAATGAATTATATATTAGAAGTTTAACGCGTTTTGGTAAATATGATCGTAATTTTGAAAGAATACCAGACACGCGAGAGACCTTTGTAGCAACTGATTCCACTTGCAAGTTCCATGACATGTGTTCACCGAAGAATACTCCGAGACACTTGACTGCAGGCACGATGTCAATTACTGAATCAGTCCGCATTAAAGCAGGTAACTTGCCCAATATACGGTTTTTTGATCTGAAGAAAACAGCTTTATTTTTTTTTCTATTTATATTTAGTGAATTCGAACAACTCCAGGATGAAAATTCTACGAGTTCTTGGTTGGCGTCTTTAATTATGTCAGCGGGGTTTGATCGGGTAAGAAGCATGGTGGTGTCAGCATACATGACAAACTTTACTACACTGCTAATTTTGATGAGGTCATTAATGTGTATGCAAAATAATAGGGGCCCCAGGATACTTCCTTGTGGTACACCTGCAGTAATCAACTTCAAATCAGAATTTTTATTATTAATGACCACCATCTGTTTACGGTTCTGCAGGTAAGACTTCAACAGTTGTAGAAAAGTGCCACGAAAGCCATAGTGACCTAGTTTTTCTAAGAGAGTGATATGATTAATATGGTCAAATGCTTTAGAGTAATCAATAAATACACCTAATGTGCACAATTGTTTCTCAAATGAATCTAGAATAATTTCCTTTTGTGTTAAAAGAGCAGTTTCGGTCGACAAGCTGAGCGCTAGTAATAATAGTATGTTTTGTCACGAAAGATATCATCCGGCAGTGTATTAGTTCTTCTAAGCCCTTTGAGAAAACCGGGAGTATTGAGATCGGCCTGTAATTCGAAAGATTATTTAGATCCCCACCTTTGTGTAAAACTGTGACTAGCAATTTTAAGTTTCGTTGGAAAGGTCCCGCAGCTGATGATAATATTAACCAGATGTTGTAGTACAGAAGAAATTATATCTAACACTTGTTTTACTGGTGTAATCTGCAGATCGTATGCATCGCAATAGTTGCTGTTTTTTCTAGATGCAAAAATGCTGCGTACTTCGTTTGCCGTAGTGGGAGAACAAAACGCGCTGTTGGATGTAGTTTTAGGTTTCAAGTAACGCATGCAGTTTTGATCATGAGTGCTATTTGTTAGGGACACAAAGTGTTCATTGAAGCAGTTTGCTAATTTTGTATCGGAAATGATTTCGCCTGCCTCAGTTATTTCATTTATTCGAGACTGGTCATTTAGCCCCCAGCAGAAGTAAGAAACAAAAAATATTTAATTCACAAATAATTTATATGCAGTGATGCAAAATAAGCCCAATGAAACAAGACAAAGTGGAAGGTCTTTGTCGATGAGTCTATTGTGTCTTCTTATTATTAAGCACTGCGAACGGAGGTGAAGAGGACTGAGGCGTCGGCAGCCGGGGCGCAGCTAACAAACTGACACAGGAGAGCACGGTGGGATCGCGACACCGTCAGCAACAGCCAGTTTGTCGCATGTAGTTGTAAAAGCATCCGCCGGGTCTTTGCCACAAGGAAGTAGTTCGTCTTCGGCACGACTGCAGTCGATGACGACCTGATGTTGAGAGGGAATGTCCCAGCCTAAGATTACGTCATTAGAGGGCAATGAAAAGAAGATGATTTAAATGATGTAAAGAAAGTCTTCAATAGTGACGAGGGCCGCACATGTGCCCAAAGGCAAGACAAGTTTCAAATTAGCGGCGCGAAGCGAAAAACCGGACAGCAGCGTTGTCACTTTTCGCCGTTGGCGGCACGGTTTCTCACACAAGAAAGATGCAGCAGCGTCGGTATCACCATGGGTAAAAGTATCGGTACCCTCCACAGAAGCCATGATTATATTACACGTTCAAAGTCGAGGCCTTGAAGTTTTCGACGAACACGCAGCTGTTTCCGGAACTCCGGTTACTAGTTTTCCGATGGCGAATTGGGACGACGGGGCCTCGGCGAAACCAAGCGGTGACGCGGAGATGGGGAATGATGGCGAATAGAAGGGCTGCGATAGAAAACGTTGACAGCCTGGGAAGGCGAATTATTTTAAAATACTAGGGAGTGACCTAGGTGTAGGCTTGTGGGTTGACAGGTGCACCGGCGGGTGCCTATCCGCAGGCATAACGAGTGCGAAAATGGATCCGTGTTCGCCATTGGTGGAGACGTTGAGGTGGTGGTCGCACATGTGGTCGGGCAGGAGGAAATCGGGCCGACGGCGGTGAAGCTCCGAACGAAACACACAGTACTTGACGAGGTTTCCTGACGGTTTTGAGCAAACCGATGGCCCTGCTTCGGAGACTTGCTGCCAGATCACGTGCTGTGTCGTCAGAGATAGATTAGATGGGCTCGGGACAGCGGGAAGAAGCGACAGCTTCTGGGCAGCCTCCTCACGGACAAACTGCGTTTTCAGGAGCAGGATCGAGCTCTCCGCTATCGTTGCGACAATACTGCAGTTGCACAGAGGGTTTCCGTTATCGGCGCGTTATCGGCGCAGCTCGTCGTATCTTTGGCAGAGGTTGAATAAACATGTCATTCAGGTGGCGTTACCCGCTGCGGTGGCTCTGTGGTTAATGCGGTCGTCTACCGAGCCGGAGTACCCGGGTTCGAACCCAACCGCGGCGGCCACGTTTCGATGAAGGCGAACGCAAAAGGCGCCCGTGTTCTGTGCGATGCCCGTGCACGTTAGAGATCCCCAGGCGGTCGAAATTATTCCAGAGACCTCTACAATGGCACCCTTTTCTCTCTTTCTTCTTTCACTCCTACCTTCCTTCCTTCCTTCCTTCCTTCCTTCCTTCCTTCCTTCCTTCCTTCCTTCCTTCCTTCCTTCCTTCCTTCCTTCCTTCCTTCCTTCCCTCCCTTACGGCGCGGTTTAGGTGTCCACCGCGATATTTAAGAGAGATACTGGCTACACCGGTCAAGTATAAAGTCACATTCGTGAGCTTCATGCTGTCGTCGCATTGGTTATGAGCGCGCACCCGTTCGGAGGGGGACACCCACTCCTCCACGCCGTAGTCGTGCGTGCCGCTGAATGTGGCAGCGTCGGCTGGCGGAGCAAGCCATGGCAGACAATGGGCGCCAGCGAATAACCGCCTATCTAGTTGGCCTCGGATGGCGCGGTGGTAGCCGGGTACGGCTGCGCAGCTCCAGGATGTTATTCCGTCACCTCCACTAAGACGAAATGCGTTTTATTGTTAGGTAAATATCTTGTGCGAAAGTAGATTCGGGGAAAGTATATGGTCTTAACTCCACTGTGGCCTTTTGGGGCAAATCAACGGTGCTTTTTTCATCTCCAATATATCAGCATTTTCCCGCTGTCGTTCTGCATTTATTCTTTGCAAAAATTACCAAGTCTAATATTAAATGCTTTAGTGCAGAGATTGCATGCATGCCGTAACCAAAGTGTCTGGCGACGTTTACTCTAAAAGGAAAACATTGAACTCTGACTGCGGTTTCTCAGCAGAAGCCATAAATGACAAACGAAAATTTGATTTTATGTTTACGAAGCTGTGACCATTCCGTAAAAGGATTACTAATGTGAATTGGCGGAACGTTAAGAAAAATGAGAAAAACATGAGATAATTTGCTTTATTTGAATGAAAATTGGGTCTTGTGTAAGCCTACTCTCTTAAGGCAGACATCTAAATACCACAAAAATGTTGGTAATTTATATTATGCTTGCGAACGCTCTTCAGGAACTGCGAAACCTGCTGCTGTTCGCCAGAGAGCTGAGGCTTCTTGCTCAATATTCCCATTGGACTGTAACTTCGAATGTAGCCTAGCAGCTTAGTAGAGAAACGAATTTTTTCTCTTTAATCTGTACAAGCCTTGACTTGCCATTTTCCTAACTTTTAATAAGTGATAGACATGTTCCAATACCATATTACAACGGTGTTACTGAGAGGCCAATCTGCGTCGCAGGCTGAAAGACCGAAGAGTTCCTGGAACTTGTGCTATTCATTCTGCCTTTGCCTATTTCCATTGCTTTAGTGGTTTTTGTGACCTTTCAATTGGAAGGCAAGATGTCGCAAGCAGGCCCAATCGAGATTGCGGACTCCTTTCCTCGCAGGCTCTGAGAAGGAAACCAACCAGAGCAAAGTAGGCCTTATTGGGGAGATGAGGTCTGAGCAAGCACCTCCGTAGCAATATTGCGGCTATCGTCTGAGGAGGATGCTTTCGAAAGGTGGTTGAGGGTGCAATATTGGTCTGTGACAAGTTGCCTGTTGATAACACACTCAAGTAGTTTTTGCATTTTACTGGATGACTTTTTAGACTTTGCGTGTATTATCCGTGCAGCTTGGAAATTCCTGCCGTAGCTTGCCTCTCATCCCCAACTCCAGAAGTTCTGGTTTTGTGTAGAGTTGAGCCATTATGAAGTTTGTAGTTGCTAACTACGCTATCCTCAAAGCCTCTTGTGATTGCTTCATTGCGAGAGATGTTTCACACATCGCTGCACAGAAACCTCCCTTCTGTCACTCCCCCTTTCCGAAAACCCCGCAAACTGAACAACCATATCACTTGGAAAGATTTATTCCTTACTTGAGGTTTTTTACTGTATATACTAATTATACTGGTCTAGTTCACAGATTGCTGTTCACTTTTAGGAAGCATATTAATATTTCTCGTTTTGTCGGCTGGGCGTATCGGTCTGTTTCAATATCTTAACTGCGTGCCTTATAGAATAAACTTTAATATAATCTGTACCGCTACAATTGTGAATTCGTGTTTTATTCTCCCCAGCACGTTTAGGCCCATAGCATGGTGCCGACAGTCGAGTATGGTATGTATTGTTGTCCTGAGAAGAATGGGTGAACCGTTCATTACTTATGGACGCTCCAGTCAAGTATGCCTACATTTCCTGTAAAAGCAACAGCGGCATGCGGATACATAATTATTTCGTGGCAAGCCAGCCATGGCGACATGTCACATACTGTAAAAGCGAAGGAGACGTACCACTTCGTGTCCTTTGGTGCCTGTGACAATGGGGGTCAACAACAATGGCTGCTTCCAACAGCAGCCGTCAGCGATGCTGTGCATCGATGAGACCTCCACATTAGCACAGATCGCGCTTTCAGACCAATTCTGCATAAAGCGAGGACGGACCAACACCAGGATTGTTGGGCCCGTTAGGAACAGCGGCATGCGGATACATAATCCCTTCGTTTATCTCGCATAGGTATGAAGACGATATGGCTAATGACTTCACTCAAATAACCTAGTTCTTCTTGTGCTGCGTCGCCAAGACTGATATGTCCTTTACTGCGTGATTTGGAAATGCACACTTTGGAATCGCTGCTGCCGGCCGGCGGTATTGAGACAACTCAAGATCCAGATCTCGTTCACATCTCTAAGTGGCTGGATTCAATTTCTGACGATATAAAAGGCGTCAAAGAGGAACGTGTAGCATAAATAGAGTCGAAATTAAAAAGCACAGATGTGCTGGCTAAAAAATATCGGACTGCATAGACAAGGCCTCTAACCTGCTGACAATTTTTTTTCCGCATGAACTAAAACTGGAGGACTTGGAATACAGATCGAGGTGGTGCAACCTTTTAGTACACGGTATTACAGAAGATCTGGACGAAGACAACAAGTGCTTAGAACATATATTTCATGAGAACATTGCTAAGGACATACTTATAACTGAACCCGTTCGCACTGAACGCATATATCGGTTGGGAAAACCTTCAGCTCAGGAAGCCAGGCCTGTAATTCTAAATGTTCATGACTATCATGAAAATACGCTCGTGCAAAAAGAATGTCGCAAACTTAAAGATATTGAATACTCCGTCAGTGAAGATTTCTCAGCCCCTGTACGCGACATACAATAAACCTGGAGACTTTTGTGGAAGCAACGAAAGATTCCGGGGAAAGATTGCACTACTTTTCTATAGCGTACGCGTAAACGTGAACTGTTTCAGGGGGGTGGAGGAAAAAAACTGACGAGTACCTGTAAAGACACAGACAAGCAGCCCTCCGAGCGCAAAAAAAACGTACAACCGTCAGCCCCCAACGCAAAGGAAATAACCTTTGCCAACGTAAACACCCCGTGTATTGTCAATAAACCTGAGTGACTAGCATCTCTTCTTGCCAGCTTCGAGACTGACTTCGTGGCGACTACTGAAACGTGCAGTATTAATGATATCAGCTAAAAAAAGAACTAGCCTTACCAAAGTATACTGTAGTGCGCAAAAACTAGTTGTAGCGAGGGGGAGGTATCACCGTACTGATGCATAAAAAAATTCTCTTCGCAATCTTACCAGAAGTTGAGGGTGCTGCAGTATTGTTTTTTAAGTCGATATTTGACGCGTACACTATCACTGTCGGCTGCGTTTACCAGAGCCATTCGTCACATTCATGCGCAATGGTCTCACTGTATGAATATACGTGGAACCATGTACAAAAAGCAAGACTGCCATTTCTTAGTGACACAGCCTTCTAGATATAAATTGGCAAATCATGTCTTATCGCTCTTTTTCTTCTGAAGTTTTTTTATATTATGTATAGTTTTGACTTCTTCCAAGTTGGCAACAAGCCCACGCAGGTTAAGGTAATGCATCTATCAATTCTGACCTCGTCTTCCTCAGCACTGATTTTGCGAATAATAAAATATGATGACGAGCAGTCCTAGATGAGATATCAGGCCATGAAGTGACAATATGCACTACTCCCATTGAAGCAGCAGCAGTTCGTAGAATTTCTAAACCTACTTCGCAGACTAGCAAGCAATGATAAGTGAAGTATACTGAATTATGCCATTCTGGATTACGAATTGTTTAAAGAACTCGCTAATTATTCAGGTACATATCTAGATAACGTATACAAAATCCTCCAGGACATTTTGTCTTACTGCATCAAAAGCTTTGTACAATCTAAAACCAATACGAACCACACATTACGTCCTCGTGAACTGGTAATGCTTTTTTGTTTTTTGGATCTGAGGTAGTTCCGAAATTAAATAGGGGAATGTTTTAAAAATTTAGAAGCGCCATTGGGTAGTAATTTTCTTCAGCTGTAATAATCTTTGCATTCGCATCACTGATGGAAATGATGAGCTGACGTTTTCCTTAGAGTCATTTTTTATTTGTAGCGACTTCTTTAGCAATTTTACTTGATGTTTCGCATCAATGACATCACGTGCAATCCAGGGATTTTGAGAACGCCAGCTCATGTTTCCATCAGTGATGGGAATGCAAAGATTAATACAGCTAAAACAAATTACTTTCCAGTTACGCTTCTAAAGTTTTAAAACATTCCCCTCTATAATTTCTGAACTACCTTGGATCAAAAAAACAAAAACGCATTATCAGTTCGCGAGGACGCAATGTGCAGTTCGCAAATTCCTTAAATAGAAACTTCGAATCTGTGCTCACAGCTGATGATGGCCACATGCCACAGAATAACCGCTGAATTTTCAGACCGCTGGCCATGTTAACAATAACTGAGCCAAGCGTGCTCAAGATACTGCTATCAATAGAGAAAAAAAAACGAAATGGCTCTGATAACATTCCTAACACTTTTGTATATAGGTGTCTGGAATTTAATGCGAAATACTTATAACTTATATACATAAACTTAGGAATACATATCAACTTGTCGTCTTGCTAAGGAATGGAAAATAGAGAAAGTTATTCCTGCACCTAAAACAGCAAGCAAAAATTGTGTTACAATTAGACGCCAGTATCCCTAGTATGCACCGTAGCAAAATTACTAGAACACATCATAACCAATCATGCCACCAGTTATTTAGAGCAAGAGCACACGTTATCGCCTTTCCAATATGGGTTGTACAGTGGACTTTTTCTGTGATGATGTTATTCCTAAGATCGTAGCTCGACAAAGTTTAGATATGAATGATACCTATAACCCCCCCCCCCCCCTTCCCTAAGAGCAGGGCATATCACGCTAAAATAGGAACGAAAAGTGGAGAACTCAGAGCCTGTCCAGTTGGGTTTGCTTTTGGAACAAAGCATCGATCCACAAAGACAATACTAAGGCATAACAGAAGGTACGTGACAGAGGACGCCAGAAACACACATATTCCAACGTCCTCAAGCACTGCGGCAGTTATATCGAGCATTCAGGGTGTTTGTATGAGCGGCTCAGGGAGCACTTAAAATCTCTGGGACATTAGGTGCTACCAACAAAGTTGACTTTGCATTGCCGTGACCATATTCAGAAATCAATTCTAAACGACATGAAATGTGTCCTTCGAAACAGTAATAAAATTGCGAGAGAGCAAGTGGAAGCTTTTCATATTTATAATACAGGCGCACGTGCGTTGGCAACACATATATCGCACTTCCGGGTCGTGGAACGGCGCTGTTGGAGAGATTTTAGGCATAAATCGCCGATGACGTTATTACTCTAACTAGAATATATTCATCTGCCTGAGTCAACCTTAAGTAGAAGGGAAGCGCGTCATGTGTATTAGTTTTTTAGCGTTACCTGCAACAAAAAGAAACAATGCAGGAATTAAGCCAGAATAGAAGACGTTCAAACGCCGCCTGCTGTTGTGCTGGTGATGAGTCCCTATTTGTAACCAGAGCAAACAGCACTTCAGACAATTGCATCTTTCCTCTAACCACGTCGAAGGCAGCAAAGGAAACAATTGACCTGAATACTGCCATGCCATTGTAAATGAAAAAGCACCCTCTGCAGTTCTGAGGAATGTAATGATAAGGAATTCCCCGATGACAGCAGCGCATTATTTCTCGTCCAGACGTAAAAAAAAAGAAATAATTTATCTTTCGGAATTCGTGCTCGACATCGGGGTTATACTTCTTGAGTACGCGATGAGCTTCAAACTTCCTTTTCTTTGCCGTCTTCCATCTGTCAACCACACGGATGAGCGCTTTTCTACTGTGCTTGGAGGAATAACTGCGTTACTGGTCGCTTACAAGAAGGAAATGAATTTTTTGGTTTGAAGCATTAAAGGTGACATATGATGCAAAACCACGGTTTCAGCGACTTTTGAAAAGTAAGAGTGTGCTGCTCGATGACAAAGGGAAAACCAATGTCTGACTTGGGCTCTCCCACCTTTCTTCCTTTGGCCAATATATGGCGTCATTGGTGTTTTTTCTCCCTCATCTCGCTGGATAAAAAAAGTAGGTAAAGGGATATTATCGCGTGTTTACTTTTATGCGCAGCCAGCTCTTTGTAAACGGGATCTTATTTCGAAAGGGATCACTGTCGTAAATTGGGGTGGACCGTTCCGAAGAGCTAAACAATGATAAAATCTAAAGTTCCCACTTGGGCTCCTCTTGCCGTTGAATCACATCAACAAGACCATGAAAGGACTGATGAATACAGGCTGCAAACCATATATTAAGAACAACACTCGGAACTAGTGCCTCCAAGAATACGTTCCTAAGAACATTTCGGTAAACGAATTTTTTACTGGACGGCTGAGTTTATTACTGGACGGTTTCGAATATACAGGAGCTGCAAACTAAAATCACTTATTTGACAAAAAGCGAATTCTGAAGACAGACCGCTCTTTCACAGCAGATGAAGAAGCTCCGTTCGGGCCATCAAATGCTGAAGCATGAAAAGGGCAACCCAAATTTCCTCACCCGATGCGAGCAGGAATAGTATGCTAACATTACCTTCGAACCATCAAGAACCTTACTCGCGTTTGTCTTTTCAGCGGCAGGTGGTTTCATTAAGTCATATACAATATTTTGCAGGCATATTAAGGAAACGGCACTTTAGTTGGAGGGACAGGAAAAAAATGAAATGCTTGATACTAATTACAAAATAAAAACAACCGTACCTTGACCATAGCCGGCTATTCAAAGATAGGTTTATACAATTAACAAGTGACACGTAGGGCTCGCCAGTGAATTACTGAACTAAGTTATATGATGTTGTATTGGTGTAATAAAGGGCATTAGGTGAATGGAAAGTGCTGGAATTTCTTTGGAGGAGAAATTCGAGGCCCGTTGTACCGTGCTATGTCAGTGCACGTTAAAGAACCCCAGGTGGTGGAAATTTCCGGAGCCCTCCACTACGGCGTGTCTCATAGCCTTAGTCGCTTTGGGACGTTAAACCCCATAAACCAAACCAAACCAAACCAAACCGAAAGTGCTTGAAACTACACGGTACAATAAAGCGCTATATCTACTGTGGTTGCGATTCAATGAAAATCAGTTGGCAGGTAAGCCAAAGCCTCAAACGTCTTGACTGGCGGTTTCATTAGTTCAGACCCTAGAAGACGTCGGAGAGGAAAAGAAGATGCACATTTCTGAGCATCATTACAATGTAGAAAAACATAGCGCTAGTGGCAATGAATTTCAATCGTAAACATGAGGGTCACGTGCTGGTGAAGAAGAAAACCAGCCTGTTGCAAAACCAAAAACAGTTTATTTGGGAGCCTCTCACCACAACAAAAAATCTCAGATGTCACCATTGGCTACCCTAATTTAAAAAAATGCAAGTAAATATTTCAGATAACCTGCCCGAAACACTGACGACCATTTTGAGCAAGAAAGAAATTTTCGTACATGAACTTAACCGTTCAAAACTTATTTTGCTCGCCTCTCAACTACCAGAAGAAACGAGATAAGATAATTACAACTTACTATGCGATGCCTACTTCTGTAATTTGCACTCGCTTAGATGGTTCTTTATGTTATTTCGGCGTGTTAGCGTCGCCTCTATGTACAATTTACCACAGAGAATTTAGCCGCGGACAACATTTTTCAAAACTTTATTTCTCAAATCGTAGAACAAATACAATGCTCCGCATTATTTTTAACCTTGATATCGCTGACGTCTCCGTGTATCTTGAAAGTTGTTATGCTAGGGAGGTTGCGTGCAGGTAGCGCCACCTGACCTCGGATTGCGCAATACCTGTTTGCAATGCACTGTCTAATGAGCCCGCTGAAGTGTTTTCGCAAGAATGGCTCAATATTAGCCACCGCACTTACCTACTTCGGTGAGCCAGACGCTGATGCAACAGAGCAGGTGAGTGTTATCGACCAGAAGCGTCGCTTTCATAATGCACGCCGCACATCGCAACGCAAGGCACGGGACAGGGTTGGCTTGTCATTAAGGGTTCTTGACAGTAGGCTGGTATTGCGCAGCTTCATGCCGGGTAGTTAGACGGCAGCGTTCGCTCTCAGTTCTCCACCAACTTGATTTTTGTCCTGTGACTTAACTTGTTTGAAATTGCTCTTTGTCTGAGTCTCTTTTTCTAGACTTTAATGTCAGCGCTATGCCAACACTGTGGTCGTAAAGCTGTACTACAAGCAGACGATAACCGCACTAAATTCCAGACAGAGCCTTTTTTCACTTGTTAATGCGAGTTCGAGTGTAAAATCCAATAAATGTGCACTATCCTCTCCACATATAGTGCCGCGAATCTTTGTAGTGTTTGTTTAGTCATTCTTCAAAGCTGCCGGCACGCCGTTTTGTCACTTTTTGTGGAATGCAAGACGCGACCAGATTTATCTTGATTGATAGCATCTATGCGGAGCCGCTTCTACGTTGGGCCAGATTGTTCTAGTGAACTGGACGAAAACTGTTAGCGTGAAAACAAGTTCGATCATTTACATTATCTGGCAGCTGCCTTGCTAGCACTTCTGTGTGAACATAGTTGAGGGTACAATTCCTCGGATGGATGCTTAATTGAATGTTTTAAACTTAAATTATTCATGCGAGTGCATTCAGAAGTCTTCTTGAAAATTTGGAGCACCTCTCAAATGTTGAACAGCACTGTTTTCCTACCTTAAACAGCTGCTCTTGCTTGTCTATTTCGTAATATCGCTTCTACGTGCTTTATATTTGATCTCTGTCTCCAAGACGTCTAGAAATGTCCTCTCTGCCTTTCAGTTTCTTGTATTCTCCAATTACTCTCTATTCACTAATGACCTCTACAAGGCGGCACAAAGTTTCTAAAAGTTAAAAGTGATAGGAAATGCTAACGAGGTAACTGGTGTTCTTACGGAGCGGAAGAAGTCCGCGCGTCAAAAAGTGGCGAATGCTTCCGGAGAAAAACCAGGCACCAGAAAACTCTCAAAGAAGGGAGGTAGCATTATTGCGGGTGTTCAAGAGACGCTGTCCTTTTCCAAATGCGCAACAGCAGCTAGAACGTTGGATGTATGGGGCCTTACACATGTGCAACAAATTTTCTATCGCGCATCCAAATTGGCTGGCAAGGAACTCCTGTTGATCGTGGGGGATTTCAACGCCCTCGGCCTTCACTGGGGCTATCACTTCGAGAAAGCCAAGGGATGCGAACTCTCGGAGCTCAACCCCACCTTCCATCTCAAGTTGCTCATGTATCCGGCTTGTGCCACACGTGTGAGCAACTCGGTTACCCGTCACATGTGACCTGACTAATCTCTAGTTAGGAACACTAGAGACGCCACCTGGGAGAACCTGGAGGGTTCCCCGGGAAGCGGCCACTGCCGCCTCCACATCATGCTTTTGGTGAGGGCAGCCCGCAAAAACAGGGGACAGGCCAAAATGACCAATCGGCCGCAATTTCGAACTCATACCACCACTCCCGTACAACACTCCGATGGCTATGCGGAGGGGGCACAAAAGGAAAATGAAAACTAAATGAAAAAAGAAACTATTAAAAATAATATAATAAGAGCAATAACAATAAGAACAGAAAAAAGTCAATGAAAAAATATGAAAATAAAAAAAAATTGTGCGCCAGGAAAGGCTTTCGCCTTGCAGCCCTTTAGAGAGCCAAAGTGCCACCCTGAATTTTAACCGCGCCGATTACCGTCTCCTGCTCCGCCTCCGTAGAGGCAGCATGTGGACGGCCGAAGGCCTCCACCGTTATCGTGGTGCTCCTAGTGCATTGTGCTCGAACTGCGACAGCCGTGACTCCAAACCAAGCGTAACTGCAGCTTTTCGCTTGTATATCCAGCCTTAACCAGAGCTAAACCACTGCCTAACTTTATTTTTTCTAGGAGAGCTGTCTAGGTCCTGAGGCATTTCAACCGCGAATCAAGCAGTTAGCATGAACCAGAATAATGCGAGATTTCACTATTCCTTTCTTTTTTCTTGTTTTTTCGCCTAATATGGAGAACATAATCAACTCTAATGCGCGTAATATGGAAAGCATATCCCACTCTAAATGAGGTAATGATGTAGGGCTGCATGGCGATAGGGAAGCGTCAGTCTCACAGCTGGAAATTTGAATAAAATATATTATTTAAACTTAACCCACCGCTAAAATTTTAGGGCAGACTGAAATTCCAGTTTTAATTAATGACGGCTGCTGCATCGGTTAGGACGGGGGTACCGAATTTCCACTGCGAAGATGTAGTACATGAACCATACGAAAACGTGCCTTGTTTTACCGCTGCAAGTGATGTACTCATGGTTGAACAACAGTGTTATATATTCAATTAGAGCAGTAACACGCAGTAAGTGATTGCCTTTAAATGACGTAAAAAGAAAGGATGGAAGGGAGGAAACACTAACATGCGAAGGCTCTTTTAAATTCGCCTTATGTGTACCTCTCCCATTTCGATGGCTGCAATTATAAATCTAACTACGCATTCAGTTAAAAAACTTAGTAAAGCGATGATCCCCCTGAAATTTCTTTGTTGACTTTGTGTGGCTTCATTTCGCGCCACGCGATCCTCAGAGTGTATAAAGCGAGTACATTTCAGGATACAGATAGTTCGTGTGAAATTTTGATATCGTCCACCACATCGAATCATTTCTATTCAGAAGCCCTATCAAAGTGAGCTCATGGGGCTTACCTATGTCTACAGTATCTCAAGTTCCTTTCAGAAACATTCGCTATCACTGAAGGAGTCGCACAATTCCAAGATACCAGTATTTTGGCCCTCACGAAAAGGAACATCTGACAGAAGAGGCGTCGAAATTAAATCTCGATGCGCATTTTATACATGGCCCATTTTCCTTAGTCGAGTCGCTAGAAGCAGCTTGAAAAGACTGTAGGGTAGGATAATATAGAAGCACAACAAAACATTGTTCTGTAAGCCATTTTTGGAGCTTTCTTGCGTTTACAGCTGTGTTTGGCGCACAGCAACTACATGGGAATGCGAAATTTTAGTTTAGACTTTGCCGGTGGAAATGAAAGAATATACGTGTATTCCAAAAACTTTTAATTAACAATAATATACAAATAGCCCTCCAAAGAACGAGACAGAGCTTAAGCGCATAATGTACAAAAGAGCACAATATTCGTTCCACACTGGGCTCATCGGGAGCCCTCACTGCGTACAATATCTTACATTAAAAAAAAACAATACCACGAGGCAAGTTACGAATTGCTACCGTGTTTATTCTTCTCAATTTCAGACTTTTACAAACCGCTCTCAAGTGATCAACAAAGTTCTAAAACTATTCAGCGAATGTCAAGGGTTCTATCCTAGACAGCCACCGCGACACATATTAGAAGTTTTGCTTTCATATTGAGAGCATTCAGTTCTTTTCATTTGCTGAAAAGTGGAATGTTCTCAATCTGAGGACAGTCTCAGAGCCGAGCTCCTACTGCTCGGCGTCTATGGCAAGGTCAGAGTCGATTAATAGGGTCCGTGAAAGTTTTGGGGCTGTCTTTAGATTAAAAGCGTTTGCAGTTCTGTCCCAGATGATGCTAACACATCAATTAATGGTCTTTCAGGTGCGAATGATCTTTGGCTGTTACGCATGACGGGTGATAAGGTCATCCAACAGATGTTATTGGGTGCAAGAGTCGGGAGTCGTGTTTCCGTCCTTTATGCACTATCAAAATGTTAGAATACTGTGATAGCATCCTACCCCGAAGGCTCCAATAATTACGTGCAGTCATATTCGGTAATACCCGAGAAGTTGAATCTCATCGAACTTTTTCGCCGGTCTCAACTAACTGTCAGCGAGCTAAACTTACAATTTTGATTTCGAGCTCAATAACTACATTGAATGTTTATTAAATACTTAAAATACATCTTGCGCTGTTTTCTGCGTGACTACAGGCAGCCCTTCTTCGAGCTTAATAATCGACGCACAAATTCCAGTACTATTGTCGATCGATGCTATACCTAAAGGCCATCTGCGTTCAGGCTCCAGAATGAAACCTGCGTGACATTTAGGCCATTCAGTCGGCCGTCTTCCATCCCCTTTGCCTCTGGTGGTTTCCATGACCTTTCGAGCGGAACACATGGCGCCGTTTGCCGGCCCACTCACAACTGCGGACTCCTTTCGTATCGAGCTCTTTGCAGGATCCCGACGAGTGCATAGCCAGTCATATGTGGTCCAATATGTCCTTTGAAAAGACGCGTGGCTGTATTGCGGCTAGTTTATTTGGCTTGCGGCGCAATATAGGTCTGCGACTGGCTCCATATTGAGGCACACTCCTGATGTGCCGCCAAACACTTGACTGCCTCTAAGTAGAGTCAGTGGTATAATAGTTCAATTCCTGGACGTTATGTGTGTCTTGCCGGCGGTTTGAAAATTCTTACCACAGGCTGCTTCTCATCCCTGACTCAAGTACTTCGAAATTAGTCCCTCTTATATTCGTGATCAGTAGTGTAGCTGCAGAAGGATGCTCTAAGCCGCAGTTCTTTCAATACTTCATTGTGATCGAAGTTGCAGTGATAAAGCAACGAAAGGCTTCTCTGACTAGCTACCCATTTCCAACAACCCAGCTAGCTTCCACATCTCGCCGCTGGAAGAGGCCGTCTGTAGCTTTCGGTTACATTGATGTTCCCTCTGTGCACACTTGTCATGACCCATGGTTATTTTTCGGTGGTTTCCGGTGAGTGGTCCTGCTCTTGTTTTTATATTGCGATTAAATTTCAGGTAGCATATTATTACGTCTTGTTTCATATTCTGTTTCTTCTAGTCTGCTTTCATTTCATAAGCACGTACCATGCAACATCAGTATTTATACACGCTGCATTCTCTTTAGACGACTGTCAAGCTTTCTTCTGAGGTATAGAACCTAATACACAGCATAGTTCCGATTACCCAAGTGTGATACATAATCCTTCCATGAAAACCGTTTCCTGAGCCGTACTAAACTGCATGCACACTCAGGGATATTCACATATCTTTCTGCCTATCTGCTGTCAAAAGTATTTTCTATATATATGAGATCGCTGAGTACTTACACAGATGGAGTAATGAACAATCTAATGTGAAATTTCCCGCCTATCTTAAACTGGTTCTACAACACTGTTTAAAGGTGTAGTACGCCTCAGTAGAATTCCTTAGAGGCTTCATTTTCGTTTTATTCGGCGTATTAGCGCAGGTGAGCTCAGTGTCACTCATAGACAGCCCGGATTTGATTTCGTTTAGCTTTGGTGCATGGGGATTGACGCTTCAAAGCACTTAACTTATGAACGACGCTAATGGAGGCCTCCAGATAGTTTCTACTATACGGGGTTCTTTAAAGGGGCCCAGAAACACAATCTTAGTTAACTGTTTTGCCTGTTGATTGCATACAGTGAGTTATAATGGTGCTATTAGCGTCGGTAACACCGCGTATATTACGTTTTTTAATATTTTAATGTCCCCCCAAAAACAACTTCATCGCTCTGATGGTGTCGCCACACAGTGGCGGGTTTTTAGCAGCGGATATGACACCACCTGGCGCGAGCTTGATGACCGGACAAACAGTAAATATACTGCAAATTGTGTGAATAAATAGAGAAACATTTTGTCACCTGTCTGCGTTTTATATTATATCAACAAAGACAATTTGTTTGTCTTAGATAAAAGCCCTGCAAGGCAAGTAAAATAAAAATACACCACCAGGGGCGCTCTGGCATGGAAACAACGCTGCCAGTCTCACAGAGAGCAGGCAACCATGGAGTACAAACTTCCGCGACGTGCTCTGGCTGGCTGTTTTGATTGGTTGCGCCACGTGCCGTCATTGGGAGAGCGAAATAGGAGTGGGTAGCCCCGCCAAAATCGAGTTGAGGGCAGCGTTTTGTTTGCTTGTATTTTGAAATTTCTTCACTGAATAACTCCCGTTCCTGTGCATCGATTCCTGTAATTCTTTTTAAGTCAGCATCTGTGTGACATAAAGAACCCACCTGAAGTATAGCCGGTATTCCCCCAGGCAGTGTCTCGCAGCCCCTTTAAGGTGCACTGATATCGCACAGTACGTGGGCCTCTAGCATTTCGCTGCCATTGAAACAGGACTGCTGCGGGAACCTGCAATTGACGATTGGCAGTAAGAGGGTGCACGTGTCTTCATAGTCTTCCATATTTCCTTTGCATCAACCTATCTTAACGCCCTTAGGAAAAAAAAAGTACAGTAACCTTAGAAAGACAAAGCGTTGCTGCGTGCTACTGTCCTTCCATGAAATTTTCTGACCTTTTTGAGCTGCTTTGCTACCTAGTCAACATAATTACAGTTTTCCTATATACTGTTACGTGCTTAGCACGCACGGGGGGTTATTCACAGAGGGGATCGGTCGGAGCAGGATGGAAGCAGGAAGCCTACCAGCGTCCCTCAGCTCTTTTTCTTCCTTTTTCTCTGCTGGTCCTTCATCTTCTGCTTCTTCCGTCGAGGCTCTGTGCAAGCACGTGACATTTCCCTCCTCGCAGACGAAGCCCGTCGGGCGAGTTAAATAGACCGTCTGGGATGGAATCGCTTGAGGCGGGCTACATGCACCACCTGAGACTGGCGTGACCGTCGACCACTAGCAGTTAGTCGCGATATAACGTAATTAACGTCACTAATGCACTCCAACACAACAAACGGTCCAGTGTAGTGGGATAGCAGTTTCTGACACAGACCACGCTTGCGTAGAGGGGTCCACAACCACACAATGTCACCAGGAACATAACAAACTTCTTGGTGTTGGACGTCGTAGCGGTTCTTGGAACGCTCTTGCGAAGATAAAATTCGAACACGGGCAAGCTGGCGAGCTTCTTCAGCTCTGCAGAGTGTGGTCGCAAGAGAAGGTTCGTCGTGGATGAAAAATGGTAGAATGGTGTCAAGGCCACAGCGAGGCGACCGGGCATAGAGCAGGTAAAAGGGGCTGTAGCCAGTTGTCTCATGTTGCGCTGTGTTGTATGCATGAGTAATGAACGGGAGGACGCCATCCCAGTCCTTATGATCTGCAGCGACGTACATAGCAAGCATGGTGGTGAGCGTCCGATTAGTGCGTTCTACCACACCGTTCGTTTGGGGATGATATGGCGTGGAGTGGCGAAAACTGCAGCTGCTGAGGCGGAGAAGTTCTTCAACAACGTCCGCTGTAAATTGGCGTCCACGATCGCTAATGAGAACTGCAGGAGGGCCATGCCGAAGAATGACGAAACGAAGTAAGAAGTTAGATACTTCAGACGCAGTAGCAGCTGGTATCGCGGCTGTCTCACAATAACGGGTTAAGTGGTCTACGCACACAAGAATCCATCGATTTCCTTTCGAGGACCGTGGGAAAGGTCCAAGGAGGTCAATGCCAACTTGCTCAAACGGGGCTGTTGGAGGTGTGATTGGCCGCAGTTTGCCAGGTGGACTTGAAGTCGGCAGCTTAAAGCGCTGGCATTGCACACAGCTGGCTACATAGTGCTGGATGGTTGAACGCATGTTAGGCCAGTAAAATCGTTGCTGTGTGCGGTGGAGTGTGCGTGTCACTCCCAAGTGCCCAGACGTGGCGTCGTCGTGCATCATTTCAAGAACTGTGATGCGTAGGTTTTCGGGTACGAAAACCTACGTACGAAAAGCATGCGTGCTCCTCCAGAAGCAAAATTCTTCTTATAAAGCAAACCGTCGCGAATGCAAAAAGTATTCTTTACAGAATCTTGAGCGGCATCAAACAAAGAGGTTAATGTTTGGTCCTTGCGTTGTTCAGTTCGGAAAACTTGAAGATCGGGGAAGGCTTGTGAAAGTGACGCCAAGTATTCATCAAAGTTGTCTGCGTCGTCATCAGTCGTTTGAAGCGGCAAACGGGAAAGACAATCGGCATCTGAGTGTTTACGGCCGCTTTTATGCACCACAGTGAAATTAAATTCTTGTAGGCGCAAAGCCCATCGAGCAAGCCGGCCACAGGGGTCACGAAGACTCACTAGCCAGCAAAGCGAGTGGTGGTCGGTGACGACGGTGAAAGCATTCCCGTACAGATAGGAGCGGAAGCGTTGTACAGCGAAAACAACGGCGAGACATTCTTGCTCAGTAACCGTGTAATTTCTTTCGCTCTTACTCAATGACCGGCTGGCATATGCTACCACGTGCTGATCGTGACCATGGCGTTGTATAAGTACAGCGCCGATACCGATACCACTTGCATCAGTATGCACTTCAATTGGTGCAGATGGGCAGAAGTGGCGTAGGATGGGGCCCGAGGTCAAAAGAAATTTCAGATGTCGGAAAGCTGCGTCACATTCGCTGGTCCAATTGAACGGTGCATCTTTATGCAGCAAACACGTCAGTGGGTAAGCGATGTCCGCAAACCGAGCTATAAAACGTCGAAAGTACGAGCAGAGCCCTAAAAAACTCTGCAGCTCTTTCACTGATTGAGGCACCGTAAAACTTTTGACAGCTTCAATTTTCTTTGGATCTGGTCGAACACCTTCTTTATCAACTAAATGACCAAGAACAATTGTTTCACGGTTCCCAAAATGACATTTCTTGGAATTGAGGATAAGGCCAGCTCGTGCCATGCAATCAAGCACAATATCCAGGCGGCTGTTGTGCTCACTAAACGTTTTGCCAAAAATTACAACGTCGTCCAAATAACATAAACAAATTTGCCACTTAAGGCCACGCAGGATTGTATCCATGAACCGCTCGAATGTTGCAGGTGCGTTACATAATCCGAAAGGCATAACGTTAAACTCGTAAAGTCCGTCTGGTGTTATGAATGCCGTTTTTTCCCTATCTGCAGCGTGCATGGGGATTTGCCAGTAGCCGGATCTCAAATCAATAGAAGAAAAGTATGAAGCGGAGTGCAGACAATCAATTGCGTCATCTATACGTGGAAGCGGGTAGACGTCCTTCTTCGTGGCCGTATTTAAGCGACGGTAGTCAACACAGAACCTCCATGTGCCATCTTTTTTCTTCACAAGGATAACTGGAGCTGCCCAAGGACTTGAAGACTCTCGAATTATGCCTCGCTTTAGCATCTCTTGAACTTGGTCATCTATTAACTTACGTTCAGTGGCTGAGACTCGATAGGGCTTCTGGCGTATAGGAGGTGCGGAGCCGGTGTTGATCGTGTGATGAATACGACTGGTAGGCGGTGGTGTAGAATCGTCTTTGGCAAAGTCGAACACGAACACGTGCTTCAGAAGGAGTTCCACTAGAGTGCGACGCTCGGTTGTGGGAAGAGCCTGATTAATCATAGCCTTAACTTGGGTCTCCATATCTCTTTTCACGTGCTGCTCACTGACAGAGTTGGTTAACGTCGCGACGGAACCTGACACACCTTCCTCGAAACGGGCGAGTTTGAGGCCCCGGGGCAACACAGCTGGCTCTTCAGAGTGGTTCACTGTCCACAGCTCAGTACGGCCTCTCACCACGGGAACGACGCAACGAGGCACGACGATACTCTTCTTAGAGCAGGCGAGTGTCGTAGGCTCTACCACAGCTTCAAAAGGTTCGCACTGATTGTGAATAGAGAAAACCCGCACGAATGCTGCGGAGAAAGCTGGTACAATAGTGTCTTCTTCCACCGCAAATGCGCCAAAATCCGGTGTCGAGTTATCCACAAGAGCTGAAAGTAGTGAAGAATTCAAAGCAATTTCTCCCGTACGACAGTCTAAAGTTGCACCACACTCTTGCAGAAAATCAATTCCAAGAATCACATCATGCGTTGACCGTGGTAGCACTGCGAATTCTGTTCTAAACGTTAGACCACCAATAACAACATCCGAAGCACACACACCAAGTGGAACCAAAGGTTCACCACCGACACCACGGAATAACGCTGCACGGTCACCACTAAACATCACTTTCCTACCTAAACGGTTCTTAAACCTCAAACTCATAACGGATACGGTAGCACCAGTGTCCACAAGAGCCATTGTTTTCACACCATCAATAAACACTTCCAGTTTGTTCTTCAACATAAACACGGGCAGAGGTATATTTGACGTCATCGACTCGCCGGCGGCCTCACCTCCATTGGCCGCGCCTCCTAGTTTCCCGGAGGCGGAGGGGATGCACGACGTC
Source organism: Amblyomma mixtum (assembly GCF_055824585.1). Taxonomy (NCBI): domain Eukaryota; kingdom Metazoa; phylum Arthropoda; class Arachnida; order Ixodida; family Ixodidae; genus Amblyomma; species Amblyomma mixtum. Next base: position 100,945,654 of record NC_143019.1, on the reverse strand, counting down.
GAGGAGAAGGTGACCGCCGTTGGCGCTGAGGTGGCGGCGTCACACTGCGGTCAGATGCAGGTGATGAACTCCGCAAAGTGCTCGGACGGTATGGGTCCCAAGCGGACGTTGAGGGTCGCTGCTGCGCGGTGTGCACTTGTCCGTAAGTAGGCGCCGGGGGTTGGCAGTCTTGAGAAGTCGGGAAACGACGGCGGCAATATCTGGCGATATGCCCTGCAATGCCACACCGGTAGCACGAAGGTTGAGAGCGCCAGCGACCGGCATAAAAGTCCTGGCGAACAAAGTCGCGACGTTGGCTGGAGCCAGGATCTCTCTGCTGACGAACAACGTCTTCTGGGTAGGTGGGCGGCCTCCTTACCGCCGGCTGGTGGCCATAACGTTGGGCAATGTTCCGATCGTTCATGGGCAAAGTGCTGTTAGGTTGAGCCCACGGAGTCGACAGGGCGGCAACATCTTCCTCCGGTGCAGAACTGTGCCGCAGATATTCTGTGCGGCAGAAGGTGTCCCGGGATCTGGACAATTCCTCGCGCACAATCTCTCGAATCATATCAGCCATAGAATTTTGAGGACAGGCTTCAACACTGGCTATAGAGGTGACATTGGCCAATCTTCCGAATTTAGGGGTAATTCGACGCAGCTTAAGAGCTTCAAATGTTCTGCAGTGTTTTATAACGTCAGCGGTGGTGCTCAGGCTCTCTTTACTAATCAGGAAATTGTAAACATCTTCCGCAATTCCTTTTAGAAGGTGGCCGACTTTGTCTTCTTCAAGCATACTGGAGTTAACTAGCTTGCATAACTTTAGGATGGCTTCGATGTATGCCGTGCAAGTTTCTCCGGGTACTTGCGCGCGGTGAAGCAATGTCTGTTCCGCACGTTTCTTTGTTGCCGATTCATCCCCAAAATTTTTCTTGATTTCGGTCGTAAAGGTTGCCCATGAACTCAGTGTATCCTCATGATTGTCGAACCAATCAAGGGCAGTGGCGGCAAGGAAAAACACCACGTTAGCCAGTTTGGTAGCAGCGTTCCAGCGATTGTATTTGCTCACCCGCTCGTAGTGTTTCAGCCACTCGTCAACGTCCTCTTCAGGTTTTCCAAAAAATGTGCGGGGCTCTCGGTAATGTGGCCAGTTGTTCGCTGTGGATGTCCCGGGTTGCTCGGCATTGTCGTCTCCAGGCATGTCCGATGGCAGTGGTGGGAAGCCTGCGAGTCTACGGCTCCTTCGGTAGATGGAATGCTCCGTGGTCGATACCCGGCACCTCTCACCAAACTGTTACGTGCTTAGCACGCACGGGGGGTTATTCACAGAGGGGATCGGTCGGAGCAGGATGGAAGCAGGAAGCCTACCAGCGTCCCTCAGCTCTGTGAATAACCCCCCGTGCGTGCTAAGCACGTAACAATACTTTAAATGTGCTATTTGCCTGCATCTTCTCCGTGCCTCGTATGTTGGATTTTTTCTTCATCAAAAAGGGTGCCCTGGTGCGATGGCTATTTCGGGAGCAAGCCACAGAATGCACTTGGTAATCGAATAAGGTTTCCACCCAATGAACCAATCTAGCAACAACATGTTTGTCTTGGGGCTGGTGCTTTTTTACCAATGGCACTAAAGAATGAAATCCACGAGGTCAAAAATGAATGTTCCCACTGTGTAGAGATGCATGGTCAGCCACAGGAAAATAAAAAGTTGTGCAAAAAATATTGTTATGTGGCGGCACCGAAGAAGGAAGCGTGATGAACGATGGAAAAGAAGAGATTTAAAAGCCGCTGGTCTAGCGCGAGCGGTCTGTGACGCGCCACTGTCAGCTTCGTCTTCTTCGTAACATTACCCGGGGCCATCGAGCGATCGTCCTGATCGTAAACAGATGAAGACATCGACGAAGCGATGCGCGATACGGTGATGGGAAAAGAAATGGCAAGCTGGTGAAGCGCTGGCCGCCACGGTGAATGAGACGACGGGCGAATGAGTCCCGGTCCACGAAGCATCCGGGTCGTAGGGTGCCAGGAGCTGACGGCCGAGGTCCTTGGACGCACCGAGGGGCAGGGGCAGGGGAGCGATGTCCTCACGTATGGGCAGGGTCTTGGGTCGGTCGGGTCATTCTGGTCGCAGCAACGTCGTCAGTTCGTCATGTTCGACGGGCTAGGGCACAGGTTGGGCGGGCAGGGGCACGGCTTGGCGGGCAGACCATGTACGCACGGCCGACGTCCATGGCAGGAGCAAGACGCCGAAGCTCTGAGACCAGGATGGCGATGAAGGGATCCCTGCACCTCACACCAAATGTTACGTGGAGGCCAGCCGAAGAATTAGGCGTGATGAACGATGGACAAGAGATGGTTTAATGCCCGTTGGCCTAGCGGGAGCGCTCCGTCCCGCGCTACTGCCAGCTTCGTGTTCTTCGTAACAATATCTTAATCAACCTATAAACGCAAAGTAAAGGCGCTAGGAAAAAATTATTTATTTGCGCTGTCACTTATAACGTCACAGTAATGTAGTAATTTCGGCGTATTATGTACAAGTTACATATGCTAGCAAGAAGCATCAGTACTTAACAGATTACAAAAGTTTGCATCGAAATGGCGCCTGAGACATAAGGCAAACACTGCATTGACGCAACGGGAAAAAGAAATTTTTTTCTTCGGAAAAAAGGCGACGCACAGCATATTTAGGCATACTCAAGTGGTGCACAGCCTACTCAGGTGCAGTTCTAATGACGAGCCTACTGGTAGGTGGCGTATCTGGTCGCCACGTTTGAGGAGCAAAAAAAATGTGTACCTTTTGCAGACAAATATATCTACATGTTTTCAGTGGTCACAATGTGTACTACTAAGGCCTGCTATGTCCTTAATTGTGATGCTTCCTGAATAATATTTTTGCCAATTCACGCCTCGGAGCCAGGTTAAAGAAACTCGCTTGACTCACGCGAATACAAACTACCTTGAATGATAATTCCTACCGGTCGGCGTATTTGCTACGATGGACCTTTCTGTTCCCGCTAGAGGTCAGCGTGTTTTGAAAATTGAGTTTTTCAATATTATTTTCCACAAATCGCAGTTGCTTTTACCCTGGGAAATGCGATTTACCACTCCTGTGCGCAACGGCAAACAGTTTTCGGAATATCGCACCTGCATTACACATAGCAAGCTACTTAAAAAAAAAACTATGACTGGCGAGGTACACGCATGCTAAGCGCTCCTATATTTACTTAGCAAAGATGGAAACATGAACACCTAGATTTTTGAAATCTAAGGTACGACGAAATCTGGACTTATTGGGAAATGATTTTGTATTTCTCCGTCGAAGCAAACGCCGACCAAAGTTTAACGTGGAAGACAAACCAAATAAACAACGATTTCCAGGCGTTGTGGGCAAGATTTCGATCGCTGTGTTCGACCATGTCCGCGTAGACCAGAGCGGGAATTTTGAAAGGTCTTTTAAAAGCACACGAAGGACATGAAAACAAGTACATAGTTTCGTGCGGGCTTCCCGAGCACAACTTATCGACATAGCTTCAAAACTGCTGGAATGGTGCTTCCGTCATCGCGAAGGAAAGAAACAGCCCTTGAAGGGAATACGTTAAGTCACTGTCGAATCAGTCCGCAAAGATAACACCTAATCACAACGAGCGTAATCTTCCGTCAATGCACAATTATTTGAACTGATTTAAACAGCGCTTTTTAAGCTTATTTCGCAATTAACAAGGTTCTGTATAGAAGCCGAATGCGTCGTCAAATATTTACCCAAACTTTTGGTGGGCTTTAATTTTTCGCGGTGCAAAATGGGCTAAGCATTTTTACCCGGGGGAAAACGCGCTCCAAGAAAGCGAAAAAAAATTATCTCGCACAAAGAAAAAATAACTAATCGCAACGGCCCAAGTATGGTTTGTAGGATTAGGATAAGTTAAAGAACTTCTCTCTGAAACATCATTGCAAGAAGAGTGAACAGATAGAAGTGGCCAGCAGTATTGGCTATGGGTACTGCAGCCTTGTCATGATACAGAGGCCACAGTGTAACGACCTTCATACGCCTCAGAAGAGATTCGTAAATAAAGCAAAAGTTTCTTAGGCTTAGGCGCGTTGGTAATACATGAAAACTAAATAAACATATCGCAGAAACGAAAAAGACGCCGACGACCAGAAAGGAAAAGTCCCAATGCTGTTTGTTCAAGCGCAGTTAGACTATATCATCATGGCATTAGGAAAAAACAAGAGGCAAATTTTACTGTATACTGCAGCTCATATTGTAGTCAGTTTAGTCGCTTTCAGATCGTTACGATACCCCAAGGTTTAGAAGTGGATGCGCCTCTGCTAATTTTGGCAGAGATGTTCCTCCAGCATGTGCCTTGAAGCAGTTCAGGGAATAATAACATATCCTCCCCATGCCTCAGAAAAACTGAATATTGCACTGAAAGAGAGAGAAACAGCATACAAATATAGCGGACACTTACGCTCTACATTAAGGATATGACGAGATAGCGTAATGGGTTAATTCGCATGCATGCGGAAAATTTTTCCTTGCTTTACATTCATAGATACCTGCGAGTCATCTACCCCTCCTGTCGCAGTGGTTCAGCGATGTGCCACTGCATTGCGATGGCAGGAACTCCCAGCGGGGGGTTTGTGCGGCCCATGTTGCTTTTGCAGAGCTATTATCACTAATTTAACTGCCACATGTCACGGTGGGAAGTTTGCTCACTATCAGGTGCGCAGGTACTCATAACGCCGCCAGATCACGTGGCCTAGCCAGTTCGCCTCCCTCTTAGGTTGCTATCTGGTGACCACGCGCAAGAGCCATGGACGTCATTTACAACGCCGACAATCTAGGAGGGAGGCGAACTGGCTAGGCCTAGATTACTATCTAGTGACCACGCCCCAGAGCCATGCACGTCATTTACAACGCCGACAATCTAGGAGGGAGGCGAACTGGCTAGGCATAGGTTGCTATCTAGTGACCACGCGCCAGAGCCATGCACGTCATTTACAACGGTGACAATCTTGGAGGGAGGCGAACTGGCTAGGCCTAGGTTGCCATCTAGTCACCACGCGCCAGAGCCATGCACGTCATTTACGACGCCGACAATCTAGGAGGGAGGCGAACTGGCTAGGCCTAGGTTGCTATCTAGTGACCACGCGCCAGAGCCATGCACGTCATTTACAACGCCGACAATCTAGGAGGGAGGCGAACTGGCTAGGCATAGGTTGCTATCTAGTGACCACGCGCCAGAGCCATGCACGTCATTTACAACGCCGACAATCTAGGAGGGAGGCGAACTGGCTAGGCATAGGTTGCTATCTAGTGACCACGCGCCAGAGCCATGCACGTCATTTACAACGCCGACAATCTAGGAGGGAGGCGAACTGGCTAGGCATAGGTTGCTATCTAGTGACCACGGGCCAGAGCCATGCACGTCATTTACAACGCTGACAATCTTGGAGGGAGGCGAACAGGCTAGGCCTAGGTTGCTATCTGCTGACCACGCCCCAGATCCATGCACGTCATTTACAACGCCGACAATCTGGGAGGGAGGCGAACTGGCTAGGCATAGGTTGCTATCTAGTGACCACGCGCCAGAGCCATGCACGTCATTTACAACGCCGACAATCTAGGAGGGAGGCGAACTGGCTAGGCATAGGTTGCTATCTAGTGACCACGCGCCAGAGCCATGCACGTCATTTACAACGCCGACAATCTAGGAGAAGAGGCAACTGGCGAGGCCTAGGTTGCTACCTGGTGACCACGCGACGGAGCCATGCACGTCATTTACGACGCCGACAATCTAGGAGGGAGGCGAACTGGCTAGGCCTAGGTTGCTATCTAGTGACCACGAGCCAGAGCCATGCACGTCATTTACAACGCCGACAATCTAGTAGGGAGGCGAACTGGCTAGCCATAGGTTGCTATCTAGTGACCACGCGCCAGAGCCAAGCACGTCATTTACAACGCTGACAATTTTGGAGGGAGGCAAACTGGCTAGGCCTAGGTTCCTACCTAGTGACCACGCACCAGAGCCATGCACGTCATTTACAACGCTGACAATCTGGGAGGGAGGCGAACTGGCTAGGCCTATGTTGCCATCTGGTGACCACGCGCCAGAGCCATGCTCGTCATTTACAACGCCGACAATCTTGGAGGGAGGCGAACTGGCTAGGCCTAGGTTGCTATCTAGTGACCACGCGCCGGTGCCATGCACGTCATTTACAACGCCAACTATCTAGGAGGAGAGGCAACTGGCTAGGCCTAGGTTTCTATCTAGTGACCACGCGCCAGAGCCATGCACGTCATTTACAACGCCGACAATCTAGGAGGGAGGCGAACTGGCTAGGCCTAGGCAGCTATCTAGTGACCACGCGCCAGAGCCATGCACGTCATTTACAACGCCGAAAATCTAGGAGGGAGGCGAACTGGCTAGGCATAGGTTGCTATGTAGTGACCACGCGCCCGAGCCATGCACTTCATTTACAATGCTGAAAATCTGGGAGGTAGGCGAACTGGCCAGGCCTAGGTTGCCATCTGGTGACCACGCGCCAGATCCATGCACGTCATTTACAACGACGACAATCTTGGAGGGAGGCGAACTGGCTAGGCCTAGGTTGCTATCTAGTGACCACGCGCCAGAGCCATGCACGTCATTTACAACGCTGACAATCTTGGAGGGAGGCGAACTAGCTAGGCCTAGGTTGCCATCTAGTCACCACGCGCCAGAGCTATGCACGTCATTTACGACGCCGACAATCTAGGAGGGAGGCGAACTGGCTAGGCCTAGGTTGCTATCTAGTTACCACGCGCCAGAGCCATGCACGTCATTTACAACGCCGACAATCTAGGAGGGAGGCGAACTGGCTAGGCATAGGTTGCTATCTAGTGACCACCCGCCAGAGCCATGCACGTCATTTACAACGCTGACAATCTTGGAGGGAGGCGAACAGGCTAGGCCTAGGTTGCTATCTGCTGACCACGCGCCAGATCCATGCACGTCATTTACAACGCCGACAATCTAGGAGGGAGGCGAACTGGCTAGGCAAAGGTTGCTATCTAGTGACCACGCGCCAGATCCATGCACGTCATTTACAACGCCGACAATCTAGGAGGGAGGCGAACTGGCTAGGCATAGGTTGCTATCTGCTGACCACGCGCCAGATCCATGCACGTCATTTACAACGCCGACAATCTTGGAGGGAGGCGAACAGGCTAGGCCTAGGTTGCTATCTGCTGACCACGCGCCAGATCCATGCACGTCATTTACAACTCCGACAATCTTGGAGGGAGGCGAACAGGCTAGGCCTAGGTTGCTATCTGCTGACCACGCGCCAGATCCATGCACGTCATTTACAACGCCGACAATCTTGGAGGGAGGCGAACAGGTTAGGCCTAGGTTGCTATCTGCTGACCACGCGCCAGATCCATGCACGTCATTTACAACGCCGACAATCTTGGAGGGAGGCGAACAGGCTAGGCCTAGGTTGCTATCTGCTGACCACGCGCCAGATCCATGCACGTCATTTACAACGCCGACAATCTTGGAGGGAGGCGAACAGGCTAGGCCTAGGTTGCTATCTGCTGACCACGCGCCAGAGCCATGCACGTCATTTACAACGCCGACAATCTTGGAGGGAGGCGTACAGGCTAGGCCTAGGTTGCTATCTGCTGACCACGCGCCAGATCCATGCACGTCATTTACAACGCCGACAATCTTGGAGGGAGGCGAATAGGCTAGGCCTAGGTTGCTATCTGCTGACCACGCGCCAGAGCCATGCACGTCATTTACAACGCCGACAATCTTGGAGGGAGGCGAACAGGCTAGGCATAGGTTGCTATCTGCTGACCACGCGCCAGATCCATGCACGTCATTTACAACGCCGACAATCTTGGAGGGAGGCGAACTGGATAGCCATAGGTTGCTATCTAGTGACCACGCGCCAGAGCCAAGCACGTCATTTACAACGCTGACAAATTTGGAGGGAGGCAAACTGGCTAGGCCTAGGTTGCTACCTAGTGACCACGCACCAGAGCCATGCACGTCATTTACAACGCTGACAATCTGGGAGGGAGGCGAACTGGCTAGGCCTATGTTGCCATCTGGTGACCACGCGCCAGAGCCATGCTCGTCATTTACAACGCCGACAATCTTGGAGGGAGGCTTACTGGCTAGGCCTAGGTTGCTATCTAGTGACCACGCGCCGGTGCCATGCACGTCATTTACAACGCGAACTATCTAGGAGGAGAGGCAACTGGCTAGGCCTAGGTTTCTATCTAGTGACCACGCGCCAGAGCCATGCACGTCATTTACAACGCCGACAATCTAGGAGGGAGGCAAACTGGCTAGGCATAGGTTGCTATCTAGTGACCACCCGCCAGAGCCATGCACGTCATTTACAACGCTGACAATCTTGGAGGGAGGCGAACAGGCTAGGCCTAGGTTGCTATCTGCTGACCACGCGCCAGATCCATGCACGTCATTTACAACGCCGACAATCTAGGAGGGAGGCGAACTGGCTAGGCATAGGTTGCTATCTAGTGACCACGCGCCAGATCCATGCACGTCATTTACAACGCCGACAATCTAGGAGGGAGGCGAACTGGTTAGGCATAGGTTGCTATCTGCTGACCACGCGCCAGATCCAGGCACGTCATTTACAACGCCGACAATCTTGGAGGGAGGCGAACAGGCTAGGCCTAGGTTGCTATCTGCTGACCACGCGCCAGATCCATGCACGTCATTTACAACGCCGACAATCTTGGAGGGAGGCGAACAGGCTAGGCCTAGGTTGCTATCTGCTGACCACGCGCCAGATCCATGCACGTCATTTACAACGCCGACAATCTTGGAGGGAGGCGAACAGGTTAGGCCTAGGTTGCTATCTGCTGACCACGCGCCAGATCCATGCACGTCATTTACAACGCCGACAATCTTGGAGGGAGGCGAACAGGCTAGGCCTAGGTTGCTATCTGCTGACCACGCGCCAGATCCATGCACGTCATTTACAACGCCGACAATCTTGGAGGGAGGCGAACAGGCTAGGCCTATGTTGCCATCTGGTGACCACGCGCCAGAGCCATGCTCGTCATTTACAACGCCGACAATCTTGGAGGGAGGCTTACTGGCTAGGCCTAGGTTGCTATCTAGTGACCACGCGCCGGTGCCATGCACGTCATTTACAACGCGAACTATCTAGGAGGAGAGGCAACTGGCTAGGCCTAGGTTTCTATCTAGTGAGCACGCGCCAGAGCCATGCACGTCATTTACAACGCCGACAATCTAGGAGGGAGGCAAACTGGCTAGGCATAGGTTGCTATCTAGTGACCACCCGCCAGAGCCATGCACGTCATTTACAACGCTGACAATCTTGGAGGGAGGCGAACAGGCTAGGCCTAGGTTGCTATCTGCTGACCACGCGCCAGATCCATGCACGTCATTTACAACGCCGACAATCTAGGAGGGAGGCGAACTGGCTAGGCATAGGTTGCTATCTAGTGACCACGCGCCAGATCCATGCACGTCATTTACAACGCCGACAATCTAGGAGGGAGGCGAACTGGTTAGGCATAGGTTGCTATCTGCTGACCACGCGCCAGATCCATGCACGTCATTTACAACGCCGACAATCTTGGAGGGAGGCGAACAGGCTAGGCCTAGGTTGCTATCTGCTGACCACGCGCCAGATCCATGCACGTCATTTACAACGCCGACAATCTTGGAGGGAGGCGAACAGGCTAGGCCTAGGTTGCTATCTGCTGACCACGCGCCAGATCCATGCACGTCATTTACAACGCCGACAATCTTGGAGGGAGGCGAACAGGTTAGGCCTAGGTTGCTATCTGCTCACCACGCGCCAGATCCATGCACGTCATTTACAACGCCGACAATCTTGGAGGGAGGCGAACAGGCTAGGCCTAGGTTGCTATCTGCTGACCACGCGCCAGATCCATGCACGTCATTTACAACGCCGACAATCTTGGAGGGAGGCGAACAGGCTAGGCCTAGGTTGCTATCTGCTGACCACGCGCCAGAGCCATGCACGTCATTTATAACGCCGACAATCTTGGAGGGAGGCGTACAGGCTAGGCCTAGGTTGCTATCTGCTGACCACGCGCCAGATCCATGCACGTCATTTACAACGCCGACAATCTTGGAGGGAGGCGAATAGGCTAGGCCTAGGTTGCTATCTGCTGACCACGCGCCAGAGCCATGCACGTCATTTACAACGCCGACAATCTTGGAGGGAGGCGAACAGGCTAGGCATAGGTTGCTATCTGCTGACCACGCGCCAGATCCATGCACGTCATTTACAACGCCGACAATCTTGGAGGGAGGCGAACTGGATAGCCATAGGTTGCTATCTAGTGACCACGCGCCAGAGCCAAGCACGTCATTTACAACGCTGACAAATTTGGAGGGAGGCAAACTGGCTAGGCCTAGGTTGCTACCTAGTGACCACGCACCAGAGCCATGCACGTCATTTACAACGCTGACAATCTGGGAGGGAGGCGAACTGGCTAGGCCTAGGTTGCCATCTGGTGACCACGCGCCAGATCCATGCACGTCATTTACAACGACGACAATCTTGGAGGGAGGCGAACTGGCTAGGCCTAGGTTGCTATCTAGTGACCACGCGCCAGAGCCATGCACGTCATTTACAACGCTGACAATCTTGGAGGGAGGCGAACTAGCTAGGCCTAGGTTGCCATCTAGTCACCACGCGCCAGAGCTATGCACGTCATTTACGACGCCGACAATCTAGGAGGGAGGCGAACTGGCTAGGCCTAGGTTGCTATCTAGTGACCACGCGCCAGAGCCATGCACGTCATTTACAACGCCGACAATCTAGGAGGGAGGCGAACTGGCTAGGCATAGGTTGCTATCTAGTGACCACCCGCCAGAGCCATGCACGTCATTTACAACGCTGACAATCTTGGAGGGAGGCGAACAGGCTAGGCCTAGGTTGCTATCTGCTGACCACGCGCCAGATCCATGCACGTCATTTACAACGCCGACAATCTAGGAGGGAGGCGAACTGGCTAGGCAAAGGTTGCTATCTAGTGACCACGCGCCAGATCCATGCACGTCATTTACAACGCCGACAATCTAGGAGGGAGGCGAACTGGCTAGGCATAGGTTGCTATCTGCTGACCACGCGCCAGATCCATGCACGTCATTTACAACGCCGACAATCTTGGAGGGAGGCGAACAGGCTAGGCCTAGGTTGCTATCTGCTGACCACGCGCCAGATCCATGCACGTCATTTACAACTCCGACAATCTTGGAGGGAGGCGAACAGGCTAGGCCTAGGTTGCTATCTGCTGACCACGCGCCAGATCCATGCACGTCATTTACAACGCCGACAATCTTGGAGGGAGGCGAACAGGTTAGGCCTAGGTTGCTATCTGCTGACCACGCGCCAGATCCATGCACGTCATTTACAACGCCGACAATCTTGGAGGGAGGCGAACAGGCTAGGCCTAGGTTGCTATCTGCTGACCACGCGCCAGATCCATGCACGTCATTTACAACGCCGACAATCTTGGAGGGAGGCGAACAGGCTAGGCCTAGGTTGCTATCTGCTGACCACGCGCCAGAGCCATGCACGTCATTTACAACGCCGACAATCTTGGAGGGAGGCGTACAGGCTAGGCCTAGGTTGCTATCTGCTGACCACGCGCCAGATCCATGCACGTCATTTACAACGCCGACAATCTTGGAGGGAGGCGAATAGGCTAGGCCTAGGTTGCTATCTGCTGACCACGCGCCAGAGCCATGCACGTCATTTACAACGCCGACAATCTTGGAGGGAGGCGAACAGGCTAGGCATAGGTTGCTATCTGCTGACCACGCGCCAGATCCATGCACGTCATTTACAACGCCGACAATCTTGGAGGGAGGCGAACTGGATAGCCATAGGTTGCTATCTAGTGACCACGCGCCAGAGCCAAGCACGTCATTTACAACGCTGACAAATTTGGAGGGAGGCAAACTGGCTAGGCCTAGGTTGCTACCTAGTGACCACGCACCAGAGCCATGCACGTCATTTACAACGCTGACAATCTGGGAGGGAGGCGAACTGGCTAGGCCTATGTTGCCATCTGGTGACCACGCGCCAGAGCCATGCTCGTCATTTACAACGCCGACAATCTTGGAGGGAGGCTTACTGGCTAGGCCTAGGTTGCTATCTAGTGACCACGCGCCGGTGCCATGCACGTCATTTACAACGCGAACTATCTAGGAGGAGAGGCAACTGGCTAGGCCTAGGTTTCTATCTAGTGACCACGCGCCAGAGCCATGCACGTCATTTACAACGCCGACAATCTAGGAGGGAGGCAAACTGGCTAGGCATAGGTTGCTATCTAGTGACCACCCGCCAGAGCCATGCACGTCATTTACAACGCTGACAATCTTGGAGGGAGGCGAACAGGCTAGGCCTAGGTTGCTATCTGCTGACCACGCGCCAGATCCATGCACGTCATTTACAACGCCGACAATCTAGGAGGGAGGCGAACTGGCTAGGCATAGGTTGCTATCTAGTGACCACGCGCCAGATCCATGCACGTCATTTACAACGCCGACAATCTAGGAGGGAGGCGAACTGGTTAGGCATAGGTTGCTATCTGCTGACCACGCGCCAGATCCAGGCACGTCATTTACAACGCCGACAATCTTGGAGGGAGGCGAACAGGCTAGGCCTAGGTTGCTATCTGCTGACCACGCGCCAGATCCATGCACGTCATTTACAACGCCGACAATCTTGGAGGGAGGCGAACAGGCTAGGCCTAGGTTGCTATCTGCTGACCACGCGCCAGATCCATGCACGTCATTTACAACGCCGACAATCTTGGAGGGAGGCGAACAGGTTAGGCCTAGGTTGCTATCTGCTGACCACGCGCCAGATCCATGCACGTCATTTACAACGCCGACAATCTTGGAGGGAGGCGAACAGGCTAGGCCTAGGTTGCTATCTGCTGACCACGCGCCAGATCCATGCACGTCATTTACAACGCCGACAATCTTGGAGGGAGGCGAACAGGCTAGGCCTATGTTGCCATCTGGTGACCACGCGCCAGAGCCATGCTCGTCATTTACAACGCCGACAATCTTGGAGGGAGGCTTACTGGCTAGGCCTAGGTTGCTATCTAGTGACCACGCGCCGGTGCCATGCACGTCATTTACAACGCGAACTATCTAGGAGGAGAGGCAACTGGCTAGGCCTAGGTTTCTATCTAGTGACCACGCGCCAGAGCCATGCACGTCATTTACAACGCCGACAATCTAGGAGGGAGGCAAACTGGCTAGGCATAGGTTGCTATCTAGTGACCACCCGCCAGAGCCATGCACGTCATTTACAACGCTGACAATCTTGGAGGGAGGCGAACAGGCTAGGCCTAGGTTGCTATCTGCTGACCACGCACCAGATCCATGCACGTCATTTACAACGCCGACAATCTAGGAGGGAGGCGAACTGGCTAGGCATAGGTTGCTATCTAGTGACCACGCGCCAGATCCATGCACGTCATTTACAACGCCGACAATCTAGGAGGGAGGCGAACTGGTTAGGCATAGGTTGCTATCTGCTGACCACGCGCCAGATCCATGCACGTCATTTACAACGCCGACAATCTTGGAGGGAGGCGAACAGGCTAGGCCTAGGTTGCTATCTGCTGACCACGCGCCAGATCCATGCACGTCATTTACAACGCCGACAATCTTGGAGGGAGGCGAACAGGCTAGGCCTAGGTTGCTATCTGCTGACCACGCGCCAGATCCATGCACGTCATTTACAACGCCGACAATCTTGGAGGGAGGCGAACAGGTTAGGCCTAGGTTGCTATCTGCTGACCACGCGCCAGATCCATGCACGTCATTTACAACGCCGACAATCTTGGAGGGAGGCGAACAGGCTAGGCCTAGGTTGCTATCTGCTGACCACGCGCCAGATCCATGCACGTCATTTACAACGCCGACAATCTTGGAGGGAGGCGAACAGGCTAGGCCTAGGTTGCTATCTGCTGACCACGCGCCAGAGCCATGCACGTCATTTACAACGCCGACAATCTTGGAGGGAGGCGTACAGGCTAGGCCTAGGTTGCTATCTGCTGACCACGCGCCAGATCCATGCACGTCATTTACAACGCCGACAATCTTGGAGGGAGGCGAATAGGCTAGGCCTAGGTTGCTATCTGCTGACCACGCGCCAGAGCCATGCACGTCATTTACAACGCCGACAATCTTGGAGGGAGGCGAACAGGCTAGGCATAGGTTGCTATCTGCTGACCACGCGCCAGATCCATGCACGTCATTTACAACGCTGACAATCTTGGAGGGAGGCGAACAGGCTAGGCCTAGGTTGCTATCTGCTGACCACGCGCCAGATCCATGCACGTCATTTACAACGCCGACAATCTTGGAGGGAGGCGAACTGGATAGCCATAGGTTGCTATCTAGTGACCACGCGCCAGAGCCAAGCACGTCATTTACAACGCTGACAAATTTGGAGGGAGGCAAACTGGCTAGGCCTAGGTTGCTACCTAGTGACCACGCACCAGAGCCATGCACGTCATTTACAACGCTGACAATCTGGGAGGGAGGCGAACTCGCTAGGCCTATGTTGCCATCTGGTGACCACGCGCCAGAGCCATGCTCGTCATTTACAACGCCGACAATCTTGGAGGGAGGCTTACTGGCTAGGCCTAGGTTGCTATCTAGTGACCACGCGCCGGTGCCATGCACGTCATTTACAACGCGAACTATCTAGGAGGAGAGGCAACTGGCTAGGCCTAGGTTTCTATCTAGTGACCACGCGCCAGAGCCATGCACGTCATTTACAACGCCGACAATCTAGGAGGGAGGCAAACTGGCTAGGCATAGGTTGCTATCTAGTGACCACCCGCCAGAGCCATGCACGTCATTTACAACGCTGACAATCTTGGAGGGAGGCGAACAGGCTAGGCCTAGGTTGCTATCTGCTGACCACGCGCCAGATCCATGCACGTCATTTACAACGCCGACAATCTAGGAGGGAGGCGAACTGGCTAGGCATAGGTTGCTATCTAGTGACCACGCGCCAGATCCATGCACATCATTTACAACGCCGACAATCTAGGAGGGAGGCGAACTGGTTAGGCATAGGTTGCTATCTGCTGACCACGCGCCAGATCCATGCACGTCATTTACAACGCCGACAATCTTGGAGGGAGGCGAACAGGCTAGGCCTAGGTTGCTATCTGCTGACCACGCGCCAGATCCATGCACGTCATTTACAACGCCGACAATCTTGGAGGGAGGCGAACAGGCTAGGCCTAGGTTGCTATCTGCTGACCACGCGCCAGATCCATGCACGTCATTTACAACGCCGACAATCTTGGAGGGAGGCGAACAGGTTAGGCCTAGGTTGCTATCTGCTGACCACGCGCCAGATCCATGCACGTCATTTACAACGCCGACAATCTTGGAGGGAGGCGAACAGGCTAGGCCTAGGTTGCTATCTGCTGACCACGCGCCAGATCCATGCACGTCATTTACAACGCCGACAATCTTGGAGGGAGGCGAACAGGCTAGGCCTATGTTGCCATCTGGTGACCACGCGCCAGAGCCATGCTCGTCATTTACAACGCCGACAATCTTGGAGGGAGGCTTACTGGCTAGGCCTAGGTTGCTATCTAGTGACCACGCGCCGGTGCCATGCACGTCATTTACAACGCGAACTATCTAGGAGGAGAGGCAACTGGCTAGGCCTAGGTTTCTATCTAGTGACCACGCGCCAGAGCCATGCACGTCATTTACAACGCCGACAATCTAGGAGGGAGGCAAACTGGCTAGGCATAGGTTGCTATCTAGTGACCACCCGCCAGAGCCATGCACGTCATTTACAACGCTGACAATCTTGGAGGGAGGCGAACAGGCTAGGCCTAGGTTGCTATCTGCTGACCACGCGCCAGATCCATGCACGTCATTTACAACGCCGACAATCTAGGAGGGAGGCGAACTGGCTAGGCATAGGTTGCTATCTAGTGACCACGCGCCAGATCCATGCACGTCATTTACAACGCCGACAATCTAGGAGGGAGGCGAACTGGTTAGGCATAGGTTGCTATCTGCTGACCACGCGCCAGATCCATGCACGTCATTTACAACGCCGACAATCTTGGAGGGAGGCGAACAGGCTAGGCCTAGGTTGCTATCTGCTGACCACGCGCCAGATCCATGCACGTCATTTACAACGCCGACAATCTTGGAGGGAGGCGAACAGGCTAGGCCTAGGTTGCTATCTGCTGACCACGCGCCAGATCCATGCACGTCATTTACAACGCCGACAATCTTGGAGGGAGGTGAACAGGTTAGGCCTAGGTTGCTATCTGCTGACCACGCGCCAGATCCATGCACGTCATTTACAACGCCGACAATCTTGGAGGGAGGCGAACAGGCTAGGCCTAGGTTGCTATCTGCTGACCACGCGCCAGATCCATGCACGTCATTTACAACGCCGACAATCTTGGAGGGAGGCGAACAGGCTAGGCCTAGGTTGCTATCTGCTGACCACGCGCCATAGCCATGCACGTCATTTACAACGCCGACAATCTTGGAGGGAGGCGAACAGGCTAGGCCTAGGTTGCTATCTGCTGACCACGCGCCAGATCCATGCACGTCATTTACAACGACGACAATCTTGGAGGGAGGCGAACTGGCTAGGCCTAGGATGCTATCTGGTGACCACGCGCCAGAGCCATGCACGTCATTTACAATGCCGTCAATCTACGGGGGGAGGCGAACTGGCTACTCCTAGGTTGCTATTTAGTGACCACGCGCCGGAGCCATACACGTCATTTACAACGCCAACAATCTAGGAGGAGAGGCAACTGGCTAGGCCTAGGTTGCTATCTAGTGACCACGCGCCAGAGCCATGCACGTCATTTACAGCGCCTACAATCTAGGAGGGAGGCAAACTGGCTAGACCTAGATTACTATCTAGTGACCACGCGCCAGAGCCATGCACGTCATTTACAACGCCGACAATCTAGGAGGGAGGCGAACTGGCTAGGCATAGGTTGCTATCTAGTGACCACGCGCCAGAGCCATGCACGTCATTTACAACGCTGACAATCTTGGAGGGAGGCGAACTAGCTAGGCCTAGGTTGCCATCTAGTCACCACGCGCCAGAGCTATGCACGTCATTTACGACGCCGACAATCTAGGAGGGAGGCGAACTGGCTAGGCCTAGGTTGCTATCTAGTGACCACGCGCCAGAGCCATGCACGTCATTTACAACGCCGACAATCTAGGAGGGAGGCGAACTGGCTAGGCATAGGTTGCTATCTAGTGACCACCCGTCAGAGCCATGCACGTCATTTACAACGCTGACAATCTTGGAGGGAGGCGAACAGGCTAGGCCTAGGTTGCTACCTGCTGACCACGCGCCAGATCCATGCACGTCATTTACAACGCCGACAATCTTGGAGGGAGGCGAACAGGCTAGGCCTAGGTTGCTATCTGCTGACCACGCGCCAGATCCATGCACGTCATTTACAACGCCGACAATCTTGGAGGGAGGCGAACAGGCTAGGCCTAGGTTGCTATCTGCTGACCACGCGCCAGATCCATGCACGTCATTTACAACGCCGACAATCTTGGAGGGAGGCGAACAGGCTAGGCCTAGGTTGCTATCTGCTGACCACGCGCCAGAGCCATGCACGTCATTTACAACGCCGACAATCTTGGAGGGAGGCGAACAGGCTAGGCATAGGTTGCTATCTGCTGACCTCGCGCCAGATCCATGCACGTCATTTACAACGCCGACAATCTTGGAGGGAGGCGAACAGGCTAGGCCTAGGTTGCTATCTGCTGACCACGCGCCAGAGCCATGCACGTCATTTACAACGCCGACAATCTTGGAGGGAGGCGAACAGGCTAGGCCTAGGTTGCTATCTGCTGACCACGCGCCAGATCCATGCACGTCATTTACAACGCCGACAATCTTGGAGGGAGGCGAACAGGCTAGGTCTAGGTTGCTATCTGCTGACCACGTGCCAGAGCCATGCACGTCATTTACAACGCCGACAATCTTGGAGGGCTGCGTACAGGCTAGGCACAGGTTGCTATCTGCTGACCACGCGCCAGATCCATGCACGTCATTTACAACGCCGACAATCTTGGAGGGAGGCGAACAGGCTAGGCCTAGGTTGCTATCTGCTGAGCACGCGCGAGATCCATGCACGTCATTTACAACGCCGACAATCTTGGAGGGAGGCGAACAGGCTAGGCCTAGGTTGCTATCTGCTGGCCACGCGCCAGATCCATGCACGTCATTTACAACGCCGACAATCTAGGAGGGAGGCGAACTGGCTAGGCATAGGTTGCTATCTGCTGACCACGCGCCAGATCCATGCACGTCATTTACAACGCCGACAATCTTGGAGGGAGGCGAACAGGCTAGGCCTAGGTTGCTATCTGCTGACCGCGCGCCAGAGCCATGCACGTCATTTACAACGCCGACAATCTTGGAGGGAGGCGAACTGGCTAGGCATAGGTTGCTATCTGCTGACCACACGCCATAGCCATGCACGTCATTTACAACGCCGACAATCTTGGAGGGAGGCGAACAGGCTAGGCCTAGGTTGCTATCTGCTGACCACGCGCCAGATCCATGCACGTCATTTACAACGACGACAATCTTGGAGGGAGGCGAACTGGCTAGGCCTAGGATGCTATCTGGTGACCACGCGCCAGAGCCATGCACGTCATTTACAATGCCGTCAATCTACGGGGGGAGGCGAACTGGCTACGCCTAGGTTGCTATTTAGTGACCACGCGCCGGAGCCATACACGTCATTTACAACGCCAACAATCTAGGAGGAGAGGCAACTGGCTAGGCCTAGGTTGCTATCTAGTGACCACGCGCCAGAGCCATGCACGTCATTTACAGCGCCTACAATCTAGGAGGGAGGCAAACTGGCTAGACCTAGATTACTATCTAGTGACCACGCGCCAGAGCCATGCACGTCATTTACAACGCCGACAATCTAGGAGGGAGGCGAACTGGCTAGGCATAGGTTGCTATCTAGTGACCACGCGCCAGAGCCATGCACGTCATTTACAACGCTGACAATCTTGGAGGGAGGCGAACTAGCTAGGCCTAGGTTGCCATCTAGTCACCACGCGCCAGAGCTATGCACGTCATTTACGACGCCGACAATCTAGGAGGGAGGCGAACTGGCTAGGCCTAGGTTGCTATCTAGTGACCACGCGCCAGAGCCATGCACGTCATTTACAACGCCGACAATCTAGGAGGGAGGCGAACTGGCTAGGCATAGGTTGCTGTCTAGTGACCACCCGTCAGAGCCATGCACGTCATTTACAACGCTGACAATCTTGGAGGGAGGCGAACAGGCTAGGCCTAGGTTGCTACCTGCTGACCACGCGCCAGATCCATGCACGTCATTTACAACGCCGACAATCTTGGAGGGAGGCGAACAGGCTAGGCCTAGGTTGCTATCTGCTGACCACGCGCCAGATCCATGCACGTCATTTACAACGCCGACAATCTTGGAGGGAGGCGAACAGGCTAGGCCTAGGTTGCTATCTGCTGACCACGCGCCAGATCCATGCACGTCATTTACAACGCCGACAATCTTGGAGGGAGGCGAACAGGCTAGGCCTAGGTTGCTATCTGCTGACCACGCGCCAGAGCCATGCACGTCATTTACAACGCCGACAATCTTGGAGGGAGGCGAACAGGCTAGGCATAGGTTGCTATCTGCTGACCTCGCGCCAAATCCATGCACGTCATTTACAACGCCGACAATCTTGGAGGGAGGCGAACAGGCTAGGCCTAGGTTGCTATCTGCTGACCACGCGCCAGAGCCATGCACGTCATTTACAACGCCGACAATCTTGGAGGGAGGCGAACAGGCTAGGCCTAGGTTGCTATCTGCTGACCACGCGCCAGATCCATGCACGTCATTTACAACGCCGACAATCTTGGAGGGAGGCGAACAGGCTAGGTCTAGGTTGCTATCTGCTGACCACGTGCCAGAGCCATGCACGTCATTTACAACGCCGACAATCTTGGAGGGCTGCGTACAGGCTAGGCACAGGTTGCTATCTGCTGACCACGCGCCAGATCCATGCACGTCATTTACAACGCCGACAATCTTGGAGGGAGGCGAACAGGCTAGGCCTAGGTTGCTATCTGCTGAGCACGCGCGAGATCCATGCACGTCATTTACAACGCCGACAATCTTGGAGGGAGGCGAACAGGCTAGGCCTAGGTTGCTATCTGCTGACCACGCGCCAGATCCATGCACGTCATTTACAACGCCGACAATCTAGGAGGGAGGCGAACTGGCTAGGCATAGGTTGCTATCTGCTGACCACGCGCCAGATCCATGCACGTCATTTACAACGCCGACAATCTTGGAGGGAGGCGAACAGGCTAGGCCTAGGTTGCTATCTGCTGACCGCGCGCCAGAGCCATGCACGTCATTTACAACGCCGACAATCTTGGAGGGAGGCGAACTGGCTAGGCATAGGTTGCTATCTGCTGACCACACGCGAGATCCATGCACGTCATTTACAACGCCGACAATCTTGGAGGGAGGCGAACAGGCTAGGCCTAGGTTGATATCTGCTGACCACGCGCCAGAGCCATGCACGTCAGTTACAACGCCGACAATCTAGGAGGGAGGCGAACTGGCTATGCATAGGTTGCTATCTAGTGACCACGCGCCAGATCCATGCACGTCATTTACAACGCCGACAATCTAGGAGGGAGGCGAACTGGCTAGGCATAGGTTGCTATCTAGTGACCACGCGCCAGAGCCATGCACGTCATTTACAACGCCGACAATCTAGGAGGGAGGCGAACTGGATAGGCATAGGTTGCTATCTAGTGACCACGCGCCAGAGCCATGCACGTCATTTACAACGCCGACAATCTAGGAGGGAGGCGAACTGGCTAGGCATAGGTTGCTATGTGCTGAGCACGCGCCAGATCCATGCACGTCATTTACAACGCCGACAATCTAGGAGAAGAGGCAACTGGCGAGGCCTAGGTTGCTATCTAGTGACCACGCGCCAAAGCCATGCACGTCATTTACAACGCCGACAATCTAGGAGGGAGGCGAACTGGCTAAACCTAGGTTGCTATCTGGTGACCATGCGCCTGAGTCATGCACGTTATTAACAACGCCGACAAAGCCGACACCGGTTTTTTGGCGAACACCCTTTAACGCCCTCGCGTTATTTATGGACATCTGGGTGCTCTAGTTTTTTTTTTCGAAAATTATGGCGCTGAAACATGAAGTCATCATCCAGCAAGGCAGTGGATGACTAGTAGAAATAATGACGCATGCATTCCAGACGAGCGTGATCTATCAAACTCCCCATCGTGCTTCATCTGGTGTGTTGCTCGATGAGGGCATTCATTTTATAAGCAGCTGAGAGCACAAGAAATCCCGGGTGCATGTCGCGCCGACAATAAAACTCACCATGCATGGCCACCACCATAAATTGCACTGCGGCGATAAATTGCTTGCAGTTCCACGATCAGCTTGCATTTCCATGATAATAAACGAGCACTAGATCGGTGGCAATGAATCTAATGTATCTCGATCGACGCCTTCACGCCTGGAGGCAGTAATCGCCGAGAACGGCAATTTCGAAAGACGTTAGCCGCATGGAGCACAAGACTCGCTTTCGAAGAGGCACTATGTTCAGCTATGAATAACCGACTGAAAATATTGGTGTGCATACTTACTATCTCGCATTTTACAAAAATAAAATAATGGATAAAAACTTTAGGAATTCACACATGCACACTTGTCCACCAGCGGTATTGTCGCTTATATCATGTATCTCTCATATTAGTGAAACAAATATTTCACTCATGAGTTGCAGCATATCGGCAACGGAATCACACCTAACAACGCGCTTCACTAAAACGCTCCACCACATAACAACTGAAAGTGAGAGCTTTAACTAACTTCCATGGCGCGCCGTAATTTTCGCGTCGTCCGTATTTATTTCTTGCGCTGGAAAAGCAATTCTTTCCTTTTTCGAGATGGGATTTTAAATGCCGTCATTTTGCCTCATTTCGTGAGAAGAGTGAAAGAACATTGGGTAAAAAATTGCGAAAATCGCGTGCACTATCATGAACAAAGTGTCGCAAGGTGGTACATTTGCTAATCGTTAATGTCTTCACTTGTTTTAAATTAAATCCCAAAAATTTTCACTTTCTTCCAATGCCTCAAAATTCCACACAATCTCACACGTTCTCGCTAAAGTGGAAAACACAAAGAATTCCCTCTCGCTGCGCCACCGCAAAAGGCGGCATTTCGTCATGACGCCTTTGCAAGATGCCATCAGTACAGACCCTGGGTAAGTTTTCAAGAGTGCTACTCTGCTTTATCACGAGCAGCCTGACAGAACAAATACAGCTGTCGTGACCGAGTGTTGCCAAAACAGACAAAGTTGCCAATTGCGGGGCGTTTTTACATTGCCTCCAGCGCCCTCTGGACTTCCCTCTAGGACCTGCCTACACGTACGACGTGTAACTTCAACAATTAAGCTAAGAAAATAACTGTTTCTTAATTCTTCTAAGTGTCCCTTCACTATATCCAGATGGAACTATACATGTGATTGCTGCGCGGAGGAACTTAGTTAGGGGTAGCCATGATGCTTCCAAATCAGGGGGCGGGCGCGGAGGATAGCGGCACTCTGAAGACTCATCCTATCACTCTAGCCCGCCTTATGGCGGAGCGGCACGTGGCATCCGTTTCCATCTACATACGGCGGCCGTGAGTTAAGAATGGAGCAACAAAGACTGTGAGGAAAGAGAAAACGTGGTTAGGTGCATCTGGGTTGCAATTTTGCCACCTGCTAGTCGTCCCGCGTAATTTGGATCAAGACTGCTCATAATACGTCTCTGTTTGAGTAAGTCTTCAGGTGAAAGTTAGCCCCCCTTCTGCCTTACATCTGCGCTGTTTATACCTTTCTGCGATATTTTATGCAAGGCTGAAAAGTGCAGTAATTCAAAGAGAAAAATACGATGTTATAACGGAACCTGTTCTTGGGCTGGTGTGATGTCATAAATGATCATCAGAGCGCGAACACCACTTCAAAAAAATTGCGGCTTTATTCCAAGAGCTTCGAAAAGAAATGAAAGGTCAGAGAAAAGCCTCAACACCCGAGACATTCTAGGCCATAAGGCGTAGCTTGCCGCTGAACTATCTTAAGGCAAACTTCGCAGTGTCGCGCAGTGGCGATATATTCCTCGGAATTGCCAGTATCGGCCTGCAGCAGCGGAGATTGTGTTCGCGAAACAAAAAACAAAACACTTTTGGGAGTAGCGTTTTAGTAGGGAGTACTCGTGGTTGTTGGTGCTTCCTGCGAGGCTGGTAAATAAACTATATTTATTTACGCAAGCTTTCATATCTGTAAATCACGCATATGTGCGCTCCTTTACGGTCAAGGGAGCAAGAACTGCTTCATTCCCCGCGTAAACCAAGAAAATATAGCTTATGGCACGAGAAATTAAAGTTGAAAGAAATAAAAATCACTGTTTCCGCGAATTTTTAAAAGCGCTAAGATGCTGCTCGCTGTCGAGGGCCAAGCCAAAGTGTGAAATGGGGCTTTCTCGTTAATCTCGCCTTAAGGAAATAAATGCTCTGTTCTGTTTTTATGCTTCCTGATCTCGTAGCGCAGAAATGTACCCCCCTGAAAATATTGTAATCGGTTAACTTCCCGCCAGTAAAACAGGGGATCTTGCCTTGGGAAGGATAACCGTCTTAAAATGGTGCGGATGACATTGTTGAGAAAAACAACGGAAAGTTCGAACATTATTCTTCTAAAATTTGATACTTGGGCTCCTTTTCTTTGTGATAGATCTAAAACACACTCTACAATTCTGGACAAACTCATATTGAAGCGGAAAACCTCTCAAGAACACAATATTTTCATGGCATGTAAGATTTCACTATAACAATCAATATATCTGCACATTACCCGACGGCAGTCTCGTATTTTTCCTTCTGTTAACGTTTTTGCTATCGTCAAAAGCGTTCCCTTTCGGTTCTTTATGGCAGTCTTAACTGTTCGATGAAATCGATGGAAACACTGTAAATGAAAGGTTTTGGTACATATCAGAAGAATGGACTATTACCTTCACTATTTTCACATGAGCGTCTTACTAATTTTCAATTTTCAATTTTTTTTTCCTGAGAATGTCGGAAAATAAATACTGGCCTGGTGCTCTACATAAAGAAAAAAAAACTTTGTCAGAGATGGGTTTGTGAATTATATTGACTTTTACGCACACAGGTAACTGTGTTCGATGAAAAGCGTGCAAGCATGATGGGACTTTATACGTTGCTTTATACGTTGGAGCAAATTAAAGATATCTCGCTCTCGAGGCAACGCAAAAGTGTCTTCTTTGCAGCAAATCTACATACGATAAATTTTTCTCTATTTCTGTTACAAAAACTACACAAGGAGAGCCTAAACACAAGATAACTGCTTTTGACAACATTACCTTAAACAGTTTTATATCAGGTACGGCTAAAGAACCACAGATGCATATCACCAGCAAACGAACATCTACCAGACACAGAGCGTAAACTGCAGTCAGAGGGCTATTCCACATTATAAGGAAAATTGTTGCTGGGCGCAATATCTGCTGAAGCATGCCAAAGGCAGCACTAAATTTCATGCTAATCAGTGAAGTAGGATGTTTATCATTTTTGCTCTCAGTTTTCCGGTAAATCCTATATTACCCTATTCTGACAACCTCAACAGAATTGCCAAACACCTGGTTAAACTTCCTTTCTACCCGTAAATAACGGTGTTAGAACTCAGTGTTCCTGTTCACACAGGCAAAGACAGTGCAAGAAAAACTGTCGAATATCTGCTTATTCCAGATGGTATTTTAAATAAAGAGATCACTTTCGACTTATCTTTCGGCTTTTTCTTTTATGGACGGCCTTTATTTGCGGCCAGGCAGGAACTGTTTGTTTCAAATCGAAGGCCAACACGCTGGTACTGGCCATACATCTTCTTGGTATTATTGTATCCAGCAGTATCCACGCTAACAATGTTCTGCAGCAAGGCTCTTCTGCATATTCAATTAATGCTGTCACTTTGAATGAATGTGGTCGGAGTGTAGAATCAAGCGCAGGAAATGTTTTGACACACGCAGAAGTGCTGCGCAGATATTGATAAAGCACGCAGCGAAATAAACAAAATAAATGAGAAAAAGTATACTTGACCTCCTAATTTCTGGAGTGTTACCATTTCCACATTCCTTACAAAACAATATTGGCAAAATAATGTGTAAACATGAGTATTTTTCCCCCGCAGAGAAACAAGCAATTACAGCAAATTGCCTTCTGCTGTAGAATAAATCCAGATAAAACAGAAATTATGAAATATTTTGTGGAATACGCCGCTGTCTAAGTGAATATGATCCTACAAATTATCACTAACCTCGCACGAACCCCCCCCTCCCCCCCCCCCCCCCCCAGCGACCGATAGTAAAAAAGGAAGAAAAAAACAAACGAAGGGTCCTATATATCATGTATGCACAAGCTCAGTTTGAAGCCGCCAAGAATACTTATCCTAAGTTTATTTTCCAACGAAAGAGTCCTTATTTATTAATATATTGTATCTTAAACCGCCTAGCAACGTACAAGCAATTTAGTTATAAGAGAACCACACAGGGAAAAGTTCTACACCAGTAAAGAATTGAAGACACCTGACACGCGCAACAAGCTGGGGTAGGCGTATAATTTTTACTTAAGTTACGCGCTTGCCAGCAAGCTCTTTAAGTGAGCGTCATGACGCAGTCCTCCGGCATGTGGGCAGTTGGAAAATTCAGTGAACGCGCGCGTAGCCACCAATTACTACCGGTAAGTGATTGAAACATATACTAGTCTCTAAACACCCTCTCAAATAAAAAAAATATCCCTGTGTCTGCAAAGAACTGCCATCAGAAACAATACTGTTAGCAGCTTTTATATGACGCCAGATATCAATGCTGCCACAGAACTAGAAAAATTTATAAAGCTGCTTTGTTTCCACCACGAACAAAATATTTCAATGAGCCTCTTAAGACAACTTACGCGCGGTAATGCTAAAGCATTTGTGCTTGCATTATGGCTCCATCCTCTAGGACAGCGTCGTACATTGCGAGGAGGGTTTTACGTTTGTAGCGAATGAGGCCCATACGACGCTTTAAGCAAGAATTAAATTTACCAAAAAGCCTACCGCAAAACGCTTTTATCACTAACCCTTCCAAGCTGGTCACAAATCAGTGATTTACAAATACCGACTCTTGTAAGACGATGCCAGCTGTTGGTATAGAAATTCTATGCAAAATCAAAGCACACACTGAAATTCCAATTCGTTATGAAATGCTTGCTCATCTTCGGGTGCATTGGCAAATCCGTTTCCTCACGTTTTTTTACGTGCTACGTGTCAGCACGACCTCTCCTTGCAAACTATGAAGTAGAATGTAGCCATGAACTTCTCTCAAACTTTAATTCTTGAAAGGTGAAGGTAAAAGTTCGAACTGCATTATATTTAATCTGAAAAACATTACTTGTATGCCTTTAGGAGGTCCTCAAGCAAGAAAGGCTGCATGCAGTTATTGGTCCTGTCTCATCTCATTGTGCAAAACGGCCGCAGAGTGCAGTGTGTCTAATGCGCCGACTGCAGTGTTTTCGCAAAGCAGGTTTGATAATAGCCATCGCAGCTGTTTACTTGGGCAACCCAGACACTGATGCAAGGCAGCAGGTGAGTGCTATCGACCGAAGCGACGCTCTAATTATACAAGCCGTGCCTCGCGGCAGAGGACCCCAGCCAGGGACACCCCTTCATTAGAAGCTCGAGCCAGTCATTACCAATTACGCAGTTTCGTCCTCTGAAGTCAGATGGCAACATTCGCTGTGCGCCATCTACCAAGACATTTAATCTTCTCTGCGTAACCTTTCTGGAGAAATTACCACTTGTCTCGTTGTATATTTTGTATTTCTACATCCAACGCAACGATCACAGTGCGGCTGTAAAGCAATACAGGATGTTATTTTCTAAATACGCGGCCATATTTTTCACGCTTTCGTTTTAGTGTCAAGATCCTACCACGCTGAAAGCTAGCCACCTTTCCAACGGGTCCACACATTGAGCGTCACTGTTCACGTTATCGTCTCGTTTTTCGTCTTTTTTTATGGTGCTCACGGTCCGCTTTGAATTGCTGTTATGAGCTAGCTTACCCCTGCCACATGAAAAGTGCAACAAGCACCCGTAACGCGGATGAATAAGTGGAGCACCCTTATTTGTATTACCTGTGTGCCTTGTAGAATATAACCTGATAATTTGATTTTCCAGAAAAATTAGGGAAACAGATGGCAATCGCACTGCACCGCAGTAATGCTGCGGTTCCTGCTGAATCGCGTAAATATAATCTACTAAAATAAGCACTTTTTTTTTTATCCGGAGGGTATCGCCTTCTTGGCACAGCATATGTGCCGTTGCCAGGGACGATTAAGACTGGTAGGTTACCCAGTATAGGTTTTCCTCTGGCGACGCTGCCCTAGCTTCGCGAAGATTGCCGGCTTATGCGCTATGCAAATACACTGTTGTACGGGGCAAAGCGCACATTTCTGGACGCTGTAGTAATAGGATTCATTTATGCCACAAGAGCTCCCGTGTTTATAAGCCATTTATAAGTAGCCACGTACCGCTAAAATAAATTCGCCACTCCTCCTTTTTGCACCGCACATAATAGAGCCAAGAAGGTTTTGCGGTATTTGTAGACTTCTAAAAATTCTTTGAGCTTTTGTTTCCTTGTGTGTTCTTACATCTAACAGAGAGGGCAGATCCTGTGATCAGAGCAGGCAAGGTAAAAGACAAACTAAGTACCACGGCTTGCGAGGCCACAGTTAACTAGTGTTCTACATGCTTAAGACAGAAGAGACGAAAGTAGGGAGTTAAGGGGAAAAATATACAAGAACGTTGTTGGTTCTTCATGCACGAATTGTCAAAACGAATACCTATTCTCTAAGAATCGGCTATACCGAGAGGTGTTGTTTTTTTCTTGAAAACTGTGCACGCTCTCCGTAATGCGTATGAGCTCGGAAATGTTAGATTTGTGATTTGGGTTTAAAAGCTGCTTTTCCTTTGTAGCTTGTCGATTAAATGAAGTCTTCAGAATTTTGTTGCCTGTCACTGAAACATTTCGAAGCCCAGTTGAAAATTGCGTTCTAAGCGTTCTTCCTGAAGCGTTTCTATTCCAAGAATAAAAAGTTTTCTAGAAACAGAATGGCACGAGAAGGTAAAATTAATTTATTTGATTATGAACGTCCTCAGACACTGATGTCGTCGTTTATAGATAAAAATGCGCGGAAGCGAGCTGTTCGCCCAGCACGTATTTTACAATCACACGAAGGAAGCAGGTCTTGTGAGTAAGGCCTCCATATGTTTCTCTCAGTGGCTGGCACGGCCACAGCTAGAGGTAGGCCCTGGGGTTGAGCCGAAGTGGTGTGCTTAGCAATAGCAAGCACGTAATATGAAGGGCTTGTTTCATTGATCAGCTAAGCGAGTAGTCAACCGTGACTCAGGCAAGTAGACAAGTCGGCAACTACGCAGTTACCGTCTTTGATGTCCGGCAAGATTGTTACCAGCAATGTCGGACAGTGGTTATGAAACTACATGCACTGTTGTCCATTGGCAACAAGTATCAACAATGAATGAAAAGAGAAATCAGTCAGATGTACTGCCGTTGGTTGAATTTGAATAACCACGATCCTTCAGTAGCGCATGTTCATTGGACGGAGAGTATTCATCATTACAAGGTTTATTATTCAGCAAACTGTGTGTTCAGATGAACAATAGCTATATTCACACTTGAGATGTCGCAAAACTTGCGTTGGAGGGCAAGCAGCGCTGTCGGTGACAAAGGTAGTGTGCAGAGAGTGAATATTCCGCAGAAACTACGCCTGTACGGACATTTGAAATGCGTGTTAAATACCACAGGTGACCGAAAAAGAGCATTTCATGACATACCTCTGATATTTGCAGCCCCGCCAGGAGCGCCAAGTCTTTGTCCCTGCCAATGTATAAGCAGGAAACAAAAAAATAAACGCTGCCTGTCATAAGCTGACCTCTCGTGGAGCATGTTCGCAATACTCAGAAAAAAATCTCCGCAAGCGGTCAGGCCCGTTATGCAACAGTATGTTTTAAAGATATTCCTCCCTTTTTTATACAGGAGGGTAGCTGGCTAAAAGAGTTAAGAAAAGACGGGCGCACGTGGTTGATCGTAGCTCACAGCCGACTCGGAGCACGTACGCACATAGGTATGAGCAGAACTAACTTTCGCTCTTTAGGGAAGACCGCTACTTCTAGAATTCAGCCCTGACGTGACAACGACGCGTCGACAGGCAAATATAACCATCTTGAATTAAGTAGGAAAAAGAAAGGCGGTGTGTCTGAACTTTTTTTGCCAGGAGGCGTGCTGTCTTCGCCCCAGGGGGCTCATTTAAATATGGGTGCTATTTGAGCCCGGTTTGCCGGCGCTCAAAGCCTTTTCTTTACTCGGTTCGCCCACGGGCGGCGCGCCGAGCACTTGGTGGAGGCACGCTCTTTGGGCGGACCCTCCGAGCGTTAATTGATTGCTCTTAATAAGAGACTGCGCCGTTATTTTGTACCTGCTGCCGTCTGACTTTTAATATATCTTTTCTTTGCAGCCCGTAGCCCCTACTCCTTAGTTGCCTTCGTTCCGGCGGACAAAAAGGTGCGTCTCTTGAAATCTGCAAGGGGAGATTATTGCCGCTTTCTTAAGCGCACCGGCACGGGAAATTCGCAGGCAGGAGTTTATTGCCCTTTGCTCTAACTTCTTCGGTGGTTGCCGTAACCTATGTGTAAACATGGACGTCATCATGAATTTTCAAGCGATGGCTTCACTCTGCTGGGTAAAGCTGGGTATCGCCGTGTGTGCAACATCTCGAGCATGACTTGCAGGTGGCACCAAGAGAGCAACCCAGGAGACGCGTTGGCCACCTATGTCAGCGCCATCACAACCTGCCCATCGGATAGTGAGCTAACTGCCCACTGTGCTAGTTGACCATTAAAATACTGATTGGTCGCTCGGAAAGAGCAACATGGGAAACACAAAGAACACCGCTATGATGTGGTGGTGGTGGAAAACATTTATTTACAGATAAACTTCGGGAGGTGAGGTATGAGCTGACCCAAAGGGGGCCAGCCCTCACAAGTACTAGGTGGAGGTCCCTAGTTCGGGACCCCAGTGGCGTCGGCCGCTGCCCGGGCTCGCGCGACCAGGGCCCGTTGGGCCTGCAGGTCAGAGCAGCCGAGCAGGGTCGCCTCCCAGTCCTCCCGGGTTGGGTTGGGGTGAGGGGGGATAGCAGGGTTGGAGGGGCAGGCCCACACCATGTGGTAGATGTCCGAAGACTTCTCCGCACAGTGCGCACAGCTGCCAGAGAAAGAAGGGTCAAAGTGTTTTAGAGCTGCCGGGCACAGCAAAGTATTTGTATATAGGCGAAGCAGAAGCCGCTCCTCCGCCTTTGAGAGACCTTTACACGGGCGGGGATAAAGACTATGGCCAGATTGATAAAGTAAAGAAATGTCTTTAAACGAGTAAGCTGGAGAGAATTCGAGTTCCTGATCGTCGGGGTCGGAGGGGAATGTCCGGTGAGAGAGCGCGCGGGCGGCGGCGTCAGCTTCCTCATTTCCCTCAAGGCCCATGTGAGCAGGAGCCCAAACGATACGCCGGTGAGCGCGGTCCCCGGTATAGACGCTGTTTTGGAGAATGCGGTAGGCTAGATACGGTACCCAGCCCTGCTCGACGTTCCGACATGCCCCTCGCGAGTCGGAAATAATTGTTTTTGAATTGGAATGAGATGCAGCCAAAGCAATGGCGACCTCCTCCGCGTGTGTTATGTCACGGGCTCGGAAAGTAAGGCCGTTCACTGTTTTGGATTCGTGGACGACTGCGGCCGTGAACCATCCCCCATGGTGGGGGCCGGAGGCATCCACGTAGAATACGCCGGGTTTCGATCCATAGTGGCGGGCCAGGGCTTCCGCCCGCGCCAGGCGCCGGCCATTATGGTCCTCACGGTTCATGTTCGCGGGAAGAGGGCGCACGTGGAGGGCGCATCTCCACTGGGATGGAATACGTACGCGCTCTTCCATGAGAGTGGTGTGTTGGATGTGTAGTCGGGCAAGAAGGCGGCGACCCGACGATGTCTTCGAGAGACGTGTGTATTGGTTGGTCAAGTGAGCTTCCCGGAGCTCCCGAAATGTGTTCACCATGCCCAGCCCCAGGAGGCGTTTGTTGGAGGTGGTCACGGGAAGGTCCAGAGCCCGCTTAATAATTTTGCGGAGGATGACTTCGAGTGAATCCTCGTCTTGCTTCCGCAGGTGGAGGTATGGAGTCGAATATAGAATTCGACTGGTTACAAATGCATGCGCCAGCCGCAAGGCGTCCTTACATCGTAACCCCCCGCGCTTGTTAGAAACCCGGCGGACTAAGCGGCCCACCTGGTCCCCCACCTGACGGAGTTTGGCCAATGTTGTTTCTGACCGTCTGTCTTGATGTATAAAGAGCCCCAGTACCCGGACTTCGATTTTTTCAGGGATTGGACCTGCCTCAAGAGACAATGAAATTTTGGCTGTGCACTTTGGTGAGGGGCGTATGTGCACAAATTCAGACTTTTGGGTGGAGCATTGGAGGCCGCAGCGGCGAGCATAACGGTCCACTATGGTCGCCGCCTCCTGCAGGTTGGCCTCAATGTCTCAAAGGCAACCCTGTGTGGCCCACAGGGTGATGCCATCGGCGTACAGCGCATGCTGTACACCGGTGACAGCGCCCAGCTGGGCCGGTAGGCGCATCATAGCCAGATTGAATAAAAGGGGAGAGAGCACCGCGCCCTGTGGTGTACCCCTGGTTCCTAAATGAAAAGGGCCATGTTCCTTATCCTGGATTCGAATGTAAGATTGTCTGTCTGTCAAAAATTGCCGAATGTATTGAAAGGCGTTTCTGCCGCAGTTAGTTTGAGAAAAGTGGGTGAGAATGATCTCGTGGGTAACTTTGTCGAATGCGCCCTTCAAATCCAAGGCGAGTACGACCTTGTCATTGTGAGCGCATTCGACGGGGTCAAGGACAGCCCGATTGAGTTGTAGCAGGACATCCTGTGCAGATCTCTGTGGGCGAAACCCGAACACGGTGTCCGCGAAAAGATGTTTGGATTCCATGAACTCGGACAGCCTGTCGCGTACCATCGTCTCCATGAGTTTGCCCACACAAGAAGTCAGAGAGATGGGCGGAGGTTGTCCGTGTTGATGGCCTTTCCAGGTTTAGGAATGAAGGTGACCAGGGCGGTCTTCCAGTCGATGGGGAGTGGTACTTCCCCAAGCCAGATTGAGTTAATGTAATTCAGTAAAGACAAGTATGTCGGGTCGGGGAGGTTGGCTAACAATTTGACTGTAATTTTTTCCCGACCCGGAGCGGTGCCACGTTTCATTTTTGCCAGGGCCGCCCTCAGGTCATGGAGCTGGAACGGTTGATCCAGCTCAACGTTCTCAGAACCTGCATAAGAGTACGCCGGCCCGCGGGGGTCCTGGGTGGTGCACAAGTACTGGTCCCGGAGCTTGTGCGCCAACTGAGTTGTGTTGCCCTGAAAGCTGTGTATGGCTCTTTGGAGGTGTTTTTGAGTTTCCGTGCGTGTTTGCGTGGGGTCAATTAGGGTGCGAAAAAGTCGCCACGTGTTCCGGCTGGACATTTGCCGCGCGGCCGTGTTGCATCGTGCCACCCAGTTGGAGTTGGCGAGTTGGGCCGCATACTCAGCCGCTCGTTGAGTGAGCTCGGCGATGCGAGCTTTAAGTTTCCGGTTGTGCTTCTGCCGACGCCACCGACGGACGAGGCAATGCCGGGCCTCCCAGAGGTGGAGCAGGTGGTTGTCCACATCAGAAACCGCCTCTGAGAGCTGAATTTGAGTTTCGGACGAGCGAACGCTAGAGACCAATTGTTCTGACCAAGACTGGTAGCCTTGTTCATGTATTGGTGTGGCAGTGTTATAATTTTGCCTGAACTTGGTCCAATCTTGGAGTCGGGCTTGTGTTGTTGGTCGCGCGAAAGGATAGGTCCTAATCGTAATGTTCAGGAGGCAGTGGTCGCTGCCGAGGGTTTCCTCGGTGTTGACCTAGTCTGCATACTGAATGTTGTGGGTGAAGGTCAAGTCCGGACACGTATCCCTTGTCACGGAGTTGCCTATACGAGTTGGATGGATGGGGTCAGTGTGAAGAGTGAGGCCCAGCTTTGACGCAAGCTCCGCCAACTTGCGTCCCCGCTTCTCTTCACGGCAGTAACCCCACATCCGAGAGGGAGCGTTGAAATCGCCCACAATCAGGAGGGGGTCCCGACCCGCAACTCTCAGCGCGCGGCTAAAGAGGTCCGCGAATGATACATTCGGCAATTTCGGATTGCAGTATATATTGAGTATGTGTAACGGTGGGTCCTGCTTGCGGAGTGGGAGGAGGGTCACCATTACATAGGAGTATTCAAGTTGTATGTCTAAGTCGACCTGGTTGGCCGTATAATTTCTATGAACGCAGAGACAAGACGAGGGGTCCTGCTGGAACGTCGTATAATTTGTTAGTGTGGCACCTTTCCCTGGCTCTTGGAGGGCAACCACCGCTGGCAAATGCTCAAAGGTTGATAGGAAAAGCCGGAGGTCGGCGCGCTTGGAACGGGACCGGAGCCCCCGACAGTTCCATTGAGTAATCGTAATGGGGGAAGCCGATTTGGAAAGAGGGGAGCGCCTACACCGGTGGTGTCCCGCCATGCTCAGATTTAGAGGTGAGAGGTGGAAGTGAGGTTGCCCCCGAGCCAGATACCAGGGGCTGAAGCTCAGCAACTGGAAGGGGGCAGCTATCTTCGTCATCGTCAAGGTCATTTACTCGGCGGGACAATCTGGAGGGCCGACCAGATACGTCCTTAAGAGGACCGGTTCTTCGAGAAAGGCGGGTGTTAGTCGCGACGTGTTGAGCGATCATAGAGGGGATAGCCTCCATGACACGAGCTATAAGGCGTTCCATCACTGTCTCCAACAAGGTGTCAAATTTGGCATTGAGACGGGCTTCGAGTTCAGCAAGGGAAGGTTCCATAGCCGGTGTCGCCGCCGTCTCGCTCTCCATAGCCTCTGTGTTGGGGTTACTAGGGGGATGGGGAGTTGTTCTAGCCTCTAAGGCTTCAATTTTGGCAAGTAGCATCTCGTTTTGGGCCCGGAGAGAAGCTACAAGGTTGTGGAGCTCAGCGTCAGCCGCCGAGCGAGGGGCAGGGGAGAAGGGTGGGAGGAGGAGGCAACCCTGCCTGAACCGCTCACCTGTTTGCCATTTTTGACATTGTTGGCCCAGGAACCGGCCGCGCCATTCTTGTCTTGGGAGCGGGCTTGCTTCTCCTGGCCGCCGTGTGGGGGCGGTGGTGGCACTTGACAGCCCTTGACGTCCTTCCCGCTGGTAGGCGTCTGTTGTTTTGAAGCGTCGCTGCCGACGCTACCAGGGTGATGTGGCTGCCTGCGGGTCACGCTGGATTTCCCGCCGTTAGGGGCGGCTGGCTTGTTGGGACGGTATTTTGCAGTGCAGTCCCGCGAGTTCGTGGCATGGCCACCACCACAAACTGCACACTTGGCCACACACTGGTGAGGGGCCCGCACCCCCTCTTTTATGGGTGCCTGCTGTCCACACAGGCCACACTTATCTTGTGCTGGGTTGGGGCAAGCGTCTGCCCGATGGCCGACAGTTTCACACAAGCTGCAGGCCGGAATAGTGCGCAAATACGGCTGCACTGAGACGATTTCAGAGTTGTAGTGGACGTATTTTGGCTTAACCGTGCCTGCAAAGGTGAGCCGGGCCTTGTTGGAGTTGCCGAACTTGCGGATATCCAGTAGAGTGCCGCTCCTCCACTGCACGCTAGGTTGAAGAGATTCGGACGTCTCATGGTTGGCCACCGTAATGACTCCATAACAGACGTCCTCGTCATGTTCTTTGAGATGGCCGGCGAGAGGCACATCTCCTATGGTCGATTTGATGGAAAAATCTCCCAGCAGACGGTCTGTGACGTGGGCGTTCCGGGTGCTGGCGAGGATCAAATTTTGGTCCTTGCATAAAAGGAGGCTCAACTCGGACGCTTTAGGCGCCCCGAGGAAAGCGCCGAACGCGGCACCGAGCTCGCCGTATTGAAAGACGTCCCGGATGGCCAATGACTTCCGGGGCTTTATGACGATGACAAAGTCGTCTAGGTGAAATTTTGGTGAAGGCTTGGGCCTCCACTTGGTAACAGGGTTGCGGCCCTTTGGGCCGGCGTCCTTCGCCTTTTGCGAGGCGGGAGCTTGGCGGGTAGCAGCAGCCTTGTCGGTGGTTTGCGTGGCGTTCGCCGCTATCTTGGCCTCGCGTCTGGACCGGCGCTCAAGCAGACGCAGAAGATTTGCATTGCGGATCGAGTCCGCGGGTGCCGATTTGGGTTCCACAGTGACGGGAACGGTCGACCAAGACATGGCGTCCGGGTCATAGCCGCGTTGCAGAAGTGTTTCTTCCATCTTGCCGAAAGAAGCGGCTCCCTCACAGCCCCCGCTATGAGCGCCTGCCATCCCAGGGCAGTGGCGCATCACTTACATGCTGCACCCCTGCGCTACGAATAGTACGAAGACTCCAAGGGATCTATGAATGTATAAAATATAGAATAACCTTCTGCATACATGAAAATACCCGAATACGCTATTGTGTCATGGCTTAAAGAAGGAGCTTAAGTGTCCCCTCCTTTTCTGGTGAATGAGTAGAAACAGTGGAACAAAATTTATATCGTTGAGAGGGAGGAAAGCATAACATTTGATGCCGCTTCGCTCCCTTGAATTACAGCTTAATTACCACGGGACGTAATAACACATTGTCTCAAAAAGATGCGCCGCACTCCTTATTACGTTAGGACATCTTTTTGCACCTTCCATCACTCTTATTGCCACGAACTGACACTCCATCATCAAAGCATGCCTCCTTCGCATCCTATCACGCCCTATCGCTGCGCTTCTCATGCAAGCGCGCACCTTAAATGGATTGTTGAACTGCTTCACTATCACCATCACCCTCCCAATCTCTTCATCCCCAAAACCCATACACTCTGCACTCTTATCTAGAGCCAAATCAGCGGCCCCCACTAAGCGGCAAATAAAACGTGTTTCGCATCATCCGCTTATGCGTGTTAAAAGCCGAGCGCAAATACTAGCTCTGCACACCTAACCCCATCTTCCCCTCTCTCTTTGACAGCTTACTGCACGCTGCCGGTTGCGCTGGACGTCCGCATTACGTGGACAGATGACAGAACTTGCGTGAGCGTTAACGCACGCCTGCGATGCCATGAAATCATCGCAACAGATAGAGGCAACACAAGAAATAGAAATCTTTCGGAGGCTGAAATTTGTAATTTGTGCTTTTATAATTTTGTTTATGAGAAGATACTAGCTCCCAATCTTACGCTGAAGGGTTTCCCTCAGTGTAAAGAAATTCGTAATCAGGGCGTAATAAATCATTAGAATCCTCCCAAGCGAAGCCGTACGGTTACAAAGGAAGCCAACAGAGCTTGCAAAGAGACTTACTGACGTCTAGTATACGGTAGGGCGACACCAAATGGTCTACAAGTCAAAGAGGGAACGATGCTGGCCCATTGTTCAGGCGAATACCCCAAGGTGGAAATATGTGCATTAATGGAGTAATTACTCATTAGTATCAATGTAAGCGCAGCCATGCGCACTAATTAATCATTTTCTGTACCCAAAAGCTCTAATATGACTGCCCCAGGGTTGATGCCAACGAGTAGTTTTTCCCTTTAATCTTAATTATCAGGGACCAATACTTTTCTGATAGCTTTAAATCAGCACTGTCGCCATCAAAAATCATGACTTAGTAATTGAGGATTCTTAACCTTTTTGAGTCCTGACTATGTATATCTGGTGTCAGAGCAGGCACAGATGCTATTTACAAACCTTGTTTTCAAGCCCGCTCTTTTATGCTGATCTTTTTTTTTCGTGTCGATTTGTGCTCCTGTTTACAACGACAGAACTTCAGCTAGGCATGCCCCTTGGGGCCGTACGGCCTCAATAAGGGACAAAGACTAGACAAGGCACCATCTCATCCGCGGGGGAAAGTACCTCTTCCTAGAGGCTTTCATCTTCGCAGAAGCCCTGTCTCATGGACTTGTGCCCGTGTACACAGGCTTGCCCCGGAGGGAAGGAGACGCTGTTGGCAACGCCCTCAGTTTCCATTGTGACTTCGCCTGAAGTTTGCGTTGCTCAAACAAGTCGGCGCCGTTAGCTCAACACACAAAGGAGTCGGCAAGTATGGAAGTATTCCTACATTAACTTCAACAAAGCTACCCAGCCAAGAAGTTGTCAACTACTGTTGGCTCTAGTGAGTGGTACTTCCTTGTTCCAACGCCGAATAGTTGTTCTCATTAAGAGGGAAATATGGCATGAACGACAAGAAAGATGTCACAGGCAAGTAGTAGAGAAGCCCTGTCTGAGCCTCGCTAGTGCTTGTAACGAGCCTTAAATGAATCGTCCTTGCTTGAAACTCCAACTACTACGAAGATCTGAGATGAAAGTAGTTGAAGGACCGCTCAAGACCAGCTGCGAACATATTGAAGAAATTTTATTTGAAATATTGTGTATTGATTTTTTGAGTGCCGAACACAAATGTAATAATTCGTAGTAGTTTCTGCTATCTCGTTTCACTTCTCTGACGTGAGAAAAATTTCGTCGGATTAATATGTGCTCGGAGGTATATGATTGCTGCTTAAGAGAGCATTGGCATTTTGGGGGCAAATTTGGTATGTTATGACCATTTTCTTCAGCTTGAACAAAAAATTTTAGTTAATGTCTGTTTTGTTTATTGCCATAGGCGAATTTTCAACTAAAAGAAAATCTGATTCTCACTACAACACATGCACACAGCATAAATCTCACGCTGGAAAAGAAATTATAGTAACAGAAGAAAAGGAAAATTTCGGGGACACTTCAGCTCTCCTTTAGGAGTTCTGCTTTAAGATGACACCTAGGCTCTGCTTAAAGCAAAACATGGCACAGAGTGCGCTGGGTTCGTTTGAAAAGAACAGTATGGCATTCGTATTCGTGCCAGCATTGTTGTAGTAAACTTAGTACTAATATATCAGAGTTGACAATCAGGTCAGTACGCGGTGACGAACACGTCCTGTGGAATACAGCCACAAAACAGAGAAATGAAGACTGCGCTATTGTAACATTTCCTCCTTAATACTTTTTTTTTCTCCTTGGACAATGTGCAACGATATCGGCTTTATAGACCAGACATGAAAATTAGCGCAGAGAATCAGGAACAGAAAGAACTGATTGAAATCAATTAATGACAGTAAATTGTTGAAATTGTTATTGTTGAGATTTGGTTCGGGGATTAAATCAGCAAATTGTTGGCCATCAAGCTGATATCGACATGAAGAAACATCTGTATCCACCTTGTGTTCCAGAATGAGGACTTTCTTGGCAAACGCAGTACACCAGCCTATACTTCACGAGCAACCAAGGGACGTTGCTAACGCTTAAGAGCCATGACTCTAGATCGACATAAACTAACCCACAACCCCTCAGTGGTTACATGCACTCGTCTACTCTAAGGCCCCGCCTGTGGTGCCAATGCAAGTGTACAGGCACTAACGCCAGATATTCCCCATCACAACTCATAGTTACTGAACACTCCTACTAGCCGCCGAGATGGCTCAGTAGTTATGGCACTCGGGCGCTGACCCGAAAGACGTGGTTTCGATCCCGGCCGCGGCGGTCGAATTTGGACGGAAGAAAAATTCACGTTAAAAATATCAGTGCATGTTAAAAAACCCCCGATGGTCCAAAATTCTGGAACGCTCCACTATGGCTTCCCTCATAGCGAGAGTAGCTTTGAAACGTTAAACACGCATGAAAGATACCAAACTAAATACTCCGACCGCTATCAGCATTTCGCACCATTGAAGCAATCTGTGAGATTCGTATTACCGCACGAATACATGTCCGGTCAATTTTCGCATCGATAAAGTGCGCTCTTCTTCGGCCATGGGCGACCCCTCGTCCACGCTAGGGCAAAGAAAAAAGAAGGGCCTGTTCTGAGGCCTACATTTAAATAGTGCCAAGCGCGTGATTGCACAGGACTTTTCTACTTTATTTTGGCCACTCCATGGAAACATCTGAATGTCTGCCTAAAACGCCACAAAGTTGCCAGGAATTTCTGGCACATAAGATTTGCTCCTGTGAAAAAGGATGATAGGAAAAATGCGTACGTCTGCGCTATAAGTTGACATGAATTCAGGTAGGTCGAAGCGTCGGGGTCGGAGACGCTGCCCGTGAGCGGGAAGCACGGAAACGGGCGACGGGTGCAATAAAGTATGTGCGCTCTTAAAGCACTCAGCGTCAACGACTTGCGCTACAAGACCCCACCGATGCAATGATATAGAGCTGCGTGCCTCCACTTTTGAGGCAAAGCGACAAAATCGCGAACAGAGCAATCCGCTCCGCGGACGCTATCCCTCGGAATCGGGTTACATGTGGTAAATACCTTTGTTCTTGCTCATTTGCAAGATGTCTGCTTTTGTTGGCACCAGGTAGCATCCAACGCGAACTTTTGCCACGAAACCCGCCGCAGTTAAGGCAGCCGAATGAGGAAGAAGCGCGAGCAGCGTATTTTTCTTGGGGCCGGCCTTTTGTTGCTTCTAATGTGCGGTGTGTTTCGGTGGAAAATATTTCGATATCGTCAGCAACTGAATTTGTTAAATACGCGGAAGCCTATATATACATAATTTTTAATCAGGCTCATTCGATCAGATGGCAAGGCTCACGTACTCTGCCTCGATAATTAGTCTGGTGGTTAGGCACGGTGATTACGCAACGCATCCATAGTAAACTTGCAAATTGGATAATTGTAATGCTGTCCGGAACGCGTCCTAATGATACTCGCACGCTTTAGAAAAAGTGATACGGATGGTGTTTACTGGCACCAGCAATAGGCATTTTTTTTTCAAGCCGACATAAAACAAAAGCTTTTGATGAAAAACTGCACACGTGAAGCAACCTTGAACGAACAGCTGTTTCTAACAAGTTCAAGCAAATGGCACAGCTTGTTATTCTGCGCGCACGATCTGCTGCAGAAGATTGAGGAATACTGCCGTTCTCCATAGCCGACAGATTTTCGCAGTAAGGGGCAGCGGGCGTAATGTACTGCAATGCATGCGGTGTCAGGGTTGGCACATTTTCACCTCGCTTGTTTGTTATCTCAGGGAGCACAGTCTTTTTTTGGCGTTTGTTTAGTTGCGGCAGCATTTTCTTTGCCATAATTCTCACGCAAGACTGCTAGTTATTCGCAGTTGTATGTGCCGGTTACCTGGTGCACTTTTGAATTTTTTCACGCGACAAATGAAATAAATATACCGGTGATGTTCTGCTCTGCAAGAGCAAGGTTTGAATGGGCTACAAATTATTTGACCACACTAACGACGGTCTGGCTTTTATTCATACCGCTTTAAACACTTTTTGTGGGCCATTGCAAAACCTTCTTTTCTTTTTGTTCTTTTATTTTGCTGGGCAATATTTTGCGCGAGGCCGATGCGGCTGGGCCACGCATGGGGGTTTTATAGGCGAGTGCGCGGTAGCTTTTAAGGCGAAAGCCTTTAATACCTCATACTGCCGTGACCAAGGAATTTTAGCAAGTGTATCCGCGTTTCGGCCTGACAGCTTGCAAAAAAAGATACTCTTTCGAGGCTGGGAGTCGAGCCAAGGCCTTTGAAGGGGAGATGCTACCACTCCGCCCCGAAGGCTCAGGGTTTGAGCATGAATAAAGGCGCATCTAGTGCATGCAGGGGTTTCATAAATGAAATAAAAGAAATAAAACAATAAATATAAGGAAATGAACAGGAATATTAAAAAAAAAACAAAATATAAAAATAAAAACTGACTTCCCATGACAAAAGTTCCTGGCTTCGGTCCAGCCTGTGGGACTTTTATTCTGAGATATTTAGAGTGGTAGCTCACCATTCACCATTCAAAGACGCTCACCATTCCGTTCCTCATTTGACCTTGCTTTAACCTTAAGAAGCACAGCCTAGCAACAGATTGACTTTTAAACGTGGACCTTGACTTTGGAACGTGGACCTTGACCTCTTTGGATCAAAATGGATACCCACCAGTTATTGAGCGTTCCCGACACCATGGCAACGTGCAATTTTAGCCCGGGTCATTTCGAAAAATTTGGGCTGGGCCATTCTGAAATTTTGCCTCAGCCTATTTAGACCATTCTGGGTTTTTTTTTGCTCAAAGGACACGACGCAAAAAAACGAGGTAGACAGGACAAGCGCTTACTAACAACTCAG
Source organism: Amblyomma mixtum (assembly GCF_055824585.1). NCBI lineage: Eukaryota > Metazoa > Arthropoda > Arachnida > Ixodida > Ixodidae > Amblyomma > Amblyomma mixtum. The sequence continues at coordinate 100,904,239 of NC_143019.1, read as the reverse complement.
GTGTTTATTGTCGGAACATTTGCTTAAATACAGCAGCTGCTCTTATCAAACAAGAAGAGGTAAAGAAGATACTTCGCATTCATACATATCAGATCAGCACAGATCCCATCATCGCACGAGTGAATGCATGCTTCGAGCTATAATTCTGCGCAAGATAACTGATTTCTTTTTTTGAGAGCAAAATTGAAGGATTGCTGACACACGAGTTACCCGATTTTTCTATCTCATTACAACCTCGTTTCCTTCGTGTCGTGTCTTTTCCGCAAAAAAAAAAAACCAGAATGCTTAGGCACCAACTAGCCTGCAAAAGCATACTCGCTATTTTTGACCAAAAGCAATGTCCAACCGTAATCGATCGTTCTGTACCGATGGTCGCGTCCAAATATGGCGCAAAATGCTGGCAAAACGCTGGCATTAGCAAAATGCTATCGCTCGAACGATTCCTGACTTTATTCTGTTTCTGTGACGCAGAAGAACCACACACAGATCGATGACGTCCCTCGACACGGTAAGTACTGCTAAAGAATCAAAATAAATACCTCTCAAATATAAAAGATTATCCGAACATGAAAGTTAGCGCCGATACTTGTCGTGGCCTCCTTCCTTAAGGTTGAGAGATTTTATTTCAAAATATACTCATGGGATCCATCAGAAAGGGAGGGAGTAAATTATTCCGTAAATGAAAAACTGAGAAAAATAATTTATAAACAGGAAGCGTGCGCTATAGTGCGCTGTTTATTTATTTTCTTGGAAAACATAAATTAAAGCCCGGAAACAGTTCTCTCATCAGCTATTAAATGAGTGTAAAGTGGTGTTCTCAGAGCGGTTCTTAAAATAGCGCAGCTGACCACATTTGAGTCAAAACAGCTTCCTGAAATATTTCTTACTACAAAAGGATGTTCACAAGCCAGTAGTGAAAGATAAAACATCTGAAAAGAATTTTGTTCTTATAATGAAGCGTCTATGACCGACCGCGATCGACTTTCAGCGGCTACCGAGAACCGCATCAGCATGGCGTCCATAACTATGTGCGCTTGTGTGGAGACATTAGGAATAGGTCATAACCACGGAGTAAGATATACAGGAGCGCAGACTGTACGCGCTGCAATGCATTCGGCGGGCGCGATTTTCTCACAGGGAAGCCGAGCGTACCTCAGGCACTCAGCGTTGCGCTGCACTCTCGTCCTCCGCTCCCCTTTGCTCGACGACGTTGCTTTCTGCACGCTTTCTTTTCACCCTATCGACCGTTTTGAGAAATAGTGCCGTCAAAGCACCACCTGTCGATATTGGCACGAAACGAAATTCCGTTGCGACCGACGCGCAAAAAGCTGACGGGATGCCGCATTTGCGCGTGGTCGACTAGCCGAGAAACGCAAAAAAAAATGAATCCTGTTTAACGCTGAGCGTGGGATGGCCTCTTCTGTAATAACATATTTCCTTTCGGGAGTCGGCGGATTCAACGTCAGCAACAAATGAAACGAGGGCAAGACTGTTCAATCTCCAGCAGGAAAACGAGACCATCTTAGTGCTGAGGTCGGTAAAAGCGCAGACTAATTGAAAGGAGCTCTTGCGGATCTTGTGCTCTTGCGGGCTCTTGAGGTATTTAAGTTGCGGTACGCCTGTGACGTTACAGGATGCCGCTTCACGAATGTCCTCCAGCAAGAAATTTTTGTGATGCGCTTTGTAGAAGATGAGGTATACATAGTAAATGTTTGAATTTCGGCGCCTTCGCGCCTATCCCTCTTCTCTTGTCATTTTGTTTTCACGCTGAAAGGTCCGCACACCTCCAGTGGCACCGACGCCCGGGGCGGAGCTTTCTAACCCATCAGACCTACGCTGTGTATATAATTGGCCGCGGTCATGGTAGCTCCTAGAGGTACGAACGAATCGAACCCATACCCATCTCTGAAATGGTATACGCAGGAATGGTGCGACGGAGGCTAGTGGCGGCATGGAAATGTCGCTGGAAAGGGCTCGCCAACTTTCGTGCGTGACTTTGTGAGGTAGTATCCAACGGAAGTGGTATTGTATAGCCACCCAAGGGAGGAGGAGGGGCGTCCCCAAATCTACTTGCATGCATCGCGGAAGTCGACATGTTCTTCTCAGAGGGGGAGAGTCGCATTCCGCAGTTCGAGGAGAAGTCTTTCCTTCTCCTGCCTGTCGCTTCAAGGCCTGTTTGAAGACGTCATTGGCTTGCCGCGTTTATCCCATTGGTGTAATATGAGCTCCTCTCGAATTAAGAAAAAAGGCTGTTCCTACTCCCTGCACCTCGTGTTGGTGGCAACCGTATTGCGCTTTAAAGTGTATGTGTCAACGAATTTTCGACGTCTGTTACAGACTGTCTTAGGCGTTAAAACTCAGCAAAAAATTGCCCCTTCCGGTGCGAAACAAAATGGGCCTATGAAGGCAATGAACAGGCTTTGAATTTGTGTCATAAATAAAACTGCACCTGAAAATGAAACTGCAGATGGTAGAGAGCCTGGTTGCGCCAAGAGTACCACGCGGCGCATTATGAAAGGTAAAACACAATGCAAATTACATATAGTTGTTTTCTTTCTGCGGAAACGGGAGAAGCATAAATGTGAAGGAATAACAAGAAAATTAGAGAAAAAAAGGTTGGACAAACTCCGACCCCATGGAGCTGTCGGGGTATATCTGCGTTATTCAATAATGCGGGTCAATTAGTTTTCCGGGTAAGTCTAAATGGCGGGTGCCAGGAGAGCAGACAGTCAGCCAGGAGTCAGCAAAACAGTTGCGGCGCTATGAGTATTATTATACCAGAAAGTTTGCAGCTGTCTTCACCATCTGCTTTCGGCCTGCTTGTCGGCCCCATCTGGCGCTACCTGCCAGAGTATTGGACACCGTAGTGCACTTCCACCTTCTCTTTTCGCGTTTTCATAAATCGTGCTTTTATGGACAGAATGCCGAGTGGCCTAATTGGTGCTAATTATAAGAATAGAATTCATAGTGCACCGAGTTTACTCGTGAAGCTTGCGCATTAGCAAGCGTGCAGATGCACAGTTTCCTACGCCAACTGTACCGGTTTCCCTGACAACCCTTAGAAGTCAGCGTAATGATACATGCCTCGTGTGTTCAATTTCTATTCTTTGAGGCACAGTCGAATCAGACAGAATCATGAGAATTTCACTAACGTCACCAATTCTGATTTTCCAAAAGTGAATAGTGAAGCTCCGAAACAGCGGATGTCACTCGATTTCTCAAAACCTTTTTCATTCATCCCTTACGCTGCCACTTCCACGTGTGAGCAAATCACGACAGATTGGGGGCTACTGCGACTGGAGGCAGGAAGCTCTATCTGCTTGCGCAAAGACGACGTCGACCACTGAATTTCCATAAGCTAATTTGGGCAAAAAAAAAAGAAAACATTCCCCGCATCTTTTTGCTTTCATCCACGTCCCACTCAGCAGCTGTAAATGTGCATGCCCATTTCACTTCTAGTTAGGTGTCCGCAGCTTCCGCTGCATTGCTATACGTGACACACGCGCACAAATGTCTGCTTTCATTTTTCTTGAGGTATTTTGCTTTCTGTATATAAGAGGAGCCGAATATGGACCACGCGTTTCTAATGCGGTGAGAATGAAAAGTTCGGTCTCATTACCAAGAAATTAATGGAAGGTCTGAAAGCTGAACGCGTCGTAAACCCCTTTCGTCACCACGCACTTTGGAGAGAAAATTTGTGCGGAGTTTCTCGCTGATCTAACGCTAATGCAAAGTATGCCTGCATGAAAAGTTGTGCCAGAAACATGGCACGTGTGTCGGGTTCTGTTTTGGGGATAGGTTCTTTTCTCTGGCCCATATGTGGGTGCAGAGGTTGAGTACGAGGTTTGTACACTACGACTAATTTTATCAGGCAGTGTAGTTGGATAACGGGGCGCGTGCAGTTCTGTCTGACGGTTTTATTTTAATTTATAAAAGTGAGCTGTTATAACCTCTTCAACATGGTACAAATACATCATTGAAGAGAATGGTAGAAATTGAAACGAAATCCCGTTCGCCCTTTCACATCACACCGACCATTTCTTTTTATTTCACTAGTACATGATGCGCGCATCCGCACTGCTTAGCATGTACACAAAAAAAATTCATTGGAGTGACGTGTTATCCACTTCTAAGAATAAAAATCTGTTGCAGAGCTTCCTTTTCGGCATCATTGATAGTTTTCTGCACTCCCAAGTACGTACGCGATACTGAGAGCAACGGCTATCAGTATCAGTAAGCTCTGTGGTCGGGTCTGGTAGGGAAATATGACTGAAATATCAACTGTACTAACGTTTAGACCACGGCCATAAAAAATGCGGCTTCGAAGTAATCTTTCAAATAAAACTATGAGTAGAACAGAATTTGCACAAGGTTGAAGCTTGATGCCCTTAAACCTTGAAGCTCTGATTCAGGAACAATTGTATGGCTCCAGTGTGGAGGGATTGTCGTTGTAGATCTACAGCGTGTGCGGGTATTGTCAATTCCTGGTTCATGGAAAAAAAAAAAACCTGCATGCCTCTGCGCCCCCCTACTACTCCGCGAAGTACTTCACAGAGAGCGACAGCTTCCGAACTTCTATTTGAACGACTTGTATGTTCATGAGAAATTAAGTGTGCATTGCCACCCAAATGCAATTTTAGTGCAAAAGCACTCACTAATAGCCTCCTGCCCCATAAAATCAAAAGGTCGGCGTAAAGCCTCTGCGCGAGTTGCGAAAGGTAAGGAAAGGCGCACAACTGGCCCCCTGGGTTTGTGTACACGTCCATCGTGTTTTGAGCTGCGTGGTGGTACTGACAGCTGTGCGCGCTGCGTACATTGGTGCTGACAAGGTTGTGGCAGAACACGGCACTGGAGCAGTAGCACCCCTGCGTTCACTGGGTTCACTGTGGTAGGCGGTGACAACGTTGTAGACACCGCTTGTTTTGAGGAAAGGTAAGTGGCATAACTGGCTCCCTGGGTCAGTGGACGCCTCAATCATGGTTCGAGGTACGCGGCTCTAGTGTCCACCTGCAAAGAAACAGTGTTTTTGCACAATATTCAGTGCGTTGCTATGCTGAACGGCGAGTCGTTTTTTTCTCACCGGCACTGCTTGCGAAATTTCGCATAGAGATGCCATTGTTACAAATTCATTTTTCTAAGTGATTCGTAAGCTTGCGAATATGGGGTTTGATACGCAGTCTCTGGAACTTTATACAGTATTAGATATTATATGCCATTGTCAGTCCGTAAAATGATTTTCCATGCTTTGGGTGACAGCATACTCTGTTATGGCATTGCGGTGTTGGGTCACTGCGCGATTCGCTGGCAAAATAGAATAAACTCTATCCTTAGATCTGTTCTGAAGATTATTAGCTATGATTTAGGATTACCTTCCAGCACTGACCTCTTCAAAGCCTTAAGGTGTTCAAAATTTAACGCTGTTCTAACTGAAATGGCTATCCTGGGACATTTCTGGTCACACACTTATAAAGTAGAATATGTTCCTGCGCGTTGCCTCCGGCCTAAACACCGTTTTCGGGTGCCTCGCTGTTCAACCAGATACAGTCAACGCACCCGTAATTACTTCATACCATTTTGCTTCAATCAATTACCAGCCAGTGCTTTTCACGTGAAAACAAAGTTCAAACTGAAACAAATTCTCCGTCGCATTAACCTTTCGTACCGTAGCCTTCATCCTTTCTTTTCTTCTTCTCTAAGCTCATTTAAATCATACATGACTGCATAGAATCGGAGTCTTAGAGGTGATCTGCTGTGGCACTGATTCTGCTGACGCGGAAGAATAGCGCGCCAACAGAGGAATTCAGGGTTTTGATGTCCTCTAATCCTGCGGATGTACAAATTTTTGCTCTCTTTCCGTTTCAGTCCCAAATGTTATTGTTTACTTTGTTCACACATATTGACTGTTTACATGTATTATTAATTATAGACAGTGTTAGGCTCCTCTATTTTAGGAATGGTACCTCTCATTACATTTCAGCTTAACCATTTTGTGTTTTCTTTCCTTTCTTACATGATTACTCTCCACATTGCTGTTAGTACTTTTCTTGAATTTTGCTCCAATTGCTTCAACTAAAACTGTGGTGTTCGAGGTATTCCACTCTGTTGCCGCTGCTTGCTGGCCTGCCCTTCAAGCCCTCTGCGGCTTTGGCAGGCCTATCATGTGTTGTTGCTGTGGCAATCTAGCGTTAATAAAGTTTATTATTGTTATTATTATTTACGTAATGGTAGAGTACTACCGAAAGACATCTGCGTACCGAGAAGGAGATGAGCGAAAAAAAATTCTATAATAAATTTTTAAACTACTTTTGACGTCCTGCTGCAGAACACGCAGGTGTGCTGCTGCAGAACACAATTGCATAATGACCTCGTGCAGTGGTCAGCGAAGCGGGCCTGTTCGCCCCGCCGTGGATTGCAAACACAGTCGCGGCAGTATTTATTTTAATTTCTGTAGGTATCTGACAGGCATCACACAAATATCTCCTTTTTGAGCATTGCTTGTTAAGTACTGCTTACGAATTGAAATAAAAAATGGACGAATTTTTTTAATGCCAGCATTAGTTTTTTGAGGAGAGCTGCTACACGGGGTGGTAGTATCTACTTTCATTTTCGCTGCGAGCTCACAAAGTGCTTCTTTTATAACGGCGGTAGGTGACGGCGCATAAGATGAAGTGCTGACAAGCTGGGAGTGATTGAAATATTACGCTTTCGTTCAGGTTGTATGGCTGCTTGTAGGGGATAGAAAGGAAACATGCTTTCGCTGACAGTAACGGATCGGAAGGAACCATCGTCCGTCTTAAACAAGCGATAATAGTCCTTTTAGTGGAAGCAGGACCACTTATTCTGTCCCACTGCTGTTGTTGTGGTATAGAGAGAGGACCGGTATTTTCCCCAGTGATCCATCATTCCCAACAAAGCAACATCCCTATCGAACTTTTATCGGCCATCGATACACGTAGCTCGTCACATGTGTTGTCGTGTTCCTTCTTAACGGAGAGGAACCCAGACGTTATCAATAAACAGGACACGATGCCTTGTTTTCTTCGTTCCTGGGTCTTCTAGAGAGCTATCAGTGGACACAGAGTTTTTGTTCAGGAAAAAAAAAACGAAGCACCATCACCAAGCAAGCGCAACGGTTGATGTCTATTCATTCCTTCGCTGTTGCCGACCGCTCCATTAAAAGACAACAATGACATGCAGGAATACGAATATGCATGCGGCGCTGTCTGAGCATCTTCAGGAGTATTTCTCTGCTATCACGCATGGTTTCGTTTTGATCGTAATTCTACCTGCAGGTGAGGCATGATAGCCTAAAAGGAATGCGCACTACCTTTTGTTCCTCTCCTCAACAGTGGAGTTTGTTTTTGTCAGGAGGCGCTTCGTTCTCTTGAACAACGTGTGCAAAATGGCTACTAATTGTACCCATGCCTGTAATCTTTCTGATCTGGCAGACCACAGTGTGCTGGTAAGCCACACAGTTTGAGAGAAATGAACTACCTGAAGCACGCAATTATACCAGCTCCTATGTCTGGGGGCCGAAAAGGCATATTGCATAGAATTTCTCTACCATAATTATCAGCCGCAGTGATGACTAAGTGGTTATGGTGCTGGGCTGCTAACCCGAAGGACTCGGCTTAGGCGACTTTCTGCATGTTCTGCTCACCTGTTCCACTTACCCGCACCCCCCTCCCCCAGAGGTGGCACTCCCTTAGTGGGAACAGCTGATGTCGAGTTCAGCATTCCAAGACCAACGACTCGCCATCACCAGTGCCTCTAACAGGCTGGCCCTCCAGGGTCTGGTACACCATTTGTAAGGGAGGAACCCATTGTGTGGGCCACTCCCGCAGGCCATGAGGGGGGCTCTGCCCCCCACCTGTAAATTGTCATGGCCAATAAAGTTTACACCACCACCACCACCCCCGGCCGCGGCAGTTGCATTTCCATTGAGGCGAAATGGTAGAGGCTCTTGTACTATGCGATGTCAGTGCACGTTAAAGGTCCCCAGGTGGTCGAAATTTCCGGAGCGGACCACATCGGCGTCCCTCATACCCCGGGTCGCTTTTGCACGTTCAAGACCGTAAACGAAACTATCATAATCAACTCCGCCAACATCATCAGGAAGAGATCTGTCAACATCATGGCGCAGAAATACTATGCTTCTCTCAGGGCTTCAACAACGATTCATACTTCTCCAAACGAACACGATGAGTGTGCGAATAATTCACAAAGCGATAGCTCTTACAGGGTGCCAAAAATAGAAAGCGGGGCGCTCGCCCTGCTACTGTTGTCATCAGTTATGTAGGCGAAAGTTTTAGCCGGCCGGTTGTGCGCTTTGCCCGAGACGTATGCTGCGGAAGAAAACCTCTCCTTCAAGGTTACGCCTTTATGATTGTGGTCAAGCATGTTAATATTTCATAATATTGTAGAGCCTTCCAACCAGAAATCACTCTTCTGCCATTATGAAGTTTCCTTCATGGCACACAATGCTTTTCCACAAATTTGTAAAGGAAACTGCGCCATTTCCTTTCATCAAAAACCAAGTTACAAACGGCAATGAGTTCCAGAATTCCGAGTCCCAGAATAATTTAACAGTATTGGTGTCCAGCGAACTGGAAAGCACCGACTCGCTATATAAGCTTTTTTTTTTCTGCAACTGCGGTTTCGATGAATTCATTTTCACCAGCCAGCTATATCGATCCTCGAACGCCTTCGTGGATGTTGCTGGGGACGTAGTACGACTTGGATACAGGGCCTCTTTCCTTTTTTCAAGTTTTAATTTCAACAATTCTTCAAGTAGATTTCACATGGCATTCACTAAGAAATATAAACAACGCCGTAGAAGACCGGTGCTACCCCCCCCCCCCCCTAAATAACCAAGTGCGACTATGCGTTTATGTGCCTAACGAGATTTATCGATGTTGCATCTGCCCATGGAAGAAAACACTGCGGGGTTCACGCGACTTTATTTCTGGCGCATGGTATTTCTGACGTGGCCGAATTGGATAAACGGTTGTTAGGGTGTGCATGATACGATGCGGCAGCGCAAGAGATTCGTATCTCGGTTCCTATCCCCTGCTGCTCTTATAATGATTGGAGTTAGAAGCAATTGCAATGAAAATGGCTTTGAACACCGAAAACTAAGACCTCTTTCGCGTTTATTGTTTTTAGATATTTCAATGCAATGTCCTGCGTACATTTCGTCCATCTACGACGGATGTCCCATCAAGCCCACCACTGGCCAATGCTTAGGCAGAGATTTGGCAGAGAATAAATGGCGCCGAAAGATGTCGCGGTGACATCCATAACATGCCTTCACAAAATTAGCTAGAAACATACGATCGGCTCGTTTTTTTTAGCCTGGCGTTCATTAAAGCCCCCTCACGTTCAATAACCTGCACTGGCATCGCACAGTGCATGGGCATCTAGTATTTCCTCTCCATCGAAATAGGACCACTGCGGCAGGGATCGAACCTGCGTTTTCGGGGTCAGGAGCCGAACCGCACAATCTCTGATCCAGTCGACAGCTGTGGTAGAAACCGGTTTCGAAGTTTTGTTTTTTGAATAAAAAATAAAACATCTCTTAAAGCGATTCTTCTTTTAATAAACCAGTCAAGGCATGCCGAGGAAAATGATTATTTATTTAAAAAGTTCTAATTTCCGTGCATTGGCGCTTGGTGCTTGTGCTTAAATACCAGTAGTTTTTTTCCTTGTCGTGCAGCCTTTGATTTTTTAGTTTAAAAATCTGCACAGCTGTTTGCAGATTTCTGAATACATTGCGAGACAGTTATGCATCCTGTTTGTTATAATCCGCTAAAGAAGTGTATGTTTTCAGAAAACAAGTATGATATGCCAAATATATTTCGTAATGTGGTGCTTAAGTACGTAGGCAATAACCTGATGAAAAGGGGCAGATTTTTTTTCGCTATGCCGAATGCCCATGAGGTAAGGGTAAAATAGTGTGCCAGCTAGGAATGGCTTTATAAACTACTTTGAATAAATGACGCTGAGGGCTAGGCAACGGTCCGATTTTAAGATTGGTACTGCGCGACCAAAGTTACAACAGCCATTTTTGAATACGCTGGTTTCATGAATTTAAGGAACATTTCGACGTCACCCTTTAAGAAAAATCAAATGAAACTACCAGGACATTTACAATTACGCGATTCCGTCTACTGAACTAGAAAAACCAGGATACAAAAAGGCCTACTCGCAGATAAATATATCTATCACTCAAGGACTTCTGAATAAATTCGACGTCAGAATTCAAAAACTTTTTATCCCGAACTAATCATTCATGCGCAAATGTTCTGGTCAAATTAATACCGCAGGTACTCATAAACATTGATGTAATTTTTCGTGCTTCTGATTCGAACAGTTCTCAGTAAGAACAGTTTCCAACAGCTTCCTACTCCACAGCTCAAATATTTTTTATTCTTTAACTTCAGGTCGGCACAAAATTTTTCAATAAACTTGGTGTGGTTCATGCAAAGTTATAGACAAAACAGCCATGCAAGAGCGATGTTTTCGTCCCGACACAAGTTCAGAAACAAAAGAATCTTTAACTACACCTCACCAGATACGAACCGCTCTTAAATTTCTTGTAGACCTCGAGAGGGCATTCAGTTTATTGATAGGGAACAAATCTGTGTTCGAAATGTACGAAACGAAAGAATGTGAATAAAGTATGTTCCTAATTTACCCGGCTGTTGCCGCGCACTCCAGGAAGGCCAGAACGGAGCTTAGAATTGAATTGATTTTCAGACTTTCAAATTGCAGTATTCCTTGTGTATATAGGGATTACAAAATATTACATCATCTTAAATGAAAGCAGGCTTTTCCTTGTGACAAACACGGTTGGATTGACTGGAGGCTTCACGTCCAACGAATTGGTTGAAAATAAACATTCTGCATTTTGTTTGTTTTCTAGGTAGTGATATGACTGAAGTAGAGGAGTTGTTTATATGCAATGAAGCTGAAGAAGCACTCTCCACTTTGAACGTAATAAAAAAATTGAAATAACCAAGCAGTGTGTAACAGAGGCAAAGAAACACGTAACAAAAAAGATTCACGGGCGGATATTCCATAAATTTGTTAGATTATACAGAAACGGCGCAGTTGATCTGCTAATGTTTGCATCTTGACAGTGCAAGAGTCAGCTTCACTGCTATTGTTACTAAAAACCTGACGATAACTCTCAACTCGGCTCATTGGTATATGAACTGAATGCGTCATGTTTTCTTCATGCCGTAAATTGTTACACACAATCGACTGTTTCGGCGGTTTTTACGAAGATTGCTCGCTACATTGTGCGTCAGAAGAGTGGAAAAAAGCTTAAGCTTTTCACAGCGAGCTGCAGACAATTTTTATAACAACTTGGGCGTTTTTGTGACAAGCAGGTAGCCACAATCGAGGTCTGTAGCAATCGAAGCCGCTATAAAACCACGTAATGAGATAAGGAGCCAACGGGTACGAGGTATAAAGAACGCATGTATGTGCATCCTGTTGCACGGGTGCACATACGAGTGTGTGCATCCCGTTGCCTTCAAAACATCAAAAAACATACTCAGGTGATTACGAAAAGAAGGTCAAACAATTAGTGAATATTATAACGCATTGTCTAGAAAAAAACGCGTATTTTAGACATACCATCAATTGAGTGGGGCAATGGATACAAAATGGAATATTTGTTAATGACAACATACATTGTGAACCATTACAGGAGTGCACCGTGACCACACATGCGACGCATGTGATTGGTTCTTCAAGGATATGTTCATTTTTCACTAAGGATTTGATATTTCGAGCGAAGAAAGCGTGCACACGAAACCCAGAGGCGTGCCGAAGGCGTACTAAGCCTATTTAGACGTCAGTAAAGCTTAAGTTGAAGAACACAAAGCTCGGCCATGCTTTCGTTCCAGCTAAGCCTTTTGAATGCCCCTTTATAATATCTGTCTGGATTGGTGTGTACGCCTCATTTGATTGGGAATAGATACCTCAGAAAAAGCTGACAGTTGGTTCTGGTCGCACCTGCAAATCTGTTATATACGATGCTCTGTATAAGGGGTGCCTGTGGCTCCTAAGCTATCTGTCGTTTCTGGCCCTGTATCCCATTCCTGATTCGTCATGAAATTTCATATCCTGCTTAGTTAATTTACAATCTCATAGACATTCCTCTTTTCGTCTAGGGGGAACCGTTCGTGACATTTTTTCCTAGTGCAGCCGACATAAAAATTAAAATAACACCGTAGCTGATCTCCGGGAACAATCTTCCCTGTTGCCTACAAATACATATGGTTGGTTGGTTAATAGGGTTTAACGCCCCAAACCGACTAAGGCTATGAGAGACGCAAAAAAAATAACATGTGGCAGTGGACGCAAATTTTTTATCAGCGAAAACAAAGTTGCCTCCTGCTCTTTTTTTGTTTTATTTTCTTGCGGAGGTGTTAAAGGCTATTTTTCTGGATGCTAAGGTGCTCTTCATTTCGAAACGGGGACAGTCACTCGACAGCCATCAACACATACACGAACAAAGCAAGTTGACGGAACCTTAAGACCTCGAGAGCAATGCATTCATAAACTGTTCTTGATGCTTTTATTAATTTCTAAATTTTTAATGCTATGGTACATGGGAACCTCAACCGGAACCTTTTGCTTGCATGAGGAGGACAGATGAAGTTATCATGCCATGTATTTTGATTTATTGTAGTTCTATGGTACGAGCGGTGGCTTATCTCTGTGCCAGTGCATGATTAACGATCCATGTACTGACATGTAATTACAGCGCAGAAAAGGCACATCAGCTAGTGGCTGTATGATATATGATGGTTAGGTACGAGTCTGAGCTTTTCAGCAAGAGCACACATACGCAGAAGCCAAGGCAGCGTTTTTCACCAAAGCAAAAACTGGTTGGGAATAGGTAGTTTCCTAATCTGCGGTCGAAGTATGAACAATATCGGGTTCCGCGAGCAAGCCAGTTAGTGCTCTCAAAATGCGGCAGAGACGCGGGGCTCAGAGAAGCAATGGCAAAAATGCAATTTCTGGCACCGTGTTCTCTGAGCCGATCATTTTTCAGACGCACCGGCGCCATTAGTTCTCCCTCCTATGGTAATAGGGCACCCCCTTTTCACACTACCATATCTTGCCTACTGCTTTTGTCATTACTGCACACTTTGTCTGCCTTGCATAAGTTTACACTCCTCCCTTGCATCGACAAAGCCCAAGCATAAAAAACCATTTCTCATTAACGCATCATCGCCGCCCCGTTCCCTCCATGCATTTCCCAACCCCCCCCAAAAAATAAGACGGCACGCAAATATTTGTTTATTGGTTCGGGCCGGAAAATACCTCCAGACACTCTTCAACCCAGTGAGTGCAATTTGTTGGCCTTTATATTTTACACAGGCTTTAAAACAGGCGATACATTCCTCCTGGTTGCCTTGCAGAAGACAGGAGTTCCACGTGAAAATGATTTCAGGCAACGTCGCCGCGGGGACTAACTAGATTGAACAAATGGGAAAACGCAGCTAGGGTTCACTGCTGAAGATCATGCTTGCAATAACAACTCGGTGTCGCATTAATGCGCTTGAGATTATAAACATGTGATGTGTTCTTAGATAACTAAACCTGCCTATGAAAAGAACCTTCGCAAAAATATTTACATTAGAGCTTGACCAAGCTATGCTAGGCGGCTTCGTTCCGATCTAGCAATATGCACCTGTCTAACGTCGTGTCGAGGTATGGTTGCGGATACGTAAGTCAAGCAGATTTCTTAGCCAAGAAATACGGCTCTAGCTTTATTCCTGTTTTTCAAGACCCGCAGTTAAGTTGCTCTCGAGGCTACATTTTAATAGCAGGTTGCACTGTTTCATCTGTTTTTGAGTTTTCACAACTAGCGATTACAAGAGAAGCGGTATCAATTTTGTCTACCGCAAATAGCTAGCCACAAGGCAGCTTTCAAGAACATGAAACCCTATTTGCGAAGAATATTTTCACTATATGCTGGTAGAAACATCCCCGAGAAGAAAAACGTTTTAGCAACGTTTTAGCACCTCGCTGGAGGGGTATAACTATAAGGTCTTGAGCTTAACTTACCATCGGTTAATAATAACCTTAATACTTTTCTTACCACAACTTAAAACGCTATATATTTTATGCCTGCCAAATCCATTTGTGGCCTGAGCTGTAGCGCGCGGCAGGCAGCAAATTTTCACGCGGTACGCGCACACTGAAGAAACCTGTGAACCTGAGTATTTCTCAAGGAAAAAAATTAAAAATATGTGCACAGTCCATAGGCAACAATTAGCTTTCCGGATATTAAAAAAACGGAGGGTTTTAATCCAGTTAAACCAAGAAGACGTTCGAAAGCACGTGTGTAACCTAATTGGCTCACGGTTTTGCTTTGCTGGGTGTTGCTCACTTCTGGCGAGGATATGAGACTCAGGTTAAGCTCTGATCGAGTTTAAGCTGATCGAACATGTTCGCGCCGCAGATGGAAGCTGGTGAAGACGACAGTGCGCAATGCTCAGTGCAAATGAAACGATTTCCTGGATGAAGATACGTTGTCGATTGAAAAAGTCGCGGAGTGCCTTTGTGGAGTCACGAAAATTTAGCATTCCAGTGAAGAACACGGGAACACAGGTTATTTGCAACTGTTGTGATATATCCTTCCATATATCTGGCTGCTGGTTCTACTGTTACTGAGAGAAGATCACGCTGAATATCTTTATTGTATATTGTGTTTTATTTGCTATCGCAGTGTCTGACAACCAGACACTTGAGGTACACCACTTCTGAAATAATTACAGCCTGTTTCTTGCCCAGTGTTTACTCAAAAATCCTAGTTATTTGTAGCAGCCATTTCCGTCGAGTTGTTTTTGTCCAGTGTGCATATTCTTTTCGTTGTTGTTGATTTCGGTCGAAGAGTTACACTAGAAATAAGCCTCCGACCACACTGTCATTTAGAGGTCCTAAATGAAATAAATCTTGTTCTAACAAAGCTGCAGGGTATTTTGCTAAAAACACTCAAGTAGATTAGATTGTTTCAAAGGTGCAGTGAAACTTGGCGCTCTAATAAAGTTCCCGCCTGGAGCTGTTGGAACTGCGATATTACTAGCAGAATGGGAAAAAAACGTCGAAAGACTTAAAATACAGATTTCGCTCAGAACATGCAATAGAGTTAAAAATTCATGAACTTGTGTAGCGGCGTCTTTTTTCTTCGTCTAAATGAATTTGCCACACCGACAAGGTGTATATACAGGGTGATCCTAAAGCAAAGAGAAGGAGTAAATTTTAGTAATGTGAAAATAGAGAACATCGCGACGTGGATTTAAAGCATATACTCAAATGACAGAGCAATTTATTTCACAAAAATTATGTTCCCAACTCTGTCACCGACAAGTGACGCTGTAAGATCTTTGTGCAAACCACCGAAACAACTGGAGAGCAGCATTTCTCACCCAAATGTAGCTTTCTGAAAATAAAATACCCCGTTGTTTACAAAAACTGCAGACTAATTATGTGTAAATTTCTCGATTTATTGAAGCTATAATATTCGTTATTACTTTCTTAGCACACTGTACACTTGTGGCGAAGCCGACATAGAAGCCATGCGTGCATGTCTTGGCACCTTGTTGGCTCAGAACATTTCTTGCAAAAATATAAAAAAACAAAGAACTAGATCATGAACAAAACTAAATCAGAACTAAATTATGTCATGAGCCCCTCAAGTGTGGGCACAAGAAAAACCAAGTGGACACCATGCAGAATACCGTCAATGAAATCCCACTTCATTGACCTCGGCCGTTCAACTCTCATCGAGGGTTTACCCCTCCAGTATGCACGCCTTTGGGTACGACGCTTACCAATGCATTTGTGACCAAAACTTTGTCGGCCGATACCTCTCAAGTTATGTCCACCTGCGGCAGACCGGGCGAATGAACGCTGCAGACCCGCCTCCAACAGCGGCCCCTCCAAGGCGCTCTACGTGTAAGAGGAATCTATCAGACCTCATTGTCTTTTAGGCGTTGGGACATTTGTATTCATAGTAAAACTAGCGCTGAAAAGAAGAAGACTCCAAGGCGCTCTACATGTAAGAGGAATCTATCAGACCACTTTGTCTTTTAAGCGATGGGACATTTGTATTCATTGTAAAACCAGCGCTAAAAACAAGAAGACAGAATGAACACGATAACACGAGCACTGACTTTCTATAAATCTTGAACTCAAAAAATCAGTGCTTATGTTTTCTGATTTGCTCGATTTTCGTGATTTTTTGCACCATTTTTACAATTCACACCAAAGAATTAGCTGTGGTTCAACCCCGCTGTGCATTGTAAGACGAGCGATAGCTGCGTTGAGTATGACTATCCAATCTGACGAATTTCCATGTAGTAACGATCATCAGATTCTGCTTGACGGCGAGGATACTTCGCCGAAGCACAAGTTCCGCCACGTTGTTCATCCATGGCTTTGTGTGAAGACAAGAACACGCCACACGCTTTTGTGTAGCGAACGGGACGCGATTTTTCTAGCACGCGATCTCCGGCAGTTGCGAGAGTGCCGTCGTCTCCGCATACGCAGCTGTGGCGAGGCGCAGCCAGTCACGTGACTCGACAGTAGCGAGGCGAGCGAGTGCCGTCGGCTCACTGCGCTCAGCTGTGGGGAGGCGTAGTGAGTCACTTGGCAGGGCGTCAGAGCCACACCTCCGCTCTTCATGGTTTTAAGGTCAAATTTCATAGCCACATGACCTTCAGCATTTTCAGGAGTTCGTAGAGCTTTCGCACAAAAAACAACTCGCCCATCTTTCCGTTCCTTTAAGTGTTGTATGGACAGTTTGGATCGCTTAGGAACAAGCGCAAAGGTCGCAAGCGCGCTACCTTGTCTTCCTTTCCGAGGCATATTAAGGCCGGGGCGAGATCAAATAAGTGCTACCTGTGCCGCCTTGTTAAGCCTCTGACACTTATAGTTTGGTTTGGTTTATTGGGGTTTAACTTCCCACAGCGACTAAGGCTATGGGGACGCCCTAGTGAAGGCCTCCGGAAACTTCGACCACCGCAATAACGCGCATTGGCATCGCACAGTACACAAGCCTCTAGAATTTTGCCCCCATCGTAATTCAGCCGCCAAGGCCGGGATCGAACCCGCGTCTTTTAGGTAAGCAGCCGAGCGCTATAACCAATAAGCCATCGCGGCGGCTTCTCTGACACCTTTATTCAGAACAAAAGGTGGGTGAGTGCGCCCACCTCTGCTGTGCCCTCGGGTCACCAGACGTAAAGCTTCTCATCAAGCATCTCTCAGAAATACACAGTAAAAGGAGTTCATAACCTAGGTTAATTAACCGAGCTTCTACACAAGCGCCATCTATTGTGAGTTGAAACATAAGGGCTGCGTACGAAATATAAATACTTAAGTGATGGTGTAGAATAAAAATAAAGACGGTAAAAAATCTCTGGAGGCCAATTTGATCAACTGTTTATGCAAAGCAGTGAATGCTTTAAACCTGGAACTACTATTCACGAACATCCGCTTAAAGGAACACGTGTTTTTAGACTTACTCCCTTTATGAGACATAAAAGCCGGAAGAGCGATTATATAGAAAACAGAGTTGGCATCTAAAATCTTGGCTTTTGTTCTTTTGATGCACGTTGGTTGTTGAGTGCCGTACCCTTTGAAAATATAGCCCTGAGGGCGTTCTAAACATTCGTCTACATGTTTCGTAGGGAGCCTGGAGGACGCGGCATCTTTATTGCCGCTACAACAATACATCACCCTGGCACAGCGGCGAAAGTAAGTTGAGAGTCAAGCGGCTAAATACAAGAATAAAAGCAGGGCGAAGAGCACACGAAAAACAACTGAGCCTGGTTTGCGCTTAGAAACGAAGAATTATAGTTCCACTATAGGTGGCTGGTGGTGCGTTCGCTGTAAATAAAAGGGATAAGGCTAAGTCCCGCACTTGTATACAACGCACCTGCGCGTCTCTCAATAGAAAAAAAAAACAAGCCGTATAAATGAAACATATACAAGAACAATTGAAGGGGTGGTTGCGTTAGGTCATAAAACTAACGTCGTAAACATGAGATTTTTTGTTCAGTAGAAACCCGTCGTTTAGACTTTGGGAGGCTACAGTCTAACTGCTCCAAAGAGACCACTACAAAACTTTCTCTCTCTCTCTCTCTCTATATATATATATATATATATATATATATAGAGAGAGAGAGAGAAGCCAACAGCCACAGAAACCAAGGGGCACAGGGGATATTTAATTAATTTATTTATTTTGTGGTCTTGATAAATTTATATTACCGAATATGTTATCGTTTTTTAAAGCTAATTGATTAGAAAAGCAGAAGAAAAAACGACGACATGCCGCGGGTGGGGGCCGAACCCACGACCTCCGAATTACGCGTCCGGTGCTCTACCGCTGATCTACGGTGACGGCTCTCAAACCTTCTGCTTTCGGGGGTATTTATGTTTACAAATAACCTAACCTTGAGAGTGTTCACCAGCGCCACCCACGTTCTTAAGCGGCGGACGTAGCACGTCCCGAGTTACCGCAGATGTGACGTAGAACGTCATCGAACGGCGAGGGTGGAAGCTGTGTGAGAACCCTCTTATGCTTCCTAAGGCATCAAGGCTGCCAGAACCGAGGCCCTCGTGAAGCAATTAAGCAGAGAAGGAAAGGGCAATGAGGGGCTCGTTATAAATATGAGAGAAGCCAACAGCCACAGAAACCAAGGGGCACAGGGGATTTTTAATTAATTTATTTATTTTGTGGTGTTTATCAATTTATATTACTGAATATGTTATCGTTTTTAAAGCTAATTGATTAGAAAAGCAGAAGAAACACATACACACACAGACACACACACACACACACACGCACATATAGATATATATATAATCGACCGTAAAATTTTCAACGCAACTAATTAAAATATAATAAGCTGCGGTAGTCACGTTGAAAAACTTAACAGATTTGTTCACCGTTTCGACCAGGGATTGGTGTTTTTCACTAATGAACATACAGCGCATGGACGCGTCTTCTCATAGCATTGAACTTTGCACAGAGAGGGCTTGAAAAAGAACAATAACAGGTAACAAAAAGGAGAAAAAAATGAGAAAAAGAATGAGAAGGAGGAACACAGCCGAGATACGAAACCCAAACGCCAAGATGCGGCAGCAAAGGTGCCGCGTGAAAGAGGTGAAACAGGTAGGCGGGCGTGGGCGGGCACGCGGCTGGTTCGAAAGAAAAAGAAAGCGTGGGGGTGATTAAGGTCATCATCATAATCATCATCATCATCAAAAGAAGAGAAGTGTCTGCCAATTGTGCGCGTCTGTATCGCCTCTAGACGCGTCTGAGTGACTCTGCGTGACTCCAGAAGATAGCACGAAGACGCACAGGTTGCGGCGGCGCCAGGTGTCTCCACTTGGTGACGCGTGAACCCCTAACACCAGATCAGGTTCGCATATCAGGACCACATAGAAATGCTCCTTTACAGGAGTCGAAAAGGGAAATACTAAAGAAAAAAATGGCGCTGCGATGGCCTAAAGAAAAAAATTACACACGCACAAGGTACACGAAAACACAGGATACACACAAAAATGTGTCACTGTTGTCGCATTTTTTATCAGGGGATATGCGAGGAAATGCATAGAAGCCCACAAATGATGTTAAAGACAGCGTCAAAGTGTTAGAAAGCGTACCAAGAAGACGAATTTCATCCCAGACAACAGCGCTTGGCAACAATTTTAGAATAAATACAAATGGCACGCGAAATATTATAGGCGTACAAAAATCCAAATCAAGTTCAAGAGTGTGAAAAATGTGCTAAAAAACAGAGTTTAACTGAACGCAGCGGTCGGCAACAACAAAACGAAAATAATACGATGAATACGCATGAAAGACGAGCGTAACAGAGTAAGTGTTAACCGCAACAAGAATAATTTCAATACCTCGAC
Organism: Amblyomma mixtum; assembly: GCF_055824585.1. NCBI lineage: Eukaryota > Metazoa > Arthropoda > Arachnida > Ixodida > Ixodidae > Amblyomma > Amblyomma mixtum. The sequence goes on along the minus strand of NC_143019.1, from coordinate 100,884,286 downwards.
TAGAAATGAATGTGTTAAACACAGAAGATGGGGTTATGCAACTGTCATCATTTTACATTTAAGAAACAATCGTTTGGGTGCAAAAGCGTTAACAAGAAAAAAAAAACTAAATATTGAAGGAAGATTTAGCCGGAAAGGGAGGAGAGTTTACCAGCGCTTTTATTAATGCCAACAGACAACGAGTTCAAGTTAAATATTAGATATGATTCACACGCTTCCCTGTAGGAATTTGTCGGGAAGCCAAATTGCAGTATGGTGGCCTTGAAGCTTCCAAATGAATGACCTTTTGCGGTTACGTGCACTGAAAGAGGCATATCTGGCTGTCCTCGTATGTGCGCTCTGTGGTTATTTATTCTCAGAAAAAAGTTTCAGTTTGTCCAATGCACTGAGCACGTCAAACACCGCACTCGAGAAGGTAAATTACGTTGTTCGAGTCACACTTGAAATCTTCTCGAATTTTGAATGAGAAAGACGACGCTGTGGTGCGGGCTTCAGTAACCTTATTGATCATGGGACAGAGTCTACAGCGCGGTTTATTGCAGGGTGTGCACCCCGAGACTTCACCGTTGTCTTGTTTTGGGGAGGCTACGGCATCTTTGATATCTGGCTTCCAGACACATTACAACAGGGAAGTTTGCGAATGATGTCTAGTATTTAAATTTAACACCTTGTCTCCACCAGAGGCACGGACGTCACCCATGAGCATCGATATAGATAATTTGGAAATTAAGCACCTCACTAACATCACGCAAATGGAGCATAGCCTGTAACGACAAGTTGACATCGGATTGACGCGGCAGCTATGCCGCATTGGAATTAGCCACCACTTATCATAAAAGGTCTAACGTGGCTACCTCTTGCTGCTGACACTATAACAACGCACTGAAATTAACATACAACTGATTTCTATGAAGGCTTCACCAACGAAGCGAGTGAAAAAGCAGGTCAGCAAAACGCACCTTGTGTCAATGGCCGCGGATTGCATGCGCAGAGTCCAAGCCATCGACAAAACCATCAGAGGCAGTTCTGAGCCGGATTGATTCCTTATGCGCACATGTCTGCACAATGATTCCGATTCTGCAGGAAATGAAAGCAGCTACACAGAAAGCATAGCGCGGTAACTAGAGAGGACGAGGCGTGGACAGGACAAGCGCTTGTCCTGTCCTCCCCTCGTCCTCTCTAGTTACCGCGCTTTGCTTACTGTGTAACAATGAACCAACATGCCCAAACATATCCCCTCCGGAATGTAAACCGCACCAATGAAACTGTGGGTGGCTTCGGCAGCTGTTTTTGGTGAAACCGCACGAGATGTGTACTGAGCGAGCGCACATGAATGTGCTGAAAAAAAAAACTGACGGCATACCAGCAAAAACTTCATTCATGAGAAACCGCTCTAAATATATTGCTCGTTGTGGGGGGGGGGGGGAATAACTGCCAAACTTTGTATTTTCTGCTCACCGAGAATAAGAAACTACATCGGCTACATTTCTTGGCTACATCGAGCCAAAATACACGTGCTTTCGAGATGCTTGCAAGCAAATCAACTGCTCCAGTGCACATAACTCGTCGAAAAAGTCCAAATTTGTTTGGCAACAACGCCAAGCTTAATCGCAATTCGTAAATTGTAATAACTGATATGGTTAATATTTACGACAGGTTACCCGCCTCTCAATAATTAAGGAGCCTGACAGTTACAGTACAAAAGTTAACTATTCAATGTTTGTTACACAGCCTGCTAGTTAGCACGTTTCGGCGGTATACCACTGTACAATTTCGCTCACATTGTTATGCCGGAGAAAAGCGTTCTGAAAATTTAAAAACTCTTTAAAGTCTTACGTGTAACACCCGCATAATGAGGCGGCCCTTTGGCTTCACCCCTTCAGCGCTGGTGCTTAAAGAAGAAGAAAACCTCTAAACGCTCCGACGCTCATGCGTGGTCTGGCACACTGCGAGTGATCGCAGGATGTCCTGCTAACTGTTCGCGACGTTGCGCCCCGTATGGCGTCCTTCGCTACGAACAAGTTGTGGAGCTGCTCGGTGCATATATAAGTCAAAATCCCGACCAGTGTTAATATGTAAGCGCACTGTCAGTTTTTAAGGCAATTTCTTTTAACTCTGCCATCGGCGCCGCACTATGTTTCATCGAAAAAAATGCTGGTGGTTTAGATTTGCTAGGCACTGAATGTTGTGCGAAAGCAGTATTTTGCAGGTGGACACCACCGCCACGTACCTGGAAGCACGTACTGAGGTGTTCCCTGACCGAGGGCCCCAATTATGCGCCTTCGCTTTTCCCATAGTCAACGGAATCCACAACATTATGAACACCAAAGCCAATGAGCCTATAGAACAACGGCGGTCTATTGATCCAATGCTGCGTTTCTGCCCAAACCTAGCTCAAAGCACGGTGGTGGAGTCCACTTACCCAGGGAGCCAGTTATGTGCGTTTCCTTTCCTTCATCGCCTTCAGCGCACAGATGGAAGTTGGTGAACACGAAGATGTCCAATGCAAAGCGCGAGAGTGTTGCAGCTACCTGCTGGCCTGCTGCCGCTTCTCTTCTTTGAAGAGGCACCTATTACAAACTCCGTTTCATCATCTGTGTCTGCCTGTGTCCCCTAACTGTAAAAGCTGTGGCAACGAACCAACTACGATCATACCCTGTGGGATTGCAAAATATAGCCACCTTCGGATGGTCTAGTTACCGCTCCATCTCTCGAGCGGTGGGAGACCGAGCTGGCTAGCTCCGACCCCTGATCGTAATTTCTGGTGGTGGAGTGTGCTGACAAAATCGTCGAGGGCTATGTATTTTCCACCTCTTAACGGAGCTCTTAGCACGAAGCTGCTTCCGACGATTAAAATGTTTTACAATTAATGCCTATGTCCACTGCGGTTGTTCGTTTCATTGGCGCTTCTTAGCTTGGACGAAGCGAAATGAGTGTGCGCTCTGCAGTACAAAATTACCTTCTAGAAACGCAGTGACTGCCATGCTATTTTTTATTCTGTTTTTTTTTCTCCTTTTGTTCTTTTACTCCTCTGCAGTCAGTGCGAAATTGAAACATTATATGCGTTCTATTCGAATTTGCACATAAATTCGTCGTCCTTTCCTCGATTTCCCAGTTAACAGATCCCCTGTCATTGCGTCGTCCCATCTGTCAGCCTATACCCTATTGCTACTGCATTTCGCCCTCTATAAACGCTCCTCTTTCCAGCAGTTCACCGCCTGTTTCCTGGCCACTCGTGCGTAGTGGGTATGTACAATCATTGTTTGAGGCCAAACAACCAACCTGTTTAACAGAAGGCGTTATCGGCTGCGGCAATAGCATAGTGCCTCGTGCAGTGCCCAAGGGTGTGTGCAGTGTGTTCACGCCGCCGCATGTTCGAAACAAAACCACGGACATATTATTTTATTTCTGAAGGCATCTGAAAGGCTTCAGATAGGCATTGACTTTTTCAAGATTGCTAGTGAAGCAGTGCGTTCGCAATAAAAAGCACGTGCATTGGCAGGTTACTTAAAGTTTCCCAAGAGCCCAAGCTTCCATATGAGCTGCTCAGACAGTGTTCTCCAGTAAACTGCGAACAGTTCTCATCTGATGTGATCGGTAGAAGCAGTGAGCAGTACTCCAGTAGTCTACTGGCCCTGCCTTAAGTACTGGCGCTGTTTTCCGGTATTGCCCGTACATAGTACAGTACCTAGAAAGGAGTGTAACGAGCTAGTGGTGGTACTGTATCGAACTAGTGCTAGAGTTTCAAATGATACTAGAACTTTAACCTCGGCCCCGCGCTGGAAAATTCTACCAGCTCTCAAATCACCTTAACTACTTCAAGTGATGTACTTAACCGGCAGCTATCAGTTTTTTTTTTACATTAGGCGCTAAGAAAAACATTACAAGCGCCTTAATGTGGACAGGTGATACCCCTTTGACGGAATTCTGCAAAGCGGAAGGAGAACCTCGGGTCCTAAAACAGCCATCCGCTCTGCTGAGAAAGTTCAGAACTTTGTGCTTCATGTTAAAGAGAAAAAAAAAATCTATTGCGAATTCGAACGGCACCGTTAATAAGCCGGACAAATAAGATTCCTCTAAGCCTCTCTGGCGCAAATTTTTCCTACGTACAGTGCACCGCAACTTTGAACCCCGAGTAATTAACCCTCAGCTTGTCGGCCACGAGAAGCCCGCGCGTCGTCCCGGAAAACTTTTACTAGAAATGAAGGTTTCCGTTTTTTCCAGAGTGGTTGAACGCACCTCGTCGAGCGTAACGAAGACGTCCAGCGGACCGTTTCATAAGGCATTAAAGGAGGGAAGCAGGAGTAGGGGGATGTCTTGCGGAAAATCAGTACGCAGTCTGCTTGCAGTAAACAAGCGAAGACAAACGCATATGCCCGATGAATTCTCGGAGGGCAGTTCATGTAATCTAACCGAGCATTTTGCTGTTGGGACCTCAATCTTCTGCTGATAAGCGCGCACAGGTGGCAAGAGGCTCGATTTGCATTTGTAAGTTTTAGCCGCATAAAACGCGATGTTTTTATGGGAACGTTAAAGCAAAGTTTCACATTTTCACACCAATTCTAAACCCGATTTTTGGTTGGTTTATGGTGTTTAACGTGCCAAAGCGACTCAGGCTATGAGGAGTGCCTTAGTGGAGGGCTCCGGAAGCTTCGACCACCTGGGCTTCTTTAACGTGCACTGACATCGCACAGTACAGGGACCTATAAAACTTCGCCCCCATTTAAATTGTATCTCTGGGGCCAGGATCAAACCCGCGTCTTTCGGGTCAGCAGTCGAGCTCCAAACCACTGAGTAGTCACCGCGTTGGCTACCAACCTAGAAAATAATTCTTGGTTCACGTCCTCGTCTACAGACTACTGGCCAGGCTCAAAGGAAGGCACAATAAACACAACAACCGGCTCTAATGTTGTATCGAATGAGAAGGGTCTTGGTGATTTGAAGACATCGAGTGTTGCATAAAATACGGTAGCAGTGTAAGGTCTTTACTGATACACCTTAAAACAGTTAGGCAAACACCTTGATAGAATAGCACAACAATTTTAAAATCCAATACTCCTGTTATATTTGGTAATACGATGTTTTTTTCGCATGTACTAAATGGAAAATGGTTTTTGATTATCTCCGACCAAAGATGAACTGTACAACATCAAAAATGTCAGAAACATCGAACCAGGATATACACTATGCTGAGGGCCCTAAGGCAAAAACTGTGGTATCACCAAGCACTCTAACGATGACTTGGCACTTTGTTTCGATTGCTAAAAATTGGACCTCAATCCTGTTTCTTTCCTTATGCATAACATTTACTGCCGTGCAATCAGTGCGACGTTATAAGAGAGGTAGAGAGAACAGTAGGTGAGGGAACAAATGCGGATTAAGACATCCTAGTCGAAATGACGGAAACCATGGGTATAATGCGAAGCATGTAATGCGAACGCAGGAAATCCTCTGGTCATTTGCGACTAGACCGCAACAGAAGGTTAGCGCAGCAGTTTGTGGCAAGAAGTCAGCTGGGCGGAGGAGATTAGGTAGCTCGCCGGGATAAGTTGACCAGAGGAAAGGGTTAACTGAAGGGTTATTCTGCACGCGTCTGGCTTTCAGAGGGCATTTTTGTTATGGTGATGGTAAATATAATATCTGAAGGGCAGTTTCGCTGCCTGAAATACAGAGGAACATTCGAACTTTCGGGCAGTGGAGTTCTGTAACCACTGCGTAAAGGGATATCATATCTTCCAGGCACCTAGCTATAGTGTAATTCCTATATGCCACTAGTTAAAGACAAATCGTCATATCTGTACTTCTCAACGAAACGTTCACCGAAGCATTGGAGACGTCCTCTAAAATTTACGAAAATTCAGAATTGAAATATGGATGGTTTCCGCATTTCAGACAAAGTAGAAACAAATAGGGATATTAATGAAGAGATGATTAAACTTATTAAAACATTAATTTTTTTTTACTCCTGAATTATGAATGGCGCTAAAATCAGCTGTATATTACGCAGGCGCATATAGTAAAACAAAATAAAAAACAAAAGTGCTACATCAGTGCTCAAACAGCATTACAAGCTAATTATTTTGGCTCTTTTGTGATTAGAACACCGCAATAACTGATCATTCAGGATTCCTTGTGCATCACTGACAGCCGCCACTGTGTTCTTGCTGTCATTAATATGTTGGGAAAATCTGTTTCTGTGGATATAATAAAGATTCGTTTAGTTCTGATAAAGAAATCAAAATTATTTTCACTTGTACTTCCTTAACAACCCACAGATCTACACGCTTTCCTTCCAGGACGACATTCAGTCACGCCAATCATAAAACAGCCCCAAAATGTAAGGAAAGCTGCTCTCGTCATTTACAAAGATTCAGTGTTTCTCAACCTTTTTTTTCCCTTTCTCGCACTGTAATAGATGGAGTAATTCCGCACTCGTTAACCTGGGCAAGTATAAAAGCAATCTAAACTTCAAGCGCAAGTCTCATGCAATACAATGAGTAGGTACTTACGGACCTTTTTGTGTCCTCAAGATGTCAGAGTTTACGTTTTGTCACGTTTCGCACAGCAAACAAGGAATGTCAGACTTGAAGGAAGCAGTGGTGAAAAAACAGCCACAAGGAAAACTGAAAATAAAATATTCCTCTTGAAAACATTCAGATGCCACAATGAATGCCATATAAAAATGGGCTTCTTGCTTGTTCTTTTCTCTTAACAGGAAGGCTGCAGCCACTGCTCGGATAAACTGGTGCACCTTTTTTCCTGAAACGAGAAGAGGGAAACTGCATGCGGGACCGCCCTGCAACGAGTGAAGAAACAGGGCGAAGTTAGACCTAACTCTTGTCACAGCCAGCACATCTGCAAGCCAACGGAAAAGCGGTCAAACACCAGATCTCCTTTTGAAGCTCTTGGCTATGAACCTGCAACGAACGGATGGGAGTGTGCTCAATCAGAAAACTTTGCCACTACTATGTTTAAAGAGAACTTCCATAAAACCAGAAAATCAAGTTTCAACCAGGTCACAACAGCGTGCACCAAGGAAGAGTAGCAATGGTTATCTAGACCAAAGCTTACGTCCTTGTACAGGGGGTAAGAACAGGGGGTAATAGCGATAGTAGCCGGCAAAGCTGGCAGTTCTCTTCATGTCAATAGGCACTACGCAATTCAATGGCGCCGTATGCAGCTTTTGCTGCAGCCCTATCTTTTGAAACTCTGTAAGCTAAGAGCATCTTCAACTGCAAAAGGCAGGAGCGGTTTCTTCCAGTGGTTAAACTCCAAAGTACAGTGGCGGCTAGTCCTATGAATGTTCACAAACTGAATACAGAAAAATCACTGCGAGATAAAGAAATATTGCGAAACTAGGCAGGGACAGCAAAAGGTCCGCATTCCTTTGTTGTTACCGCCCCTGAGTTGAGGCCTTTTGTATATTTTGGCGCTTTACTCAAGCCTGGCCTAGAATCCGCTTGGTCCTTCATACAGGCCAGTTTTCGTTAGATGTCCTCGACATACGGTATGCTCTTTCCTGTCCTTTGTTTTTTTTAGGCCATTTGCTTTATCGAGCCTATCTCCCTTCACAGCAGGACATAACGATGCACAGTATCTTTGTGTGCTTCCTTTCATTTACGTTTGATTATTTGGTATTCCAGTCACGCGCGGTTCGCTAAGTAGAGGCAGTCAGTGTAGCATGTCTTGCGCTTTAGGATGGATGAAGATAATTTATTTGCTGTGGCACCTTTTTCTACACATTAAAAATCATATACAAAGTTAAATGAGGAAACCAAAGTTCTGACGCTTGATACGCCAAGCTGTTAGTCATTACCTTTGCTATAGCCAATGCGCTCTACCCTACTGTCAGTGACTACTGCGAACTTTTTCCTCACTCGCCTAAGGACAAATGTAATTTTCCTACAGCTAGGAGCAACACTAACAGAGCGGTTCTCCACATTGAAATTTAAAAGATTCTCTCCTGTTTCAATGATATATGGTAAGAAAGGGGGGGGGAGGAAGCAGTAATTACCGAAGACAGCATAGCATTTTCTGTTCTTCCGAACGTGAACGCTGTCGAAGCACTCAATGTCAGGACAATGGTTGAATATTCAAACAGTCGTCACTGGAGGTGTTTGCAGAGGCCATTAATGCCCTGGTTGACCTACTAGTAAGCTGCTAAGTTTTATAGACTCCTACTTAACTCCAGAGAGTGAAACCCTGTTACATAGAGATTTTAACGAATGCGGGAGAGGTGTGCCTGGTTATTACTCTAGCGTGTAACTCAAGGTGAGGGTGAACGAACAGGGTGAAAGAGAGCGGAAAATGAAAAAAAAAGAATAAAGGATGAAAGGTGACAAGCATACTCAGCACTAACGCACTCAAAAACACACATGATTATCAAAGGGTGTCCACCAAACCCGTGTCCGTAATAAAAACTACTAATGCTTTTGTCGCCCGTGCAGCCGAAGCCGCTTCACTTCAGAGTCCAAGGACATGATTCAGGTGCACAGGGCCGTCCTGACGGAGTCCTAAAGCGCTTTACAATGCCTTTCGATGAGTAATAAAGATTTGGCAGTGGAGGATTAAGTGTTTAAGATCCTCGCGCACACCCCATGTCGGACGCAGAGGGCTACTTCATGCACCACTTTAATGCATATAGAACTTAGTGAAGGCACCGTCCAGGCGAAAACGGTGCAAGCAGTTACGATCACATCTAAAATACGTGGCCTGCCGAAGTCACAAGTGGGGTCGATAAGAAAGAAGGGGTCTATATTCACACTGTGGATCACACCACAAAGAGCGTTGTATCTGCAAGGATTTAGTAGCCAGAAGTCCCGCGCCATGACTACATGAAAACGGTACGGGTAGGAGCAAGGAAGTGTCGCTATGCTCCGACCTCTCTGCACGGCCAACATGATCGTGCCTGGGAGGCCGCAGTGATCCTGTAACCACTGCAGCACAACACGGTCACATGCTCACAGGCCTCGGTGTGTAATCTGTTCAAGTCGTCGACGATCTGCTCTCGAAGGCTTCCTGATGACTTTGTTGTTTGTAGTGCAGCTCCAGAGTAACTGAAGATAACCCATGCTTTTGGCGGTTGTTGTAGAATGTAAGTTAATGCTGCTCGCAGAGCAGCCAGCTCGGTGCAGTAGTCGACGTGTGGTGACTGAGTGTCACTGAAATTGTGGTGTGCGTTGACGGAATCTAGACTTCAATCGATGAGGAGACAGATATGACAGACCCATAAGTCTAGATGTGGCGGTGCACACTGTAGCAACCACGAATGTACTCAATAGCAAAGTATTTAAGTGCAGAATCGGGGTCTTTGTTTTTCTTGTAATGCCAGGGACAGTGGATTTGATTTGCCATGTTGCGTACCTCAAATAAAAACGAACAAACAGTGCGCCAGGAAACGCTGTTGCCTTGCAGCACTTTAGAGAGCTTAAGTGCCTCCTGAATTTTTTTTGTTCTGAAGAGCTGGGAGCCTTGCGGAGGCATTGCAGATGAGCAAAGCAAGCGTGGGCTCAGGGAACCCAGCATTCGCTGGAATCTGCGAAAAGGATGTGCCTTTTAATGGTACCGAAGTGCCAGCAAACGTGGAAATTTTTGTACGTCAAAGCTGTAATACCGAGCAACGGTTAGTAATCTCGGTAAAACTGTCACTGTGCCAAGTAGCAGGTAGCCAAACGTCTCTTCATGCTTTAAGTGAGCACGACCTTCTGGCAGCTAATCTTTATTCGTCTCTTTAGCTACGCAGTTTTAAAGTGGGTGTGGAAAAGAACAAGTCACGTCATAGGAGTTACCGCTAGCAGAGGACTAGGACATCCTTAGAATTTAAGTACTTCTGATGCCTCCACCTGAGCGTGTCTTGCGTTCCTGGCAAAGGAATGTAGCAGGAGGCTTTTATATTTTTTTTTGAAGGTGGCCAGAATACAAAAAAAACTGCGATGATAAATTGTCGAAAATTGTAAGATTTTTATTTCGGCAGCTGCTATTCTTCACCTGTACGTGCTTGTTGGTTGTCATACAATGTAACAGAGTCCGACATGCCAGTTGTTTCTAGGAAGACCGCAAAGAGGATTTTGGGGTAAACATGATAGCCTTTTTAGCATAATATTACCAGCTTTCGCGGACATCAGAGAACCGCTGAATCGCTTCAGTTAGTCAGCTGGTGTGGGGTTTAAAATTGGGGAGATAAACAAGTTCTCCCCGTTTAAGCGCGGCTGACCTAGTTCAAAACCGCGCGGACCCCCACTCCGTGGTCGCGAGCGCTACCGAGGGCACGCCGACCACGGCGGGCCTTGCTCTGCGGAAACAAAGGAACGACACACTGGCTGACACAAAAAAGGCATTTATTGCTATAACAACAATAACGCCAGCTGGCAACAAAATACACTGAGGAATCGAGGATGTCCGACTCACCAGCACGGTTACGAGCGAACGTTCCCCCACGGTAGGGCAAAGGGAAGATCCGAGGCCCGACGGGACGGGGTGGCGGGAACAAGTTCCAGCCACAAGACGCCCGCGGCGAAGAGCGGAGCGGCGCGCGGAAACGTCCGCGATCGAGCTATCCCGGTGCCGAGCAGAAGAGACCCCGTCGCTCCCCGTGAGCGCGCAGCAAAACGCCATCCGTGGCGCTGGTGTCGCTGCGACGCGAGCGCCCTCCCCTGTTAGTTAGAAGTAACCCCACTAAAGGGAGTGCGTTGCGGGGAAGCTAACCACAGGCAACTAGTGAGTTCAGGGAAAGCGAACGCAGGGGACGAAGGCGTCCCCACATCCCCCCAACCTTAAATAGACCCACGCGCCTGCAAGTTACATGCTATGGAGGAGTCTCCTGGTCTTCATGCGCTTGAGGCAGGTCGTGCAGCGGAGGTCACGCCGACAGCGTGCACGCAGTCTTCTGCGGTATTCCGAAGGCGGCGTGAAGGTCTCCGCTGGGACGACTCGCATGGCCCGCGGACTGCGTGTCCGCAGGGCCGCGAAGAGGAGGGCCGGTTGACCACTGCAGGCCAAGACTCCGCAGTAGTCGCCAGGGCAACAGCAGCCTGAGGTGGCTGCTGTCTGGTCTCGCCATGGCTGCCCCGGATGGATGCGGCGAACAGGATACAGGCCGCTCCGTCGCAGCAGCCGGCAGCGAGACGATGTGCACAGGACAGCAAGCCGGAGTGGCTCCACTGGATCTGCAAAATTTCCGAAACACACTCCGCATGCCTTTAACGTAGGTCACGGGAGGGGAAACGGCGTACACAAGGGCCCCTTGGCTCAATGGTCAACTCGCTAGCAAAACGTGTCGGGCGGCTGTGCAACGCAAAGTTCGAGTGAACAAAGCCCTTTCTTGAGTTGAACGAGAATGCTCAGTTCATGCGAGGTTAAAAAAACGGGCGGCCAGCAAAGTGCGCCCCCTCTCAGCACCACGGTCCGGTGGTCGTGTCACTTTTGACAAGGTGCAGGCAGCTATGAATAGCCTTAGGCCTCACTACCACGGTGACGGTCGACGACCCCCAACAAAAGAAAGACCCGAAACGGGTTTCGTGCGCGCAGCCGCGAGGAGACATCAGCGTTGTGGGATGGTCCTACCCCACTCACTGCACGAAGCACCTTCTGAGTGATTGGCGCCCACCGTATCGGACGGTGTCGGAACGCCCGGTGCCGAGCTGCAATACCAGCGAGCTCGTAGCGGCACCCGTGGCCCCAGGCCACCCGGCTCCTAGAGCCGCGACTCCCAGAGTCGAAGAAGAGACAGCGAGAAAATATATACAGAAAGCTCGGACCACCCGCACGGCTTCCGTACTCCCTCGCTTCGGGCTCGGCAACTCCGCGGGCGGTAGGCCTCGCTCTCCCTCGATGCGGACCAAGTGGTTCTTGAAGAAACTCCAGGAAGAAAAACTTGACCAAAAAAAAACATGCTGAGCATGTCGAAAAGTTCAAACATGCTGCAGCGCAATACACCTCGCACTCAAGAAAGCATGCCGCAGGTCCAAGCGATCAAAATTCACACTAGGCCTACCACTTGTCAAGTCCGGACAAAGAGCGTTCTTCGAACCGAACTGAGAGTCGTCCAAAACTCCAAGAGCAGGCCCCACGTTGGGCGCCAAGATATGGGGTCACTCGCGTGCAGCCGGCCGGGAAGGCGAGCTTCCGTGCCAGCTATGCGCGGGCGTTCTCGTGTCCCCAACCCGTGGCGCAGAGTCACAGCCACGGCGGGTTCGGACGAAGTAGGCAACGAACAGAGTACGCTAGGAAACCGTTTATTAACCTAGCGCAAGGCAAAGCACACTGCGGAAGAATGTTCTATCCGCTAATATATAGTTCAGCAGCTTACCAGGTCGTCGTCGACCGACGTTGGAAAGTCCGAGAGGCGCGGGCAGGAAGCGGGGTCGGCGAGGCAGAGCGGCAGTAGCACCGCGGCGAGAGAGACTCGAGAGCCCTTGTTACCGCGCGAGCGCTCCTTAAACCCCTACGACATTGCCTCCCCCTTGAGCAACTGGTTGCAATCAAGAGGAGTCGTTCAGCCCTTCCCTAAGACGCCAAAGCGTAGGCGTGATGTCACGTCCGACCTAGGAGTGAGGAGAGTGGCCGGATGCCCCGGTCCCCACAACCGGCGGCGCGGGGGCGATGAAGGATATTTGTATATCCCACAGTGGTTAACTCATTTTTAGCAAATTAACTTTTACCTATAAGATTTACGTGGCTAGTTGCAATTAGAGATTTGTAGCCGGTCATTAATATTATTACCCTTGTGAGTTTTCAGAATTTAGAAAAGCGATTAGCTTTGGCCTGTGCCTCGACAAAATATGGGTAATATGACTAGTTACCTGCAATGTAAAGGTTGCTATGCCTGGGTGCTTATCGAACGTCATGTATTTTGTCACGATGTAGCCAAATTTTATCCGGCAACCACACCGAGAATAATCGTGGTTGAGAAATCCTCAAAACTGCTATGGCTATAACTAACGACTGGCTACAAATCTCCAATTGCAGCCAGTAGCCTAGCTGTCACAGTTAAAAGTTAATCATCACAAATTAGTTACTAGTCAGAAATTAGCATATTTCTTAAGAACATTCACCGTTTTTCATATGTCCGCCAACCCTGGTAATAAAATTCCGAAAAAAACATTATTTTTACCTCAAAAAGCCGATTTTTTTAAATCACTGAAGGTATGCCCTGAAACACGTGGTGTAGAAGCCGGTTGATGTTTGTCGCTTACTGCAATGGAAAAAACGGTGTTTTGAATGTGCTGAATTGTACATAATGCAATGTTATTGTCTTTTGAACATATTAGTCCCGGTCAGCAGGTTGCTAAATTGTACGAGGTTATGTTGCTGTCAATCCCTTTTTCGGTTTGCTGTGCAGATTCCGCCACATATTCCCACGTGGCATCCTATTCGTGCAGTTTTCATTGAAAGGCAACCAGTAGAAACATTTACCATCAACGCTTTCACGGCTGTTTGGCTGTCTTCACTCGAACGCGCAGGCCCCGTATGGTGGCCTAATGTCCAGCTGTCCTCATTGAAGAAAATTGTTTTAACCTTCTGCTCATAAAACGGCTCTCGATAAGCGCGAAGTGTGCGCGGCCAGGACTGTGTGGCACGGTCATTTTCTCAAGCTGTACGAACGATTTCATTCTCGGAAATCACTGGGCAAGCAGCTCAGGCAATCTACTGTAGACGGCTTCTACATCTGCGCAGTTCATCCGAGATATGAGTTCTATTGACACTGACGCTGCTATGAGAACCGCCTCTCCAAAACATTGTCGGAGCAACCACACCCCACCCGCACCGCTCCACTGCACCCTGTGAATATGAGGTAGGCTAAAGCGGAGCGCTTTGAGTGCGCATTGCTTAGGCGTTGCAGAATCTACCAAGAACTAGCGGAAGTTAAATATTTGAACACGTATTCAAACAAAGCTAGCAATCTTTGAAAGAAGTAATGCGCTGAGGGGCATCTCGGCTAGCTACCTTCAAGGACTTAACATTTATGTATTCCCTCTTTTAGTCACCATGCATCGTCTAAGATTTTTATATGACATCACAATGTCTCTTTTGCCCGAACATAAATTGAATGTACTAAACATTTTTATTCCTCCCTGGTCGATTTGTACACCATATTTTAGTGCAATTCACCCGCACGCGAGCCTTGCATAGGTTTGTAGACCATTGGTTCCGTCCTTGCCACTAAATCGTCAAGAGAGTCCTCGCGCCATAGAAATTGATTCCTATGAGCGCCACGTATACAAAATGCGTATGATAGTTTGAGATTGAGCTATTTTTACACTGCGCTCTGTAAGCAGACATTCTAGATAGATATTCAACTCTTTTTTTTTCAACACTGCAAGACAACTAAGAGCTTGACTACAGGGATGGATTGAAGTGTTTTTTTTGTTCTAGGTGAAAGTTTTGGCATCTTTCGCTTAAAGCTACATAGATAAAAAAAATATTTTATTGAGAACACGTTCCCTGCATTAACAATGCAAGATAAGCGACAAAAATGGAAGTAAGAATCCGGACATTACAATGCATTCAGCTGGAAATGAAGCATTCAGCTTCATTTCCAGTGTAGAGCTTTCCCAACAGACGGAAACGGCCGTCTTCGCTTATTTCACTCAGCAGATCAATGCGGCATAGTTAAGCAATTTGTTTAACTTCTATTTTCTTTGCGATTAGCAAGCTAAAATGGCTTCTATTTATACCTAAACGTTCTTTCTTACTAGCCGGTCGTAATTCGTTTTCACAGCTGGCGCGCAAGGTAACTAAAGCCAGGCGGGAGAGGGGGGGGGGGGTTGTAGGGGGAGGCTGCAGGGGGTATTTTGTGCTCAACATATACGGTTTTTGCACTGGAGTGCAAACTTAGAACAATATTTTTAAACAGATAGAAGACATGAGCCCCAACTTGGTTCTTATAATAATACCGCTGTTAGGGTGGTTCCGAAATGGAATCTGATTCGAACTGCTTTACACACATTTGGTGAGCCCATGTTGCTTCTCCACTAAAGGCTGTTGCTACGGCATGGAAAGGCTCATTCCTACGGCTTGTGCAAGTAAACGTTTTTTTTCGGTAACAGATCTGTCTGTGATCCGTTTAATAAGCAAAGCTGCCTGTCCATTACGATTACATGGACGTGAGTTGCGCAAAAGAGACGTACACGGCACAGACAAAAACTGGACGATCGCAAACTTAAAACTAAGGTTTATTTCAGACACATACATTTATACATACATGTCTAGCGTAACCATGGAAGTATCAAAATAAACGAAAAAGAAAGCAAAGTAGAAATAGAAAAATTACATAAGTGCAGTATAAAAGAAATGGACTTCACTTCTCTGAAGCCTTCACCATTCAAAGTTCATTGTTTAGAAGACACACACATATCTTTCCTATCTTCATTTCTTTTTATGCTGAAATAATTGCATGTCTGTTCTGCCAGGCAGGGGCATCCCTGCAAGTAGTACAAGTAGCAGATATCTTTGGTGGGGATGTTCGTGATCAAATTCAGGTTTAAATATATAGTCCATTCTGAAAATGCTAACAGTACATGTTACATAAAGAGCATGAAAATACTGCTTGATAACAGCTGGTACGATTTCATCTGCAAATAATATTTGCGTATAATAGAAACAAAAACACGCAGAGAAGAACAGCGTTCCAGAATCGGACCGTGAAAATAAAAAATAATTATGCGTGTAAGTTGTCCAATTGGCAAAATTAAGAACCTGTAATAATAATTTCAATGGATCTTGTGTTTATTCATAGAACTGAAAACATTTGCAGATAAAGAAGAAATGAAATGAGAAATTTCTCGCAAATGGCATGTTTCCATGCACGATATTGAACTTTTCGAATTTGTCATTGTTCTTACTACGCCAATAAAACCCGAATATCTCTACTGGTGTTTTGAGTAGCCCTTAATACTCATGAACGCTCGTTGCTAAATAAAAGCCGGGCGCGGAATAGGATTAGTATGGCTTTGATTGCGATAATTTTTTGGAATAGAATGAACAGCCGCCTTTTGAAAAGCTACGCGGACACCGGGGTTCTGTGCAGTCTGGGAACCACTAGAAACGGTTTCCAAGAAAGGCACGACTTAACTTACGTCTTCTTAATGCATTGTCGTAGCTTTTTTTTGGCCTTGCTTAGAAAGACAACCCAACTGCGGAAAAAAAAGCTCTTGCCGCTTTCCGCGGTCTTCAGTTCTGCTCCAAGGTCAAAGACAATAATATTGTTTTCGAGTAGGAAGTGCTATTTTCGGGCCTCTGGACACCACGGGCATGAAGAATGAGGGCACCACAAAGAGTGCGCCTTTCCAGTAAAGAGATTGACGCATTCGCGTTTTCCATTGTGCTGCGCTGCGCCACTTTAGACAGCTATACAGCCGTCGTAAATGCAAAGCTCTTTTTAGATTTTAAGCAGCCAACTGGGGACGCCATTCGAGTACGAACCGTTCCGAAGCAGTCGGTTGTGCTTTTGTGTTGCGGGGTACCCGCCATTCATGAGAGAAAATCCGGCACTGATGGTTGTTGTTTTGAGTTTATTGCGCGTCTTTCACAAGCAAAGAAAGCCGCCTTTTTAATGGCCCTCAAGTAGTGCGCAAGACCGTTAGAGGAAGCTTTTGCGCGGGAAGTCACTCTGAAATCACTCTTCAGTCCCTAGAATCCACATGTTTGGTTAGCAGGCTCTGACGGCTTGCGGTATCTCTTCGCGGAACATTTCGTGCAAGTTTAACGAAACGCTTTTGATGTCCTATCCAATGTTCATATATGAGAGGCTGAAAACATGATAGTGTACTTCTTCCTTAATAGCCAGTATCTTCGAGTCGTCTTTGGAGGTAGTTAAGCTTGACACTGACTGGAATACTGAGAGAAAAGAATGTGCTAACAATTGGAAAGCCTACCGTTTTGAAGCCCGTATGAAGAAGGTCCTCATGTTTTCTTGTTATTTTTCGCCGGCAACAGAAACAATATAAACATTTCTGACGCGAGCTTTACGCGCATCAGCCAGGAAGTGGAGCGGCGCGTCAAAGTTTCAGAGCAGTTGTAAGACTAGATGAAGAAGTCGCAACACCTTTTCAGTGTACTAAAGGCTGTGAAGAAAATTTACACCGATACATGGCCGCTGCGGGTGCAATAGTTACCGTGCGACGAGTTGACAGAATACAGGCACCGCACTTAAGTCTTGCTTATGTGGCGTGTGACTCTTGCTGCCTCTTGAAGGGCAACTGCTTAGGTTTTAGAAACCAACGAGCTTAAAGGGGTCCCATGTATGAAAGTCGAAGTTAAAGCATGCGAAGTCCTTTCGGGCTAGCGCTTGAACTGGTGAGGTAATCGCAGTCTAAAATCCCGGCGGCCTTCAAGCTTCTCTGTAGCGCTCACCGGCAAGAAGGGGGCGC
Organism: Amblyomma mixtum; assembly: GCF_055824585.1. Lineage (NCBI taxonomy): Eukaryota > Metazoa > Arthropoda > Arachnida > Ixodida > Ixodidae > Amblyomma > Amblyomma mixtum. Next base: position 100,866,917 of record NC_143019.1, on the reverse strand, counting down.
ACCATCACGCCATCGAAGGTGCCGGTACATTTTCAACGCATAAACGCTTGCTTTCAGGGAAAAAATCCAACACTAGTAGAGGCAAAGTCAGCAGACCGTTTTTTGGCAGCATCAAAGAGGCGCGGCAGGGTTTGGTAGACGGCAGTGGAACTTGAAATCTTACCTTCCACGACACCACACCAAGCTTCTCTGCATTCATCTGCTGTTGTGAGTAGAAGCATAAAATTTAATTTTCGATTACGTCACTATTTGAAGTGCTACCGCCAAAACTCTTGGCATGCTTTGCCTAAAGCCTATATTGATTTGAATCCTTGAATAGCGTGGAATTGTCAAAAAGTGCTGCACTTACCTTTTAAAAGCTGCCTCTTATAAGCAGAAGGAAAGGGGTGAGGAGTGGGACACCAGTCTTCAGTGTTCCACAGGTGCAATATCTTTTTTTTTTCTTTTTCCCCCTGAAGTGCCGTTTCAAGTCTTTGACGTCGCCGAGCCGAGTAATTCTGAGAAAGCTACATGTACAGTGCTAAGCTATCGCATCTTCGAGTATTTCTTTTAGGTCTTCACAGATTGTTATTTTAAACCCTGCGAAAGATACGTCGGGGCGGTCTGTGTAGGTGGATTACATTATGTTTAAAAATTATAGAATTTGAGTATCTATAAAAACGCTGAGTCCAAGTTTCAACTTTTCTTTATGGGCAATGCATCTCGAAATACTGAATGCCCAAAATACGCCTTTATTAGCTCGTAATATCAGCTTCCCTCAATGTAAGTTTTTAAGTTGGAGTCGCTGGGCGTAGTATTCTCGAGAAAAACACGTTAACTAATTCTACGACATCAAATAGACAGACGGCTTCCGTATTTGTTTTATTAGAAATGCGAGCGGTGCCAGTTTAAAAATGCGCATTGCGGAAAGGCAGCTTTACGTGCTAAAAATGCGCATTTGGGAGGTTAAATATTCAGAAATGCATTACCCATAAAGAAAATTTAAAACTGGACACAGCTTCTAAGTAGACAGCCTTCAGTTTCTTAGTATAATGTTGGCCATTTAAATCAAAACTAAAAATGTTGATTAGTTAATCTTAGCTAACTATGATTGTTTCATCAGTGAGCTTTATCAGATGCATTATGTCCACCTTGCCGCACAATCCACCCGCACAGACCGAACCGACGTATCTCTCGCTGGGATTAAATAATGAACCGTAAACACTTAAAAAATGCCCGCTATATGCAGGAAACTCAAACAGAAGCCGCTACTTTATTCCTCAAAAAAATCACCTCCGTTAGCGTAAGCAATTCCGTAGAGGTGCACTAACCGCTCCTTGAATGGTCGGCTATTTCTTTGACACGTGAATTCACCTACACTCCCAAAGGCATTTTATGTTCACTCGCAGAAGTTTTATTTTATAGAGGGAGAGAAAAGAACAACCGCTCTCAACCATTGCCTCTAACTCGATCTCGTTGTCTGCATTACATCAGGGCTCCGGCAGCAACCAGCGCAAAGACGGCAGTTATCATTAGGAAGATGCCAAACCAAAAAAAAGAATATGAGTTAAGCTGGAAAGGAAAAAAATATGAAGGCTGCCCAAAGACAAGTTTTTCCTCTACTTGGGAACCAAGCAGTAGCACAGCAGCGTGTAAAGGCGCTGGCATAACATTCGAAGTCACCCATGCCTAATACTGCTTTGCCACCCGCAATTCTGACGCTTTCCCGTTTATTATGTCTCACTAGAACTATTTTAATCTCTAAAACATCCAGATATTCTGACGAAGAAGACTCCGGGTAGTGTGACAAAGAAGACGAAGCTGGCAGTGGCGCGAGACGGACCCCTCGCGCTAGAGGAATCAGCTTTGTGTCCATCGTACCCCCAGCGGCCATTAAATCGCCTCTTGATCATCGCGCCTGATTCTTCGGATGGCCGCCACGTAAAAATATTTTCATGTAGTTTCGGTTTACGGTTTATTTTTTATGGCCGTTTAACGTCCCAAAGCACCTCAGGCTATGGGGGACGCCGAAGTGTAGGGCTCCGGAAATTTAGACCACCTGGGATACTTTAACGTGCACTGACATCGCACAGTACACGGGCCTCTAGAATTCTGTCCCCACCAAAATTCGAGTGCCGCGGCCGGGATCGAACACGCGTCATTCGGGTCAACAACCGAGCGCCAAAACCATAGAAATCAGCCACCGTATTTTCATGTAGTAGTTGGTGCTTTTGCTGACTCTGACTCACGTCATGATACATTTGTATCACGAACTACGGAAATAATTGCAATGCTGCACCTGGATCGGAAGCACAATAAACTAGACACATGACTGCTTTTGCAGTGGCTAGACAGAAGGCCAATGGGTATAGGAACTATACACCTGTCTGTGTGTGTATATAGAGCTTTGTTTAAAAGTTAGAAGGCAGAGACAACTAGCCCGGCCACATTCATTGCTCACTACCTTGTTTTTGCTTGTTTGTTGCGTCTTCATTATGGTTGGACCCATATAAGCAAAAATAAATAAATAAATGGCGTGTGTGTGTCTCCAGCTTTGAGTTACTTAGGCCTTAGGTGTTACTTGAGAGGACTTGCTTAATTTTTTGTACGTCAGTTTACGCTCTTAATCTAGACTCGCTTTGAATTGGCGGCTGCTGTAAAAGCTAAAATTCAGTGGTGCCATGGAAAACACATGCTCTTAGACCACGAAATTACCCTAAAGCGTCTTCGGGTGCCCACAGAAAAGCGTTTTAAGCAATGCACACAAATCGAGAAATTAGCATGTTTAAATATATGCGCCAAAATTATTCCTATCAGGGGCTAAAGAATGTGGAGTAATAAGTCCGACCAAAAGGTTCCTTATGAATCAACTACCAACAATACAGTTAATTTAGACAGCTACAATTAGAAGACTGTTGCCCAACTCATTACTCTGATTTCGTGTTTTTAATGAGGCCCAAAGGTCGTCGGTACGCGCCAATCTCGCTGCGGTTCACCTGAGGCAAACCCTGAATTCAAGACGCCTCGTACGTTAAACTAATTCGCGGTATGTTCAGAATTGTATATGATTCCTACGCATGCGAAGAGTTCTACCCTTTTGGGGCACTCTAACCACTCTGTATACGTTCAGAGTGCCTAGCGTCTCAGTAAATACGGTGGAATACCTTAAAAGGTCGCAAAAAATTTAATTAGTTGCAAATGAAGTTTGCTATTCACCTCTGCCCCACAGCATTCCGCACAACAACAAAGAAGTGCAGCCCTACCACTCTTAGCCGAACTGCTTGCTATCAACAGAAAGGTGGTGTTATTTTGCCGCGCGGAATCGTCTGAGGTCTAGCGTTCACACTACGCGAAAACCTTTCTGTTAATGAAGTGGAAAGCTACGAGGACGGAAAAGTACCAAAACCTGAATGAACACTAGAAGAGTTTTTATCCTTAGAAGTGGCTATAAATATCAGTTGACAAGATTATTGGAGTGACACCTCATCGAAACGTAAAGCGCTAGATCTGCTCGCCGCGAACGGATGCAACTCCGATACAGGCATCGAATGTTCGAAGTTCATTTGCTAGGGTTTTGGGCCCGCAAATTAGAAAGCGATGTCCTCTGATAAAAAACTGCATTTAAACAGAGGGTCATTACAGTCTAAACCCACGTTTAATAATCCCTCAATGGAATGATCTCAGTGTCACGCGGTCCGTCGTCTCAGTGTTCTCGATGTTTTTTGTTTCATGTCCGCACAGAAGCGCAAAAGAAGGAAAACCACCTGCACACATTGTTTTCTGGAACCACCTCAGTGCCCAGAGCTTGCACGTGCTTCTGTAGTATGTCTTGAAACCAAGCCTAATTCGTGTTCCACAACGAGCTTGAGTTCTCCGCCTTACTCTCCAAGCGCTGCCTGCACCCCTCGTCTCAATAAGTGAAGGCTACTCATGAAAAAAAAAAAAAGACGTAAAAGTGAGATAACACTTGATAACGCTGCGAGAGATCATTTTGCTACCATGTAGAAGCGATCATATGCACATTGTATGACCGCATCGTAATCAGCGTGTGCGACTCCGCTGACAGTGCACAATATGGCTTTTTAAGCCTCACAGTTCTGCCGGTTCGTAAAAAATATTCGTTCACCCTGTTGAGTCGAGGTGGAAGCCTTATTTTCCATATCATCGTGATTTCGCTCGAGAAAATTCCTCCTGGCCGCATCCGCAAATCATTAACCCGTAAAACGCAATATTGCCGCGAATCTTTATAGTGTTTCTTCATTGTTCAAAGCGCACCTGCCCGCCTTTTTATCGCTTTGTTTGCGATGCACTGACGCGACCAGATTTACCTTGATTGATGTCATCCAGGCGGAGCGGATTCAACATTGTTTCAGAATGTTCTAGTAACTTAGCGTGCTGTATCTCGAAAGTTCGCTATCAGCTTTAGATTGAGCGTGGCTGAGAGCAGCGGGTATTCTGTTCCACGACCACCGAGCAGGCTTCTTGTGTGTTTGTTTGCGTGCTAAGTGGCACAGGAGTTCCGCATAAATGAATGCCGCTATATGAATTCCGTTTCCAACCAGGATGAGAAACTTTTTCTTGGTCACTAGGCTTTATTGGCACCAGTCTTTATTGGTCTTCGTCATGGGACGTACAGGAGGTGTCTTGTGAGTCTCATTAATGCTCTTTATCCTTGTTTTTAGGACTTTCTTCTTTATGTATGCAGTTACCAACTTGCCTTATATCTCGCTCTTGCAAAGCTATCCCTTGCTGGGTTCACTCTATTTAAAGTGAAGCTAAAGCCTGGATCCTTGCAATGAAGAGGTAAAAATAATGACTGCTTTCTATTGGTCCTTTCCGTGCTCCTGGGTGAACACTCGCCTTAAGGAGAAATATCAAGATGCAGCCTTGTTTTCCTTAACCGCTGATTTCTTTCGGCGCGAGCACTGGTCGAAAGCTATGGATTTTGAGCATACGTCTACTCGATGATTTAAATTTTTTTACTGACGGTAGTAGAGCCGCATAAATCACGCCTTTCCATTCGGGAATGTTTTTTTCTCCCTTTTGTTGCTACCATTTCTTACAACAATCTCACTACTGTGCGCTTCTTCCTTTCGCAGTTCAAACTACAGAAAAGAGGCAAGAGACCCTCCCTAATACTACCGCATATTGCGAGGCATGGAGCGCTTATTCGATGTGCGATGTGCAAACGCCATCGTAAATAAGATCTTACCACCTAAGGCATTTGCAGCTTAAGCCGTTCTGCTGGTTATATGGTGCATTTTATTTTGCGCCATTAATCGTTCTGCTTGCGCGTGCTATAGAAATCAACAAGTATGGAAGAAATTCAGGACCGTTATCACATGCAAAGGGGGCGCTGAGACACACACCTGGCAGGAACCCACAGCCGCCGATCCGCATGCGAGTCCAACATGTTAAAAAGGTCTCCAGAAGAAAAGCTTCTTCTAGCCCCAGATGCTTGTGTTGTAAGTCCCAAACAGAGGGCTGGTTATAGGTGCAAGTTTTTCAGAAAGCATAGCAACCCTGCGAACCGCCAGGACGGCATAAAAATTTTGCATGCATATATCTCTTTCCCCTCAACGTAGAGGCGCTTAGGAAATGCAGTCAAATTCCGCAGGGCGTATAATAAGTGCGCCAAAAAATCCACTCGTTATAATGTCGTTATTCATCGTGAAGAAGTACGCCGCGTGAAGCGGAGTCCAATTTTCCAACACAAAAGGGTATTTTGCGATGTCTTTCCGCAACGAAAAAAGGCAGCGAAACTAAAAATAAAACAATGCTGAGAAAGGCACCATTTGATATCTATATTTCGAATTCCGGATTACCCATTCTTTCCGTGTGTCCTATACAGCGCCAAAACAGTATGGCTTCTGATCATACTCCTTTTAACGGGTTGTCGGCAGGTAAACAGCCCCTACAATTTGCGCATGACGTCTCTCAAGCCTTTGCGTCTGGGATGGTGCATTAATCTGTAACGAGCAATATTCTTGCAAGACGCCATATCAGTCCTGAGACTTGAAGTTTAATGCGAGTAGTTTGTACAATATGCAGTATATATTGTAGTCAAAGTTCACAGTGTACGTAAAATATAAAATTAGAGAAATATGATTAACAATACCTAACTTGTTGACAGCCATCGTCACACAACACAGTGTTAACCGGCCGCTCCGTTTTCAAGTCAGAAGTTAGAAGGGGACAGACATAAGCGGCGTTACACTATTCTGCTCTTCCTATTTCATTTTTTATGCGTTTATACGACAGCAGGAGCGTCTGGTGTTTCTAGTTTACAGGTGGCTGACCATTCTGCTACCAAAACAACAAAATATAAAGTAGTAAGGCTACGAGTCGGTGAGTGCGTAAAAGGCGGTGGCAGAGGAATGGAAGGTGTGCCTCCAAAGGAAGGACGGCGCCGTCTCTCATTAAGAGTCATGAATTAACGCTCCCGGGAACCGCCTGAAGTGCGCACCGCGCCCAGTGCACGGTGCAGCCGACCAGGGCGTATAAAACGCTCAGAGAGCGTGCTAAGCTCGAACTAATAGCCCCCCTGCTCAAATGAGGCCTCTGGAGCGAGGACAGCGGGAGTGCTTGCGAGGGAAGTTCAGGAGAAGGGCCTTTTTATTTCTCGATTTTTGGAAGATAGTTGTCTTTGAGCGTCAACGCGCCTTGCTGGAGCAGAGTTGCATAAACGATGTAGTGGTGTGTCTGCCAAAGTGGTAGTCTTGTCTAGACGCGCTCGGGCGTGTACGAGCCTCGCGTTAGGCGTAAGCTGCCTCGACTATGCTCTATACCTTAGTTTCGAGATACAATTGCTACACGTGTACCAAGGATGTGTCAGCGCTCATCGCCATTTTCTCTCCTCTGGAGAATGATGGAGATACTTTGAAACAGCCTGTTACTAAGTGGTGCTGGAGACTTCTGCAGCATATTCAGGCGTTACTGCAAACGTGGTTCACGGGAGGTGTGTTCTCAGAAGGTACACTTTTTAGGATGCTTTATTCTAATTCTCATGTTCAGTAACAGTGTAAAGCAGTCTGTGCAGCGCCTGGGCCTGGAAAGGCCCCAATGGTGTAGTGGAGGCCGTGTTTATGCGGTGTTTCGGCATTTATCTAATCTTATCTCATCTTCCCGCTATTATCTTACATATATATTTCTTTGTCATTCCCTTTTTGAGACCACTTTTTGAGAGACCGCTAATATTTCTTTTTATTTCAGCAACTGCAATATGGAAAAGGCGAGACTATACATTTTGTTGACGCGCCTTTAAGCAAGCGGCTTAAGACTGCTCGAACTCTTGCAAGCAGCCCTCTTACCTCACCGTTTTGTTTGATGCGCTCTGACAACGACTGCATTCAGCAGAAAGCAGACTACTTGCTCAGGGGCGATTCTCGCCCCTGAAATTTTACCTTCATTTAGTTGAACCACACACACTTGTTGCGAAAGCGACACTCCGACAGCCAAAGCAGGAATTCAGGTGACCACCGTAGCTACGCTTATCTTATTTCAATTCGTCGAAATGGTCGTGACGTCAGAGGGCGCGAATTTCGAACGGAGACAACTGTTTATTGGCTAGTAATCCTTCAAGCAATTAAAGGGATCGTATAGTTATGCACAAGTAGTGGGACTGAGTTTAGTTAATTTCTTAACTAACCAATGAGCCTAATTGCCTTTCTAGTCAGACGAGATAAATAAATAAAACCGAGTAGGAAATTGGTCGAGTTGGGGCATCAAACCAGGGTCTCCCTAGTCCGAGACGACCACGCTAACCACTCCGCCATGCCAACTCGCTGGTTTGGAATGAACATAGGCGCGTCTAGTGAATACGGTGCCTTCGTTCACTCCCATCTTCCTCCCTTCCCGTTACGGCGAGGTTCAGGTGTCCACCGAGATATGCGAGACATTGATTTCCGTTCCTCAAAAACAAATTTACCGCGAGCAACTCGTACAGCCGAACGGGCGAAGGCGTTCTGTTTATCCCGGGCAGCCTTGCAAGACGTAGCGTTCCACTCTTAGTGATGAAGCTTAACATCTAAATCGCACATCAGTGACACAAGCAGCAACACCGCGCTGAAGGCTTTCGCCTCACCGCACTTTAGGGAGGCGGCAGCGATAGAGGCGGCGGCGGCAGCAGCAACGGGGCCAACAGCGGTGGCGGCGGCGGCTGCGGCGGCTGCGGCAGGGGCCGCGGCAGCAGCAGCGGGAGCAGCAGCGGTAGCATGAGCAGCAGCAGCTGCGGCTGCGTCAGCAGGAGCGGCAGCGGCGGCGGCTGCGGCAGCAGGAGCAGCAGCGGCGGCGGCAGCACCAGCGGCAGCAGGAGCAGCAGCAGCGGCGGCGGCGGCGGCGGCTGCGGCAGCGGCGGCGGAAGCAGCAGCGGCAGCAGCAGCGGTAGCAGGAGCAGCAGCAGCGGCGGCGGCGGCAGCAGGAGCAGCAGCGACGGCGGCTGCGGCGGCGGCTGCGGCAGCGGCGGCGGTAGCAGGAGCAGCAACAGCGGCGGCTGTGGCAGCAGGAGCAGCAGCGGCGGCAGCAGCAGCGGCAACAGGAGCAACAGCAGCGGCGACTGCGGCAGCAGGAGCAGCAGCGGCGGCGGTAGCGGCGGCGGCAGCAGCAGCGGCAACAGGAGCAGCAGCAGCGGCGGCTGCGGCAGCAGGAGCAGCAGCGGCGGCGGCAGCGCCAGCGGCGGCAGGAGCAGCAACAGCGGCGGCTGCGGCAGCAGGAGCAGCAGCGGCGGCGGCAGCGGCAGCGGCGGCAGGAGCAGCAGCGGCGGCGGCGGCGGCAGCGGCCGCGGAAGCAGCCGTGGCAGGGGCGGCGGCAGCCGCAGCAGCAGTAGCTTCTGCTGCTTCTGCTCTACATTCGTTGTGCGTCAGCTACTACCACAATTTCATTCAATCCACACGACTTTTGACCGCCCTTATTCTATTTTCCTTCACTTGGCGTCCACTATGACCTTCTAATTGACCTCTGGTATACCGAATAGAATGCAAGTTGCGTTGCCCACAGCCAAATTGATTACGAATCGAACAGCAATAGAAACGAATCGAATATTTTTCAAAACATTTGTTACTCATGCGAGCATCATGAACGTAAACTCTAAAAAACGAACAATCGCGCGGTACAGCGAAGTGCAAGCGGTAGTTACGGTAGAGCACTATAACCAATAGAGTTATAGCTATATTGTTCAAGACAGAACACTGAGCTCCACTGTGAGATATTATCAGGGAGTGAGTACGTTAACTCTTTGACGATCATATTTAGGAAGATTACCTTTTTTGACGGATGACGACGGCGAAGAATCTAACGCGCATATCAGTAAGTCACAGGGGCGAGGGCGAGAATTGTATTTTTTAGCGCCTCTCTCGGAGATCGAGGTTAAAGGTGGGGTTGCGCCTGCGTCAGCCCTGCACCGTCGGCCAATCTGGAGGCCATGCTTCGATAATATGAACGCAACGCATCGAATGGACTGCGTTGCTACCCTGAGCGCTCGCTTCCTCGTAGACCAATCATGGCATATAATGTGAGGCGCTGGAGCGGGTGCTGTTTCAGATACAGCGGACGAAAATACTGTCACGTTGTAGTGACGGCAGTCCAGTGGTCAGGAAGACACCAGCCAGTCTGGGAAACGAAGCTCTTTATTTGGGCTGACTTGCGCCCGCAAAATAACTGAATCACTCGGCGGCGGCGTAAGCAACAAACGTGCTCGTCGGTCGTCGAACTACGAATGCCCGCTGCTCGTGGCATCGTTCAATTTAAAGCCGGCTAGGAAACTTCGAGATAACAGGTCGAGATCATCTAGAGTAATCTAGAAACACGTAGGCGAAGCTGTTCATGGCTGTGAACAATCGAGATTAGTCCGGTCGCTCCTCGCGTCAGGAACAAAAATGATAACAGCCCTTTCCTGCAGCCTTGAGCATGAACGAACAAACACTACAATGATACGTGGCATTACCCCCCTTCCAAAGAAGCATCGTCTCGATGCTTTAAAATGAAAATAAACACGGAAAATGAAACTTCGAGTCCTTTAGCGTTCATAATATGGCTTCAGGCGTACGACATGTACGACTTCCGGGCGTGGGCGGCGTCGCTGAGATGCTGTCGTGGAGTCGGGGATGACTTCATAGTCGAGGTCACCGATCCGACGGAGAACCCTGTACGGGCCAAAGTAGCGTCGCAGCAACTTTTCGCTCAATCCACGGCGGCGAACTGGCGTCCATATCCAAACCCGATCACCTGGCTTGTAATGCGTGTCTCGTCGGCGCAGATTGTAGCGTCGGGCGTCGGTGTGCTGCTGGTCTTGAATGCGAAGCCGCGCAAGTCTTCGGGCTTCCTCGGCGCGATGAAGGTAGGCGGCGACGTCGAGGTTGTCTTCGTCGGAAACGTGCGGGAGCATTGCGTCGAGTGTTGTCGTGGGCTTCCTGCCGTATACCAGCTGGAATGGGGTAAACCTGGTTGTCTCCTGGACGGCAGTATTATAAGCGAAGATCACGTAGGGCAGAATGGAGTCCCACGTCTTGTGTTCGGCGTCGATGTACATGGAGAGCATGTCTGCGATGGTCTTGTTCAGACGCTCTGTGAGTCCGTTGGTTTGTGGATGATAGGCAGTGGTCCTCCGATGGCTTGTCTGGCTGTAGTTTAAAATGGCTTGCGTCAGCTCCGCTGTAAACGCCGTTCCTCTGTCTGTGATGAGCACTTCCGGGGCGCCGTGTCGCAGGAGAATTTGTTCGACAAAAAATTTTGCGACTTCTGTTGCGGTACCACTAGGCAATGCTTTTGCTTCGGCGTAGCGGGTCATGTAGTCGGTGGCCACGATGATCCACTTGTTTCCTGATGAAGAGGTCGGAAAGGGGCCGAGGAGGTCCATCCCTATTTGCTGAAAGGGCTTAGTTGGCGGTGGTATGGGGTTCAGGAGTCCGGCTGGTCTAGTCGGAGGCGTTTTGCGTCGCTGACACTCACGGCACGTTTTCACGTAATGGGAAACGTCGGTAGCTAGCCGTGGCCAATAGTACTTCTCCTGGATGCGGTGCAACGTGCGAGCAATCCCGAGATGTCCTGCAGTCGGCTCATCATGACATGCCTGCATAATTTCTTGCCTGAGATTTTTGGGCACGACAAGAAGATGCACTGTCCTGTTCGGCGCGAAGTTCTTCTTCAGGAGGACATTATTGTGAAGGACGAAGGACGACAGTTGACGCTTGAACCCTCGGGGAGGCGATGCGGTCTTGCCTTTCAGATAATCAACTAGGCTTTGCAAGTCAGGATCCGAGTGCTGCTGCTGCGCGAAACTGCTGGCGCTTACCGGTCCTAAGAAAGCGTCGTCGTCTTCCTCTTCGGGTGCTGCGTCGACAGGAGCTCGTGACAAGCAGTCTGCATCGGAATGCTTGCGGCCAGATTTGTAGACTACAGTTATGTCGAATTCTTGAAGACGCAGGCTCCAACGAGCAAGGCGGCCGGAGGGATCTTTCAAATTGGCCAGCCAGCACAGAGCATGGTGATCGCTCACAACCTTGAATGGTCGTCCGTATAGGTAGGGGCGAAATTTGGATGTGGCCCAAATAATGGCGAGACATTCTTTCTCTGTCGTCGAATAGTTGGCTTCGGCTCTCGACAGTGAACGGCTAGCGTACGCGATAACTTTCTCCTGTCTCCCATTTTTCTGAACGAGGACCGCTCCTAAGCCCACCCCGCTTGCATCGGTATGAACTTCGGTTTCGGCGTTTTCATCAAAGTGCCCGAGCACAGGAGGGGACTGTAAGCGGCGCTTCAGCTCGTTGAAAGCTTCTTCTTGTGGCCTTTCCCATTTAAAAGGCACGTCAGCCTTGGTAAGTTGAGTCAAAGGTTCAGCGATGCGCGAAAAGTTCTTGACGAATCGTCGGTAATAAGCGCACAATCCAAGAAATCTGCGTATAGCCTTCTTGTCATTAGGCTGTGGAAACTCTGCGATCGCAGCCGTCTTCTGGGGGTCTGGGCGAACTCCATCCTTGCTTACGACGTGACCAAGGAACAGCAGCTTCTCGTAGGCGAAGTGGCATTTCTCTGGTTTCAGTGTCAGGCCTGAAGACTTGATCGTTTCCAGCACTATCCGAAGCCTTCTGAGGTGGTCTTCAAAGCTTGAGGAGAAGACAACAACGTCATCTAAGTAGACTAGGCAAATCTGCCACTTCAAGCCTGCGAGCACCGTATCCATTACTCGCTGGAACGTCGCTGGGGCAGAGCAGAGGCCGAATGGCATCACCTTGAACTCGAAGAGTCCGTCTGGCGTGATGAACGCAGTCTTCTCGCGATCTCTTTCGTCGACTTCAATTTGCCAGTAGCCGCTCTTCAGGTCCATCGATGAGAAGTACTTAGCGTTGCACAGCCGGTCCAGTGTATCGTCGATGCGGGGGAGGGGGTAGACATCCTTCTTCGTAATGTTGTTCAGGCGGCGGTAATCGACGCAAAAGCGAAGGTTGCCGTCTTTCTTTTTCACTAGGACGACCGGTGCTGCCTAGGGGCTCCTCGATGGCTGTATGACGTCGTCACGAAGCATTTCCTCAACTTGCTTGCGGATAGCTTGGCGTTCTAGCGGCGATACGCGGTAGGGGCTCTGTCGCAGTGGTCGCGCGTGTTCGTCTGTGACAATGCGGTGCTTGGCAAGCCGGGTTCGTCGCACATTCGATGCTGATGAGAAGCAATCGGTGTACCTTTGAAGAAGACTGCGTATTTGGTCTTGACTGCTCCGGGGTAATGCCGGGTTGATGTCGAACGTGGGTTGATGGCCTTGGTCAGATAGTTCTGCGGGTTGGTCGGGTAGGGCAAATACGTCTCTGATGTCTGCCAGCTCGTCGAGGAAAGCGATCGTCGTACCTTTGTTTAGATGCCGGTATTCTTCGGTGAAGTTGGTTAGCAACACCTGGGCTTGGCCATTTCGGATTTCGGCGACTCCCCTCGCGACGCCCAATCCTCGATCCAGGAGTAACTGGGTGTTCCCCTCGATAACACCTTCGGCATTTTCGATGTCTCCAGTACCTATGCCGACGAGAACACTTGATCGGGGTGGCACGCTCAATGCTTCATCGAGGACGTTTAAGGCAACGTGATGAGTCGCGCTCGTCGCAACAGGTACGGCTTTTTCCGTGGAAAGCTTGATCGACTTAGATCGAAGGTCGATGATCGCCCGATGTTCGTTCAGGAAGTCCATTCCCAAAATCACGTCTCTCGAGCATTGCTGTAGGATCAGGAAGGTTGTCGCATAGGTTCTCCCATTTACAGTAACTCTCGCGGTGCAGCGTCCTGACGGCGTAATCAGGTTGCCACCTGCGGTGCGGATCAGCGGGCCATCCCAGGTTGTTGTTACCTTCCTGAGTCGGACAGCGAGTGGGCCACTCATGACAGAGTAGTCAGCTCCTGTGTCCACCAAGGCAGTAACCGCACGACCATCGACCGTAACTTCAAGGTCACTTGTTCGCGTTCTCGTATTGTACGTTGTCTTCGGTGTCCGATCTCGGCTTCGTCGAGTAGTGAGGCTGCGGTGGGCGTACTGTGACGTTTCTTCACTGGGCAGCGGTAAAAGCTTCAAGTCTGGCCGCGTCGTCGTCGTCGTCGTCGATGTCGTCGTCGTCGGTGTTGTCGTCGTCGGTGTTGTCGTCGTAGTTGAGGCATGGTCTTGAGTAATCGTCGATGGAGGATCTTTGTCATTGCGCTTAAAAGCAACCTCACCTCCAGAGGCTGCTTTATTTAGTTTAACCTTCGGGGGCTGGGGGAGCGTCCACGCACGGCGTAACCTCGGCTAGGAGATACAAAGCGCGGGGACGATGGCGACGGGGAACGTGATAGGCGGCTCGGCGATGAGTATTCTTTCCGACGTAAAAACTCCTCGATTTCGGCTGGTCGCTGGCCGGGTCGGGGTCGTGGAGCGTCGTAAGAGAACCCTCGGATGCCCAGTCTTCTGTATGGGCAGTGCCGGAGGACGTGACCGGCTTCGCCACAGTGGAAGCATAGTGGGCGGCGCTGGTCGGGAGTTCTCCACTCGTCGCATTTCCTCGGCTGCGCGCGTCGCTCGTAGGACGGGCGGGTTGGGGCGAGTGGGCGGTGGTCCAACGCAGCTGGCTGAGGGCGATAGGGGCTTGGGTCCCGTCGTCGAGGTGCAGGACCGCGCACAGCTGCGGCGTAAGTCATGGCTGGGGGCTGCAGAGGCTGCGTGGGTGTCGGCGTCACACCCAAGGCCTGTTGAACCTCGTCCCGGATTACGTCAGTAAGTGATGTAACCTGCGGCTGCGTTCCATTTGGCAGCAATCGTCGGAGCTCTTCTCGTACAACTTGGCGTATAACCTCCCGCAGGTTATCGTTGTTAGCGGCGTCCAGGCAGTTTGCTGAAAAAACGCGCTGCTGGCGCTCATATTGGCGGGCTCGGGCGTCAAGAGTTTTTTCCATCGTGGAGGCCTCTTCTATGAATTCCGCCACGGTTTTCGGTGGGTTCCGTACGAGGCCGGCAAAGAGTTGTTCTTTAACTCCTCGCATAAGCAGCTTGACCTTTTCTTCTTCCTTCATGTTCGAGTCGGCACGCCGGAAGAGACGCTTCATCTCCTCAGTGTACACTGCAACGGTCTCGTTTGGGTGTTGTATGCGAGACTGTAGCAGCTGCTGGGCTCTCTCCTTTCTCACGACGTTTGTGAAAGTCTTGAGAAGCTGCTCTTTGAAGGTTTCCCAATTCGCGAGGCTGGCTTCCTCATTTTCAAACCAGACTCTTGCTGGTCCCTCCAGGGCAAAGAAGACGTACCTAAGTTTCGTGGCATCGTCCCAGTTGTTGAAGATAGCCACACGGTCGAACTGCTCCAGCCATTCTTCGGGGTCGGCGCCAGGCGAAGCGTCGAAGGTTGGTGGCACCCGGGGCTGGTGAAGAATGATTGGAGTCGTCGTCTGGGGCAAGCTCATGGTAGACGTTGCGGCTGGCTTCCGCTTCCGGGTAGGGTCCGGCAGATTCCCGAACTCTGGTGCGTCCCCTTGAAGGCGTCGGCTAGCGCGGTGGACTGGACTCAGGTCCTGCGGTTGTTGACTCAGAGGGCTGGCGTCACGGCTTGTAGGGGGTGTCCGGAACATGGGAGGCTACCCAGCACCTCCACCAGATGTCACGTTGTAGTGACGGCAGTCCAGTGGTCAGGAAGACACCAGCCAGTCTGGGAAACGAAGCTCTTTATTTGGGCTGACTTGCGCCCGCAAAATAACTGAATCACTCGGCGGCGGCGTAAGCAACAAACGTGCTCGTCGGTCGTCGAACTACGAATGCCCGCTGCTCGTGGCATCGTTCAATTTCAAGCCGGCTAGGAAACTTCGAGATAACAGGTCGAGATCATCTAGAGTAATCTAGAAACACGTAGGCGAAGCTGTTCATGGCTGTGAACAATCGAGATTAGTCCGGTCGCTTCTCGCGTCAGGAACAAAAATGATAACAGCCCTTTCCTGCAGCCTTGAGCGTGAACGAACAAACACTACAATGATACGTGGCAATACTATGCAGTGGCATATTCGAACTTCGTGCCTGTTATCCGAAAAGTATTCGAAAGCATCAGAGTGTATTCGATGCGTTTGGAGTCGTTCAACGAATCGTATAAAAGGATATTCGGTTGGCTATTCGAAAAGTTCGAATAATTGTGGGCCCTTATTATCTGCATTCCGCAGGTCCTTTTTCTCTTTTAAGTTTCAGCTAAAATATCTTCAACTCGTGCTCGCTCTGTTGCCCACGCCAATATGTCGCGACTAATTTGTAGCTATTTGCTATTTCTAGTGTGCACTGCGCTGTTCTGACTCAGCCTTCTTACCTTTCTTTATATGGCTCCAAATCTCTGTTCCACAGGTCGGCACTGGCGCGATATGTCTGTTCCAGACCTCCATTTTTAGGCGGGCTGACGATGGACAGGCAAGCAAGTGAGCGGATGGCCGGGCGGATGGATGGACGGACGGGTTTTTGCGTAACAGGGCAAGTAAGGCTTACGCCTTAAAGGGACACTGAGGAGAAATTAAAGTTGCCCGATATCGATAGAGCACCAGCTTCCAGCCACAAAAACACCAGTGTTTCTGAAAACAAAACTCTTATAGATAGATAGATATAGATAGATAGATATAGATAGATAAGAGCAAGAACTAAAATACAGGCATCGCCACGTGATGACGCGTGAGACGCGTGATGACGAAATAGAAGAAAAGATGTCACAGATTTCTGACGGTGACTAGAGTGCATGAAGGGTACATGTTTGATCAATATTGAATTATATGACTTTTGCCTCGAAACTACTAGTGCACAGTTTTATCAGAAGAGGCGTTCCTGCATGGTTTTGCTGTGCGCTTAGATTTACAAAAGCGGAGCAGCAGAGGGCCTCTGGATGTCTCTCTTAAGTGCTCCTCGGACGATATCCGCGCAATGGCACGGAACTGCAACAAGGAAAAGAAGCTGTGTATAGCCAGTGTTCAACGCGCCTACACGTCAGCAAACTCACCGCTCGCTGTCTTCGCATCGTCAACATACCGAAACGCTGGGCTGCATATATCCAGTCCATTGGGGACTACTATTACATTTTAGTATGCCCACCCATGCCAGTCGCTAAACATTAGTCGTGACGGTGGCTTGACGGTGACAACGACGCTGCCCACTCATCGACGTAGGATTACCTTGCCAGAGGCGCCAGTGCAGCCCTCAAAAGCGTCGCACGCTTAAGGGGGAGGGGGGGGGGGCGCAGTTTTCTGCGAACCTTCATAGTTGGGATCGTGAACGGGATCCATCGTAACGTTGGGGGAAACGTAAACGATGCGGGAACGGCTGATGGAGGCATGCAACGCCCTGCCGGCGATAGGTTTCATTTCGGCTGCTGCTAGGAGGGAGTGCAGTGCTCGCCGCTAGCAACTACGGAGTCGTCGTTTCCGTTTCCGCCGATTTGCATCACTTCGGTAAGGCGGGAATTTCGGCTTGCTGACGTAGTGTGTCTTTCTCTTTCTATACTCCCATTTGCTGCGCTCGCTCTTTTCATGATTCACGTCACTCTTCTCCTCTTATTATTATTATTATTATTTTATATTATTATTATTATTATTATTATTATTATTACTTCGTCACCAGTAAGTTCTGAGCGGCGGGAAAATGTTTCTCGCCTTCGAATCCAAATCTTTTAGCAGTAAATGCACCTTTCTCTGCCGGACAAGATACAACAAAGCCACAAACTGCTAAGCTATCGCATTTTACTACTAAAAAATATTCATAGCGTTTGTCCTCAGAGTCCCTTTAAAAGAGATATTTGTCCCCTAAAGCTTTCTTATATGAAGTGATGGGACGTTTCTTTCAGTGAGGCGCTCAGCCTTGCTATAGCAATGCTTCTTCTTGCGAGCCTCGAATTCGTGGTACGATAAGCGCAAGAGATTTGAGAAATTTGCATTGCTGGTGTGGAATCCTTCATGCAAAGGTGGGCATGATTTACTTAATGCTTATTGGTCTCAAAAACGTGTCTTCCATTGGAAAAGTTCTTCTGTTCTCAACTGCAGATTAAAACCAAGCAAAAGACCTTTAAAATGCTACCAAATTATGTTGCCAGTCTGAGCTGTACTTTGGGAAAGAAACAAATAAATTGTTTACGGAACCTACAAACTTTAAGACCATTACTGTTTTTAAAATGTTAAAAATAAAAATCAATTTTAAGTCATAAAAATTACACGCCTAAATATAGCGGAAGCTGCTAGCACTCAACAGGCATGTAGCATCTGCAGTAGCTTCTCACCGTGAGCTTCACAATCCCAGGCAGCGACGTGAAGTTTAGTTGAGCGTGCCATGACTCTCCTGAAAGAAGGATTTATTTCGGGAGGCTGAAAGAAGATCGTGTTTTCGCCACGTTGTGACAATATTCATGTTCATAAAAAATTCAATATTAGTGCAAAAGGCAAAACACCCGCGTTTTCATTCAGTTCCGTAAACTTTTTATTCAGCTTAGATCCAAACTTGCTCGAAAGTTCTTTTTACTAAAGCAAAATTGTATAAGGCAAAGATCCCGCTTGCTTCGATTTATATGAACGTCAGTGTCAACCAGAAACTACCTGGGCCAAATTCATCTCTCAAAAGGTGAGAGCAAGGGCTTAATGTTTTTTTAAACAGTCGAATCACTCTTCCGGCCGAGACGAAACCGCTGGCTTGACGGACAGCTAACTGTAAAAAACAACAACCTTAATTCTGACCGTAAGAAAAAAGCGGTGTTACGACGCGTTGACGATGAAAGCTGCGAGGCACGAAACGAAGATTTAGACAATTAAAGAGAAAATACGGCAGAAGCTTTCGTTTTAACGCGATACCGTTAATGAGCTCGTGTCGTAAAAAAAAAAAACGGGTCTTTCTTAAATCCCGCCATAGTAGAACACCTGGACCGCACATTCGCGGGCAGGTGCAAAGTTTCCGGGCAGTAAGCTGGCATATACCATAAGGTGTGGGCCCGCCTGTAAAATACATACACAAATAGTCGTTAAAAGTCATGCCCTATCCAGCTCTGAACTGGAGGCCCAGCGGGCACTGGTCCAGGGAACACGGGCAGCGGCGGCGGCCAATAGCGTCACGTAGTTGGGGCTGCCACCCACCGCAACGGCCATCCTCACCTCCCTTTCCCAATTTAGTTGTGCTGTAATAAGTGTTTTCTCCTCTTCACCCGGTGTCGACGTTCTTGGCGTCGTAAGACGAGAATCTCAAAATAAACACTCTAAAGAGGACATCTTCTGAAGACACAGGCAGTCGATACCACGCCTTTCAGACTGCGAGGCGAGCACTCGCAAAACACGCCACGATGGCTCGTTGGTTGGAACGGAGAGAAAAGTGTACCCAGTGAATGCGTTGTGGTCTTTGAATTCCTGAAGCGTCTTTGTATACTGATGAGTACGTCAGTAATTATAACTATGCTAATTTTGGAACGGGACATGTTAATAATCGCGCTCTACAATACACAGCATATCAATTGACGGCCATGGAAGATGGCTGGATGAAAAATAGGCGTGTCTTTTTTGAAATGAGGTGGGAATGGGGTTGCTTTCCATAAATTCAAAAGAGAAGTATGCGCTTTTGCCTTGTTGCATGAAAGCGGAATTAAAGATGCTCTGATTGCCTATCAGCCGTATATGAAACACCTCTTGATATGCTTTCTCGTCACTGTAAAATATTTAAAGTAGCTTTTTCGAAATACAAGCTAATCACTTTTAGACCACTCAGCCAGAGTTTAGTTCCAAGTTTTCACCTCAAGATTTACTTGTGAACGGGCTCTCAAAACGCTTGCAGCAGGATGCGCTCCGCACTTTGCTCCCGCAGCCCAGGCTCGTCCATTTCGTGTCGTGGAGTCAATCAACTGTGATCAAAATCCACCATCATGCCCGTTAGGTCGGTCCCAAGGCCTCACTACATCTCAAGCTCTACAAATGAAAGCTGCATCAGCTTTAGCCCTTCCGAATAGGCCTGCGATTTTCTAGCCTTTCCTAGCTTCTCCGAACTTCAATCGCAAAGCACGACGTCTCTTTCACGAGCTACCTATCTTCGCTTCTTACTTTTTGTGCGAGCTTAGGGAAGGTATTTCTCGTGGAATAGTCTGAGTGTTTCGCAAAGCCAAACATTGGAAAATTACACCTAGCTTTGAAGCAAAGCAACGTTGAAAGTGTCGTTGGAGGTGCAATACGTGGGAGAAATCCGCTGATTTTTGACAACTGAACTCTGATGAGATTAAGAAATTTGCGGGAATATGGTGGCCGCGGCTGTCGAAGGACAGGGTTAATTGGAGAGACATGGGAGAGGCCTTTGCCCTGCAGTGGGCGTAGTCAGGCTTATGATGATGATGATGATGATGATGAACTCTGATCTCAGAAGATATATTTTATTTTGTCTGGGCAGTCACAGAGGTTTACTGTGTCCTTCGCGCGAATGTATGCCTTTTTCACAAAACCTCCACATAACTACCAAGAAGCTTTATCAGTCCCCGTCACAAAGAGTACGGCTCTGGTTCCAGCTAATAATTCACTCATGTTGAAATCAGGTGGTGTGCAGAAATTGACGCTGCTCATCTATATTCATTCAGCTCGCTTGTATGCATGCGTCATCTTATTTATTTAATTGTATACGACAGCAGCAGTGGCCTGATCTTTGAGCATCCTCCTCCCATACGGGAGGTGCAGCGTTCGGCCCCCAGTGCCGCCAGGTGCCCAAGACCTCCTGCGAATTGTAATGCCTTAGAGATAACTCTATATTTGTTTTCAGGCTTCAGAGCAAAGCCAGCTGTGTCATCCTGAGCTTGGTCAGGTGGAGGTATAATATTTTGTTGGCCGCCTATGTCGCTTTACCTTTCACACCCACAGCGGATGCTCGACTCCGAAAGGCGAACTAATTTACGATTCGGCAGTCTTGCTATGGCATACGGTGTCAGTATCATCGAGGAATCCTCTCCTGCGCGACCGCAGTACCGTTGTATAAAGAGATGTGACTGTATCTAATATTGGAGAAGAAGAGACTTGTATAGGTATACAGTACGCTCACCTTAGCAGAAAATAATGATATGGTAATTGAACTTGCAGTTTACGTATTACAGGTCACAAGTAAAAAAAGGAGTATAAACACCATTTCAGCCTCTAATACGTCTATTATAAGCCCTTGGAAACCAAGGCAAAATATTTATCCGAAAACTGACGTTCAAAACTCTTGAGCGTTGCGAAGATCAACTTCACAAACTCACACAGCGAGGACTAACATGGTGAATGATGCGCTATCTCCTGACAGCAGTACCGATGTATTTTGGTGACAAAGCTGGCGAAAACATTTCCAGTGACGCTTTTTCGCGTTGACGTTTGTTTGCTCTGCAAACACATCTTGTGCAGATATGTTATTTTTCCAGGCAGCACTTTGTCCTTGTATACATGTCAATGAAAGATTCATTTCTATCCCGAGAACTCTAAACAACTTACTCATCCCTTCAAAAGCGAGAGGAAAAATATTTTTGAAACCAAATGTTCGAGTCTTTTCTGAAGGTTGCAAGAAATATTAAATAGAAAATAAACGTAATGTTCTGACGATTTGTCAAAGGCAGCAGAACGTTGGTTGCCGCTACAGACGAAGCATCTGAGACGGAAAGTAGCTTAGCCGTCACTCTTGAGCAAACTCTCGAGGTGCTTTATTCGGCTCTTCTTCAACAGCTGTGTCCGCAGCAAAAAAAAAAAAAAGATGGAGGAAGCTTTTCTTCAGCGCTTTAAATTTCAGCCACGGCAAAACTTTGCCACTGATCTTCCTCCTCTAAGGCTTCAAACAGGATTCCTAGCTTGTGCTGGGACATCGCAACGTGTAGCCTAGAACTAGAGCGGAGTTTCTTGATGCGTTGAGATGAAAATGAGCGGAAGGAGTTCATTCGGCGTTGGAGCAGATGAAAAGGTGCAAAGCTGGAGCAAAGATGAGCTGGAGCTTTGCACGGGAAATCCTGCTCGAACGAGCCAATTCAAGTTCAGGGCTCTAACAGCGGTATAATCATAAAAAAAAGAGAGATGACGCTCGACCGGAAGATGACGTTACTGAAAGAAGAAGGACACATATTCTGAAACGGGAATGTAGGCGATGAAGCTAGCTAGCGCTGCACAACGTAGAAATAGCGCCGCTTAATGGGATGAAGATTTAGTTCAGAGAGTTGCACAGATAAGGTTTGATTTATGTTTAACGCCCCAAAGCAACTCAGTCTATCAGGAACGGCGTAATGGAGGCCCGCGTATCATTTTTCCCAGCTGCGATCTTCTACGTGCACCGACTTTCATCGAAATGGAAGCACTGCGGCTGGGATGAAAGCCGCGTTTTTCGGGTCGGCATTCAAGCAACATAAAAAACCACTATGCAAACGCGGTAGTATTAGTGCAGAAGAGATCAGTGGAAAACTACGTAATATATTGTCACGACCAGAGGAGCCGTGAAGGTAGGCGTCGGGAAGAACCCAAGACTGGCAGCCTTCTTTTAATTGTAGAGCCAGGTTCCAGGACACAGAATAGAGCAAGCGCGCCTCAAGAGCCCACCGCCGCTTCCTTGTCGTTTTCGACTCAGTGCGGAGGCCGCGGGGCTCGTTAGGCACGTGGCAATATAGTGCATTCAAGCAAGGATGACGTACGTAGACCGCAAGGGAAGAAAATGTCTCAGTACTATTACATCGCATAGACATCTGCATTAAACGAGAGTGCTTATTTTCAATACATGACATTTACTTGCGGCAAAAAATAAAAAGGGGCCTTTAAACTAAACGCGATGGCGAAGAAACGAGGTAACCTTATCAAAAAAAGGTAAGCAAAGGAGTGACAGCCCTTTTAACAACAACGTGCTAAGAAAATGTTTTAAAATTGTCCCTGACGCGAACTAAACATCACTAATATTAATTGATACCACAACACCAAATTAAAGGTGCCCTTGAAATTATTAAAAATTTTTACCAGTTGCTTCACAGTATGGCTTCCGCAATAGTGTAAGCGCGAAAACCCTAAAATAAAATTTCGATAACCTTACCTATAACGAACGCAACGTTGACATCATCGTACTGATGTTATTCAGATACCTACATTAGAAGACACCATGGATCCCCCGGAACCACCTTTTCGAAGAAAGCCAAGCAAGCTTTTATTTTTCAGTGGAATGCGCACAGGCTCCAGTCCCGGATTTCAGATATTAGACACTATGTTTATGAAAACAACTTCCCCATTCTGGTTATCTGTGAACTGAATGTCCCCAACATTTTACGATTATCCGGTTAAGAAGCATTTACTTCTCCCACGCGCAACAGAACCAGCAAAGTCGTCGCCTACATTCGACATGAACTTACATGTGTGCTCTATTCGGTTCTCCCACACAGCGACAACCAGTATGTTTGCCTCATAGTGAAGAGCCGTGACCTCACGTTTACGCTTGGGGCATCGTACATGGCATCGTCAAGCCGCTTTGACGAAAAAAGGTTGAATGATTTGATGCGAGCCACCTCTGGTCTATGCATGGTTATAGGTGACTTCAATGCTCACCACACCGGGTGGGGAGGCATTAGGATAAACCTTAGTGTAAAGACACTCCTGTCCTTCGCCTGAGACCATGGTCCTCAGTGCTTTAATAACGGAACCCCGACGTATGTATGAGGAGTGACCTATAGCAGCTGCTTCGATTTGACTTTCGTTTCGCGATGCATTACCAACAACGTCCGATGGTTTTCGGATGTAGAAAAACATGGCAGTGATCATATCCCAACCTACCTGATTATTACCGGCCATTCCGCGTCCCGTTCAGCCACACATATGCGACGTATTTATTGGACAGTTTTTAAAGCACGTATGGAGGATCATGCATGGAAGGATTCTCGACAGCTCTTGAACAAAAAATTAAGGAGGTCATGGAGATCGCAACGTGCGGCTACAACCGCGTCGCAAAGCACAACGATTTTGATATCGCATTACATCGACTGCGGGCACTACGGCGCTCGTCAGAGCGCGGATGCCGACGCACAAAGTCGCCCTTAGACCTAAGAGATGCAAGACGCCTATAGAAGCAAATTGAGCGAAGAATTCCAGCCCAGCAGGCACAATGTCGGAGGTCATTTTGTGAGACGTTTGACCCACGAAAGCCTTTTTCATGCGTTTGGAAAGTAATGCGTGTCGAACACACGTCCCCTTAACAGCGCCACTCTTTAAACTGGGAAAATCACCACTCGACATTTAAGCATACCGCCCAAATGCACTCTCCAACAGTGTCCGGAAAGTCATAGAAAGAATGCTGTTAACCCGCGTGGAATAATACCTGGAGCGATACGAAATCTACCCTGAATTTTTCTCTGGGTAACGACGTGGCCGCTCTTCCATCGACAACTTGGTTGACCTTGTAAACTCCGTCCAGCATCAAAAAAGTTTGAAAAGACTGACCGTGGCACTGTTTTTGTACATCAAGAACGCCCACGACAACGTAACACATTAGGCCATTTTGGGCGCATTAGAAGCTGCTGAGATTGGAGGCCGCATGTTTACCTTAATACACAGCTATTTAGCAGAGAGGTCGTGTTTTGTCCAGACTGAGGACGGAACAACTTCTCTGCGTCTAAATTCGCGCGGAGTCCCGCAGGGTGGAGTGCTCAGCCGAACTCTTTCCAAGTTTTCTCTCACCGGCCTGGTTGACCCATTACTACAATCTGTTCAGATATCAATATATGCCGATGATATCTGCATTAGGGCATCAAGCATGACCCGTCCCCAAGTTCGTGCGAGACTACAAAAGGCGGCAACGATACTGACGTTATACCTTCGTCAGCAGTGTCTAAATATTTTGACCGAAAAATGTTCCCTCGTGGCGTTGACACGAAAAAAATGACAAGTTACCGAATATATGTTAATAGCAACGCCATTCTTTATGACAGCAGCCACCGCTTCCTTGGCATTATTATTGATGGGAACTTTTCGTGGGGTCCCCATCTCTGCGACATGCGAAAGAGACTGACAGCGATTGTTCAGATTGTCTCCATCCTTGGGGGAATGTCTTGGGGCGCATCTGTGCACTCGATGCTACAACTGTACCATTCGCTGTTCCTGGGATACATGCGGTATAGGTTTCCCATTTTGAAGAATATTAGAAAGACAAACCTTCAGACACTTCAAAGTGTTCAAGCGCAAGCTCTACAAGTCTGCCTTGGAATACCTAAATGTGCCTCTACGGCAGCCACTATTATTTTCACAGGGGAGCATCATGTTACTACATACTTTGCTGTTGAAACCATGAGAACACATATTCTGCATCTCACACGAGTTCCGAGTCATCATCTTGCACCTCTTCTCGCACTCAGACGACATACTGCATTCGCAAAAGTAATTCAAGCTCATCGTACCTATCTTCCTTCGCAGTAAACCCATCCTTCAAGACCATGCCACCGATATGGAGTCTCTATGAACCTCGGGTACACCTCTCTACTCCGGGAATTTATAAGAAATCTGGCTTACCATTACCTGCTCTCAAGCAAAACCCGACTCAAAATAGTTCTATGATGCAATTAACTCATACAGTTTATCATACAAATATCATAGACTTATCGTACAAATCATAGAAAATTGCCATTCAAATGTCATACATTTCTGTAAAATCATACATTCATCATAGAGATGTCATAGAATATCATACGAATTGCATGATATATATCATAAAGATTGTATGATATTCTATGATGAATGGTCTATGAGATTATTGCATCATGGAACTTTTTTCAGCAGGGATGACACTGCATCATCTGCTTTTTAACCATAATACACCGCATACATGTCTTCATGGATGGCTCAGTTACTTCAAGAAGTTCTGATGGGTCTGTGGTGACACCTGCCAGATCTTTTTCAATGAAGGTGATGAATACCTATCTCACCTCTTCAACTGATCCAGAACTAGCTGCCCTACGGTCTGTAGCTCAATTGATCAGTCAGAAATCTGCATATGTCTGGGCAGTTTTCACCGACTCTAAAGCAGCCCATCAAGGTCTGCAAGCTGCACTACGCCGCGGGTCGCACGACAAACTCATTGCAGAAATCCGCAAGCTGTACCATGACGCCACATTGAAAGGACAGGACATAATTTTCCAGTGGCTGCCAGGCCACTGCGGTATTCATGGAAATCACCACGCCGACGAAGCTGCCCGTTCTGGCCACAGTGACAGAATCCCTGTCACTATCCTTGTAGCGAGAGCGGACGCAGCGCATGGGCTTAGCTCCTTGAGGCTGCAGCTCACACTTTCAGCGTGGAACACGGGAGAGTTCTGCAACCGTAGCGTCAGGGCAGTGGACTCTGGATTGCGGCTCCGTATTCTATGTGATGTTGCGCGTCGTGAAGAAACATTTTTGTGCCGGCTATGGCTGGGCGTTGCCTTCACGAATCAGTATGCTTTCTGGATTGCGATGGCCGACAGCCCTTCTCGTGTAAACTGTGCCTGTGAAGAGACAATCAATGATCTCTTGTGTGAGTGCGCTGTCTTCGTGAACAAAAGACGTATGCTGAGCCATGCTCTGGACCGCCTTGATCCTCGCCCTTTCACAGAGGCTAAGATCCTCGGTCTGTGGCCACAACAGTCGACTACCATCAAGGCTTAGAAGTCACTGTTTTGTTTTTACGAGACACTGCCTTGATAGACAGAATGTGACTGTGTTTCTCGTTCCTTCTCTCTTCCATTTTTAATCCCCTCATTCCCTTCCCCAGTGGAGGGTAGCCAACCAGAAACCTTTCTGAGTAACATCCCTGCATTTCCTCCTTTCTGTATCTCTCTATCTATAAGGAAGGGATGTTTGCATATTACGAGAATAAATGCTTTCAGATTAGGTTTTAAGTCACCCATATTTCGGACCCTCTTGATTAAACACATACTAATTTATCCACCTGCTCTGTCTTTAAATTGAAAAGTTTTCGCATTTAGAGACAACAATGCCGTATGCTTTGACAATGACACTTGTTCTTACTTTCCTCCTTTATTTCTTCTTGTTACATTCCTAACTGACAGCCTTGTCCCGCAGGACCAATAGTATATAAACGGCAAGGTTTTACAGGAGTGCGTAAAAATTATGCTGATATATTCTCGCATATACCGCTTTATGATGCCAGCAGCTCGGGTGAAGTATGGACATCCATTCGCTATGACTGCATCCTCAAGGGACTCTGTAGCCGACAGCAATGTGAGTGCGTGCACGAAGCCAAGCGGTAATCTCAGTTGATATTTGAGAAGCACACTTTTTTTCCAGCACAAAATCTGCAGTATTAATTTTATTTCACACACTTTGTTTTCCTCAACGAAATTTTGGCCACATAAATCGGAACAAATTCTCGCAAAGGTGACCGAATAGGAAATTGGAAGTGAAGAAATCATCTGGAAAGCGTTTCTTGACCTTTACAGTTCTGTCAAAAAGCGTTTATTTAATAATAGCGCTTTTCTTTTTGCTGCAGTTAAGACGAGCTTTCGACCGCCGCTGTGGCTTAATGATTAAGGTGCTCGGCTGCTGAGCCGAAAGATGCTGGTTCGATCCCGGCCGAGTTGGTAGCATTTAAATGTAGACAGAATGGAACAGACCAGGGTACTGTGCGATGTCTGAGCACATCGAAGAACCCCGGGTGGTCGAAATTATCCGAGTCCTCCACTCTGGCGTTCCTCATGGCTTAGTCGATTTGGGACGTCAAAGTTCGTTAAAGGCCGGTTCCAGCGTGCGCGCCTCGAAGCACGACACCAGAGCGTGCATCAAAGAGCAGAAGAGTAAGAAGCACGAGGTGGACTTCATGGGCGGAAGGTGAGAAGTGCTAGTTTAATGTTCTCAGGCGTTTATTTGCCAACCGGTACCTTGCACTCCAATTAAAGATCTCCTCAGAAAGTCTTAGTGTGTGTGTGCGTGCGTGCGCGCGCTTGTGTGTGTGTGTGTGCGTGTGCGTGTGCGCGCGTGTGTGTGCGTGTGTGTGTGTGCGTGCGTGCGTGTGTGTTTGTGTGTGTATGTGTGTGTGTGTGTGTGTGTGTGTGTGTGTGTGTGTGTGTGTGTGTGTGTGTGTGTGTGTGTGTGTGTGTGTGTGTGTGTGTGTGTGTGTGTGTGTGTGTGTGTGCTCGCGCGTGCGAAACCGTTGGTGCTTTGTATCTAAAAATCATTCTAATTACTTTGAACAAGAAAATACGTTTCTTAGGACCGTCGACAAAAAACAAATCCGGAAAACGACTGGTTGCAGGTTATCTGAAATGCGCCTTTGTTTGTGCACGTGTACTCTGCACGTATATTTTAGAGGTATCGCATGACTGCTTCCACAATGGAGCTTTCTGCCGGCTCAAATAGTATCTCGCAGCCCAGCAGCGAAAGTTTCGTTTACGCAACACCACCATGAACATTGCGTCACTGAGTTGTGCTAAATAATAAAACGCTTGTCACAGCACAATTGCAGCCGTCAACTTATCAGTGCACTTGCTAAAAGCCGCCTCTTGGTTTCGCTCTACTGCATCAGCTATCCAGAAAAAAAATAAGCGTCGATTGTGGTCAGCCACAAAACAAATAGCGCAAGCGAAGTATATTAAAATAGTATAATGCTGTAGATTGGCGACGGATGCGCGGGGATCGGCAGACTCGTGTTATCATTAGATGCAGACAAGTTTGACATTTTGCCATTGAGCACAGACATATTGCCCGTGACACATAGCGGTAACATCTCGAGATTCGCCGTCCAGCAGTCTCGTTACAAGCACTCATATTACTGCTGTTGCAAGGACAACCTATAGTTCCCGCTCTCGTTAATCTGGGCTCTCTTCTCAGCTGAAAAAAACCTGTTGATGCTTTAACCTCATACAGGTTAAGTCATAGGAAGGTCAAACTTGGTGTTATATTGTATAATATTTATATGACAAATGGCGATTTTGTAACAATGTATGAAATTTGTTGACCGTGTGATAACTGCGGTACATTTTTGTGAGAAGTCAATATGAGGTTATTGCATGATACAACTCTTCACTTGGGTTGTAGCGAAGCTTTTACCTTATATAAACAGCAGCCACCTCCCCACCCCAAACCCTGGCCAAGAAAGAGGCTCTGAGCGCACCAACCGCTACCCTCGAATCACGTCTCCACATCACTCCCATCCATACACTCAACACCTTCGCCCTCGACAAGGCCTCAATCGATTATGAGTCCATGCAGCTACGGAACGAAACAGGGACGGCAAAATGGAGTGCAAAGAAGCGCCATCCACACGCCACCACACCACTCCACCGCCTTTCTACGGGTGCGCTCTCCCACCTAAAACCGTCCTCGACCCAATTCGTCCAAGGTTCATCTTCCAGAAACATTGTGCCGCGTGAGTGCAACCTCGGCTTAGAGTGAAAGCATTAAAATAATCATCAAGGGCAAATCCAACTCTCGATATACAACTGTCGCATCGTGTCGCAATTTTGCGCAACATGGTGTACGCGTCGCCTTCTCTAAACGTCAGTTTTGGGACGCAGGTTTCCTGCTGGTAAGAAAACGTTAAGAATATTTCTAGTAATCTGGCATATATTTATTGCAAAATACAAGATTTAAATCTTTGTTCAAGGCGACGTTTGGGTTCCAGAGAAGAGAGAACAAAGATTAATTGTCATCAATTATGAGATTATAACTTTTGAACAGCTTTTTTCTACTTGATTCCATGTTGGTCTTAAAATCATCATCATCAGCATAACTACGGCCACTGCAAGGCAAAAGCCTCTCCCCTATCTCTTGTCCTGTCCTGTATCAGCTGCGGCCACCCTATCTTTGGAAACTTCTTAATCTTATCCGCGCACCATACTTCCAAGGACCATCAGTTATCTTGCCTCCGCATTGCATGCCGTGCCCAAGCACATTTGTTCCGTTTCATTTCGAACAAAATGTCATAAAGCAGTGTTTCATTCCTGACCTACTCAGCCCTCTTCCAGCCTCTTAACGTCACACTATGATATTTCTTTCCGTAGCTCGCTCCGCTGTCCTTCACTCCAAGGAGAGAGACACGATCTCGCCAATGCTATTCACCACCTGTGTACAAGAAGTATTCAGATGACTGGAATGCGACAGTTGGGGATAAGAGTTAATAGATAATATCTTATTAACCTGCGACTCGCTGATCACGTTGCTTTGCTAAGTCACTCAGGAGATGAACTCCAAAACATGCTGAATGAGTACGGCAGTCAAAGCTGATAGGTGGATCGAAAAATTAATATACTCATTAGTCTAGCGAGGGAACAGCAGTGTACATTTGTTGGCAAGGTGCTGGAAGTGGTAAGTGAACACGTCTAGTTAGGACAGGCAGTGACCGCAGATTTGGATCACATGAGTCAATGAACTATTAGAATAAGAAAAGGGTGGAGTGCATTTGGCAAGTTCTCTCAGATAATCAGTGGCAATTTACCAATATCCCTCACGACAAAACTAGATTGGAGCTGTATCTTACCTGTACTTACCTATGAGACAAAAACAGGGAGGCTAAACAAAATGGTTGAGGCAGAAGTGCGAAGACCAAAAGAACTAGCTTTCATCCTCGGCGGCTCCTCCAGAGAGAGCAAAAGCGCCGTCTTAATAGAAAGGCGAAAGATCTGGTGTACGAAATAGCACGCTGTAAGCACCTAGTGTCGTATATTCGTGAAACGAAGGGCTTCAGTGAAAGGATTTATTAACACAAAGCGAACGCATAAAGAATAATGAATGATCCGCTCTGACCGCGTACCGGAATTCTGCGAGGACAGGATTAACCTTGACTTTACTGTACTGGTATACAGGAAGTCTATGCTTTCAAAAAGTTTGCTGCTTAAGTCCATGCATATTCAGCAGATGGAGAGGTAAGTTAAGTGCTCCATCGGAACTACTCCTTCTTCCTACGGTCACGATGGCACAAACGGCGGAAGCAGAAGTTAGCCGTGCGTGTTTGAAAAGCATAGCTTCACTTCTGCCGCATTCATAATATGATGACTACTCGCAGTCGGTTTCGGCTGTCGCATATTAAGGCGAAAGCCTTTAATGCCTCATCGTTGCCGACAGAAGGTGGTCGAGAGATAGTTGTTAGCAGAGATGTCACGCTTTTTCTAGTCACACCAGAAAATATCTTTGTGCATGATGGGATTCGAAACACCATCATTCCGTTCTGCAGCCAAGCGTGCTAATGGCTACGCTTCTTCTTGCCAACACATATGTAGTTCTCCTTGTCTGGGATGCTGGAGAGTGTTTGCAGAAATGCGTGGAATCAGACCAATGCCTCTCAAACGCCCTCCAGTGCCTCCAGCATTTAAGATTCACAAAATATTGTGTACTTAATTAAGATCTTAACCGCGCATCAGTGACACAAGAAGCAACACTGTGCTAAAGGTTTTCGCCTCACCGTACTTTAGGTCAACAAAGTGCCCCCCTGAATTTTTCTCTGACATCTTGGTGGGCGTTCCTTTTCTTTTTCTTTCGCTCGTCTGATGTATTTCATACCTCTGTAAGTTTCCACTCCATTCCTGCTGTCCTGTTAAGTGAGGTAGTAATGCCTGTTTTAAGCTTCTAAATAATTCTGTTTCATAAATGGATATACTATGATTGTTCGGATACCTGATCGTTCTGCGGACTCGTTAAACTGGCCTATAGGAGTGCACAAGACCTGTAGTGAGTAAGACCGCAGTATTTAACGCGGGTCATGCGGTGCGGTGCTAGTTTCTTACCACTGGCCAAGTTCCCGAGAAAGGCGATGATTAAAAACCTTCACTAGGTCTCATGCACGGGATCCAACCTTCCACGGCAGGGCACCAGGCGGAGGAATTCTTCAACGCCACTTTCCGTGAGCTCTTGGCTTTCCGGCATAGCTGGCTTGGCCAAGGTTTACTACAAACTTCCTCGACGTACACGGGGCGCCGCCGCGGTGGCTCAGTGGTTATGGTGCTCGGCTGCTGACCCGAAATACGCGGGTTCGATCCCGGCCGCGGCAGTTGACTTTCTTTCGAGAAGAAATTCTAGAGGCCCGTGTACTGTGCGATGTCAGTGCACGTTAAAGAACCCCAGGTGGTCGAAATTTCCGGAGCCCTCCATTACGGCGTCTCTCATAGCCTTAGTCGCTTTGGGACGTGAAACCCCATAAACTGTAAATCATCCTCTAAACTAAAAATTCAGGGTAGCTTCACACAATTTAGATAGTTCGAAAAGAGCAAAGTGCCTCCTGCGGGTCTGTTTGAGCAGCCGGCAAATTATTAATCATTTGATATGCTTCAACAGCCCCAACACAATTCGAAGTCGTTATGACCATAAAATTTATTATATCATGTAGTAGCATAATTCACTAGACATCTCCTCAGAGTTGCCAGACAATTTTTTTCTCGCAAAGTGCAGGACATCGTGGTGCGAGCAGGGCTCTGTGTACCATGTCAGGCTACAGCGGAGGGCGACCAGCACCTAATGAGACGCTGGTATTAATACGATAGCATTAGACTTCCCGTTCGACACGTATGGCGGTGTCTCTATGGGTCGAGATGGTAATGACATCACAACCTTACGTCCACGCCATGTTATTTAGAACACCCCACAATGATGACGCAGCGATCATCTCCACAAAGATGACGCAGTGATGATGATAACTAAACCTTTATTTCTACCGAAGTAGGAGCCCCTACTCCCAGCCCCTGGCACGCAGGCATAGGGCACGGGGGAGGCTGGCACCTCCGCGACTAAAGACTGGCCAAGTTATACATTGCTTCTTCGCGCAGTACAACAGTGATTACGTCATTACGCAACTTCTAATGTATCTACGACGTGATGACGGCTTTCTGCCACCATTACGTCCTGCCTCCGAAAAAAGAAAATCAAATGCATTGAACAGAAAATTGGAAAAGACATTTAAGCAGAGACCGCTGCTCATTGGGCCGTGAGCCGGTAGCGATACCATTTGACAACATAAGAACGTTCGTTCGACTTGTGCAAATGGAGCAAAAATAAGAAATCTGTTTTGAGAAAAGGAAATTACGCTGAAACTGTGAAATATCTTGGTGGACACCAGATCCGCGGCGTAAGTGAAGGGATAAAGGAGGGAGTGAAATAACAAACGAAAAAGAGGCGCAATAGTGGAGGTCTCCCGAGTAATTTAGGCCACCTGGGGATCTTTAACAGGCACTGACATTGCAGAGCAGATAGGCGCCTTTTGCTTTTCGCCTCCATCGAAACGCGCCCATGGCGGTCCTGTCGAACCCTGGTGCTCCGGCTTGGTAGACGAGCGCCTTAACCTGCTACGTCTGGTCAGCCCGCGGTTGCCTTTGCCGAATTTTCACAGATGAGCGAAATGGAACTTTCGCCTTAAAGGGCGAAGGGGCGCATTAAAGATACGTAAGTGAGAAGAATGACCTGATGGGCGAGTTGGTGCATGATGAAATGAACGACGGCGCAACAAGGACACTAACGCATGTGGTGTCCCCCTCTTTTGTCAGTGTCCTTGTTGCGTCGCCGTTAATTTTTCATACGTAGGTGGTTGAAGTTATTCCGGAACCCTCTACTACGGCACCTCTTCCTCTCTTTCTTCTTGCACTCCATCATTCCCTTCCCTCACGGAGCCATAAGGTGTCTGCCAAGATGTTAGACTTGTCTGTTCATCAAAGACTAGTAATTTATTGAACAAAACAGAAATGGCTTTCTTTGCCAGCGTTTAACGTCCCAAAGCAAATCAGCCTATGAGGGACGCCTTAAAGAGAAATGAGTGTCAGCATGCGAGGTCCATTGTCTGAGGCGTGAACTGGATTTAAACAACACTGGAGCATTCATTCCAACAAAGCAGTGGGAGAAATAATGCGGTAATAAGCCAACTAAAAGCAAGCTCTAAAAGCACGTCCCTCCTCATCCGCCGATTTGCAAACAAATGAATGAGGGAAGCTCTATGAACGATTCTATGCATTTGTTTTACACTTTCCACTAAAGTGGATGGAAACCAATCGCTGTTAGAGCGCGATATAATAATAATAATAAAAACTTTCTTCACACCAAAGAAACAATACAAGACGCGGACGCGCCAAAGCCTCAATTGGGCTTGTAGGGCGCCGTCCGGCAGCAGCAACAACCTCTGTTACCAAATCAATTCTTTGTTTTGTGTACATTAAAACATATGCACTAGAGCTGTTCAAGCTCGGCAATAGCATCACGTAACTGTCTGCGAGTGTTCAAGTTGAAAACATTATCAGGCATCTCATTGAATATACATGGGATATAATATGACCTCATAGACATACCAAAATGAGTTCGCACTGCAGGGACGATATATCGAGAAACTTTTCTTAATGGGATTGGTTTAACGTTGTGGAACCGAAATTCAGAGTTCCAGAAATATCTGAGTACAGTGATTTGTTTGAACACAATGTCAAAGGAAGGTAGACCTGAAGAAAGGAATACACTTTGCTGTTTATGGGGTATTGAATAGATGACACTCTTAGCCATATTCTTGAGAATACGGTTTATCCTATTTTTCCATGTTGCAGAACATTTGAAGAAACAGCACATGCCATATCTCAGCAGAGAATACCCCAAAGACTGTGCAATTAAACGTCTTATGGCAAATGGCAGGTAGGCCCTTAGAGCATATAGCAAGCATGCGACGCCTCTAAGCTTCTTACTGAGGTGTGCCATGTGCGTGTTCCAGGATAAATCACTGTCAAAGTAAATGCCAAGGTATTTCACGGACGGAACACATGTAATGGGGTAGCAAGAACATGCAGTGCAACTGGAGCTGTGCAAAAAAACCGCAGCGTTTTTCGGGATTGGCTTGTGTGCATTTCTAAAGCACACTAGATGAGTTTTTTGGGGGTTTATATCAATCAGGTTACATTGAAACCAATCATATAGATTAGTAGCGTCCTGTTGAAGTTGACGGAGTGCACAAGAAAAATCTGTATTAGATGAGATGAGGAGGGTGTCATCTGCATATTGATAAATCCGTGATGAAGTTATAATGCTGGGGAGGTCATTAACATAGAGATTAAATAAGAGGGGTGATAAGATGGAACCCTGGGGAACACCACTATATAAGTCTATAATTCTGCTTTGCACAGGTCCAAGTTCCACCATCTGAGATCGCTGAGACACATAATTTCTTAGTAACATTTGAAAAGGACCACGAAAACCATAGCAAAACAACTTTTCACAGAGAATATCATGGTGAACAGTATTAAATGCCTTCCTGACATCAAGAAAGAGACCAAATGCCGCTTCATTTTGATCAAAACTAGAATGAACGGAATCCGACATCTTTTCTAATAACGTTTGGGTACCAGAACCAGCAACAAATCCGTATTGATGTGGGCTAAGCACGTTATGCCTCAGCAAAAATGCTGACATTGTACATAAGACGTGTTTTTCTAAAATTTGTGATATACACGACACGATAGATATTGGGCGATAATTCGAGATATCATTTCTTTTGCCACCCTTGTAAAGTGGTATAACACGCGCTTGTTTAAGAGAGCATGGTAAGAAGCCACTTTCAATCATATCATTTAGCATAAAAAGAAGGACACACTTCAAGCTTTGGAAGTTTCTGGAAAGGTCGCTGATAAATATTCCATCAATTCCAGCCGATTTGTTATGCCGTAGGCTGGAGATTATGCTGAAAAGATATTTCCACGTATCATTGTAGTGTCCGTTCGCTCGCGCTCAAGGCCGTAGAAAGGGCTGTTATCATTTTTGTTTGTGACGCGAGAAGCGACCGGACTAATCTCGATTGATCACAGCCATGAAGAGCTGCATCTATGTTTTTCTAGATTACTGTAGATGATCTTGACCTGTTATCTGGAAGTTTCCTTGCTGGCTTTAAATTGAGCGATGCCGCGAGCTGCGGGCATTCGTAGTTCGACGACTGACGAGCACGTTTCTTGCTTACGCTACCGCCGAGCTGAAATTATTTTCTGCGATACATACAGCAGCCAGACGCAACTTTTTTACAGGACCGACATCACCCATCTCCCTCCAAATACTCAGAAGCGCCCACCGCACTTCCTCAAGTCAGATCGAGCAGTTATGCTTTCTGGTCTGGAGGATCTGGACTGTCTGAAAGATCAACCTCCGCCGGACGTAATTCAGCTCCAAACTTCCGACCACTGGGAGGCCGTGCTGCTCAGCTCCGACCCGGAGATCCAACTACGGGCAGTGGAGCGAGGCAACGAGGTCGCCGTGAGCCACTGGCTGACAGGAACCAAGCGCGACCATACCTGCACCTTGAACCACTTTCTGCTGGTGAATTATTTTTAGCAATGCAATCAATTACGCAGACGGATGCCAGCGCAACGTGTACCTCAAAGTGCAGTTGACGTCTCTGCTCACCCAGGGAGCAAAGTTGTATTTTCCAATAAGAGAGCTTAGAAAGCAGGTAGGTAGGTATGGTGTTTTCTTGCAGGCATTGATACCGCAATTTATGGAGCGAGTGAAAGTCATGAGCCCTGCCTTTTTGAGGCATTGCGCAAGCAGCACAGGTAATGTTTATATTCGTTAAGGTATTCATAATATACAAAAATTGTCGCCGATTACGTTACTTCCTAATGCGAAATTTGAGCGCAGAGAGAGCGAGAAAAACTTTATTTCAACAGGAATTCGAGGCACGCCCTAGGGTCCCCAACAACCCCACTGCACTCAAGTATTTATGTTCCTAAGGTCCATAACACTGGCAGCACGGCCGGTGGCGATGGTCTGCACGGCCAGGTCCTCCGAGCGCAGCAGGGTCTCCCAGTCCTCCCAGGTCTTGAGGTTGTCTCGGTCGCGTGGGGCAGTATCCGCGGGGCAGAGGGAAAGGATGTGGAGGGAAGAAGCGAAGGATTCTGGGCATAGGGCGCAAGCAGGAGTGGGTGTAGTGTTCGGGCTTCTTTGTGTGGCAGGCCCGGGAGAGCGCCGCAGAGAGACAGGAGGCGGCTGTGTTCTCAGACGAACTGTCCTTTAATAACATTCACAAAAGCATTTTATACACAAGACACTGGCGCCACGGTACGGACAAATTGAAAGCAAAACTGAAACACGGTACGGACAAAGTGAAAGCGAAACCGAAACTCAAACGATACAACATATTCCCTCCCTTAGAAAAACATGTCATGCGTTAGTCAATGGGTAGCTGTTCATCTACGATAATTGAACATGGAGTTGATATAATGCACACTTAAGGAAACGAGAAATAGAAAAATAGTTCACAACCACAGTATGACAGTCACACAGGTGAAATTAAGAGTAGTCGAAAGTAACATGAAGTGAACAGAGAAAGAGCGCACACACATCACACACACTGGACCACTGAAGCACCTAGTTGCCTTGGTGTTTTCAGTCACAGAACGACTTCTACGAAGGATAGCCGTAGCGATCCGGTGGCTGTCTAGCTCTTGTAGGCTGAATGTGTCGGTGCTGAACATCGACATTTGGAGGATTGGGCATGTTTGGCGGTGCTGCGCCGTGGCACGCCTGTTCCTGCGTAGCAGACAATGGTGGATCAGCCGAGGTGGGTGGCAGTTTAACACTGTCGTAAGTGAACAATGACGAGGGCACCTTGGTGAGTCTCGATGCGTTCCAGATTCTCCCGTCGTCGAGGAGGAACGACGATGGTCCCTTCTTCGCGATCACTTTACGCGGCTGTCTGTAGAAGGGGTCCCCTTTGAATGCCACTGTAGGCGTCTTTACACGGACGAAGTCATCTACTGACACCGTTGTCTGTCTTGCCGCCCGGCGAGCATCTGCGTATTTCTTGCTGTTTTGTTGCATCTCCACCACGCGTTGGTGCATCCGACGAAGTTCTGTTGCCGGATCAGTAGAGAAGGACTGTGATGGATGTCGAACAATGTCAAGCCGTGTTCTAGGCAATCTTCCGTGCAGTAGCAGAGCGGGAGCTATCCCTGTAGTACCATGAGGCGTGCAGCGGTAGATGCTGAGGTAGTCAACGGCTGCTTGACGAATGGGACGACGTTCGAGCAAAGCTAGCTGAACGAAATTCTGGAAGACGCGGTTAAACCGCTCGACTAGCCCATTTGCCTGAGGATAATAGAGAGACGAGTGCGTGAGACGAATGGCGCGCTCGTTCAAGAACTGTGTGAATTCTTGCGACGAAAACTGAGGTCCATTGTTGCTAACAATTTCGTCGGGGTAACCTTCGCGGGCGAAAATGGACACTCAGAAATTAGTCACCGTACTTGTTGAAACTTCGCTACAGAAATGTACTTCCGGCCATTTTGAGAAGTAGTCCACTAATGTAACGGCGAACCTACAGTCTTGCGGGGCTCTTTCCATGGGGCTGACGATGTCGATGGCCAGCTATTGCCATGGACGCTCAGGCAGCAGTACCGGCTGAAGAGGAAAAACCGCAGTCTTGGCGCTTTTGTAGGCTGCCTGACAGACGCTGCAATTATGGACGGCAAGCTCGACTTGCTTGTCCATGCCTGGCCACCAGAAGCGTTCCCGTAGTCACGCCTTGGTACGAACTATTCCTGGGTGCGCTTCATGAGCCGTCGCTATTAGCTGCGGTGTCAGCGAGAGGGAAACAACCACTCGTTCTCCACGCATTATCAAGTCGCCGACCACGGAAACATCTTCGCGCACAGTGAAGTAGGGCTGCAGTTCGTTTGAAATGAACTTACGGAAATGCCAAGTTGACTCAACATAGGCCTTGACGTCTTTCAAAATAGGGTCCTCGCTAAGAGCCTCCTTGAACTGCTCTTTTGTAAGACAAAGGGGTGTAATGAGATTTAATATAATCTCTTCCTCAACGGAAACATCTTCATGTGACACAGAGGCAGGAACACGAGAAAGGGCATCCGCAACGGAGTTCCCTGATCCCTTACGGTACTCTACTATGTAATTGTAGCGGAGAAGGCGTTCGGACCACCGTGCAATGCGAAGAGGCCGCCTGCCCGTTCCCTGAGAGGACAGGAGGGAAAGTAAGGCTTGATGGTCCGTACGGAGTGTGAAAGGACCACCCCACAAGTACGTATGCCAGTGCTCGCAGGCCCAAATGCATGCAAGTGCCTCGCGCTCTCCAACCGCATACTTCCTTTCCGCCGGAGACAGCGTACGAGACGCAAATGCAATTAATTGTATGTAGCTTGTGCCCGTCCAGTTGATAGAGAACAGCGCCAAGTCCGCAGTCAGATGCGTCCGTGGAAACAATCACAGGTAGAGTCTCGTCAAATATCTGAAGTACCCGGTTGGATTGAAGCAAGTACTTGATACTTCGGAAACTAGCGTCTGCAGCGGCAGTCCAACTGAAAGGCTGGTTCTTGCGAAGGAGGACTCGCATTGGTTCAACGATGTCCGCGAGACTCGGGAGAAACTTCGCGTAGTATTCGACTAAGCCAAAGAAAGAGCGGAGTGCAGTTGCGTCAGGGGGGGGGGGGGGGGGTGGGGGGCAGGAGTGTTAATTATTGAATTCACTTTTTCCGGCATTGGCGAGATACCCTGGGCGGTGACTTTGTGACCCAAGAAGGACAGCTCTTGTACGCAAAAAGTGCATTTGTCATTTAGTTTGAGTCCTGCATTCATGATGCGCTGAAGAACAGCCGTCAGGTTGGTCAGGTGCTCCCGCTCATTCCTCCCGAACACGATGATGTCATCGATATAGAAAAGAACACCTGAACACCCCTGAAGAATTCGCGACATCATTTGCTGAAAAACGGCAGGGGCCGACGCCAATCCAAAGCAGACTCGTTTGAAGCGGAAAAGCCCTTCATGGATTATAAAGGCGCCTAAGTCACGGCTGTCGGAGTGAAGCGGTACCTGATGGTCGGTTGATGCCAAGCCCAACTTCGAGAGGTGGGTTGCTCCTACTAGACTGTGCAGGAGCTCTTCTCTGTGGGGAAGGGGAAAGCTGTCCGTGACGACGGCTTTGTTGGGTTATCTCAGATCCACACATAATCGGATGGTACCGTCTTTTTTTGTTACCACGACAATGGGAGATACCCACTCAGAATCGTTGATATGCTCGATAACGTCAAGTTGTTCCAAACGGCGCAGTTCCTCCGTTACCTGAGGTCTAAGTGTGAGCGGAAGTCGACGGAGCTTCGATCTTACAGGTGGAATGTTGGATCTAATTTTGACGCGATCAATGAACCCTTTGGCCATGCCAAGGCCTTTGTCAAAAAATTCAGGGGCACTTTGACTGTCTAAAGTACGTAGAGGCGAAAGCGTTTTCCGCACCACCTTGACTGCTTCTGTGGCACTGGTGGCGTCACATGTAATTGAGTACTAATTACTAATTGACGACAAATCACTAATTAATGGTTAATTACTGATTTGTGCCTGGATACTAATTAACTGCTAATTAATTACGCGCAAGCTTCGCCTTTACGAGTGGAGCGCGACAGCGTGTTGTAGCGCTGCCATGGAGTCCACGGAACGCCACCACCCGTTCGGCGCGATGCATTGCCCTTTGAACGCTTTTTGAGGAAAGGATATGGTGCAGTAATTCTCTGTCATCTCGGTGGACACCTGAACCGCACCGTAGAGGAAGGGAGGAAGTGGGAGTGGAAGAAGAAAGACAAAGATGGCCCGTAAGGAAGAAAATGAAAATTGTATTTGAAGAAAGGAAATTACGCAGTAACTGTCTCACATATCTCGGTGGACACCCGTCAAAACTCAGGGGGGCACTTTTTGACCTAAAGCGCGGTCACTGATGTGTGGATAAGATGTTAAGCTTCGTCTCTAAGAGTGGAACGCGACAGCGTCTTGCAACGCTGCCAGGGAGTCCATAGAACGCCATCGCCCATTCGGTTCTATGCCTCGCTCGTCTCTAAATTGGTTTTTGAGGAAAGGAAATGTATCTGTCTCGCATATCTCGGTGGACACCTAAACCTCGCCGGAAGGGAAGGAAGGAGGATGGAAGTGAGCGAAGACACCGTATTCACTGGACGCACCTTTGTTCTTCCCAAACCATCGAGCTGGCATGGCGGAGTGGATAGCACGCTCGTCTCACACTCCGAAGACCGGGGTTCGATTCCCGAGCTCGACCAATTTCTTACTCGGTTTTATTTATTTATATGGCCTGACTAGAAAAGGTAATTAGGCTAACTGAGTAATTAAGCAATTAACTAAACTCAGTCCCACTTACTTGGAGCATCACTATACGATCCCTTCAATTGGTTGCATGGTTACTAGCCGAAGTACAATTGGCCCGGTTTGAAATTCGCGCACTGTGCCGTTTCGACCAACTGAAAACCGTGACATTTCTGTCGACAACTGCTGCTTACAACGATGAGACATTAAAGGCTTTCGCCTTAAAATGGTTCCGAACTCGGCAGACAGACATTCCGGAAGGTGTTTATTCTGCTCGTTTCCTCCGATGGCAGAAGTTGTTGAAGTCTGAAGACAACTCAGAGAGGAACGGTCAATGTGCAGGTAGGTCCAAAGCTTTTATGGCGTCAGCACCAAGGAGACACGTGCCTTGTAATACAACATAGAAAAGAATAGAGGCGGAGCGGTCCTTGTATTTGACTTCTGAGTAAAAGCAGCCACGCACTGGAATGGGCTGTTGCGAATAATTGAGCAACTTCACCTTAGGAGAGTAAAGCGCTGACGTTAGTTCGAAATGTTTAAAAATACTGTCGGCTAAGTCAGACACAGAGGAGCCAGAGTCAACGAGCAGCTTCAAAGGTGTCTCAGCAACAGAAACATCAAAGAGAACACCGGCCCGGCGGGGGCTACCCACGGAAAGAATGTGCAAGACTTCAGCCTCATGGGAAGAATTACTGCATGCGACCTCCTGAACAGCTACGGCGCTGCCTTTTCGCCGATTACAGACCGATCGAAAGTGCCCCAGGCGGCCGTAATGTAAACAACGCTGGTTTCTTGCGGGGTAGCGTGGGTACGAAGCCAGATGCTGCAAAGAACCACAGCGAAAACAAATCGACGTGGAGCCACGCGAAACTTGTGAACCTTTTGGGGGGTTATCAGGCGGGGCCTGGCCGTCGGAACGGGAGGCACGTGAGGAAACCGAGCCGCGTCGTTCGGGCTGGATATTGGAACGGTTCGACATTACGGAGTTCCGAGCTTCGCGTAATGTCACTCTACTAACGTTTGCAGAGGAGAACTCGTGTAGCTGTTGCGCGGCTTGTTCAATCTGAAGCGCGAGCTGCACGGCGCGAGAGAAAGAAAGCGGGGATGATGATGATGAAAACTTTATTTATAACAAGGGAGTTTTGGACACGTCGGTCCTTGGGCCCGCGCGCGGCCCCACTGCACTCAAACGTTCATGTCCCGGAGGCTCATGACGCTGGCAGCCCGGCCGGTGGTGATGGCTTGCTTGGCCGGGTCCTCGGAGCGCAGTAGGGTCTCCCAAGCCTCCCATGAGGTAAGGTGCTCCAGGCCCCGCGGGGGAGGATCCGCCGGGCAGAGGAAAAGAATATGGTCGAGGGTGGCTTTGGGGTGGTGGCAGAGGGTAGAGGAAGGGTTCGTGTGGACTGGGTGATATCGCGAGCGTATATAAGGGGAGGGCAAAGTGCGTGTTTGGAGCCGCCTCCAAAGTGTCTGATGGTAATTGTCGAGGGAAGGATGAGGTGGGGGGTAGAGCCGACGCTCGGCTTTGTAGGCCTGCGTCATTTCACTGAATGAGTGCATGCGCTCCCGCGAGAACCCCAGGTCGGAGGCCGCCGGTGCCCGGTTGAGAGAAGCTCGGGCTAAAGCGTTGGCGGCCTCGTTTCCGGGATTCCCGGAGTGGGCAGGCACCCATATCAGCTCCACATGGCGGGGCGGGTGCGCGGCGAGGGAGTCCAGTATGCGAAATGCAGGGACGTGAACTCTCCCGCGAGCAAAATTTAGTATGGCAGTTTTGGAATCTGACAGTATATATCGCGCCTCCGTGCGGGTGATGGCCAGGGCAATGGCGGCCTCTTCGGCCTCCTCCGAAGTGGCAGTAGGGGTTATGTGAAGTGTGGCAATGGGTTGGAGGGAGGGGTTCGTGATGGCGACAACCGCGTCCTCGCCCGTGCATGCGGCATCCACCCAAACGGCATACGGTTCCGTGCCATAGTATTTGTGGATGCCCGTGCGCGAGCTCTGCGGCGGGGTTCGTGGTAGGTGGGATGCATGTTTTTGGGGGGAGGTTTAATAAATAAATCGCGGTGAATGAGGCGGGGTACCTGGAGCTGTGTGGGATCGGTAACTGGTAGGCGTATACCGAGGGTGTGTAGGATGTGTCTCCCGGTGGTGGTTCTCGCGAGACGTATGTATTGTGTCTGTCGGTGGGCCTCAATAAGCTCCCCTATCGTATTGTGCAGGCCTAGTTGAAAGAGTTTTTCGGTTGAGGTATTTTGGGGTAGGTGTAATGCTGTCTTAAATGCTGTTCGAATCATGGCATCCAGGGTGGAGATTTCCCTAGCCTGGAGTTTCAGGTAGGGGAGCGTGAAGATAAAGCGGCTGAGGACGAAGGCATGAATGAGACGACATAGGTCATGCTCCTTCATGCCCCGGTGGTGTGCAGGAACGCGGCGGATTAGGTGTGATATCGACACAGTTGTCTGCTTGAGTTTCCGTATGGTTGGTTGGTTTATGGGGTTTAACGTCCCAAAGCGACTGAGGCTATGAGAGACGCCGTAGTGGAGGGCTCCGGAA
The DNA here is from genome assembly GCF_055824585.1 of Amblyomma mixtum. Taxonomy (NCBI): domain Eukaryota; kingdom Metazoa; phylum Arthropoda; class Arachnida; order Ixodida; family Ixodidae; genus Amblyomma; species Amblyomma mixtum. The sequence goes on along the minus strand of NC_143019.1, from coordinate 100,823,909 downwards.
ATTTCGACCACCTGGGGTTCTTTAACGTGCACTGACATCGCACAGTACACGGGCCTCGAATTTCTCCTCCAAAGAAATTCAACCGCCGCGGCCGGGATCGAACCCGCGTCTTTCGGGCCAGCAGCCGAGCACCATAGCCACTGAGCCACCGCGGCGGCTGAGTTTCCGTATGGTGAGTGTGTGTATGTGAGTGTGTTGAGTTTCCGTATGGTGAGTGAGCGGGGAAATTTCGAGAAGAAGCCGTTCGTGGATGTGTTGAGAGGCGACGCCTTCCATGAATTGATCACGCAGTGAATTCTCCACATCAACAAAAGAACAAAGCGCTGGGAGCTCTCGTAATGCGGCAATAAACTCCTGCATAGACTCGCCTGGCTGTTGAACTCTGCGACGAAAACGGTGCCGCTAAACAATTACATTGCTGGTAGAAGAGAAGTGCAACGATAAGGCTGTGATGGCTTGGTCATATACAGAGGGTGAGGCTGGGGCTTCGGCGGTGCTTGCGTCAGCGGCAGCATGCGCGGAAGAAACCTCTTGAGTGATTTGTCAAGGGTCGGAAACAGGGATAGGGAGGGTGTAAAAATACGCTGACCTTCTGCACCGATGCTCTGCAGAAGAAGGGCCTTGCAACGCTCAAGTGAGAAGGTCGATGATCTTGAGGCCACGAGGAACGTTTCGAACATGCGGTGCCATTGTGGCCATGGAACAGCTGGACGGCCCCGGACGGGAAGGGACGGCAGCGGCGGAGGACAAAGTGAAAGCGAAACCGAAACTCAGACGATACAACAGTGGGGAAGGAGGGATGATAGTGGGTTAGGGTAAGGGGCGCGGAGAGAGTTGGTGCATCTGTTTTTCAGTCCCGGACTGTCCGGGACTACTTGCGGACTCGAGTCCGGTATTTGTTTTTCTCGGGCAGCCCGAAAGCTCTGCCCACCTGCCTGCATCGCCATAGCAACGCGTTCGTTTTTAGCCTATGGCAGTCCGCGGGCTGCTTGGAGCTTCTGAGATGGCAGCAGAGGATAGCTGCGCGCCGCGCTGGCAGCCATATTGAGTTAGACTCCGTGTGCATTTCGAGTACTTTTCGTGTTCCTGGAGGTCGATATCATGCGTTAAACCTTCACATGATCTCCGTAGCTGCTCTCTGAGCCATCGCAAGACTTTTTGTTCTTGCATCTTCGTTTATTTTCTTGAAATCCACCGCACACGGACGCGCGTTCGAAGCTGCTAGCGCGTATTGTTTGCTCGTGTCGTCAAGAGGTTCTCGTTCGCTTGTTTTGCGACATGCTGTCTGTACGCTTACCTGAAAGCATCGCAGGTGCACCACTCGTATACTGGAGCAGCTATAGAGCTTCTTGTCAACATTTTTGCGAAGGCTTTCGTCTATCTGCCTATCCGCAACGAGTTGGGCTACTTTGTGCGAACTTCGCCGCAAGCAGTAGCGGCGAGCATACCTCCGAAGCTGAGTTCTGTAATGCACCTACGCTAAGCTGATAGTACAGTCTTTAAATCGACTCAGTATCATGATCGAGCGCACGGCGTTGCTTCGGCGTCGTGGTGGCTGTGGCTTCCATCGTCTGCTAGCAGATGACGGCGTTCTTGTACGGTAACCGAGGAGGAGCCCGGCTCTGGCGGAGAGTTCGAAAGCAGCCTATCTCAAGTAGGTCATGTGACCATGACGCTTTTCCTGTCCGAGCGGAAGCCGAGACCTGCCAGCAAGTAGTCCGGAACTGGAAAAACAAATGCGGCCAGTGTGTGTCTGTAATCTGCGCCAGAGTGTTGCGTGTCTGTTATCTAGGGAATGGTGTGGCGGGTCGTAGAGCTGGCGTGAGGCTCTGTATGCCTGGGTCAGCTCACTGAATGAGTGCATGCGCTCCTTCATGAATCCACCGATCCGAGGCCACATAAGCCCGGTTTAATGAACCTGGAGCTAAAAGGTTGGCGGCCTCGTTTCCGGGATTACCGGAGTGTGCGGGCATTCATGTCAGCTCCACATGGCGGGGCGGGGGTGCATCTGGCGAGTCCAGTACGTCAAAAGCAGGGACATGAACTCGGTCTCGAGCAAAATTTAGAATTGCAGTTTTAGAGTCACTTAAAATATACCGGGCTTCCGTGCGAGTGATAGCAAGTGCAATGGCGGCTTCCTCTGCAGCCTCTGCGGACGTGTCTGGAGGGAGAGGTAGTGTGAGGAGGGTGGATGAAGAGGAGACCACCGCAGCTGCTGTCGCTTCATCACCCGTGCAGGCAGCGTCCACCCATACGGCGTCCGGCTCGAAGCATAACGGTCGATGGAGTGGCTTTCGCACGGGCTCTGCGGGGCAGCTCATGATGGGACGGTTGCATATTCCTCGGGAGCGGCCTGATGAGAAGCTTCCGGTTAAGAGGTAGTGGGATGGCAAGGAGGGTTGGGTCGTTGGACGGTATTCTGATTCCCAGGGAGTCCAGGATATAGCGACCTGTGGAAGGGTTTGCGAGCGTTATGTATTGGGCCTGTCGGTGGGCCTCCACCAGCTCCCCGATCGCCTTGTGGAGGCCCAGGCCTAGTGATCTGTCTGTGGATGTGTTGAGGGGCCGAGGAAGTGCTACCTTGAATGCCTTGCGAATGAAAGCATCCAAAGCGTTTATGTCATGTTAGGATAGGTGTAAGTATGGGGTAGTGTACAGCACACGGCTGAGGACAAAGACATGGATGAAGCGCCATAGGTCGCGCTCCTTCATGCCTCTATGACGTCCCGAAACCCTGCGGATGAGGTGCGATATCGCGCCTACAACCTGCATGAGTTTCATCAGGGTAGTGGTGTTTTTGCCATCGTTCTGGACGTGCAGGCCCAATACACGGAGGGTGCCAACCTCAGGTACCGGGTCAAAATCCAGTTCAATCGCAATGGGGGAGCGGGGACAGCGGTGGTTCTTAGGACGGATGAGGAGCAGTTCGGACTTCTCTGGGGAGCAAGACAGTCCGATGGTGCGTGCGTAATTTTGGGTGAGGGTGGCTGCTTCCTGTAAGGTGCTCTCTATGTCGCCGTCACTGCAGTGGGTGGTCCACAGGATGATGTCGTCGGCATAAAGAGTGTGCTTGAGGTGGGAAATAGTTGCCAATTTTCGGGCGAGGGGGATGACGGCAGTGTTAAACAGAAAGGGTGAAAGGACGGACCCTTGGGGGGTGCCGATTCTCTGAAGTGTGTAGGAGGGGGAAGACAGAGGACCGAAGTGTATCTCAATGCCGACGCGGTGGCTCAGTGGCTATGGTGCTCGGCTGCTGTCCCGAAAGACGCGGGTTCGATCCCGGCCGCGGCGGTTGAATTTCTTTGGAGGAGAAATTCGAGGCCCGTGTACTGTGCGATGTCAGTGCACGTTAAAGAACCCCATGTGGCCGAAATTTCCGGAGCCCTCCACTACGGCGTCTCTCATAGCCTTAGTCGCTTTGGGACGTTAAACCCCCATAAACCAACCAAGTGTATCTCAGCCGTGCGGACAGTGAGGAATGCTTGAATGTAGGCGTGCGTGCGCACACCCAAATTCAATGGAGATAGAGCAGTCATGATCGCCTGATGTTTGATGCGATCAAAACCTTTGGAGAGAAGCAAAGCTAAGACTGCCTTGGTGTGACCTAAAAGAAGCGGGTGGAAAATGTAGTCTGTGAGTTGCAGCATGGCGTCCTGTGCGGATAGATGGGGGCGAAATCCCGCCATGTTATGCCGGTAAAGATTGTTGTCCGCCATGTGACTTGTGAGTCTCGCTAACACAACAAGCTCGAGGAGCTTTCCGAGGTATGAGGGTAGCGAAATCGGGCGAAGGTTTTTGAAGTGTAAGTGGTTTGTTGGGTTTAGGTATGAATATTACCTTCGCGCGGTGCCAGGACTGCTGGAGTTTACCCTGCCTCCAGCACTGGTTGAAGTATTGCGTAATGTGGGTGATGGATTGGTCATCCAGATTACGGAGCATGGAGTTTGTGATTTGGTCTGCACCAGGTGCGGAGTTGGCGCGGAGAATAAGGAGGGCCGGTCTGACTTCCCTCTCCGTGATGTCGGTGTCGAGTGTGGGATTTGCTTGTCCTGTATAGTGGGGTAGAGGTGTGGGGCCGCCTGGAGATGTGTACATGGTTTGATGTATGTCTAGAAGGGTGTCCGGATCGTCAATGTGTTCATGTGTGAGGCGTGTCACGTGGTGCTTTGTTGCTGATTTGGTGGGTGTTTGGGGTCAATGAGGTGTCGAAGTAGTTGCCATGCGCGTTTGCTGGACAGGTTTCCGGCGATGGCGTCACATATCTGTCCCCAGTTGGATCGGCAGAGCTCCTCAGAGTGCTGTTGTATTTGTGTCTTCAGCGCGGCCAGCCGCTTTTTAAGCGCTCTGTTGTGTTTGTTGCCTTTACAGCGTTCCAGGATGCTGTGATAAGCCTTCCAGAGGTGGGCTAGGCGTGTGTCAAGGGTAGATGTTTCGGTTGTAGTTTCAATGTGTCGCGTGTTGTGGTGAACGTCATGCTTGAGTGACTGCACCCATGCGTCGATGTCTGCGATGGGAGTGTCTGGGAGGGCGGTGCGTGCAGCGCGAAAGGCATCGCAGTTAATGAGATTTGTGTGTTGTATTTGCGTGACGGGGTGGTTTATACGGGACAGTGATTTGCATAATGTAATGATCACTGCCCAGTGTATGTTGTGTTCTGTTCCAGGTAACGCCGCGGATACAGCGGCTCAGCGTCAGGTCAGGACTGGTGTCCATGCTGACACTGCTGCGATCCGGTCCGTAGCGCAGCACATCAGCTGTTTCTGCTTTTCGATAGGTTGAGGGATGAATTGGAGAGACACATGTGTGTACCATTACAGACAAGTTATTTCTCACACATATACCTTCCTCAAGAAACACACCGCTAACAGTTCCTGATTATCATGACGGATGCTTTGTGGTCGGAGAAACAGATAAATATAAGCTTGACTTGCTGCACCAATGCATGTTTCTAAAAGATTTATATTCAAGTATTCCACGAGGTCGCCACAGCCGTGGGAGGCATTACGAGCAATATGAACGGGACGTTCTCCCGCATGAGAGGTAAGGAATTCCTTTTGCTTTGTCTTTATATCTACATTAGTGTACACCCTTCCTGCCACAATGGCAGGTGGCAGTTTCTGGTTGATCGCGAGAGTTCGCTCACCGTTATCGGCGCTGACGCAGACGGCTAGCCCACATCTCTCTCTCATCACCTCACGTACCTTTAAGCGCGATTCAGGCGTGCACTGTTCCAGGGAGCCTGTTATGCGCATTTAATTTCCTTAAAATGATAGGATTGTAAAACGTCAACGACAACACCAATGAACACAATGAACGCCGAAGAGCTACGGCTTCAGCGCCCCTTTTATGACACAATGTTGTCAATGCCAACGTATGCAGCGCGCAGCTGTCACAACCACCACTTAGCTTAAACTAGTATTGAGGTGTTCACAGTTCCAAGAGGGCAGTTATGCGCCTTCCCTCTAGTTTAGGTGTTCACCGAGATATGTGAGACAGACAGTGCGCCATTTCCTTTCCTCCAAAGAGAGAGAGAAAAAACTTTAACAGGAATTCGGGGCATTCCCCAGGGTCCCCGAACAACCCCACTGCACTCAAGTGTTTATGTTCCTACGGTCCATAACACTGGCAGCCCGGCCGCTGGCGATGGTCTGCACGGCCGGGTCCTCCGAGCGCAGCAGGGTCTCCCAGTCCTCCCAGGCCTCGAGGTTCTCTAGGTCCCGCAGAGAAGGGTCCGCCGGGCAGAGGTAAAGTATGTGGAGGGAAGAGGCGAAGGGTTCTGGGCATAGTGCGCATGCCGGAGTGGGGAAGGAGCGATGATAGTGGGCTAGGGTAAGGGGTGAGGGGAGAGAGTGTGTCTGTAGTCTGCGCCAAAGTTTTGCTTGTTTGTTATCTAGGGAGGAGTGGGGCGTGGGATAGAGCTGGCGTTAGGCTCTGTAGGCCTGCGTCAGCTCGCTGAATGAGTGAATGCGCTCCTTCGTGTATCCCCGATGCGAGGCCACCTGATCCCGGTTTAAGGAAGCTCGGGCTAAAAGGTTGGCGGCTTCGTTTCCGGGATTCCCGGAGTGCGCGGGTAGCCATATGAGCTCCACTTGGCGGGGTGGGTGTGCATCGGGCGAGTCCAGTATGTCAAAAGCAGGGATATGGACTCGGCCTCGAGCAAAATTTAGTATCGCAGTTTTAGAAACGCTTAAAATTTACCGGGCTTCCGTGCGGGTGATTGCGAGTGCAATGGCGGCTTCCTCTGCAGCCTCTGGGGAGGTGTCTGGAGGGAGAGGCAGTGTGAGGAGAGTGGATAAAGAGGAGTCCACCACAGCTACCGTCGCTTCATCCCCCGTGCAGGCAGCGTCCACCCATACGGCATCCGGCTCGGGACCGTACGCTCGATGGAGTGCCTTTGCACGGTCTCCTCCAAAAAACTTTACAAATTTTGCCGTCTGCTTTCTAAGTTTGCGCTCCATTGGTCTTGCTGCCTAAAGCGCGACTAAGGTGTGTGCTGCTGATTAGAACAGACAACGACGACGGCGACGCCGCGAAACGCAGAAACGTGCACCAAAGAGCTGCGCTCTAAAAATAAATAAAACGCGATTTAAAGCAAAGCATAGTGTCATGATTCCGGCTACTTACGTACCCGCGAGTAGGTAGAGGTATTGTGCAAAATGAAATGAAGCAGGGTGGAAAGCGAAACAGTGAATTCTCTGAGTCCACGAATACTCCACGTGGGTGTGGAGTGATAACAAGCATGAACAAAGCAAAGAAGCGTGAACCAGTTCAGCCGTCTGAAGTTAGACCACGACCCGCTTCTTGTTGTTGTTGTGACTGAGAGAAGGATGAAAAGGAAATTGCACGGGCCTGCTACTGGCCGTGCAGAGAGAGAAGTAAGAGATCAGAGCAAAGAGAAAAAGACAAGAAAAGACGCGCGTCGCAGCAACAACTGCGTCCGACGGAGCGGACGCTGCTGAAAAAATCAGATAAGCGGCCGAAGCCGCGCTCGCCGAAGCGAGATCAGTTTCTCCTTTTCCCGCTTCTTGAAGCGAGGCGAGGCTTCTTAAAGCGAGGCGAGGCTTCTTAAAGCGAGGCGGCAGCATGTCCTGACAGAAAACTCGCAAAGCCATACTGGGCTGAAAATCAACTGCTGAAGAATGGACAGTGCCATTATTTTAAACCTGATATTTTGGCAACTCAGTAGCAATACGCTTCTATAAAAGCACCGAATCTTAATCTTCGTATTCATATCCTCTCTAAGTGGCACAAAAAAAAATGGCTGTGCTTTAGCTCTGGTTAAGCCTGGAGGAGGACGCGCCTCAGCAGTCGGGAAGAGCGGGCGTGTCTCACGTCGGCTCCGCCGAGAGAGAGAGCGAGAGAAAAACTTTAATTTAACAGGAATTCGGGGCACGCCCCAGGGTCCCCGCACGACCCCACTGCACTCAAGTGTTTATGTTCCTAAGGTTCATAACACTGGCAGCACGGCCGGTGGCGATGGTCTGCACGGGCGGGTCCTCCGAGCGCAGCAGGGTCTCCCAGTCCTCCCAGGTCTTGAGGTTCTCTAGGTCCCGCGGGGGAGGGTCCGCCGGGCAGAGGGAAAGGATGTGGAGGGAAGAGGCGACGGGTTCTGGGCATAGCGCGCAAGCAGGAGTGGGGAAGGAGGGATGATAGTGGGTTAGGATAAGGGGCGAGGGGAGAGTATGTGTTTGTAATCTGCGCCAGAGTGTTGCGTGTCTGTTACCTAGGGAGGGGTGGGGCGGGGGGTAGAGCTGGCGAGAGGCTCTGTATGCCTGGGTCAGCTCACTGAATGAGTGCATGCGATCCTTCGTGAATCCCCGAATTTATGATTCTTTCCCCAAGCATTTGCCGAAGAGCTTCAACACCATCTGGCTACACTTCCCGAACAACGAGGAGAGAGAGAGAGAAAAACTTTATTTCAACAGGAATTCGGGGCACGCCCCAGGGTCGCGATGGTCTGCACGGCCGGGACGTCCGAGCGCAGCAGGGTCTTCCAGTCCTCCCAGGTCTTGAGGTTCTCTAGGTCCCGCGGGGGAGGGTCCGCCGGGCAGAGGGAAATGATGTGGAGGGAAGAGGCGAAGGGTTCTGTGCATAGAGCGCATGCCGGAGTGGGAAAGGATTGATGATAGTGGGCTAGGTTAAGGGGTGAGGGGAGAGTGTGTGTCTGTATTCTGCGCCAGAGTGTTGCGTGTTCGAGGAGGCCACCCATCCTTGTTCATAGTACAGTCACTAAAGCTCGGCTGCGAACTCCGCAATTCTTTTGCTTATCCGTGTAATTCACTATCCACAAACGAAAGATGAACATAAGGAAAAAAAACCTGGTTGGAAACATAAGAAAGCGAGTGGTTACACCGGGTATAGGGGCGCAGTCTGAGTTCTGGTAGTCGCAGACATGCAGGACAACGAGAATAGGAGGCAGTTGATTAGTATATGGTGTCAACACCATTATAAACCGATCTATAGATGTAGGCTCCCAACGATGGATTTTTGGAGAACAAGGTAGTCAATTTTGATGACGATGGAATAGATCTATGGAGTTGATCTTGACGTCTTCTAGTGGTTCGGTGATCAGGCGACACGTTGCGAAGCAGACTGGACACATCTTCGGGACTATTTATTGCACTAGCGCTCACCAGCGAACGGCCCTTCGTCTATCAGACCTCGTCCGGTCTCCCCTCCGGTGCCGGACGGTCTCTCCGGACTCTCTCGAGCTCCGATCTCCAAGTACCCCCCCCCCCCCCTGGCACGATCCCCGATCTCTCTGTCCCCGGTCTCCAAAAAATCACCCTTTCGCGCCAAAAACTCGCGCTTAAATACCCTTTCCCAGCATTCTGGGGCCCTTTTTTGTAACCAATAGGAAAGGAGCTTGTCAGAGCCAATCAGGGAAAATTTGTTCAAAGTGAAGGAGCAAATAGCACGCTAGTGCTCGCGGGGTTGTTGCTGACGCGAGCACTGCGCTAATTCCACCAAGACGTTACGCATTTCCGCTTGGTTACAGCACCGACACACACAAACACACAAAAACACCAACGGCGGCACAGGGAAGGCGAACACTCAGCCCGAACCGCGCGCACTGCCCCGGTCGCGCTGTCCCCTTTCGACGCTCGTCTCTGAGGCACCCCGTCCGTCACGCGGTCTGCCGTTGAAAGCAATAAATTTGCACGAGACCTCCTCTCGAAGCCCCAGAGGTCCGCGCATCGGCCGCGCCTTGCGGCCCGAACGCGGGCTTGCAAGGCCGAGCCTCCTCCTTGCCGGTTAACCGTCGTTGCCGCCATCTGCCGCGTTTGTCCCAAAACAAACCCATTTCGGCGTTGCCAGGATGGCGGCTGCTCAAGGAGCCCCGACCAACTGCCAACACACACAAAACCAAGGCGGCCAGGCTACCAGCTTCGGGGTGCGTGTGCAAAGGGTCCCTAAGCCGCAGCCCGGCAACTCAACTCCTCCTTACCGAGAATGTTGTGCGTACACTTGCTTTACGCACAACACAAAGCACGTTACAATAAAACAAGTGCGAAGGGACATACGACACAGAACATACAGAAAAGCACACCGATAATACACACAGCTACCGCCCCGCCAAGACAAACTCGCGCCTTAATGACAGTCCCAACGCATGTTGCACACTGACACACGTGACACAGTGACACACTGACACACGACAGTTCCTAGCAGTTCATACTGCATTGTCTGTCATCACTGAAGCACAAAAGAAAAAAGTCACACACAAATTCCGCACAAACAACATTCGGTCATGTCCATGCGATGGTCTCTCAACACTGAGTCCTTCCACCTCTGGATCCACGCTTACTCGAGCCTTTTGTTTCAATCTCGCACCAAGGCTAGCTGCGTTTCACATCTAGCGCATGGCTCCCGACTAGAGCATGGCGAGGCAGCTAAGGGCGGAGTGGCCCTGGCCAACGCGGCCGACGATTTCAGCGCCCTACTCCCGTTTCGAACACACGCGCTTGTCGTCTATGACAGAACATTGGTGCGGCACAGGCAGTTCGCGTAGAGACGATACTCCGTTTGCGCCGTAGTCTATCTGACTCGCGATCCTCACCGGCGGTCAGTGCACGCAGGCCACGCGCCATCCCAATGGACAGAGCCACATTTTCTTTGGCCCTCTTCATGTTTTGCACGCTCAACTGCTGTAGCGCGTTTGCGCCACACGCCTTCCCCTCGAGCTGCACAGGCAAATGCACGCCAGGATCATGCCGTGACATGGGGTGCGCCGCAAACTTTCCCCGCGTTTCCGTGCTCTGCTCACGGTACAAGAACTGTCCCCACCAGCTGATGTCCGTTCGTACGGCAATCTCTCAGCCGTATCATTGCCTGTATCTGTGTCCGCTGTCTCAGAATCAGCTCTAGTCAGCTGTGAACCTGCTCCTCTGGCGACGCCGCCACCACTGAGGTCGCTGTTTGATCGGCGTCAATGGCGCAACAATCCTGGCCTACTGTTTCCCCATCGATGCTCAAAGGACGTTCACAGCGGACACTCGCGCCTGGCGATCCGCCCGTATCCGCATGCTCCTGCGGTTCAATGCCAATATCTTCCTTGTCCTCACCCGCGTCGGCAACCTGGGCAATTTCGACAACAACCTGCATGTCACCCGGCCCGCTCTCAGACCTCATCTCAGTACAAGCAGGCAGGGACTGCTGTTCTCTTTCAACATCGATTGCCGACACAGCTGCATCCGGCAACTCAGCGCCTGCGATCTTTGCATTGTTTGCCGGGACCTGCGCTTCGCCTGAAGCGCTATCACCCCATACCAACTTGAAGCCATAGCAATTACCCAATACCTCTTTTACACCACTCAGACATTGGCTGTCAACTCCTGTACCTGGAGGGGGTATTCGGCTCTGAACTCGCTCCAGCGGTACCGCGACCTCCTCCGCACTTCCCTCTTTCTGAAGAGATTCTTTCATCTGCCTGTACTTTTCTTCGGCTATCGCGAGTTGGCGCTCGAGAGACTCCAAACTCACATCGTCTAGCTGATTTTTGAGATAAATAACCTGCCTGCGCCCCAACGTGCGCCTGTCGTAATGCCCACTCGAACACCTCAGCGCGGCTTCACCTGCCGCTCCATTGGCACGCTATCAGATTCAACCGGCCTCATGCCGTCGCAATCAGCCCACTCATCTGGAGCATTGCTCTGCTGCTGGCTGGCATCTCCTATACCTGAAGGGGGTGGCCATCTCTGAGTTCATTCCGGCAGTACCACCACCTTCTGCACACTTCTCTCTTCCTGGAGCGATTCAGTCATCTGTCTGTACTTTTCTTCGTCTATCGCGAGTTGGCGCTCGAGAGACTCCAGGCTAACATGGTCCAGTTGATTTTTGAGGTAACCAACACGCCTGTACCCTGATGCGCGTCGCGCGTAATGCCCACTCGAACACCTCAGCGGAGCCACCACCTGCCATTTCATTTGCAAGCCGTCAATTTCAACCGGCTTCATGCCGTCGCAACTTGCACGTTCATCTGACGCATTGCCCTGCTCCTGCCTGGCATCTCCTCTGCCTGCAGGGGGTGATCGGCTCTGAGTTCGCTCCGGCTGTACCACCGCTTTCTCCGCACTTGGCTCTTTCTAGGGAGATTTTTTCATCTGCCTGTACTTTTCTTCGGCACTGCGAGTTGGCGCTCGAGAGACTCCAAACTCTCGCCGCCCAGCTGATTTTTGAGATAACAACCCCGCCTGGGCCCCAACGTGCGCCCTACGTAATGCCCACTCGAACACCTCAGCGCGGCCATCACACCTGCTGTTCACTAACCCTGCGGCTCGAGCGCTACGGAGGCAAGCAAAATGGGAAGGGGGGCTCACTCTACCGTCGTGTAGACGTCCATGGCTTCTGCGGCTTCCTCCGAGTCCTCTCACTATGATCCCGCCTCGTCCTTTCCAACGGCTGCAGCACTCTCTTGCTCGTACGCCTCTCGTTGCCTCCTCGATTCTCCTCAGAGTTGCAGCGGTCTTACTCCAAGGACACTCCTCAGATTCCATCCCCTCTTCGCCTCCAACAGCTCCAGAGGTCTCCCACCAGGATGTCGCCTCTCTAGGCTCCCAACAGCCTCCAGGGTCTCTCACCAGCAGCCCGTTTACTTTCACCGCAACGGGAGCCCAGGTGTCGCGATGACCAGCCGCAGCGGTGGGGACTCTCACCAAGGCGTTGCTCTCCGCTGGTGTCCAGTTGTGCCCGTGCCCTTGTCCGCTCCGCAGAAAGCCACCGCAATTATTCTGTCGACTACGCCAGTTAATGTTGCTAAATTATGACGGAATCGATCGATGGAGTTGATCTTGAAGTCTTCTAATGGTTCGGTGATCCGGCGACACGTTGCGGAACAGACTGCACACTTCTTCGGGACGATGTAGTTTATTGCACTAGCGCTCACCAGCGAACGGCCCTCTGTCTCTCAGACCTCGTCCGGTCTCCCCTCCGGTGCCGGAGGGTCTCTCCGGACTCTCTCGAGCTCCGATCTCCAATCCCCCCCCCCCCCCCTGGTCCGATTCCCGATCACTCTCTCCCCGATCTCCGAAAAATCCCCCTTTTCGCGCCAAAAACTCACACTAAATACCCTTTCACAGCATTCTGGGGACCATTTTTGGTAACCAATAGGAAATGCGCTTGTCAGAGCCAATCAGGGAAAACTGAAGGAGCCAATAGCACGCCAGTGCTCACAGGGTTGTTGTTTACGTGAGCACCGCGCGAATTCCACGAAGGCGTTACGCATTTCCGCTGGGTTACAGCACCGACACACAAAAACACACAAAAACACCAGCGGCGGCACAGGGAAGGCGAACACTCAACCCGAACCACGCGCACTGCCCGGTCGCGCTCTCCCCCTTCGTCGCTCCTCTCTGAGGCACCCTGTCCGTCACGCGGTCTGCCGTTGAAAGCAATAACTTTGCACGCGACCCCCTCTCGAAGCCCCAGGGGTCCGCGCATCGGCCGCGCCTTGCGGCCCTTGCCTGTTAACCGTCGTTGCCGCCATCTGCCGCGTTTGTCTCAAAACAAACCCATTTCGGCGTTGCTAGGATGGCGGCTGATCAAGGAGACCCGACAAACAGCCAACACACACAAATCCAAAGGGGCCAGGCTACCAGCTTCGGGGTGCGTGCGCAAAGGGTCCCTGAGCAGCAGCCCGGCCACTCAACTAAGGTCTTTTACGCTGCCGCGTTAAAGGTGTTTCCAAATAAAACGCGAATTAGGAAATAAATTTCTTCGCGATATGCCACGAGTGGAAGGAAAAATCGAAAGCCTCGAGGCACCCATGACATCGTGGATGTAATGCAAAGTGAGAAAATTGACTTGAAAGTTTTGTTTACATGCACTCCTATATACCACACTACCAGTTGTTACCTGCATCCGCCGAGAGCGGCCCTACCGAATTAGGCTTCACTCAGAAATCGTTGTTTGTCCATCAAAAACATAGTTAGGTATTTGATTTTATTTGATTTACGAAAAAAATGAGTGCGGCGCTTTGTTCACCTCTAGTGCTGTGAGGTGGTGGTGGTGGTAGTGAAAACATTTATTACGAATGAACAGGAGGTATGTTTGGATCAGCCCGTAAGGGACCGATCCTTACAAACCCTAGGTGGAGGTCCCTAGTATAGGACCCCAGTGGCGGTTGCCGCCGCCCGGGCGCGCCCGACTAAGGCTTGTTGGGCCTGTAAGTCGTGGCAGCCGAGCGGGGTCGCCTCCCAGTGCTCCCGGGTTGGGTTGGGGATGGGGGGAATAGCGGGGTTGGAGGGGCAGGCTCACACCATGTGATAGGTGTCAGAAGACACTGCACTACAGTGTGGGCAGCTGCCGCTAAAGGAGGGGTCAAAAGGTTTTAGCTCTGCCGGGCACAGCAATGTATTGGTGAGAAGGCCGAGAAGGACCCGCTCCTCCGCCTTCTTCAGGCCTTTACATGGGCTAGGGTAAAGGCGATGGCAATTTTGATAATATGTTGTAATATCTTTGAATGTATAGACCGGAAAAAAATCGGGTTCCTGATCGGATGGGGAGGAGATAACAGCCCGGTGAGAGAGCGCGCGGGCAGCTGCGTCTGCTGCCTTATTTCCTGCCATCCCCTGATGAGCAGGGGCCCATATGAGGTAACGGTGTGCGGGGTCCGTATCCCGTATGCTATTTTGGTATATTCGATAGGCTAGGAAGGGAGTGCAGCCTTGTTCGACGTTCCGACAGGCCCCTCGCGAGTCGGGGATTATGTATTTTGAATTGGAATGTGAGGCCGCGAGAGCAATCGCGACCTCTTCTGCTTGTGTTGCACTGCGCGCTCTGAAAGTTAGGCCGTTAACTGTGTTGCTGTTGTGAACTACCGCGGCCGTGTACCATCCCCCGTGGTGAGGGCCGGAGGCGTCCACGTAGTATACACCTGTTTTCTTGCCATAATATCGGGCTAGCGCTTCCGTTCGTGCCAGGCGCCGACCATTATGGTCTTCAAGTGACATGTTTGCTGGAAGAGGCCGCACGTGGAGGGCACGTCTCCACAGTTCCGGGATGCGAAACCTGTCTTCCATTAGAGGGGTGTGTTGGATATGGAGTCGAGCAAGAAGGCGGCGACCCGACTCCGTTAGCGACAAGCGCGTGTACTGGTTTGTAAGGTGCGCCTCCCGGAGCTCCCGGAAAGTATTCACCACCCCAAGAGCCATAAGCCGGATGTTTGAAGTTGTGATGGGGAGGTCAAGGGCACGTTTAACAATTTTGCGAAGGATGACCTCAAGGGCGTCCTCCTCTTGTTTCTGTAGGTGGGTATAAGGAGTCGAATAGAGAATTCGACTAGTTACGAAGGCGTTTGCCAGCCGCAAGGCATCCTTACTTCGTAACCCTCCGCGTTTGTTGGAAACCCGGCGGACCATGCGGCCCACCTGGTCCCCCACCTTACGGAGTTTGGCTAATGTAGTGTCTGGCCGCCTGTGTTGGTGGATGTAGAGTCCGAGTACCCGTATCTCATCACTTTCGCGTATGGGACCTCTCTCAAGAGAGAGAGAGATATTTTAGTTGTGCACTTCTGTGAGGGGCGGAGATGCACAAATTCCGATTTTTGAGGGGAACATTTAAGACCGCAGCGGCGGGCGTAGCGGTCTACTATCGTGGCCGCTGTTTGCAGGCTGGATTCAATGTCTCCTATGCTGCCCTGCGTGGCCCACAGAGTGATGTCATCGGCGTACAGGGCGTGCTGCACGCCGGCGACACAACTCAGCTGGGCCGGCAGGTGCATCATGGCCAGATTGAAGAGCAGCGGGGAAAGTACCGCGCCTTGAGGGGTTCCCCGCGTGCCGAGTAGGTAAGGACCATGGTCTCTATCTTGAATTCGAATGTAGAATTGACGATCCATTAAAAATTGGCTTATGTATTGGAATGTGTTGAGGCCACAGTCGGTGTGACTTAGGTTAGTGAGTATGATCTCATGTGTTACATTGTCAAATGCCCCTTTAAGATCCAAGGCGAGTACTACCCGGTCATTATGGGGGCGTTCGAGGGGGTCAAAGACTTCCCGATTGGGTTGCAGGAGGACATCCTGTGCGGATCTGTGTGGGCGGAATCCGAACATGGCGCTCGCAAATACTTCTTTGTGTTCAAGATATGTAGATAACCGATCTCGCACCATCGTCTCCATTAGTTTGCCCACACATGAGGTGAGAGAGATGGGGCGGAGGTTATCTGTGTCAATTGGTTTGCCAGCTTTAGGAATAAAAGTGACCAAAGCCGTTTTCCATTCGATTGGCAGGGGGTGTCCCCGCGCCAAATCGCATTGACGTATTCCAGGAGGAACTGGTATACCAAGTCGGGCAGGTTCGTCAAAAGCTTGACGGTGACCTTATCCCGTCCTGGCGCAGTGCCCCGTTTCATTTTGGCGAGAGCCGCCCGCAGATCATGGAGCTGGAAAGGTTGATCCAGCTCCGTGTTCTCTCTACCTGCATAAGAGTACGCAGATCCACGGGGGTCTTGGGGTGTACACAGATACTGGTCCCGAAGTTTCTGTGCCAGTTGAGTCGTGTTGCGAGGAAAAGCGTGCAGGGCTCGCTGCAAAGGTTTTTGTGTTTCGGTTCGTGTTTGGGTTGGGTCGATTAGGGCTCGAAAGAGACGCCACGTGTTTCGGCTGGACATTTGTCGCGCGGCCGTGTTGCATCTATCTACCCAGTTGGAGTCGGCGAGTTGGACCGCGCACTCTGCCGCTTTCTGGGTAAGCTCGACAATTCGAGATTTAAGCTTTCTATTGTGTTTCTGGCGTCGCCAACGGCGGACGAGGCTGCGACGGGCTTCCCAGAGGTGTAGAAGTTGGTTATCCACGTCCGTGACCGCCTCTGACAGCTGGATGTTTGTTTCATGCGAGGAAAGGTGTGCCAGCAGCTTTTGGGACCATGCTGTGTAGCCTTGCGCGGAAATGGGTGTATTATCAAGTGAGTTAAAATTTTGCCAGAATTTCGTCCAATCTGGGATATGGGCTTGTGTTCTGGGACGCTTGAGGGGGCGTGTGCGTAGTGTAGTGTTAATGATGCAGTGGTCGCTACCGAGGATCTCCTCGGTGTTGAGCCAGTCTGCGTGTCGTATGTTGCGAGTGAAGGTTAAGTCCGGAGACGTATCCCGTGTCACGGAATTTCCTAGCCTTGTTGGGTGGACAGGATCCGTGTGGAGGGTGAGGCCTAACGTGGACGCAAGCTCCGCCAGCTTACGCCCGCGCGACTCCTCCTTGCGATACCCCCACTGCTGACTGGGGGCGTTAAAGTCGCCCACAATCAGCAGGGGATCGCGGCCCGCTACTCTTAGCGCGCGGCTAAAGAGGTCCGCAAAAGTCACTCGCTTCAGTTTGGGAGAGCAGTACACGTTGAGTATATGCAACGTTGGGTCCCTGCAGCGGGCTGGTAGGAGGGTCGCCATTACATAAGAGTACTCTAGTTGGAGGTCGAGATCCACTAGCTTGGCTGTGTAGTCTTTGTCAATGAGAAGACAAGACGCGGGATCCTGTTGGAACGTCGTGTAATTTGAAATTGTGGCACCCAGGCCTGGCTCTTGGAGAGCAACCACGGCTGGTAAGGACTCGAAAGTTTCAAGGTAGAGGCGGAAATTGGCCCGCTTAGGGCGGTCCTTAAAGCCTCTACAGTTTCACTGTGTTATTGAAGTTTACATGGCCGAATTGGAGATGGCGGAACTCCTTTGTTTAAGGGGTCTCGCCATGATTTAAAATTCTTGGGGGGGGGGGAGGAAGAGGGATTGGCTGCCTCAGAGCCAGCTACTTGCGCCATCAAGGGGGTGATGACGGAAGGAGGGGGGCAGCTGTCCTGATTGTCCGAATCAATAATCAGACGGTTGAATTTTGAAGGGCGGGATACGTCCCTAATGGGTCCCGTCCGACGGAGGAGGCGGGGGTTGTCCGAGATGTGTTTTGAGACCACCGCGGGGACGGCAGATTTGACCTTTGTCAAGATCTGGTCCATGGCGGTCTCGATCATATATCGCAATTTAGAGGTTAAGCGCTCCTCCATCGCAGAGATGGCTGTCACGAGGCCAGGCGAGATCTCCGCGTCGCTCTCCATTGCGTCCGAGTTCTGCGGGCTCGGTGCGGCGGACGCCGATTTTGACTCTAAATTTTCAATTTTGTTGAGGAAAAGCTCATTCTGAGCCCGGAGCACGTCTATCTGTTTTTTGTATTCCGCGTCGAGTGCGGAGACGGTTACGGGGGAGGGTGAGGGATGGGAGGAAGAGGAGGCGATCTCAGCCCAGCTGCTCACCTGTTTGTCGTGTTGAGGCGCTGATGCCCGGGCGTCGGCAGCGCCAATTCTCTTGAAGGCCGGGAAGTGGCCAGTGTCTCTGCCGCTGGGCGGTGGAGGCGCCGTCTTCTTCCTTGGCGCTGGCTTCACCGACGGTGAAGAAGGTGACGATGTCTTGTGGTCGGTGCCGGGAGCACCACGCGGCGTTCTGCCACCGGCACCTGGTTTTGAATGACTTGGCTGCTTGCCAGGTCGCTGGTTTTTTGGCCTCTCTGGGCGTTTAGCCTTGGGGTCATGCACCTTGAGCTGCCGGAATTTTCCCGTGGAGTCGCGGGAGTTGGTAGCGTTGGCTTGCCCACAGACTGCACAGGACAGAGTACATTCATGCGGCGCCTTGACTCCGTCGACGGTCGGCGCCGTTTGGCCACACAGGCCGCACTGTTCATCCGGGCAGGGGCAGGTGTCTGCTTGGTGGCCCACAGTGCCGCACCGCACGCAGGCCGGAATGGTTCTCTTGTACGCACGCACAAGGGTCACCTCGGAGTTATAATGCACATATCGCGGCACCACTTTTCCCACGAAGGTGAGCAACGCGACGTCGGATTTGCCAAGCTTGCGGATATCGGCAAGCTCTCCAGCACGCCACTGAATCTTGTTTTGGAGGGACTCACTGGTCTCGTGCTTGGCCACGGTGATGACGCCGCCGCACACGTCTCCAGTGAGTTTCAACTGGCCGTACATGGAGAGCTGGCCCTTGGATGATATTAGTTGAAAATCCCGCAGAAGCTTGTCCGCGACGTGCGGCTCTCTGGTGCCTGCGACGATCAGGTTTTGCTCCCATGTGGGGAGCAGGCTGAGGGATGCTGCGGCCTTGGCGCCCAGGTAGGCCGCGAACGCTGCTCCCAGATCGCCATGTTCTTTGACATCCCTGAGAGCGACGGTCACCCGGGGCTTCAGGATGATGACGATGTCTTCTGGATGAAGACGCGGCAGTGGCTTTGGTTTCCAAGAGGGTCCGGTCTTAGACTGGGCCCCTCCGTGAAGCGCTGCAGCGCGCGCAGCAGCGTTGTGCTGTGTTGAGCGGCCTGCCGACGTGGCGTCCGCTTTCTTGGAGGCGGCGTCCCGCTTGCGGGAGCGGCGTTCCACTAGTTTGAAGAGCCTCGGGTTCTCGATGGGCGCAGAATCCGGACTCTCAGGCGTTGGAGCTGAAGGAACCTAGGACCAGGCCATGGCGTCCGGGTCGTAGCCGCGTTGTACTTTTTGGGCAGCCATCTTGACACGGGTGGGCGACTCACTCACGGCCGAGCGTCGGCGTGCGTTAGGCCTAGCGCCGCCGCCACGAAACGCGTTAGGATCGGCCCTAAAATGCGTAAATGTGTCCCCACCTGTGTGTGAGTAGTGGCCACAAGTAGCGTTCGACTTCGCGAAGACAGACGCGGCTGTGTTGACGGGGTTCTGGCCGAGGAACCGTGACTCCAGCCAAAAGTTGGCGGAGACGATGCGCTGTACGTCCACTCGCTCCGCGCGCTCACAGCGCGAAAGCCATCAGCGCGGTGTTGCTGCTTGTGCCACTGAGGTGTGGTTCTGTTAAGCATCGCCTCTAAGAGTGGAACGCGACAGCGTCTTGCAACTCTGCTAGGGATTCCATAGAACGCCATCGGCCGTCCGGTCTACGCCTTGCTCGTCGGTAAATTGGTTTTTAAGGCTACGTACTTTAATGCCTCTTACTGTTCTGCCCAAGAAATTTTAGCAAATGTGTCTGCATTTCAGCGTCACTACTTAAAAGAACGCTGTCGAAGCTGGAAATCAAACCAGGCCCTTTCGCATTTGAAGTGGAGACGCTACCCCTCCGGCAAAAAGCCTCAAAACAAACAAAAAAATAAAATAAAAATAAAATATGAAAAATAAAAGCATACAGTGCACCAGGAAACTCTTTCGCCTTGCAGCACTTTAGAGAACCAAACTGCCTCCTGAATGTTTTAGGAAAGGAAATGTATCTGGCTCGCATACCTCGGTGGACATCTGAACCTGACATCTAAGTCGCGAGCAAGAACAACTCAGCCGCTTACACTAACGCAGTGGAACTGCCGAGGTCTCAAGGACCACAAGAAGCGGACTCATCTCCGCCTCTATCTTGAGAGGCTTGAGTTCCTCGTCGCCGTGGTTGCCCTTCAGGAACCCGGCGCCGGTGCCAAACTAACAAACTACAATACATTTCAACACAACCCGCAGACATGTATACTTGTTCACAAGCGATACACTGCGCAGGAGGTCACACTTCCCACAACACCGTCTTTCCCATACACGATGGTTTCAGTGCTGCCCCTAAAGCGGTCTGACCCACCTGTACACATTCTAAATATTTACTGCCCACCGAAACTTAAGAACGTCACGTTCAATGAAATTTTCACTCAAGCTATGAAGGTGGCGGGTAGGGATCCCCTCCTAATCGTCGGCGATTTCAACGCCCCGAGCAGGCTATGGGGATACCCCCGGGAGGACAGGCGTGGGAGGAAGTTTGCGGAACTTCTTTCCACACTTGGACTCACCCTGCATACTGACCCCGCCAACCCAACACGTGTCGGCAATTCCATTCAACGAGATACTTGCCCGGACCTCACATTTACACGCAACATACGACATGCCGACTGGCTGAATACAGAGGACACTCTAGGTAGTGATCGCTGTATAATCAACACAACCATTTACATGCGTCCCCTGAAACGCCCACTAAAACAAGCTCGTATCCCTGACTGGACGACTTTCCGCACCTCTCTACCTATTGTAGACCCCCTCCAGTCGGGATACGACGCCTGGTCCAGATCGCTCACGTCTACACTCACACAACATGAACAGCAGATACAGCTCACAGAAACACAAACAGACGTGGACAACCACCTTCTCCACCTTTGGGAGGCCCGTCGCAGCCTCACGAAGCGATGGAAGAAACAGAAACATAACAGACGCCTAAAAAACCGCATCCTCGAACTCACACAACAGGCAGCGGAATATGCTACTCAGCTAGCCGACACTAACTGGGTGGACCGGTGCAACGCGCCTGCTCGCCAGATGTCTGGCCGCAACACGTGGCGCCTGTTCCGCGCTCTCATCGATCCAATACAAACACGCACAGAAACCCAACGCCAATTACATAGGGCCTTGCACAACTTTACAGGAACGACAAAACAACTAGCGCACACGCTCAGGGATCGCTATCTCAGGGATCGCTACCTGTGCACCACTAAGGACCCCCGGCAGGCGGCGTACTCGTATGCAGGCAAAGAGAACACGGAGCTGGACAAGCCGTTCCAGCTCCACGACCTCCGGGCGGCCTTGAGCAAAATGAAGCGGGGCACTGCACCCGGGCGCGACAAGGTTACGGTCAAGCTCTTGGCCAACCTTCCCGACGCAGCCTACGCCGCGCTCCTCAAATACATCAATAGCATTTGGGACGGAGAGACTCCTCTCCCTCTCGATTGGAAATCGGCTCTCGTGACCTTTATTCCGAAGGCCGGCAAACCTATTGATGTGGAGAACCTTCGCCCCATCTCCCTCACGTCTTGTGTCGGCAAGCTGATGGAGACGATGGTGCGCGACAGACTCTCCGATTTTCTCGAAACACAGCACACTTTCGCGGACACCATGTTCGGTTTTCGCCCTCACAAGTCTGCACAGGATATACTTCTGCAGCTTCACCACGACATCTTAGATCCTGTCGAATGTCCCCACAACGACAAGGTGGTCCTGGCCTTGGATCTTAAAGGCGCATTCGACAACGTCAAACACGAAGTAATCCTGGACCACCTCAGTAACACCAACTGTGGCCACAAAACATTCAACTACATAAAACAATTTCTTACAGACCGTCAAGCCTACATACGCATACAAGATGCGGAACACGGGCCATACACCATCGGCTCTAGGGGAACACCTCAAGGCGCGGTCCTGTCTCCCCTCCTCTTCAATTTGGCAATACTTCATCTTCCCTCCAAATTGTCCTCTTTGCCCGGGATACATCACGCTCTTTATGCGGATGACATTACAATCTGGGCCACGCAAGGTAACCTGGGCCACATGGAATCCTGCCTGCAAGCAGCGGCGACCCTAGTCGACAACTACGCGGCCTACTGCGGACTCCAGTGCGCCCCGTCTAAATCCGAATTTGTGCACATACGTCCCTCCCCTCGGGACACAATGCCGCTTTGCATCAGTCTCCCCTCGGGACCGATCCGGGAGTCCAAGGAGATCCGCGTCCTTGGTCTCTTCATACACCACCAACGCAGAGTCGACACCACCCTAGCCAAACTTCGCACGGTGGGAGACCAGGTCGGCCGCATGGTCCGCCGGGTCTCCAACAAGCGGGGCGGATTACGAAGCAAGGATGCACTTCGGCTTGGCCATGCTTTCGTAACGAGTAGAATCCTCTACTCAACCCCCTACTTGCACCTGCGCAAACATGATGATGACCAACTGGAGGTCATCCGCCGGAAAGTCATCAAGCGGGCTCTCGACCTCCCGGTCACCACGTCCAACCAGCGACTTCTGGCCTTGGGCGTGGTGAACACATTTCGGGAGCTTCGAGAGGCCCACTTCGTCAACCAATACACGCGTCTTGCACAGACCACGTCCGGTCGCCGCCTCTTGGACCGGCTACACATCAAACATGACTACCATATTGAGGAAAGGGAGAGAGTGCCAGAACCCTGGAGACGCGCCCTCCGGGTCCGACCCCTTCCCCGCAACATGTCCAGAGAAGACCATAGCGGTCGTCGCCAGGCGCGCGCGGAAGCGTTGGCGCGATACTATGGTAACCAAGAACATGTGTATTACGTAGACGTTGCCGGCCCACACCACGGGGTGTGGTACACGGCCGCAGTCGTACACAACACAAACACAGTCAACGGGCTCACTTTCAAAGCCTACAGCGCAACACACGAGGAGGAGATTGCCATTGCTCTTGCTCTCACTACTCCCAAGTCGAAACACATCATCACCGACTCGCGAGGGGCCTGTCGGAACTACGAGTTGGGCTGGGCTCCCCCGCTTGCCTGGCGCATACTGGAATATAGCTGTCGATCTGAAGATCCAACTCCACGCAACCTGATTTGGGCCCCCGGTCACCAGGGACTCCAGGGAAACGAACAGGCCGATCAGGCCGCCCGCGCACTCTCTCCCCGGGCTATCTCCCTGTCCTTGGAAGGGTACTCCCAATCAGACAATCTGGCCATTACATTCAAACAAATCACCGATTACTACAAGGAGGAGCACCGGCGCTACCCGGACCCTTGTAAGGGTCTGGATCGCGCTGACGAGCGCCTCCTCATCAAAATTCTTACTAACACTGTACTGTGCCCGGCGGTGCTTAAACATTTCAATACATCCTTTGATGGCGCGTGCCAGTTCTGTGGGGAGGTGGCTGACACCTTCCACATGGTTTGGGCGTGTCAGTCAAACCCATCTATTCCCCCCAACCCCACCAGAGAGGACTGGGAGGCGGCCCTGCTCGGCTGTCAGGACCTAAAGACCCAAAAGGCCTTGGTTCACCGGACGCGGGCGGCGTTGCTTGCCAATGGGGCCCCGGAATAGGGGCTCCACCTAGTATTGTTAGGGGAAAGGGCCAATAGGGCCTACCCCAGTCACCTCTGTAAATATTTATTGTATTATAAATGTTTTTCACCACCACCGCCGTGAGAAAAGGGAGGAAGATCGGAATGAACGAAGACATCATATTCACTAGACAGGCCGTTCATTCCAAACCATCGAGCTGGCATGGCGGAGTGGTTAGCGCGCTCGTCTCGCACTCCAGAGCCCCTGGTTCGATTCTCCAACTCGGCCAAACTCCTACTCGGTTTTATTTATTCTTCTGATCTGACTAGAGAGGTTAATTAGGCTAAGTGGTTAATTAAATTATTAACTAAACTCAGTGCCACTTGGAGCATCACAATACCATCCCGTTTGGCCCCGCCGCGGCGGCTCAGTGGTTACGGCGCTTGGCTGCTGTCCCTAAAGAAGCGGGTTCGATACCATCCCCGGCGGCTGAATTTCTTGAAGGCGAAATTCTAGAGGCCCGTGTGCTGTGCGATGTAAGTGCACGTTAAAGAACCCCCGGTGGTCGAAATTTCCGGAGCCCTTGAGTACGGCGTCTCTCATAGCGTCAGTCGCTTTGACACGTTAAACACCAATAAACCAACCATACCATCCAGTTCAATGGTTGCATGGTTACTAGGCAAAGTACAATTAGCCCGGATTGAAATTGGCGCATTGTGACTTCAGGACCATTTCGGCCAATTGAAAAGCCTGACATTTTTGTCGACAACTCCTGCTTACAACGATGAGGCATTAAAGGCTTCCGCCTTTAAAGGCATCCGTCTTAGCATACTGGGAAGATGCAGAGCAGCGGACGGCGCATACGATGCATCCTCCTCTTACTTTTGGCACTCCTGCCGATGCCCGAGACACTATAGGTTTGAGCTGAAATAACATTATTGGAAACAACGTAATCCAACACCTTCGTTTCCTACCAGACCTCACGCGCGTGCAACCTGTATATATTTGTATTTATCATGTGTATATGTAAACAGATTTGTTGTCAGTGTACCCCTCCCCGGGTCCTTTCTACTGTCACCTCATCTCTTTCTTTTCACTCTACACACTGCCTGCTATCCTTTATTTCCGCTTCCCCAGCTCAGGTGCTTCCAGCCGCGATAGCAGATGCCGGGATAGCAAAAATTCTTTTACCTTCCATATTCAATGCAAATAAAAGCCACTACTGCTACTACTTCACCTTCATTCTCATTCTTTTTCGGCTCCTTCTAGAGACTTGTTTAAGAAGTTTTAAGGAGAATGGGGGTGGGCTTTTTCTTTGGTTTTTAAAATTATTTTCTATTCAGAACTGCCACATTTAGGGCGTTTCTGCGCCTCTCTAGAGAACAATAAAATGGATGTACTCATTTTGCATCTAGCTGTTGCTTGAAGATCTGATCTATTTTATGAAATAAAATTCCTGAATGTAGCGTCATTTGACACTTGTGCCTTGTTGCAAAATTTTACTAGCAGCGGCAACTTCATAGATATTAATCGCGCTCTGAAGTGGTTTTTTGAGAATTCGAGGTTATTGAAAATATTCAAATCTATCAGGCTTCTAGATAAAGCATGCAAAGTATAGTACATGATAAAGATCCCAAGGTTGTCTAAATTATACGACAGACCTCCACTACGGCACCTCTTTATCTCTTTCTTCTTTCACTCCCTTTTTCATCCCTTCACTTATGGCGCGGTTCAGGTGTCCGACCCGATATGTGAGACAGATAATGCGCCATTTCCTTTCCTAAAAAAAACCAATTTACCAATTTACCCATGTGCTATGCGACGTCAATGTGCGTTAAAGGTTCCCAGGTGGTAAAAATTTTGCTCGGAGGCCTCCACTATGGCACACCTTTCTATTTTTCTTCTTTCAGTCCCTTGTTGCTCCCTACCTTTACTGCGCAGTTTGGGACTGTCCGCCGAGGCGCATAGTTTGGACTCCGGGCCATCAGGGCGTTAGAGGTAATGAGGCTGCGGACGCGGCTGCCCGAGCGCTTACGTACCGGGCACCCCATCCAAGCTCTTCCGGCTCGGAGATTGTGCAACCGCTTCTGCGGTTCGGAGAAATTCTGGACGACTATTGCGAACGCCATCGGCTTTTCCCGGTCCCGGCTAAGGGATAAGTAAAGCTGATGAGCGAACTCTGAGGCGCTTGCAGACCAACACTCTGTTGTGTCCCGCAATAGTGAAACATTTCGACCCCAATATTGATGGGCGCTGCCCTCACTGTGGGGAAGTATCCGATACCTTCCACATGGTTTGGGCCTGTCAAAAGAATCCTTCCCTTCCCCCCAATCCTTCCACTTCCCGAGATGTATGCGAGGCAGCCCTGCTCAACTGCTCGGGGCTGGAGTCTCAAAGGGCAACGAGCGCGAGTAGCGGCCTTGTCCAGCGGGGTCCCGGACTAAGGACTCCGCCTATGTAAAGGGCCATTTTTGGTCTTCAAACTCTCCTTTTCTTTATTAAAAAGTTTTCGCCACCACCGAGATAAGACAATTGCTGTGCCATTTTTTTTCCTCAAACAAAAAAAAAATCCCATTAGCGAGCACCGTAATCGCCTGTGAACCTTCTAAATAGGGAAAAAAACACGAGGCGATGATCGACGGATTTGGTGGACTTCGAAGATTTCTCTAATTTTTTCCTTTTATATTATAATGACTATATTAATGCGCAAATTAAGATTCGGTGTCGCTAAAGCAAAGTGATGCAGCACGTTTACCAAAATTCCTGCGGTTAAAGAATTTAGCTGTGCATTTTTCATTAGTTTATGTTCAGGCCAGCATGGGTTTGCGTGTTTTCTGGCAGGGGTACATTTCATGCACACTGCTCCTCGATGGCCGGGAAGTACCACATTCGATATCTTTGATACGCGGTGGCGTTAAGACCTGCAGCGTGCCTGGACGCTCGGTGTTCTCGTCTCTCGCACTAACGCGTGACTTGTTCACGTTCACCTCGAGAACAGGAATTCCGGGTTGTTTTGTCTCTCTCGATCAGGCTAAAGCCTTCGATCGGGTCGAGCACCGATACCTTTTTGGAGTTCTCGGGGCTTTCGGCTTTCCGCCGGAGTTCGTAGAGCGGTTGGAGCGGCTGTACTCCGATCTTACAGCTTGCTTGCTCTTCAACAGGGCGTTGTCCGCACGTTTCAGGATAGAGCGCGGTATTCGCCAGGGTTGTCCCCTGTCACCTATGCTCTTCGTGTTATGTTTAGACCCGCTCTTGCGTCGCGTAGCAGAGTCTCCATCGATTCGCGGTTTCCCTTTGCCTGGCCAGGGCCAGGTGAAGGTGTCAGCGTACGCTGACGACGTGTCCTTGTTTCTGAGGGACGCGGACAGCTTCGTAGCGTTTGTACGGCTTTTTTCCAGTTACAGCGAGCTGTCCGGCGCCCTCCTCAACAGGGGCAAGAGCAAGGCTCTGCGTTTCGGGGCCTTCGCGTCGGACCTGCTGGGCGAGGTGGAGTGGGTCCCGGCTTGTAAGGTGCTTGGAGTCGTGTTCCTCTCCTCGGGGGAGGTAGCCCGCGACTCGTGGACCGAGTTGAGAGCGACCGCTGAGCGACGCCTGACAGTAGCAGCGCGTTTCCGCCTGTCGCTGTCGGAACGCGCGTTTATCATCAGATCATCGGTGTGCGCGCCGCTCTATTATATGGCTCGCGTCGCTTGTCCGCCGCGAACCTTTACGCGCCGCTTGGCCACTCTCTGTGGCAGTTTTTTCTGGGCGGGAAAACCGGAGACCGTCGCTCGCGCGCTCCTCCGTCTTCCCACGCGCATGGGCGGGTTCAGCCTGCCCAACCTGCGCACAATGTGCAGCGTGCTTGCTGTTAGAGGCGTCCGCGACCTGGTCGACGCCACCCACTACCCGGGAAGAGGGCTCCTCGCCCACCTTCTCGGGACTTCGCGGCGCCTCTTTTTTGGTGAACTCGTACGTCCTTCAGCCGAACGGCAGCCGGCGTTCTTCCGGTATGTCTGTCGCACGGCCGAGTCTCACCGCCACCCTGCCCGAGGTCGACGTCTCTCAGACGCAGGCCTCCCGCGTTTGCGAGCTCCTTGCCATCCAGGAGGCTACACCTGAACAGCTTGAGCGGAGTAGGCGGGTACGGTGGCGAGACTTGACGTCGCACTCGATACCACCAGACGTCTGCGACTTCGGCTGGCTGCGAGGCTGGAGAGTCCTCCCAACGGTGGTCCGCATCGCCGCGTGGGGCATCGCTCCTTCTTCTCGGTGTCCCCAGTGCGGGGCGACAGAGACCCTCGAACACGGGTTTTTTGAGTGCGTCGTAGAGCGCACTTTTTGGAGGCTGATGTCGCGCATGTTTTTTGTTAGCCTCGACTCGCGCACCAGGCCGTGCGACGCATTTGTGCGACTCTCGCTGTGTGTCGGGGCCTTTGTTTTGTGGCGCCAGAGAGGCGTCGCTTCCTTGCAGGGCCGGCCTCAACGCGCCATGTTCCCCATGCTGCAGAGGGTTCGGGCGCGCCTATTTCAACAGGCGTGTTTAGATCATGTGACCCTCCCAGAAGACGAGTTCCTGCGGCGGTGGAGCACCCGCTTCATCGCCGCCAGCAGGGGCCGCGTGCCGGTGCGGCTCCTGCCGTATTGAGTGTGTGGTGCGCGGTGTCGGTGCGCGTTCATCGTATTTAGTGAGCGTGCTTCCCCCCGCGATGCCTGGACATTATGGACCCTTTGAACATTCTGTGCTGTGAATTATTTTGTGTGAACGGCGACAGCAGTCGCCGTCGTGTTCTTGTTTCATAGCTTGTTTGTACCGAGCGACACTAGTCGCTGCCTTGTTGTTTTTGTCTTTGTGAGGGACTATGGTCCCTTTGTATGAATAATCAGTCCAATAAAATTCTCTTCAAGGCGGTGGCGTTAAGAACCAGTTTGTGCTCTTGCTTGTCGAGTGCTCGTACCAAGTCTGGCTGGCACGCTGTTCGGCCGCCTACAACAGCACGGTCCCGGGCCTCCATGAAGCGCTTGCAAAAGTGCGGAAGGCGGTCTGGTTCCATTTGCAACGGCTAAGGCCTGTGCACGGCGAGCAGAGATTTCTGAACACTTGGTGCCAGCCACCTGTGATTTGTACGGTCCATGTTAAAACACTTTCTGTGTCACTATGAGCACCACACAGGGAACGGTTGTCCTTTGTGACACTTTCGTGCTTGACAGGGGTCAGATCACCCTGCTGGCTTGCAGCCGCAGTGGTGACCATGGCCGCTTCTGTGTGTGGCATCCACTTTTCCAGGAGGTACCACACAGCGGCCACCCGTGCCCAGGAAGGGCCTTCGCCCAGTACAAAAAATCTCCCCCCTGTCCCCCCTTGGCCTGGGGGGGGGGTTCCCGCGGGTGTCGTATGAATGATGAAGGGCTGATGGGTTATGTGCGACCCTGGGACAAGGCACTTTCGGGTGCCAATTCTCTTTCCCTTCTGACAACGGGAACCCGTGTCGCAGTAAAGCCAGTGTCGTCGTCGGCGGCGTTGGCCATGAGCGAACAATCCCAGAAGCATTAATCAACACAATTATTTCGGGTCGGAGCTTGGATTAGTCTAGAAGGGTTGGTTCGTAAACATTTATGAAAACAGCCAAGGGGCCGAAGGCCCAGATCTAGGGATCGGCCAAGACTCCTTCGAATCTGGGAGCCTCTAGAGCCAGACCAATGAGTGCTCGGTTGTCGTCTAGGGTACAGCTGCGTAGACGAGAGAGAGAGAGAGAAAAAAACTTTATTTCAACAGGAATTCGGGGCACGTCCCAGGGTCCCCGCACGACCCCACTGCACACAAGTGTTTATGTTCCTGAGGTCCATAACACTGGCAGCACGGCCGGTGGCGATGGTCTGCACGGCCGGGTCCTCTGAGCGCAGCAGGGTCTCCCAGTCCTCCCAGGTCTTCAGGTTCTCTAGGTCCCGCGGGGGAGGATCCGCCGGGCAAAGGGAAAGGTTCTGGAGGGAAGAAGTGAAGGGTTCTGGACATAGGGCACATGCGGGGGTGGGAAAGGATGGATGATAGTGGGCTGGGTTAACGGGTGAGGGGAGAGTGTGTGTCTGTAGTGTGCGCCAGAGTGTTGCGTGCTTGTTATCTAGGGAGAGGTGGGGCGGGGGGTAGAGCTGGCGTGAGGCTCTGTATGCCTGGGTCAGGTCACTGAATGTGTGCATGCGCTCCTTCGTGAATCCCCGATCCGAGGCCACCTGAGCCCGGTTTAAAGAACCTCGGGCTAAAATTTTGGCAGCCTCATTTCCGGGATTCTCGGAGTGCGCAGGCACCCATATCAGCTCCACATGACGAGCCTCCCAGGTGTGTTGTGTGGGTGTTGACATGTGTTGTCATGAACAAGTCCAGACCATATGAAGGAGGTCTGCTGGGATATTGAAGTGTTTACACATCGGCATATACCGTTCAAGAAATATATAATGGAATCTTTTGGAATTGGGGAAAGTGTCCGTCTGGAGTTGGCGCATTATGACGGTCTCTGTCTTTGTAAGTTCTTGGTGTGTGCGGACCTAGATAGAGATGGCGACAAAGACGATAGCGCTGGAGCAGATCGCGTGAAGTGACTATGGTGCCCTTCCTCACCAAGGCGAGCATGTTCGGGGCGGATGATAAGGTGCTCGGAAAGTAAGCCCTCGAGCTAGCTCATGTGCTCCCTCATTACCCTTCAGACCTATGTGGGCTGGAGCCCATATCAGGAGGCTGAGGTGTTTAGGAGGATTTGATATGAGTACGCGAAGCGCTTGGGCTGAAATAAAGCCATGATCAAAATTAAGACTGGCGCGCTGTGAGTCACTTATGACTACTTTAGCTTTAGAAGTGGAGAGCGCGAGAGCAATAGCTACTTCCTCCGCTCTAGTGATATGTGAAGTGCGTCCGGAGCAGGAGGCATGAAGACTCATGTTCTCATCTGTGGCAACCGCTGTTGCAGCAGTCCGAGTAGGATGGTCTACCTAGGTAGAGACTTCACTTTGGAGGAAATCATTGCAGCACTAGCAAGAAAGCGCTGAGGCACAGCTCCAGGACTAGAGAAAATTACGGTCAGACTTCTGACCAACCTCGGCACAGAGGCTCTGCAGCAACTCATGGATTACATAAACGAATGCAGGCGCACCGGCATCATTCCACAAGCATGGAAAACAGCCAATGTACACTTTATCCCGATGCCCGGCAAGAAAATCAGCATCGAAAACCTGCGCCCCGTATCCCTCACGTCGTGCGCAGGCAAACTCATGGAAAAGGAAGTCCACACGCGTCTCTCCAATTATCTTGAGGACAACGAGTCACTGCCGGACACGATGCTTGGGTTCAGGGCACACTTGTCCATCCATGATGTGCTTCTGCAAATCAAACGCGAAGTCAGCGATCCCGCACGCACAAACATTAACCGAGCACTTCTAACACTCGACGTCAAGTGAGCGTTTGACAATAACACTCCGAAATTTTCAGCAACCTCCACAACACGAACTGTGGGCAGCGAGTCTACTAGTACATCTGCGATTTCCTTACGGACCGAACCGTCAACATCAGCACTGGCACAAAACACACAACGCAAGTGAAGATGAGCCAAGAGGCACTCCGCAAGCGGCAGTACTACCCCACTTCTGTTCAACATTGCACTCCTAAATCTCCCACCTCTTCTTCATCAGGTACTCGGCATACGCCACGCCTTGTGCGCCTATAATATAACCATCTGGACAACAACGGGAAGTATGGGAATGATTGAAAAAAAAGTACAAACAGCGGCGACAACAGTTCAAAATTATGCACAGGCGTGTGGACTAACGTTCTCACCCAAAAAATCCGAACTCATAGTCTTCCATCAACGCAAGAATCAGGACACCATCAACATCCGCGTAGACAACTCACCCATCAAGGAAGTTCAGATTCTCAAGATACTGGGTCTGCACATAAATAACAACGGCAACAACCTTCTCACCCTCCAGAAACTACGGCTCGTGAGCGAGCATGTTGCCAGGATGAGCGCCAGGATAACGACGCGCAAATCAGCGATGCCAGAAGGTAAGCTGCGACTGGTACAGGCTTTCGTTGTAAGCCGCGTCGTTTACTTAGCGCCCTACCTCCGCCTCAAGAAGCGTGACATCAAAAACCTCGACATCATAATCAGAACAGCCTACAAGAAGGCCCTGGGACTCCCTCTTGAGACATCGACGGACCGGATCTTGCGACTGGGTGTGCACAACACAATAGATGAGCTGACAGAGGCACACCTTACGGCGCAGATGGTATAGCTATCCACAACATGGACTGGCCGACAGGTCCTGAGTGATTTAAACATCAATTGCCCCCGACAGCTAGACACCAAAACCGACATACCACCCTCATGGAGAGGACAACTCAAGGCCGCTCCACTACCCAGAAATATGCACCCCGATTTTCACCAGTCAAGGCGACAAGCACGAGCCGAAGCCATGAAAAAGACACTATCGCGGGCGCGAGGGCGTGTTCTATGTCGATGCTGCGGGTGCCGAGAAGGGAATGACGGCCGTAGCGGTAGTGCAGCAAAATAAAACAGTCGACGGACTACTACTGGCTAGCCAGGGTATACTGGCTGCGGAAGAAGTGGCGATTGCTCTAGCTGCAACACACACTAGCTCAGAATACATTCTCACAGATTCACTGACAGCGTATCGCAATTACCTCAGGGGCAGGGTCGCACCGCTAGCAGCTAAAATTCTGAAAAATAGCTGCACCCGTGGCTACCAACCCACACACAAACATTAATATGGGTACCAGGTCACCAGGGCATCCAAGGGAACGAGAGCGCACATGCCTCAGCCCGAGCATTTCTCCCCTGGGCACCCAGTGCGGATGCAGTGGAACCTGCTACCCCACTACTAACATACAATGACATAATGACACACTTCAGCACTCAAGATTGTCCCGTCCGGTCTACCCTTCGTGGGCTAAGACACTAGATAAAGGGGAGGAACACCACCTCCGAAAGCTACAGACCAACACCTACAACAACACACGAGGACTACACGCAATAGACTCGGAGTCATTTGACTCACATTGCAAATTCTGCGGGGAGAAGGCGAACCTTTACGATATGGTATGGGCCTGCGAACGAAATCAGGTGATCCCTGTTAATAACCAGCCAACGCAGGAGCGGTGGGAGGCAGTTCTGACCAGCTCGGACGAAAAGAGTCAAAAGTAACTCATCGAGAGAGCCCGGACAGCAGCCTACGCTAATGGGATTCCGGAGTGAGAGCTCCAACCGCCGCTCCAACCCCCTAAACTATTTCATTAAAATATTTTCACCACCTGCCGCGTCTGTGTAAAGCACGTCAAGTCGGCCAGCATATCGCTGCTGGACGTACGTGGCCCGAGCTTCTCTGCGATCTTGATGATGAGTTGGATGCAAGTTGCGGGGGAGAGAGAGAGTCTTGATGTTGGCCCTGAGGGCAGGTGGGAGATTGACCACCGAGGATAGCGGACTGAAGGGAGCGATGTGAAGTTGTTCGAGGATAGAGCGGCCTGCGGAAGTTAGTGACAGGCGTTGGCGCTGGGCCAGGAGGGCCGCCTCAATGAGCTCGTAAACCGTGTTGGAGACACCAAGGGCGAGGAGCTTGCTGATGGGAGTAGAGAGAGAAAGTCCAAGGGCTGTTTTGACGCCGCTGCGGATAAGGCAATCCAGGCGGTGCTTCTCCGTGAGCGTGAGACGTAAATATCCAGTAGTGTAAGCAATACGACTTACTACAAATGTTCGAAAGAGATGAAGGAGATTGGCCTTCTTGATGCCTGCCCGCTTGTTGGCAACGCGCTGTATGAGGTGGGCTGTCTG
This sequence comes from Amblyomma mixtum, assembly GCF_055824585.1. Classification (NCBI taxonomy): domain Eukaryota; kingdom Metazoa; phylum Arthropoda; class Arachnida; order Ixodida; family Ixodidae; genus Amblyomma; species Amblyomma mixtum. The sequence continues at coordinate 100,790,836 of NC_143019.1, read as the reverse complement.
CTGTGAGTATCGATGCAAGCGTTGTAATGTGTTGGTGTTGGCTCCGTTGACTTGGAGGTGGAGGCCAAGAATTCGGATGGTGTCGACCGTAGACACGGCAAGGTTGTTAATAGTGAGGCAGATATTTGGAGATTTATTTATTTATTTATTGAATGGGCAATACATGGTACTGCCCGTGGGGCAGGACAAAAGGAGTTAATTGTCTCCTGACGAGGCCCTGGCCCCACTGGGCACAACAGCAGCGGTTACAAAATACAATTCAGGTTACAAAATACATGGAGACAGTAAACATACAATTGGATACAGCAGTCATCACCGTACAAAAATGCACATGGAGCATGTTCAAAAAGAAAAACACATATTGTTAACACTTTGTACACAAATATAGAAACCAGAACACAATAAGTTTGCAATTAGAAATCATTATTCGTGCATGTTTGGCAAGCTATTTGTAGTGAAAAGAAGTTGTATTCTGCGCTTGAAAGTTCTCAGACTTCTACGTGATTTTGCGATCTCGACAATGTCTGGGTAATTATTACAGAGTTTCATAATTTGATGATCAATTGGCTGTTTAGCATAATTTGTCCTTGGTTTTTCTATGACAATGAAAGTCCTACGCAAATTGTGGCCAGTATCTCTATTTAGATAATGACTAACAAATCTACTGTAATTGCTTGATACTTCAGAGAATATGTAGGCAGATAATTTCTGTGTGTATATTTCGTGAAAAGGTCGGATATTTTGTGTTCTCATTAAGGTTACAGGGTGTACATTTCCATTATATAATGTTCTAATCGCCCTTCGCTGCAGTGCAGATAATCTATCATTATCGGTCTTAATTCCGGTTCCCCATATTAAAGCACAGTAATTAAAGTGTGAGTGTACAAGTGAAAAATAAAGCTGTTGTTTGAGCCTGGCAGGGACGAGATTTCGAAGGCGGCATAACATTCCAATTGATCTGGCTATTTTCATTCTTATATTTTCTACATGATAGGACCATGACAAGTTCGACTGAAAAGTAACACCTAGAAAGGAATGACAATCTACGACGCGCTCAAGCAATGCATCATTAAAGTTCAGGTTTAGGTTGAAGACATTGGGTTTATTTTTTGAAGAAAATATCATATATTTTGTTTTCTTTGTATTTATTTGAAGCTTGTTTGTTAATACCCATAAACTAAGCCCATGCAGCCATGCGTTTGACGTCGCCTCAAGTTCCTCAAGGCTCTCTCCGGAAAAAAATACACTTGTGTTGTCAGCATACAGCAACACTTCTCCCGCTGACGAAATGTTAACGATGTCATTTATATACGGGACAAATAATAGCGGCCCGAGTATAGAGCCCTGAGGAACGCCGTATTTAATGTTACCTTTCCCCGATGCAATGCCGTGTATGGATGTGAACTGGGACCTGTCATGCAGATAACTGCGTATAAGACTTTGTGTGATGCCTCTAAAGCCATATGCTTCAAGCTTGTCGAACAAGATATGGTGCTGTATAGAATCGAATGCCTTCCGAAAATCTAAGTAAATTCCAACTGTAAATAACTTAGCTTCAATATTCCGCATGATTTTGTCCTCAATGCGCAGCAGCGCAGTTTCTGTTGATTTTCCTTTTTGAAATCCATACTGCTGTTCGACAATAACTTTCTTTGACAATAAAAAGGTACTAAATCGTTTATATAGGATACGCTCTGCAACTTTGGAGAACAGTGATAAGACTGAGATTGGTCTTCTGTAATTGTTTAACTCATTGTATTTACCACCTTTGTGTATTAAAGTAACACGAGCAATTTTTAATCTTTGTGGAAAAACACCAGGGGATAACATTTGATTGTAAATATGGGTTAGGGGCTTTGCGATAACATTAGCAACTGCTTTAATCGGTGGGCTTTATCTTCGCCAGCTGCGGATTTCTTGTCAAGGGAACTTAACAGAGAAATAACTTCATCTTCAGAAGTAGGAGCAAGAAATACACTGTCATTTATGACATCGTTAATATAATATAAAGGGCTGCACTCTGGTTGGTTATCGGGAATGGTCATTGGAGCTCCGACATTTATGAAATAATCATTAAACAGACCGGCTAACGATTCGCGAGAATATATTTTTCCATTTATTTGTAATTCAGATGGTAAGTCTGCTGTAGGAGCATTGGTCAACTCACGAAAATCTTTCCACGCTCTGCTGTTATTTCGCGCTAAGTTCTCAAGTTTATGTTGAAAAAACGCGAATTTGGCTATTTTTAAATCTGAATTTAACCTGTTCCTGAAGCGTTTAAATTCATGCAGTGTTTCAACGTCACGTGTTTTTAGAAACAGACTAAACATTTTTTCCTTCTGCTTGATGCGCTTATAAAGATCCTTAGTTATCCATGGTTTCCGGGCTTTTTTGTACTGAAGCACAGTTGATAAAGGGAAGGCAGCATTATAGCAGTGTTGTAGTGTGGAAATGAATACATCGTATGACTGAGAGGGATCACTTTCAGAGTACACATTTACCCATTGTGAGCTAGCAACTAAAGACGTGAAAAAACTGACACTCTGGTGATTAATATGTCTTCTAGTGTATTTTATACTTTGAAAATTTTTATCTATTGGAAGGGCTGAAAATATAGATAGATGGTCGCTAATATCAGAACAAAGGACACCGGACAAAGTTATATCCTTTGGAATGTTTGTAAAACACAGGTCAATCAACGTGTTTGAATGTGCAGTTACTCTAGTGGCCTCGGTAATTAGGTTTTCACAATTATTTGCAAGCATAACTTCGAGAAGTTGACATTTCGGTTGTTCAGCTGAAAACAGGTCAACATTGAAATCGCCGACAACAACTACATGCCATTTTTTGGCATTTGCAAGAACCAGCAGTGTTTCCACAAAACTAAGAAATTTATCAAGGATGCCATGGGGAGGGCGGTAAACTGCAAGAACGAGTACATTACGGGACACAATTGCGACTGTTTCAAAATCATTGTTCACGCATGTGAAATCTTGCAAACATTCAAACAGATGATGCTGCCGAACATAAATGGAAACGCCCCCACCTCGTCTTTCCGAGCGATAAACAGAAACGTGTCTATAATCACAAAAACTGAGTACCTCTGAGCTATCAGAATACCAAGTTTCTGTAAAAACCAAGAAGTCAAAAGCACATGCAATAAGAGAAAGATATGTTTCGATTTCCACATGTTTGTTCCGGAGGCTTCTCGCGTTCATATGAAAGACAGCAACGTGCTTCCTACGCAACCAGTTTTCACTGTTATACAGTCTGTTAAAGGATTCAGTCGTGTAAGTGGCCATGATTTGATTTGGATGCCGCACTGTGCATGAACTGAACGCTAGACAATTTGTTCGAGGTCATCTTCGTTTGAGATCCTGACAGCAGTTGCACCAGGGCATTTGCGCACGAAGACTCGCCCTTCTGAAATCCAAACGTACTGATACCCGTTTTCTTTCGCTTTACGTTTGGCGAGCCAGCGCAGACGCTTGTTGGTTGCCGTCAGGTTGTCAAAGAATATGACTCCAGGTTTCTTAGTCTGCAACTGCTTCCTTCTTTCAAACCATTTAGATCTGAGAGCTCGCGACACAAATCTGACAATTACCACATCTGGCCTGTCGGGTTTAGAGGGCAGTCTGTGCAATCCTTTAATGTCATCTTTAGACAGTTCTGCGATTTCAAGGTGCTGAGCTATTTTATTTACTTCTTCCAAGAGGTCCTCATCTTCGTGTGGCTTAAGACCGTGGATTTCGATGTTTTGCCTTCGACTGTACTGCTCTAGATCGTTTATCTGTTGTTTTAGTCCGCGCACAGTTTCCAGTTCTGGGGAACTTTCCATAGCCTCTACCCGTCGACGCAGGTCGCTAATTTCCTGGTCGTGCCTGTTTTGTGTGGTTCTTATGTCGTCATAAGTATCGGACAAATTCTGGACGGATTTCTCGATACTTGCAACAGTTTCCTGCAATTTCATCAATTTATCCAATTTAGCTTCGAGTGCCGGAATTAGGGACAGCTTTCTGTTGATTTCCGCCAGCTCTGCCTGTATATTTTCAGACGGATCTTGTGTTTCATGTTCGCTTCCAGAAGGCTTGCAAGATGAGCATTTTTGTTTTTTTCTAGTTGATTCTTTCATTTGTCGAAAGGACCGTTCTGATATGCCACTTCACTTTCCAAGATAGAACTGCAAGTCACATTCAGAACATGTCATTATCAAGTCGTCTTTATCAAAGACTTCATGGCAGGACGAGCACTTATCAGGCATAACGCACTTTTAGCAAGTGACGGCCCAAAAACCGAAAAAGAAAAGACGCCAAGAGCAGCAGCAGTAGCAGTAGCTTATTTGGACTAATAGCAAATGAGTTAGTTAGTTAGTTTATGGGGTTTAACGTCCCAAAGCGACTAAGGCTATGAGAGACGCCGTAGTGGAGGGCTCCGGAAATTTCGACCACCTGGGGTTCTTTAACGTGCACTGACATCGCACAGTACACGGGCCTCTAGAATTTCTCCTCCAAAGAAATTCCAGCCGCCGCGGCCGGGATCGAACCCGCGTCCTTTGGGTCAGCAGCCGAGCACCATAGCCACTGAGCCACCGCGGCGGCTAATAGCAAATGAAATGAGGCGAAGTTTTTCACAAACCTGCAATGAATTGCGGGATGCGTTTAGGCACAGGAACGTTGGACCATGCTTCCGCTACCGCTGCTGCCCAAGAAGTGAAGACATCGAGATCCGGGCGTTGCTTTTGTAGACGGGACTGGATGACGATTTGTTCACGTGGTCCTCGATGTAGCGGTGGCAACAGCGGTGATCACGTTGGACAACGTTGTTCGTCTGGAATACTTGCACGGCGGCGCTATCTGCAATGAATTGCGGGATGCGTTTAGGCACAGGAACGTTGGACCATGCTTCCGCTACTGCTGCTGCCCAAGAAGTGAAGACATCGGGATCCGGGTCGTTGCTTTTGTAGACGGGACTGGATGACGATTTGTTCACGTGGTCCACGATGTAGCGGTGGAAACAGCGGTGATCACGTTGAACAACGTTGTTCGTCCGGAATACTTGCACGGCGGCGCTATCTGCAATGAATTGCGGGATGCGTTTAGGCACAGGAACGTTGGACCATGCTTCCGCTACCGCTGCTGCCCAAGAAGTGAAGACATCGAGATCCGGGTCGTTGCTTTTGTAGACGGGACTGGATGACGATTTGTTCACGTGGTCCTCGATGTAGCGGTGGCAACAGCGGTGATCACGTTGGACAACGTTGTTCGTCTGGAATACTTGCACGGCGGCGCTATCTGCAATGAATTGCGGGATGCGTTTAGGCACAGGAACGTTGGACCATGCTTCCGCTACCGCTGCTCCCCAAGAAGTGAAGACATCGGGATCCGGGTCGTTGCTTTTGTAGACGGGACTGGATGACGATTTGTTCACGTGGTCCTCGATGTAGCGGTGGCAACAGCGGTGATCACGTTGGACAACGTTGTTCGTCCGGAATACTTGCACGGCGGCGCTATCTGCAATGAATTGCGGGATGCGTTTAGGCACAGGAACGTTGGACCATGCTTCCGCTACCGCTGCTGCCCAAGAAGTGAGGGGTTTCCGGGTGCCGGGATAACGCACAAAGAGAGCTCGATTTCTGTGCTGAGCACTTAAGTCCTTTGTCCGATAAGTAGTCCTCAACTGTGTTGATCGCAGCCTGGAGAGTCTCTTCAATGTGTCCGTCACTGCCGCCAGTCATCCAGAGGGAGACATCGTTGTAAGTAGGAGTCGACAGAAAAGTCACGCGTTTCAATTGGTGGAAAGGGTCGTGACGTCAGTGTGCGCTAATTTCAAACGGGGCCAATTGTACTTTGGCTAACCACGCAATCAATTTAAGTGATGGTATAGTGATCCTCAAAGTAAAATAAATGAAGAAATAAATAAAACGAGTAGGAAATTGTTTGAATTGAGGAATCGAACCAGGGGTCTCCGGACCGCGAGACGAGCTCGCTAACCACTCCACCCGCCCACCTCGATCGTTTAGAATGAACAAACACGTGTCTACTGAATACGGTCTTTTCGTTCACTCCCATCTTCCTTCCACCCTCTACGGCGAGGATATGCGAGACTGATACATTTCCTTTCGTCAAAAACCAATATACCGACAAGCAAGGCGTACAGCCGAACGGGCGATGGCGTTCTGTGGACTCCCCGGTAGCGTTTCAAGACGCTGTCGCATTCCACTGTTAGAGGCGAAGCTTAACATATTAACCACATATCAGTGTCAAAAGGAGCCACAGTGCATTTAAGGCTTTCGCCTAACCGCACTTAAGGCCAACATAGCGCCCCCTTGAAATTTTCTTTCTTTGGAGCGTTTTTTGTTGGCAGACAATCGCCACTCCCTTATTAGAGGTCCGGCTTTGCCAGGCAGTGAATGGAGGGCACATGAGTTCAACCACCTGGAGTTTTGAAGCGAAAAGCTTCACTACGCTAGTCAACACCGAGGCTAGCGTGGGCCCCGTCGTCAGAAAAAGCCACAGGTGCGCATGCGCGAACTGCGTGACGTCACGGTGGACACCCCAACCGCGCCGTACGGGAAGGAAAATGAAAAGAAAATTGGTTTTAAGGAAAGGAAACGACGCCTGTCTCTCTCTCATATTTCGGTGGATACCTTGAACCGCGTCGTAAGGGCCTCAAGAAAAATGAATTGAAATGAAAATTGCTTTTTAGGAGAGCAAATGCGTGTCTCTCATATCTTGGTGTGCACCCGAGAGCAATGCACGCCACAGTACATGTCTCTAAAGCAACCTTCTAAGACAGCACCGTATTCCCTACACGCGCGGCTCCTCCTCCGCCTTGCCGCACCTTTTGGCTTCGAGATATCCAGGCTTAACCTTAGCTCAGCCACAGACATTTTTAAGGCGAAATCCCTTAATGCCGCATACTGTCGTTAGCAGACACGTCGGCAGCCGTGTCGAAAGACGTGTCGCCAGATTTGTCCGCCGAGGGTGGGAATCGAACCAGGGCCTTTGGCATTTGAAGCGCAGATGCTACCACTCCGCCACGAAGTCTCAAGGTTCGAGGAATAATATAGGCGCATCTAATGAATGCACGGGTTTCATAAATAAAATAAAATGAATAAAGTCAAGGAAAGGAAAAATAAAAATAAGAAAATAAACAAAATAAAAACAAAATAGTAATAAGATATGAAAGTAAAAATCAAAACAACAAAAATAAGAAAAGGAGCAAAAAATTTAAAAATAAATTCGGGGGGGGGGCACTTTGGCTCTCTCAAGTGCTGCAAGGCGAAAGCGTTCCTGGCGCGCACTGTTTGTTTTTATTTACTTTTTATTTTGATATTTCGTTTTGTTGTGTTGTTTTATGCGAAGCATATTACAATAGGTAACCCAAGCCCTTCGTGACGGTTACACGCTGTGCACACCACGTGACACAATGACGTCACGACAGATGAGAGACGGGGCTCCAACTCGTGCCGTCGCTGCGGTTGCACGCCGTGCAGACCACGCGGTATGGTGACGACACACCACGTGACACAATGACGTCACGACAGATGAGAGACGGGGCTCCAACTTGTGCGGTCGCTGCGGTTGCACGCCGTGCAGACCACGTGGTATGGTGACGTCACACCACGTGACACAATGACGTCACGACAGATGACAGACGGGGCTCCAACTTGTTCCGTCGCTGCGGTTGCACGCCGTGTGAATCACGCGTTATGGTGACGTCACACTCCCGCGCATTTCGAACGCGCGTTCACACTCGGTGTAGGTGAAACGCTCGCTCCACCGGGCAGGCGGACGCGGCTTCCGTGGCAATCCAGGCGCTCACCCAACGCGCGTCTCGGGGTTAGTCGGCGTTCCCCTGTAGCCATGCCGTTGTCTTCCCCCACGACGAAGGCTTCTTATTTATTTATTTATTTATTCATACTGTCAGCTGCTGCCAAGACAGGAGTTGATATCCTTGAAATAAACAAGAACTAGATGCAGTACATCAGCAGATCACCGCCTTAGGAGAAATACAAAACAATACAACAATACAAATTTATAGGAAAGACAAAATGACATGGGATATGGGTCAAAAACATACCAGTCAAACCAGTCACAAATACTTCATGAGGGCGTTTTCAAAAGCCTTTAAATCCGAACATTGAATCACTTCTTTTGGTAATTTGTTCCATTCGTCAATAGTGCGAACCAGAAAAGAGTATTTGAAGGAATCTGTTCTAAAATCCAGAGGTGTGATATGTTTGGAGTGTTTTTTTCTGCTGCCAGAAGCATTCAGTGGTTTGATGTATCGGTCTAGATTGACCTTACAGCTACCTGTCAGCACATGAAAAAAGAATATCAGTCTGTTAAGCTGCATTTTCTGCTTCACAGTTGTCAGCCCGGCCCTGTTTCTAAGTTCAGACACTGATTGGGTCTTAGAGTACGAGTTAAAAATAAATCTTGGAGCTTTGTTTTGTACCCGTTCACATTTCAATATGTTTTGTTTAGTATACGGCTCCCAAACATGACTAGCGTAAGTCAGCACTGGAAGCACAGCCATCTTGTAAGCAAGTAGTTTTACCTCTACAGTGGCATCATGAAGTTTTCTTCGCAATAACCAGAGCTTCCGCGTGGCCTTATTGCAAACATTGTCAATGTGCGTTGTCCAGTTTAGGTCATGTTTAAGGTGAACTCCTAAGTATTTGACACCGGATACTTGAGTTAATGCTGTACCATTGATACTGTAAGTGAAGGTTAAAGGGTCTCTTTTGCGTGTCATGCACATAAAAGATGTTTTCGTTGCATTCAGTTCCATTTGCCACTCGTCACACCAGGAACTAATTTTCTCCAAATGGTTGCTGAGTTCTTGCTGGTCAGAAGAGGAATATATTTTTGAATACACAATGGTATCATCTGCATAATGTTTCATCACAACTTGTGGGGAAAAACCTGTGCTCATGTCACTGATATATATTGAAAACAGTAAAGGCCCTATTACCGATCCTTGCGGCACACCTGATCGACCTGATTTTTTAGAACTATGAGTAGAGTTTAATGAAACAAATTGCTCCCTTTGTGATAGGTATGCCTCTATCCATTTCACTAGCTGATTGTTGCCGAGTGTAACGGACAGTTTTATAAGCAGCTTTCTATGCGATATTCTATCGAAAGCTTTCCGGAAGTCAATAAAAACTATATCGATTTGCCCCTTTCCATCAATAAATTCACGAATCTCATGTACAAGCTCAGTCAGAATTGTGGATGTTGAGTACCCTCGTCGAAAACCGTGCTGATTGATCCCCAGAAAGCCGTTTTCCTCCACAAATTTCATCAAGTGGTTGGTCAAAATATGTTCCAGCGTTTTGCAACATGTACTGGTCAGGGAAATTGGTCGGTAATTCATGACATCATCTTTGGGACCTTGTTTATGAATTGGTATTACCTTAGCCAGTTTCCAGTCATTAGGTACTTGACCAGATTCAAGGGATTTCTGGAAAACATCTGCGAGGTAAAATGAACACCACTCTGCATACCGCTTTAAATAAGCATTAGGAATTTCATCAGGACCTGGGGATTTTTTTTTCGTCCAGTTTGAGAAGTAGATTGAAAATGCCGGTATGACTTACTTTAAGCTCAGGTAAAGGTTGTATATCAAGAGATTCCGTTTGGGGCGTAGTACCGTCATCCAAAGTAAAAACTGATTCAAAGTATTCATTTACGAGGCATGCCATTTCAGTCCTATCAGTGATAGTTCTATCTTTGCTTGTCAAAAATTAAATGCCAGATTTTGGCTTTGAAAGAAATCTCCAAAATTTTCCAGGAGCCGTTTTTATATACCTAGTTAGTGTTTGACTCATATAAAGGTGCTTTGCTTGGATAATTTCCATTTTCAACTCCTGAGAGAGTACATTAATACACTCGCGAGTTGTTTTAGAGGTGGATTTTTTAGCCCTGAGACGTTTCAAAAGGCGCTTTTTATGAATAATCGTTCGTGTAATCCATGGGTTTTTTTTGTTGACTTTTTTAGTGCGCATGGGAACAAATCGCTTTATCGAGTCAAACACCACTGTTTTAAACCTCTCCCGCGCATCGTTTACAGACGTAAGTTCAAGAGATATATAACGAGTGAAGTCATCATACCCTAGTTCCAGGCTATCTAATATTGCGACATCATCAGCTTTATAGAAGTCCGGGATGGTCAAGGTTCTATTGTTTTTAACGGTGCAGTATTTAGTGGATATGTGAGTAATCACCATCTTGTGATCAGAGACCCCTTCTAAGACTTCATACCAATAATTTAGCTGCGAAACAGACTTATTTAAAAAGACAAGGTCAAGTAGCGACTCTCCCGATTCGTGGGTTCGCGTGGGTGTGCTCACAATTTGCGTTAAATCTAGGGAGAAGGCAATATCTAGAAGAGCGCGAGAAGTTGCCTGTTCATTCTGACCTTCTTTAAGGTTTGTCCAGTCAATAAGTGGTAGATTAAAATCCCCAGCCATTATCATCTTTAATTTACTGTGACCAAACTTGTCAGCTAAGAAATCATTGAGTAAAATCATGTATTCTTCTGTGGTTCCTGGAGGACGATATACTGCGACAACTACAATTAACAAACCACCAATTTCCATGGAACACACGACACACTCCAAATCAGGCGGGGAAGCAATTTCTCTACAAACAATTGAAGTTTTATATATAATAGCAACTCCTCCTCCTCGAGATCCACGGTCTCTGCGATACGCTGCATAATTCGGAGGAAGAAATTCCGTACTGTCAATGGAATCATTTAACCAAGTTTCAGTAACAATCACGATATCCGGTTCATGTTCTAAGAGGATAGCTTCGAAATGTGATGTTTTGTTACAAATACTCCTTGCATTTAGGTTCAAAATTATGAGCTCATCAGGAAGAGTTCTCGCTGTCCTGTGAGCTCCTTTTACTCCGGCGGTTACGAGCATCCCTGTAAGCCTTTCGCGTTTTCGCGTCATCATCCCAGTAATAAGCCTTGCCATCCACATAGAGCTTATCGTAAGCAAGCCGCACCTTCTTTCCACTTAACTTCTCACTTTTTGCGCTTTGCCAAAGACACTTTCTGCGGTGCGAAACTTGCTTTGAAAAATCTTCGCTGATCGAAACCCCAGCTTGGAACAGTTGCGCATAATTTCCTGTTTTTCGTTGAAATCAAAAAGGCGGATGATAACTGGTCGCGAATTACCCTGCTTTCCTTCGAGTCGGTGTATTCGGTCTAAACTTTTAGGAGAAACAGCAATCACAGAAAACACTTTTTCATTCACTGCTTTTACCAGATCCTCCCACGTTTCGTTGTCTTGTTCTGGTAGGCCATAAACGATAAGGTTATTGCGGCGTTGGCGGTTTTCCATGTCGTCAACTTTCTTTGATAAGTCAGCGACTGCTTCCCTTAGGCCAGTCACCGTCTCGTGTGTTACATTGAACTTAGAAAAGGAAGATTCTAGTTTAGCTAAGCGGTCCTCAAAGTTTTTTATGGCGATACTGTTTTCTTTCACTTCTTTTTGAACTGCTCTCTGATCACGTTTAATGTCGCCTAGCGTCTTCGTGTGTTCCTTCAGCGTTTGCAAAATCTGTTCAAGTTTTTCATCTGTGGTCGAGCCTGGGCCCGGATTCATTTCAACATCCCCACTTGTGATAAGTTTAAGACATGCAGACCAACAATCACGCACAAGCGATGCTAATGTGCGGGGGCACGGCACGACAACTAGAGACAAGTAATTACTCTGGCTTGTCACTCTGGCTTGTCAAACGTCATGGTAGCACTCGAATTTCCAGCGGTGGCGAGAAGCGGAGCCTGCAGACAGGCAAATACGAGCACGTTGGACACCATGCTTGTGTGCGTGCCGTGCCCCCAACTGAAGCTGTGAGGGTCCGAGAGTCCGCTTTTGTAGGGAACAGCCAGTGCCGTGGTCGACGGTGATTGGTGGCAGTCAGCAAAGAAGGGTCCCAGGATGAGCGCGTCGATCAGCTGCATCGGCGACAGTTGTAGATAAGCGCGGAGCAGCGATGAGCACTCTGGCTTGTCAAACGTCATGGTAGCACTCGAATTTCCAGCGGTGGCGAGAAGCGGAACCTGCAGACAGGCAAATACGAGCACGTTGGACACCATGCTTGTGTGCGTGCCGTGCCCCCAACTGAAGCTGTGAGGGTCCGAGAGTCCGCTTTTGTAGGGAACAGCCAGTGCCGTGGTCGACTGTGATTGGTGTCAATCAGCAAATAAGGGTCCCACAATGAGCGCGTCGATCAGCTGCATCGGCGACAGTTGTAGATAAGCGGGGAGCAGCGGTGAGCACTCTGGCTTGTCAAACGCCGTGGTAGCACTCGAATTTCCAGCGGTGGCGAGAAGCGGAACCTGCAGACAGGCAAATACGAGAACGTTGGACACCATGCTTGTGTGCGTGCCGTGCCCCCTAGTGTATGTATTGAAATGACCAAGTATTCAACCAAGGAAAGCCATGTATTACCAAGCCTAGCCATCAATATGCTTCGCATCTGACTAGGCTTAACCTTAGCTAAGCCTCAGCCATTTCTTGCTTCTTTTCTTATTTTATTGTTTTTATTTTTATTTTCACATCTTTCTATTTTGTTTTTATTTGTGTTTATTTTCTTTTTTTATTTATTCTTCTTTTCTTGACTTTACTCATTTCATTTTATTTATGAAACCGATGCATTCACTAGATGCGCCTTTATTCATGCTGGAACCTTGAGCTTTCGTTACGGAGTGGTAGCGTCTCCGCTTCAAATGCCTAAGGCACTGGTTCGGTTCCCACCCTCGGCGCAGTTTCTATTTAAGCAGTGACGCCGAAAGGCGGACTCTGCCGATGCGTCTGTCGACACTCCAGCCGACGCGTCTGTCGACACGGCTGCCGAGGCGTCTGTCGACACTCCTGCCGACGCGCTTGTCGACACGGCAGCCGACGCGTCTGTCGACACTCCTGCCGACGCCTCTGTCGACACTCATGCCGACGCGTCTCTCGACACGGCTGCCGACGCGTCTGTCGACACTCCTGCCGACGCGTCTGTCGACACGGCTGCCGACGAGCCTGCTAACGACAGCATGAGGCAATAAAGGCTTTTGCCTTAATATGAAAAATAAAAAGTAAACAAAAAACAAACAGTGCGCTAGGAAACGCTTTCCCCTTGCAGCACTTTAGAGAGCCAAAGTGCCCCCTGAATTTCCGCGGGTGTCCACAGAGATATGCGAGGCAGTTACTGCGTAATTTCCTTTCCTCAAATACAATTTTCAGTTTCATTACGGCACCTTTTTCTCTTTCTTCTTCCACTCCCACTACCTCTCTTCCTGTAGGGTGCGGTTCGGGTGCCCACCGAGATGACAGCGAATTTCCTTTCCTCAAAAAGCGTTGCGTTCAAAGGGCAAGGAGAGAGAGAGAGAGAGAAAACTTTAATTCAACAGGAATTCGGGGCACGCCCCAGGGTCCGCGCACGACCCCACTGCACTCAAGTGTTTATGTTTGTAAGGTTCATAACACTGGCAGCACGGCCGGTGGCGATGGTCTGCACGGCCGGGTCCACCGAGCGCAGCAGGGTCTCCCAGTCCTCCCAGGCCTTGAGGTTCTCTAGGTCCCGCGGGGGAGGGTCCGCCGGGCAGAGGGAAAGATGTGGAGGGAAGAAGCGAAGGTTTCTGGGCATAGGGCGCAAGCAGGAGTGGGGAAGGAGGGATGATAGTGAGTTAGGGTAAGGGGCGAGGGGAGAGTATGTGTTTGTAATCTGCGCCAGAGTGTTGCGTGTCTGTTATCTAGGGAGGGGTGGGGCGGGTGGTACAGCTGGCGAGAAGCTCTGTATGCCTGGGTCAGCTCACTGAATGAGTTCTTGCGATCCTTCGTGAATCCCCGATTCGAGGCCAACCTGAGCCCGCTTTAAAGAACCTCGGGCTAAAAGTTTGGCGGCCTCGTTTGCGGGATTCCCGGAGTGCGCAGGCACCCATATCAGCTCCACTTGGCGGGGCGGGGGTGCATCGGGCGAGTCCAGTATGCCGAAAGCAGGGACATGAACTCGGCCTCGAGCAAAATTTAGAATCGCAGTTTTAGAGTCAGTTAAAATATACCGGGCTTCCGTGCGGGTCATAGCAAGTGCAATGGCGGCTTCCTCTGCAGCCTCTGGGGACGTGTCTGGAGGGAGAGGTAGTGTGAGGAGGGTGGATGAAGAGAAGTCCACCGCAGCTGCTGTCGCTTCATCACCCGTGCAGGCAGCGTCCACCCATACGGCGTCCGGCTGGGGGCCGTACGCTCGATGGAGTGCCTTCGCACGGGCTCTGCGGCGCTGCTAATGGTGGGACGGGTGCATATTCCTCGGGAGCGGCCTGATGAGAAGCTCTTGGTGAAGGGATCGTGGGATAGCGAGGAGGGTTGGGTCGTTAGCCGGTATTTTGATTCCCAGGGAGTCCAGGATATACCGACCTGTGGAAGTTTTTGTGAGCCTGATGTATTGGGCCTGTCGGTGGGCCTCCACCAGTTCCCCGATCGTGTTGTGGAGGCCCAGGCCTAGTAATCTGTCTGTGGGTGTGTCGAGGGGAAGATGAAGTGCTACCTTGAATGCCTTGCGAATCAAAGCATCCAAAGCGTTTATGTCATGTTTGGATATTGTAAGTGTGGGGTAGTGTACAGTACACCGCTGAGGACAAAGGCATGAATGAGGCGACATAGGTCGCGCTCCTTCATGCCTCTCTGATGTCCCGAAACCCTGCGGATGAGGTGCGATATCGCGCCTGCAACCTGCTTGAGTTTCTTGAGGGTAGTGGTGTTTTTGCCATCGTTCTGGATGTGCAGGCCCAATACACGGAGGGTGCCAACCTCAGGTACCGGGTAACCATTCAATTCAATGGCAATGGGGGAGCGGGGACAGCGGCGGTTCTTAGGCCGGATGAGGAGCAGTTCGGACTTCTCTGGGGAGCAAGACAGTCTGATGGTCCGTGCGTAATTTTGGGTGAGGGTGGCTGCTTCCTGTAAGGTGTTCTCTATGTCGCCGTCACTGCCGTGGGTGGTCCACAGGGTGATATCGTCGGCATAAAGAGTGTGCTTGAGGTGGGGAATAGTTGCCAATTTCCGGGCGAGGGGTATGAGGGTTATGTTAAAGAGAAAGGGGGAAAGGACGGACCCTTGAGGGGTGCGGATACTCAGAAGTGTGTAGGAGGGGGAAGACCGAGGGCCGAAGTGTATCTCAGCCGTGCGGTCAGTCAGGAATGCTTGAATGTAGGCATACGTGCGCACACCCACATTCAATGGGGATAGAGCAGTCATGATCGCCTGATGTTCAATGCGATCAAAAGCTTTGGAGAGATCCAAAGCTAAGACTGCCTTGGTGTGACCTGGAAGAAGCGGGTCAAAAAGGTCGTGTGTGAGTTGCAGCATGGCATCCTGTGCGGATAGATGAGGGCGGAATCCCACCATGCTATGCGGGGAGAGATTGTTGTCCGCCATGTGACTTGTGAGTCTCGCTAACACAACATGCTCGAGGAGCTTCCCGAGGCATGAGGTTAGCGAAATCGGGCGAAGGTTTTGAATGGTGAGTGGTTTGTTGGGTTTTGGTATAAATATTACCTTCGCGTGGCGCCAGGACTGCGGGAGGTTACCCTCCCTCCAGCACTGGTTGGAGTATTTCGTAATGTGGGTGATCGATCGGTCATCCAGATTACGGAGCACGGAGTTTGTGATTTGGTCTGCACCAGGTGCGGAGTTGGCGCGGAGAATTAGGAGGTCCGCTCTGACTTCCGTCTCCGTGATGTCGGTGTCGAGTGTAGGATTTGGTTGTCCTGTGTAGTGGGGTAGAGGTGTGGGGCCACCTGGAGATGTGTACGTGGTTTGAAGTGTGTCTAAAAGGGTGTCGGGATCGTCAATGTGTTCATGTGTGAGGCGTGTCACGTGGTGCTGTGCTGCTGATTTGGTGCGTGTGGGGTCAATGAGGTGTCGGAGGAGTTGCCATGCACGTTTGCTGGACAGGTTTCCGGCGATGCCGTCACATATCTGTCCCCAGTTGGATCGACAGAGCTCCTCAGAGTGCTGTTGAATTTGTGTCTGCAGCGCGGCCAACCGCTTTTTAAGCGTTCTGTTGTGTTTGTTGCCTTTCCAGCGTTCCAGGATGCTTTGATAAGCCTCCCAGAGGTGGGCTAGACGTGTGTCAAGGGTCGGTCTTTCGGTTGTAGTTTCAATGTGTCACGTGTTGTGGTGAACGTCATGCTTGAGTGATTGCACCCATGCATCGATGTCTGCGATGGGAGTGTCTGGGAGGGCGGTGCGTGCAGCGCGAAAGGCATCCCAGTTAATGAGTTCGTGTGTCATATTTGCGTGACGGGGTGGTTTGTATGGGACAGTGATTTGTATCATGTAATGATCACTGCCCAGTGTATGCTGTGTTCTGTTCCAGGTAACGCCGCGGATACAGCGGCTCAGCGTCAGGTCCGGACTGGTGTCCATGCTGACACTGTTGCCGATCCGCGTAGGCGTCTCAAACGTGTTGTGCACAGTGAGTTGGAGGTTCTGCAGGAGCAGCCAGAGCCTGCGACCTCGATGTGTCGTGGTTGTGTATCCCCAGTCAGTATGCTGACTGTTGAAGTCCCCACCGATGAGTAGGGGATGTTTCCCTGCTAGATGGTGTAGCTTTCGCAGAAGTGATTCTAGCGGGGCCATCGGCAGGGACGGGGGGTGGTATATGTTTGCTATAAATATAGAAGGAAGTGAATGTGTGTGATGTATAATTTCCGTGATCACGCAGGGCGTCTCGGACGTAACGTGATGAGTTTTGTAGGTGAGGCTGCGGTGGATGAGTGTGAACGCCCTGGGTGTGCTAGTGGTATCCGAGTGTGTAGATGTGCTGCTGGGAAAGGTTGCTCGGTGTGCAGTCTCCTGGAGAAGAAGTATGTGGGGCGTGGGTGTGATGGTGGGAAGGAGAAGTTGCAGAGGTGCGCGCTTTGCCCGGAAGCCGCGGCAGTTCCAAGTTATAATGGGGAGATAATTAGTGTTCCCTGCCGCCATATTGGATGGTGCGTGGATTTAGGAGGGTAGTAAGACGGGTGTCAATTAGTATGTGTTGTTCAGGAAAGGTGTTTTGTGCTTGCGGAGGTAGGATGGGGGGAGAGGAGGGGGTTTGAAGTTGGGTGAAGCGATGGGTAAGATTATGTTCCAAGAGCTCCATCATCTTGGTAAGCATAGCGTCCATGCGCTGCTCAAGTTTTTCGGTGAGGGTGGCGGCAAGGTAATTGAATCTGGCCTCGAGGCGGGCGTCTAGCTCATTTAGTTTATGGTCAAATTTTGCTTCGAGTGCTGCTAATTTAGCGTCTATTTCTGGGGCCACGGGAGGGGGTGTGGCGTCTGTGGTGCGCTGTTTCTTTGCAGGAGGGGTGCTCGAAGTGTCTGTGGATGATGAGCTCGAATTAATGACAGGGGGTGCGGGTAGAGGGGGCATGGAGGGGGCGGGGGTGCTTAGGAGAGAGGAAAGGCGGCTTACCTCGTCACGCAAGGCCTTGAGTTCCTGGTCTCTCGGGTCTGCCTGGGAGGACTGGGGTGATGGGGGTTGACGGGTGGTTTTGCCGGAAACGCGGTCTGCCCAGGTGAGACGCGTGGCGTTCTTGCTGCCATTTTGCCGGCTTGTAGAAGGCGACCGGGAAGCCGTCGAGCTGCGTCTGCTGGCTGTGTCTGGTTGATCGCAGCGGGAAAGCCGCGATGTATCCGGAGGAGAGAGAGCGTTCTTCGGGGACGCTAGTTTTCGGCCCCGTCCCTTGCAGTTCCCGGTGCCGCCCTTATAAAAATTTCTATAGACAGTCTGTCTATAGACTTTAGTCTATGAAGTCTATAGACTGTCTATAGACAAATCCTTTAGACTGGTCTATAGACAGTCTATAGATTTATGGCCATACACTTTTAGTAGACTTCTGTCTATAGACAGTCTATAGACAAATGTCTACTGAAAGTCTATAGGTCTATAGGAAGTCTATAGACACAGGTCTATAGACAGTCTATAGACGATCTATAGACTTATGGTCATACATTTCCTATAGAGCTGTCTATAGACCGTCTATAGACATTTGTCTATAGACGCCCTATAGACTTATGGCCATAGACTTCCTGTAGATTACTGTCTATAGACAGTCTACAGACAAAAGTCTACTGGTCCAGTAGACATATGTCTATAGACTGTCTATAGACATTCCATAGGTGTGTGTCCTGGCAGTGCTATAGACCTTTGTCTATAGACAGTCTATAGACCTCTGTCTACTAAACTATTAGTAGACCATTATCTATAGACTGCCTATAGACTGTCCACAATCATTGAAAAAGGTCACCAGACAGAGTTCACACATGAAACAATCAATATACTTACAAATTTAGTTTATTTCCAAGCTATCCAGGCTGGGAATATGCAATACATGCACCATAAGAATGCACCACAGTAACATAAAAGTTGAAAGTAACAGTCCGGCTAGTTTCCTCAGAAGCAGTCTTGTGGCCTGTTGTCTGCAGTAAATCATCCGGGCATGTTCACCTGTACAGCACAAAGGAAAAAAATAATATGAGAGGAACTGAAAAAAAAATTCCCATTCCATCTCTACACATCTGCTTTACAATGCAAGGCATATCCTGGCTCTGCCATTCTAGAAAGGCAATCTTGATCTTTTGGTTTGGTTTTATGGGGTTCAAAGACCCAAGGCGACACAGGCTACGAGACGCTGAAGTGAAAGGCTGGGGAATAATTTCGGTCACCTATGCAGAGTACACAGGCCTTTAGCATTTTGCCTCTATTAAAATGCGACCGCCTAGGCCGGAATCGAATTTGCATCTTTCAGGTCGCCATACGCACATGATAGCCACTGAGCTATCACGCCGGCTCAATCATTTCAGTAAATATACGACAGATTATAAGTGTCGTCATAAAACATTGTAACAAAGACCCCTAATCCCTGGAGCACTCTACTCTGAATCCAGTACTGATATTGATTTCTGTATGGCAATACTGTTACAGCCAATACTGAAATCTTTATGGCAATCCTTTTACACTATTTGTAACAGAAGACTTCGAACAATTGTGCCACATATCTGCATTGACTCGCAAGGAGCTGTTAAGAATGCCACCTCCATACAATACAGATTCATTGCACCTTACAGAGGGATCCAAAAAGAAGAATATTGCAGCATTTATTCTTATAACCGCTATAAAAGAAGCGCTTCAGAATACCTTGCGTGAATTAAGCCTGGTACACCCGGCCAAATTTTTAACTGGCTCGGGTGTTGCATCGCTAATTGCACCTTGTAAAATAGGTGCCTTTCTGCTACACTGCTGGCATATTCCTGCTGTAATTTAACGAGTCAAATGTCATTTCGTGGTTCCTTTTTGTTCATATAATGTTTGAGTGCAGTACTTGCGTGTTTACATCAACGTTATCAGAAACATTCCTTTGCCACTACGAACAGCTGAAACAAGCGGCATGCGCAGCTATGGTTCTGGCCCATATGGCCTCATATCCTCTGGGTAAAGTACCACTCCTTTCATGGCGAACAACTCGTTTACCCAGATTAGTGCAAATGCGCCACCAGAACCATTGCTGCGTATTCCGCTTGTTTCGGCTCTTCGTAGCGGCAGACGATGAATATTTCTGATAACTTTGATCTAAACATGCAGGTACTCCACTCAAACATTATATTAACAAAAAGAAAGTATGAAATGCCATCTCACGCGTCAAATTACAACATAAATATGCCAGCAGTGTAGCCACAAGGCACCTTTTTACAAGGTGCATTTAGCGATGCAACACCTAAGTCAGTTAAAGATTTGGCCGATTGTACGTAAGCCGATACTCAAACGGGCACAAGCTATACAACACCAGCAGGCAGAAGCAACCAGTTCACCACAAATTTGCGCCTATAACTTGAAGCACAAAGACGGAACAGCATACTCGTACATCTGCGCTCTTAGAAACAAGCGGGTTGCAGCGCTTCCATGCCCCGCTCATTATTCAGAAAACTAATACAGCACACAGAGGCTGCAGCTGCGCCGTTTCAAAAGCAGTCGCGAGGTTGAGACAGCAAATTACTGTCACGATAAAATACCGTCTGAAATTCACTTAGTTTTTCCTTCAAGTGCAGCTCCAACAGCGCAGTAAAGAGGTGTTTCTTGCATGGAGGCAGCCTAACCCAACGCTGCTAGAAAAATCAGCGAAAGCATTGAACGTGCTCAAAGTAGGAAGTATTTCAATGAAACAATTAACGCCTTCAACAGGCGCAGCTACAATAACACGAGAGCTTAATTCAATTTTAGGCTCAAATAAGCGGCGAGTCACATCGGCGCTTTCGTAACGTAGCAGTCTGAAATCAGAAACACATACTTTGCCTCTCGCGCAAATCGTATTCTAGAAATCTGTGCACGCGTGAGCGGGATTCATGAACGAACCACTCGGAACGAAATGTAAGCCACCTCTTGTCGAGCCGACCTTTACCCAGCTTTCAAAATCAAGTGCCCGCAAGCCAGCGGCGCCGGCCAACGGCTCTGATGACAGACTCGGACGAATCCATACGTGCGCAACGAAGGGGAGATGGGATGGAGCTCGTGGGTTCTTCGCGGTATTTGAGCACGCCGGCCATTCGCGCCGGCAACGAATTTTATTCACCCATCACACTACAAGCATTCCTCCAGCGCCGCTTGAATACAACTTTGACAAACGTCTCGCGCTCCAGTCTATAGCGTTACAAGACACCTTTGCTGAAACGTCGGCGTCCACGACGCGCACCGAGCGAGCGTCCATACCTAGCAAGCAATGCACACCTTAAAAAGAACAGCACTCCATGGTCCAGACAGGCGATAACACAAAAATAAGAAAATAAATGTAATCCACCACTGAACGAGAGTGTATGTAAGTACGTTTTCGGAGGTGCAAAGTAAATTGAGCTCACACGGCGCTAACTAACACACAGTTCCATTTCGGCCGTCATTCACAGGCTAAACGACATTTCTGGCCGCGCATCTACCTTGAAACACAAAACATCTAGTAGACAGCTCGCGAGGAGCGGCTTATCATCAAGGGCATCGCACAGACTGCCTTTCCGCGCGTTAGTAAAGACAGCGGGACAGAGATAAGCGGCATCAGTCGAGAACGCGATGGCTTCCGCCTTAGAAACGAAGATAGGACGTTTGTAACTGCGCACATAATCTGTTCTGCACACATAGCTCTGCTTAGAGTGGTTTAGGAGACCAAATGAATAAAATATAAACGTGTAGACTTACCGTAAGCAGACGATGAAGCTGGATTTTGAAGAAAACGTAATCCGCGAAATACACGCCAACGCCATTGATGCAGCCACGCACAGGGTTGTTTGCAGCCCGAATGATTTTCCGCCGTCTCGCGGTAAAATGGGTATAACGTGAAACAGAAACCCATTTCACGGTCGTATCTTTACCGCTCGCACTCTTGCCGTGTGCAGCTTGATCTGATATCCAAGACCACAGAAGGCAATTGGTTTATAAGCTTAAATTCTTCGCTTACCCTCTAAAAATCTTATTGTTTTCGTGAAAACAGAACCGAAATCTAACTTCTTGTCGGTATACGTGCCGCATCTCCCACCGAATAGTATGTGGTACAATTCTCAAATAATAATTATAAGGTTGCATAGCATAACGTCTTTTTTGCATGTGTTCGTGTTTAGAAAACTGATATGCGCCACATCAGCGTGTCATCGGCTCCGAAGAAACAGGTGCAAGGGTAGGAACGAAAAAATACTGGCTTTGTGATTGTTGCGTCGCAGCACTTATTCACGTGAATACAAACTGCAAAGGTAGAAATGGCAGATGTTAATCGCACAGAGGACCAGGCTCTTTGAGATTAATGTAAGATGTTTCTAAGGGATGGGCGCTTCCTTGAATTCTCACACCCGTATTTCCCCCTTTATTTTCAGGACGTTTTTAAGAGAAATGTAGAACCGTTGATGAAATGTTTCTGATTTCAGCGTGTTGGACAGTAACGGTCGAAAGATGGAATGGAATTGTGTAGAGCGATTCCTTTAAGGGACAGCGTATTCGTTCGATGTAGTACAGTTTGCGGGCGCCCTTACTTCAAGAATGGCTGCCTTTCCTCGGCTTACTTGTTAGCATTAAATATCTAATTGTATTGACAATACAAATCACGGTATAACGAAAAGGAGCTTGTGAATGCTCCTGAAAACAATATACAGGAGGGTGTTGTAATGGCATTACGCAATACTTTTCCTGCCCTGTACGGGACCCCCAGCTTGCTTACTTATGTGATATGCTCGAGCGCGTCCAAAATAATGCTGCGAGATTTGTGTCCATTAATTACAGCTTCTCAACTAGTGTCACGTCTCTTAAAAACCACCTTGGCTGAGGATCTTTAGCTAACCGTAGGAAACATTTGAGATTACAAATCATACATCGCATCTATTTTGGAAAGCTGAGCATTGACAAAGACCGGTATCTGCTTCAACCTCACTTTTTTCCTAGACGAGTTGATCATCAGTGGAAGATCCGAGAGATTAAGCGTCGCACAGATGTTTACAAAACCTCATTCTTTCCACGGACAATCAATGAGTGGAACAGGCTACCAGCCGGCGTCACTGAGTGCTGCACGGAAGGTCAATTCCGCGCATTCTTATCTGATGTATGACGTGGCGCGCAGTTGTATTGCGCGTGTCTTTTTCATTTCATTAGTGTTATTTTATTTGTGGAGCGTGGTTGTCTTCCTTCAGTGCATGCTTTTCCTCATGTATTAGTTGTGTGATTGTATTTCTGTTATATGTGTACTTTCGGCCAAATGAGGAGAAGTTATTGTGTCCCCCCCCCCCCCCTGCAATAATGCCTTCGGGCGCTGCAGGTATCTGTAATAAATAAATAAATAAATAAATTTCCGTAATAGCGAAGGAAGTGCGGGACTCCCGACATAGTTGCGGTCAGTAGATGCAGGTCCCCTCAACATGCAGTGCCAAAAGAAATTGACATTGTTCTGGATTTAGTCGAAAGTCAGTGTATCGAACATTGTTAGATAAAATTACGATTGTTATAGACTGGTCTATAGGCAGTAGACTATCTATAGTGTATGAGGGGGTACCCAAAAGAAACCGGACTTATTTTTGTTTGAACTTATTTGTTCACATTTTAAGCACAGACCTTCAATCTCCTTCAAAGTATTCCCCACTTGCAATGATACGCTAGTCGAATCTTTCATTCAATTTTTCAAAACATTGTTTAAATTCATCTTTTTTGATGCTTGACAGTGCCTCCGTCGTTTTTTTCTTCACCTCAGCAACATCAGCGAAACGCTTTCCATTCACCTATTTTTTCATTCTAGGAAACAAAGAAAGTGGCACGGGGCAAGGTCGGAAGAGTATGAGGGTTGAGGAATAGGGGTCATGCCATGTTTGGTCCAAAATTGTCGCAGAGACAGGGCTGTGTGAGCAGGGGCGTTGCCATGATGAAAAAACCAGTCACCTGACCGCCACAAATCTGGCCGCTTCCACCGCACACTGTCGCCCAATCTTTTCAAAACATCCAAGTAGAAAGCCTGGCTAACTGCCTGACCCTGCGGAACAAATTCTCAATGGACGACTCTTCCCACGTCGAAAAAACAAATAAGCATTGCTTTGAGGTTTGGTTTC
The DNA here is from genome assembly GCF_055824585.1 of Amblyomma mixtum. NCBI lineage: Eukaryota > Metazoa > Arthropoda > Arachnida > Ixodida > Ixodidae > Amblyomma > Amblyomma mixtum. The sequence continues at coordinate 100,767,216 of NC_143019.1, read as the reverse complement.
ACCTGACGAGCTTTCTTGAGGCGAGGTGAATTTGAAGTTTTACATTGGCATGATTGTTGCTTTGATCCAGGATTCGATTCAGGAACACTTGAGTTGTCCTCATAGCATCGTCCTTGTACGTCTTTCTTAATATTTCAAGAGTTTCCATTCAACTTTTTCCGAGCAAAAATCAGAATTTCATCGGCGTACGCTGTTCACGAAAACCAGCCATTGCAAAAACGACATTCACACAAAACAGCCGTTACTCTAAAGCTATGCCTAAACTAGTCTGACCTCCTTCAACGACGGCACTCGGCTTACTGACTCTGGAATGTTCGTTCACTGCGCTCCTAGTGGCAAAACGCGGTAACACAGAAGCTTTGCCGACCAAAAAATTTAGTCCGGTTTCTTTTGGGTACCCCCTCGTACAGTCTATAGACGAAAGGAAATTGAGGTAGTTGTAGACTGTAGTCTATAGAGAGTCTATAGACCGTCTATAGACAAAAGGAAATTGAAGCAGCTATAGACCGTAGTCTATAGAGAGTCTATAGACCGTCTATAGACGAAAGGAAATTGAAGCAGCTACAGACCGTGGTCTATAGAGAGTCTATAGACCGTCTATAGACGAAAAGAAATTGAGGCAGCTATCCCAGTGGGCATTGAACGTCCCTCGGACGTCCTGAAGTCATCTTGAACGTCCCCAGGACGTCCAAAGGAGGTTCAATGTTCATTGGGTATAGACCTTGGTCTATAGAGAGTCTATAGACCGTCTATAGACGAAAGGATATTGTGGCAGCTGTAGACCTTAGTCTATAGACCGTCTATAGACGAAAGGAAATTGAAGCAGTTATAGACTTTAGTCTATAGAGAGTCTATAGACAAAAGAAAATTGAGGCAGCTATAGACCTTAGTCTATAGCGAGTCTATAGACCGTCTATAGACGAAAGGAGAGTGAAGCAGTCATAGACTTTAGTCTATAGACAGTCTATAGACAAAAGGAAATTGAGGCAGCTTTAGACCTTAGTCTATAGAGAGTCTATAGACCGTCTATAGGCGAAAGGAGAGTGAAGCAGTCATAGACTTTAGTCTATAGACAGTCTATAGACAAAAGGAAATTGAGGCAGCTTTAGACCTTAGTCTATAGAGAGTCTATAGACCGTCTATAGGCGAAAGGAAATTGAAGCAATTATAGACTTTAGTCTATAGACAGTCTATAGACAAAAGGAAATTGAGGTGGCTATAGACCTTAGGCTATAGCGAGTCTATAGACCGTCTATAGACGAAAGGAAATAGAGGTGGTTATAGACTTCAGTCTATAGAGAGTCTATAGACCGTCTATAGACAAAAAGAAATTGAGCCAGCTATAGACTTTAGTCTATAAAATGTCTATAGACAGTCTATAGACAAAAGGAAATTTGAGCCAGCTATAGACTTTAGTCTATGAAGTGTCTATAGACAGTCTATAGACAAAAGGAAATTGAGGCAGCTATAGACCTTAGTCTATAGAGAGTCTATAGACAGTCTATAGACGAAAGGAAATTGAGGCGGCTATAGACCTTATTCTATAGAGAGTCTATAGACCGTCTATAGACAAAAGGAAATTGAAGTAGCTATAGACTTTAGTCCATAGATTTTCTATAGACTGTCTATAGACAAAAGCAAAAGTCTATAGGATGGCTATAGAGTCTATAAAAAGTCTATAGAAAGTCTATAGACCATTTTTATAAGGGCGGTCACATGAGGCCCTCCGCAGAGAATGCAGCTGGGGGTGCATGAGGGCACATCTTCCTTTGGGTGGGACTGCCCACAGCGGGGGCACTTATGGGATCTTGGGTGGACACACACGTCTGCCCGGTGACCAGGGACGCGGCAGTTAGTGCAGGCGTCTATATGCCCTCGATAGGGTGTGCACCTGTGGAGGGCTCGTCCATAAAGAACGGCGCGTGGGACAGGTCCAGCTCGGAAAGTGATTAGGATGGAACGCGTGGAGCCCATTCGGCGGGCGTCCACGATGAGGGCGTCTGGGTTGCCGGTGATCAGGTCTTGCAGGAGCTCTGTCGGGGACTCGTTCCAATAAGCATTGGAGATGACTCCGCGTACCGCTCCATCCGGCGGGGCTATGTAAGCTGCGACGGCGAAGTCCTTGCCTTGGTTTTTGATGCTGGTTACGCTAACCAGGGCAAGCGCGTCAGCTTTTATGGGCGTGCTTACGGTGCACGTATTGTTTACGGGGTGTACCCTGATTTGGGTACGCGTTGGTTCGTGTAGCTGTGACGCCGCTTGAAGGATGGCTTCCCGTAGTTGTCGGGGTGGAAGCAGGTCCAGCTGCAGCACGCCTCGTGATCTGAACACGACCTTGTAGTCTGCAGCAGGAAGCGGCGGCTGCTGCCGCGAACGCTGGGCAGCTGAGCGCGTTGCTTGTAGGTCCGCTGACTTGTCAAGGCGCGTAGACTTGGGGGCACCAGTAGCAGAGGCTGCGGCCTCCTGGCTTCGGGATGGTGAAAGGACGTCCTTGGAGCGGGCAGGCACACTAAGAATGTGCTTCCAGTCCCTTGGGTCGTAGTCGTGGGGGTTAAGAACCTCTCCCTGCACCTGCACCTCCATGATGGTGTTGGTGGCGGAAGCGTCCGACGCAGTAGGCCTAGCTCCCATCGGAGCGAGGCCTAGCTCAGGCGAAGAGGTCACAAAGAAAGGGCCGTGGGTGCGCGACAAATGGCTTAGTCGGGCTAAAAATTGATGGCGTGCGGCACTCACATTCGTAGATCAGTGGATGGTGAAATTTGGGCCGATGATGCTGGCGATTGGCGAATTCCGCTGTCTTTGTGCGGAGCCGATGTGGGGTGCGTCTGACTACTCGGCCCCCTAGCGGCCAATCTCCAGAAGGTACACGGACCATGCGACGAGCGGTTAGTCCTCACGTAGTATTGCTTTCCCAATAAAAAAATTGGCGAGGGCTTAGAGTTGGTTAAGCCTGGTAGATTGCGAAAGCAAAAGCGCAGCGCCTCCAACTGAAGGAACGCAGTGCGCCGCGTCTACAGGTCACGCGTGGCTACCGGACGCCGCTGCGCGACGACTCAAGGCGTCTTCGGTATTTTTTTTTATATTTTATTTTTGTTATTGTTGCGACTGAGAGAAAGAAAACATGATCTACAGCTGGTATGACGTCACAGCGGCAGTAGCGCCACAGGTGCGCAGCGCGGGGAACACACCGTAACTACAGCCGGGCTCTCTGGAGGAGCGAGTTGGTCGCCCATAATCTTCAGCTGGTATGACGTCACAGCGGCAGTAGCGCCACAGGTGCGCGGCGCGGCGTAACTGCAACCAGGCTATCTGAAAGAGCGAATTGGTCGCCCATATTAAGGCGAAAGCCTTTAATGCCCCATACTGCCGTTAGCAGACGCATCGGCAGCCGTATCGACCGACGCGTCGGCAGAAGTGTCGACAGACTCGTCGGCAGCCGTGTTGACAGACGCGTCGGCAGCCGTTCGACAGACGCGTCGGCAGATACGTCCGCCTTTCGGCGTCACTGCTTAAAAGGCTCAAGGTTCCAGCATGAATACAGGGGCATCTAATGAATGCATGGGCTCCATAAATAAAATAAAAGGAGTAAAGTCAGGAAAAGGAAAATAAAAAATAAAAATAAGAAAATGAAAAACAAAAACAAAATAAAAAGATGTGAAAATAAAAATAAAAAAAAACAATAAAATTAAGAAAATGAGCAAAAAATAAATAAAAAAACAAATTATGAGAAATAAAAAAGCAAATAAAAACAAACAGTGCCCAGGAACGCTTTCGCCTTGAAGCACTTTAGAGAGCCAAAGTGTCCCATGAATTTTTCACTCCGCTAAAGATCAAACGTAACTGCGCCCGGGTCTCGCGAAGACTTGAAATTGCGAGTAGTATTGCTTTCGCAATAAAAATTAGCTGCGGTTGACCTACTTAGAGACCGAAATCAATGGCGTACTGGCCAACTATACGCGGCTTGGCGTCTCGAACGTTTAGTGGGTTCGGGACATTAGATAGGCAGCGCCCACCCTGCCACCCTGGTAGGTGGCTTTGTGTCGGTAACATTGAATGCGTCCCGGATGCTAGATAGGCCACTCGCCCGCCCCGCCACCTTTCCGACAGGCCACTCGCGAGTCGGTGATTATGTATTAAGCATGAAATGCTTTTAGCCCCCGTTGTCGGCAGTGTGGTGACGTCACGCCGAGACCGAGAGCCATCATCCGGGCCCTGAAATCCACTCATCCGGGCTCTGAAACGAGAATATCCGGGCACCGTACGAGACTTAACGAGATTTAACGAGACTCTCTAAGTCCTCCTACGCGACCGGCATGCAAGCGCCGGTTGGTCTCCAAAGCAGTCACAAAAAATAACTGCTGCCAGTACCTTCTCAATGTTTATCAAGATATCAGTCGCTGTGCGTTGATAATGCACGGAATTATAATTTCCGATTTCTAATAACGCGTGCAAAAAGCACATAAATGCCACGATACACTTCGTTGTCATACGTGATCTCTCAGGGGCTTCGCGCATCGAAGCAAAGCCGCGCAGGCGCACAGGGGCCCGGGGGAGAAGCGCTGCGTTCAAAGGGCAAGGCATCGCGCCGAACGGTTGGTGGCGTTCCTCCCTTCCATTACGGTGCGGTTCGGGTGTCCACCGAGATGGCAGAGAATTACTGCGCCATTTCCTTTCTTCAAAAAACCTTGCGTTCAAATGGCAAGGCATCGCGCTGAACTGGTGGTGGCGTTCCTCCCTTCCTGTACGGTGCGGTTCGGGTGTCCACCGAGATGACATTAGGCCCGTAAACATTTCATGCTTACTCTACTCTCGGTTACGGGAGAGGCAGAGATTTTTTTTAATCGGAATGTGAGGCCGCGAGAAAAATCGCGACCTCTCCTGCTTGTGTTGTACTGCGGGCTCTGAAGGTGAGGGCGTTAACTATGTCGCTGTTGTGAACTACCGCGGCCGTGCATCATCCCCCGTGGTGAGGGGCGGAGGCGTCCACGTAGTATACACCTGTTTTGTTGCCATAATGTCGTGCCAAGCGCCGACAATTAGGCTCTTCGTGTAACATGTTGGCGGGAAGAGGAAATCGAATCTACCGAAATTGCATACTGGATACGGACCCCGCACAGTGTTACATTATATGGGCGCCTGCTTATCAGGGATTGGCAAGAAACGATGCAGCAGACTCAGCCGCCCGCGCGCTCTCTCACCGGGCTGTTTTCTTCTCCCCACCCGATCAGGAACCCGTTTTTTAATCCTGTCTATACGTTCAAAGATATTACAACCTACTATCAAGATTGTAATCGCCTTTACCCTAGCCCATGCAAAGTTCTCAAGAAGGCGGATGAAGGGCTCCTTTTCCGCCTTCTCACCAGTACATTGCTGTGCTCGGAACCACTAAAACATTTCGACCCCTCCTTTAGCGGCAGCTGCCCGCACTGTAGTGCGCTGTCTTCGGACACCTATCACATGGTGTGGGCCTACCCCTCCAGTCCGGCCATTCCGCCCAACCCCAACCCAACCCGGGAGGACTGCGAGGCGACCCTGCCCGGCTGCCACGACTTAAAGGCCCAACAAGCCTTAGTCAGGCGCTCCCGGGCGGCGGCCACCGCCAGTGATGTCCGAAACTAGAGACCTCCAATTAATGTTTGTAAAGATCCGTCCCCAACAGGCTGATCCCAATATACCTATTGTTCCTTCTAAATAAATGTTTTCACCAACACCACCTTACAGGTGGAAGTTAATGCTTGACCGCGAGAGTTTGCTCTCACTCAGTGAACGCTGCGGCCTATTGCTGCAGTGCCGCATGTGTGCCACAACGCTGTCAGCGCGAACGCATGCCGCCCACATCCCTCTCTCAATCACCTCCCAACGTACCTCAAAGCGCAATTCAAGTGTCCACTGAGCCAGTTATGTACACTTCTCCTTAAAACCATCAGAGTCTAAAACGTTGTCAACGTGAACGCCAATGAAGACAAAGAATGCCGTCGGCTTAATGCTTCAGTGCCACGTTTCTGCCACAATTTTGTAAATGACTCATGCAGCAATTCGGCCCCTGTCCAAATTTTACAGTGGAACTGCCGAGGTTTCAAGGCCCGTACTAAGCGGGCAGACCTACGGCTTTTCCTAACAACGTTCCCCAGTCCTCCTGCTGTAGTGGCCCTCCAAGAGCCGGGGGACGCAGCCACCCTCACAAATTACTCAGTGTATCAGAAGGATGAGCAGAGCTGCCTCTGCGTACATAAAAAATTACGAGGAACTTTAGCGGCTAAAGTGGTGAAAGGCGAAAGCCTGAGTGCTGCATTCTGCTACGCGATGCTTCACTGCACATTTTGTTGGTGCATAACTGCCAATTAATGACGCTTAAGCTTCGCCTTTAGGAGTGGAACGCGACAGCGTGTTGTAGCGCTGCCACGGAGTCCAAGGAACGCCACCATCCGTTCGGCGCGATGCGTTGCCCTTTGAACGAGACGCTTTTAGAGGAAAGGAAATGGGTCTGTAATTCTCTGTCATCTCGGTGGACACCTGGGCCGCACCGTACAGGAAGGGAGGAAGTGTGAGTGAAAGAAGAAAGAGGGGCCGTAATGAAGAAAATGAAAATTGTATTTGAGGAAACGAAATTACGCATTAACTGTCCCACATATCTCAGTAGACGCTCGTCGAAAATTGTATTTGAGGAAAGGAAGTTGCGCAGTAACTGTCTCACATATTTCGGTAGACACCCGTCAAAATTCGCGCGCGGTGACGTCACGACAATTTGGATCAATCTGAAACGCGGACAAATACGCCTTGCTCGTCGGTAAATTGGTTTTTGAGGAAAGGAAATGTATCTGTCTCTCATATCTCGGTGGACACCTAAACCTCGCCGTAACGGAAAGGGAGGAGTCGTCTGCAGCTCGTCATTATGGACTTGATAGGTTCGCATCAGGTCTGTGGTATTAGGGGCCGCAGTATTCAAACGCATATCCATATTGCACGTTCAGTATTAGAGACAGTATCAGATGAGACAGGCCAAGTAGCTCTGATTCAAATTGACTTGGCGAAGGCGTTTGATAAAGTTCGGCACGATTTCTTGTTCGCGGTCTTGGAGTATGCAAATATTGGTGACGTCTTGCTCAAAGGCATAAGGCTGTGCTATAAGAACTCCTATACAAGGGTTATTGTTAATCAGGAGCTAACGAAACCAATACCACTAGAAGCATCTGTTCGTCAAGGATGTCCACTGTCTCCATTGTTGTTTGCCCTATATCTGGAACCCCTCTGTCTCAGTATAATTAACAGCGCAGCTATCCGCGGTTTCTCTCTGGCTCAATGTGAAGTTAAAGTTTTAGCCTACGCTGATGATGTCGCCCTCTTTTGTTCTGACAAAAAGAGTGTACTTGAGGCTCTAAACGTGACTAAACAGTTCTGCGATGTATCAGGCGCGGCTCTTAATTTAGAGAAATCCAAAGGCTTTTGGTTGGGTTATTGGGGAACTAGGCCAAGCCATTTCGGTGGCATATGCTGGGACTGTAGCCCTCTTGAGTACCTAGGCGTTCCGCTGCACCAAGTTCGCAACAGTACAGCCTACTGGGATTCACAAATTGTAACTCTACGGCGGCAAACACAGGCTTGGATGGGTGGGGAACTCTCAGTGTTTGCGAGGCCACAGGTCTGTAACATATTTTTGTTTGCAAAGCTCGCGTATGTCCTTCAAGTCCTGCATTGTGCGAGGAGGAAGGTGCAAGCAATACACAGAATATTTGCAACATTAGTGTGGCGCTCTCAATGGGAGTCCATGAGAAGTGACAATTTGTTCCTTCCCTTTGAGGGTGGTGGAGTGGGCCTTGTTCACCTGTTCGTGCATCAACTTGTTTCCCGTTTTTTCTTTTTCAAATCGGCAAACCACCCGTTTCTGGTAGCTGTGCTCATTAGGCGGCTTAGTTTTCATTTGCCTTACTTATTCGCACCGACTGTGCAGGCTCGTGAGGGGACTTTATGGGGATTCCTTAAGGAGGTTGCTGACACTTTCAATTTCCTCACTGTGCGCTTCTCTTTAGATTACCTGTATAGCCTCTCGAAAAAACAGATGACCCAGGCTCTCACTGAGTCTTTGTTCCCTACACCATTGTATCGGCAGCCTTATCTGGGGTCTTTGGACATCAGTGTTCTAAAGCGTGTCAGGCGGATGTGCATTCAGGCAGCCGCTAAAACGTTCTTTTTCAAACTGCACACAGCGACGCTGCCTGTCAAAACATTTCTTAATGACAAGGGGATGTTTGTACCCTGGAATGTGAATTGCCGTCTGTGTAACGTGCCTGAGACAATTGATCATTGCTTCATCCTGTGCCGTGATGCCATGTTCTTTTGGGACATACTTCAACGAACTCTTAAAAAGGACATTGAAATTACACCATACACTATTAGATTTCTGCCTGTTGACAAAAACTCTGTTGTGCCTTATAATCTGTTTATGTTGATGGGACTATTCAGTCTTTGGAAAAGCCGTATGATGGACAGACATGCCGAGCCACCAAGATCGTCCAAATCTGTGTTTCGTGAACAGTGTGCTTTGGTGAGGAGTGTATATACTGCACGCGAAAAACCTCCACGCTGGCTGCCGTGCCTAGATGCATGTGTGTGCCTCCCTGAATTTTGATGTTTTGATGGGTGGGAATGCAGTGTTGAGTTAGGGCTATGGCGGGCTCCTATTAAGCAGCCCGGTAACTTGAGACGCGAACCAGTCTGATTGAAGTTTTCCTCCTTTCTACGGCAGTTCTTCCATGCAATAAAGAAAAAAAAAAGCAGGCATGGCGGAGTGGTAACGTGCTCGACTCGCACTCCGGAGACCGGGGATCGATTCCCAAGCGCGGCCAATTTCTTACTCTGTTTTATTTATTTATCTGGTCTGACTATAAATGTTAATTAGACTAATTGGTTAAGTAAGCAATTAACTAAACAAAGTCAAACTTACTTGGAGCATCGCTATACGATCCCTTTAATTGGTTGCATGGTTAGTAGCCAAAGTACAATTGGCCCCATTTGAAATTTGCGCACTGAGACGTCACGACCGTTTCGACCAATTGAAAAGCGTGACATTTCTGTCGACAGCTCCTGCTTACAAAGATGAGGCATTAAAGGCTTCCCCATTAAAAAATTATACGGCCTCCCTGGTGGACCTGGATTAAAAAGCGATTTTCTCGTATGCGATGGTGACGATCCTTCCGCTACATTGACGTTGGCGTTCACGTTTTACACTACGATCGTTATAAGGAGAGAAAGCGCTCATAACTGGCTCCCTGGGTCAGTGCAGACCTGAATCGCGCTTTTTGTGTTGTTGTTGCGGCTGCAAGAGCCGTTGCCTAGCAACCGTGGGAGTGGGAGTGAAAGAAGAAAGAGAAAGAGGGGCCGTAGTGAAGAAAATGAAAATTGTATGTGAGGAAAGGAAATTCCGCCGCAACTGTCTCGCATCTTTTGGTGGGCACCAGTCATCCATTTGCAGAGGAAGGGAGGAAGTGGGAGTGAACGAAGGAATAGAAAAAGGGCCCGTAGTGTAGAAAATGAATTTGAGGAAAGGAAATTACGGAGGAGGTTGCGCCACTGCGTGGAGGAGAGGCCACAGTTGGCACAAATTCCAGCGCAAGGACGGACACCGATAGCACGCACAGACACCGCGAGCAAGAACGGTCGCCACGAGCGCGGACAGACACCGCGAGCATGAGCCATTAAAGGATTTCGCCTTAAAAGAACTGCGCTCTAAAAATAAATAAAACACGATGTAAGGCAAAGCATAGTAGCATGATACCGGCTGCTTACGAACCCCTGAGAAGGTAGAGGTATTGTACATAAAGAAATGAGGCACTGTGGAAAGCGAAACAGTGAATTCTCTTCGTGGCCGGAAATATTCCTGGTAAGGTGCTCGATTATTTAAGTACCCTGTGGAGTGCGCCCCACAGGGCCCACACAGGAGGCCCGTGCAATTTCCTCTTCATACTTCTCTCAGTCACAACAACAAACAACAAGCGCCCCACAATCCATGTGTGACCAAGGGTCTGTGAAGATCCCAAGCCGCTTTACTCCATTGAATTCGAACGAGGTCTGCTCGTACTCCCGCCTGGATGCATAAGACGGGCATGGCATCGTATACGCTATGTTCTGTATGTGGTGTGTGCGGGGATATAGAACATTATATTATGTACTGACCAGAGTACAACGCGGAAAAGTAGGGGGAGAGAGAAAACTTTATTTACACAGGAATTCGGGGCACGCCCCAGGGTCCCCGCACGACCCCCCTGCACTCAAGTGTTTATGTTCCGAAGATCCATAACACTGGCAGCACGACCGGTGGCGACGGTCTGCACGGCCGGGTCCTCCGAGCGCAGCAGGGTCTCCCAGTCCTCCCAGGTCTTGAGGTTCTCTAGGTTCCGCGGGGGAGGGTCCGCCGGGCAGAGGGAAATGATGTGGAGGGAAGAGGCGAAGGGTTCTGGGCATAGAGTGCATGCCGGAGTGGGGAAGGAGGGGTGATAATGGGCTAGGTTAAGGGGTGAAGGGAGTGTGTGTGTCTGTAGTCTGCGCCAGAGTGTTGCGTGTTTGTTATCTAGGGAGGGGTGGCGCGGGGGGTAGAGCTGGCGCAAGGCTCTGTGCGCCTGGGTCAGCTCACTGAATGAGTGCATGCCCTCCTTCGTGAATCCCCGATCAGAGGCCACCTGAGCCCGGTTTAAATAACCTCGGGCTAAAAGGTTGGCGGCCTCGTTTCCGGGATTCCCGGAGTGCGCGGGCACCCATATCAGCTCCACTTGGCGGGGGGGGGGGGGCATCGGGCGAGTCCTGTATGCCAAAAGCAGGGACATAGACTCGGCCTCGAGCAAAATTTAGAATCGCAGTTTTAGAATCGCTTAAAATGTACTGGGCTTGCGTGCGGGAGATAGCAAGTGCAATGGCGGCTTCCTCTGCAGCTTCTGGGGAGGTGTCTGGGGGGAGAGGTAGTCTGAGGAGGGCGGATAAAGAGGAGTCCACCACAGCTGCTGTCGCTTCATCACCTGTGCAGGCAGCGTCCACCCAAACGGCGTCCGGCTGAGGGCCGTACGCTCGATGGAGTACCTTCGCACGGGCTCTGCGGCGCTGCTCATGGTGGGATGGGTGGATATTCCTCGCGAGCGGCCTGATGAGGAGCTCTCAGTGAAGGGATCGTGGGATGGCGAGGAGGGTTGGGTCGTTGGCCGGTATTTTGATTCCGAGGGTGGCCAGGATATACCGACCTGTGGAGGTTTGTGTGAGCCTTATGTAATGGGCCTGTCGGTTAGCCTCCACCAGTTCCCCGATCGTAGTGTGGAGGCCCAGGCCTAGTAATCAGTCTGTGGGTGTGTTGAGGAAAAGTACAGGCGCGGCCATGAGTAAACGAAGCACGCTATTGCGTCCGAAGTGCAATCACGCTTTCTCTATTGGCAATAGAGAAAGAAGAAACGTTGTTTTTCTACAAGAAAGCCCACCAACCTCCTCTACCGGCATGCGCGTGCCACTGCTGGAAATTTCAATTAGGTTACGCGTGAAAATATTCGAAGACAGTTGCGTGCTCCGTTTACTTTTGTCAGCGCCTGTACGTGATGTTCGCTTCATTCAAGAGGACAGGAGCCTTTCACAGTAGAGTTCAGGACATTGTCTCCCTGAGTGAAAACCAGACATGCAGAAGAGAGGCTTCGCGCCTTCTTTTAACATTCCTGCAGGACACTGATCTTGACTCTAATTTTTTGTAGCATGGAGTGTCTATGGTATTTTGTGATTTAATGTTTCCGTAGATGGTGCCTTCTGGAGGGTCTATGTTATTATGTGAGTGAATGTGTGCATAGATGGTGGTTCTGCAATGGACTATGTTGTTCTGTGACTGAATATGTGTTTAGATGGTGAATTCTGGATTGGAGAGAGAGAGAGAAAAAACTTCATTTACACAAGCATTCGGGCACGCCGCAGAGTCTCCGCACGACCCCACTGCACTCAAGTGTTTATGTTCCCAAGGTCCATAACACTGGCAGCACGGCCGGTGGCGATGGTCTGCACGGCCGGGTCCTCCGAGCGCAGCAGGGTCTCCCAGTCCTCCCAGGTCCTGAGGCTCTCGAGGTCCCGCGGGGAGGGTCCGCCGGGTAGAGGGAAATGATGTGGAGGGAAGAGGCGAAGGGCCCCGGCCCCGGAGCGTACGGCCCCGAGCCGGACGCCGTATGGGTGGACGCTGCCTGCACGGGTGTTGAAGCGACAGCAGCTGTGGTGGACTCCTCTTTATCCCCCTCCTCACACTACCTCTCCCTCCAGACACCTACCCAGAAACTGCAGAGGAAGCAGCCATTGCACTTGCTATCACCCGCACGGAAGCCCGGTAAATTTTAAGTGATTCTAAAACTGGGATTCTAAATTTTGCTCGAGGCCGAGTTCATGTCCCTGCTTTTGGCATACTGGACTTGCCCGATGCACCCCCGCCCCGCCAAGTGGAGCTGATATGGGTGCCCGCGCACTCCGGGAATGCCGGAAACGAGGCCGCCAACCTTTCAGCCCGAGGTTCTTTAAACCGGGCTCAGGTGCCCTCGGATCGGGGATTCACAAAGGAGCGCATGCACTCATACAGCGAGCTGACGCAGGCCTACAGAGCCTCACGCCAGCTCTACCCTCCGCCCCAACCCTCCCTAGATAACAAACAAGCAACGCTCTGGCGCAGACTACAGACACACTCTCTTCCCTCGCCCCTTACCCTAGCCCACTATCATCCCTCCTTCCCCACTCCGGCATGCGCCCTATGCCCAGATCCCTTCGCCTCTTCCCTCCACATCCTTTCCCTCTGCCCGGCGGACCCTCCCCGCGGGACCTAGAGAACCTCAAGACCTGGGAAGACTGGGAGAGCCTGCTGCGCTCGGAGGACCCGGCCGTGCAAACCATCGCCACCGGCCGGGCTGCCAGTGTCATGGACCTTAGGAACATAAACACTTGAGTGCAGTGGGGTCGTGCGGGGACCCTGGGGCGTGCCCCGAATTCCTTGTACAATAAAGTTTTTTCTCTCCCTCCTCTGGGCATAGAGCGCATGCCGGAGTGGGGACATAGGGATGATAGTGAGCCAGGTTAAGGGGTGAAGGGAGAGTGTGTGTCTGTAGTCTGCGCCAGAGTGTTGAGTGTTTGTTATCTAGGGAGGGGTGGAGTGGATTATATTGTCCTGTGAGTGAATGTGTGCATAGAAGGTGACTGCGGCAGTGGCCTATGTTCTATTATAGGCGACTGTGTGCGTAACGGGGAGATCTGACCAGTTTTAGAATATTATCAACATATAAGGTGCGCTACGGTGGAGCAATTGCAGGCAGTATAAGCAAGGCTAATTCCCCCTGTCGCATACAACTGAACGCATCAACTCCTGGTGGGGGCGGAGGAATAATAATGAGGGTATACATGTTACACACACACAAACACAACAGCCCAAAAAATACCCAGATAAAAAGTGTAAACCACGACCCGCTTCTTGTAGCGAGGCGCCAGTATGGCCTGACAGAAAACTCGCAAACCCATACTGGTCTGAAAATGAACTGCTTAAGAATGCACAGTACATTTTTTTTAAACGTGACATTTTGGCTACTCAGTAGCAGTGCGCTCCTATGAAATTACCAAATCTCAATCTTCACATTCATATCCTCTCTAAATGCACGCGAAAAAAAAATTAGCTGTGATTCAACTGCAGCTGGCCGTGGTTAGAGAACGAAAGCAATGGCGTACCGGGCAACTATACGTGGTCTGGCGTCTCTAACGTTTATTGCGTTCAGGACGCTGGATAGGCAGCGCCCCCACGCTGCCACCCTGGTAGATGGCCTTGTGTCTGTGACTTTGAATGCGTTCCAGACGCTAGCCAGGCCACCCTTCCCCTCCCCCCCTCAACCTTCTGCCACCCTGAGGTGGAAGTTAATGGAGGTGGAAACGAGAGATTTCACTCTCCCAATGAATGCTGCGGCCTATTGGCGCACTGCAGCATGTGTGCCACAATGTTGTCAGTGCTAACAAATGCAGCCCACCTCTCTCTCTCTCACCCCCGATGTACAGTCTTTGTCAAAAGTAACCAGGCTGCACGTTTTTCTTCTCAGTCGTATATTAAAGCTATTATGCCAGCCCTCAAGCTCTAAACCTCTGTATGACAAGAACAGCCCATGTTCTCACATGCAAAGAACTTTTTTGTGTTTATGGAAGCATTGAGGGTTGTCATCAGCGTTTCATTGCTTCTTGGGTGAACTTCATTAATCAGTTTGATTAGAATTTCGTCTATCCCTGCGGGTGAGAATTTAGGAATGTTTCCTTTCGCATTTTTCAGTTAAGACTGGTCAGTTCTAAGCCCTTTTCTATTGTGCTGTCTTGTTTTGCTCCCTTGTTTGCGGAGGTTACCCTATCGTCGTTCGTAAATGGATAAGCTCTAACTGATGTTAAGTGCATCACGGCGTCGTCGTCATCTAAGCATTTCCGCTCAGCATATTGAATACGTTCGCGCTCTCTATGATTCTTTTTACTCAGCCAGCTTGTATGGTTTCAGAAATTCCTTGGCCCCCCCTCAATTGCATGGCGACCTTCGGCCAGCTGGCGTTCAAAAAATTATTTTAGTCTTGACGAGGACCGGCACATAATGTTTTTTTTTTTTGGTTGAGATTATCATTTTTGCCCTATTTCCTTTTCAGATAACTGCTCCTTATTTCGCTCTGTGCGTCCCCTTGAAGCCACCCGTCAATTTTCTTTGACTTCCTTAATTTTCTTACTCCATCAACCTCATAGATCCCTCTTTCCTCTCCAAGAGTATGTTCCTTTCACATGTTTCATTTTTGTACTGATGAGTAGTTCTAACTGATGACAATCCCACTTTTCATTGGGCATTTCTCTATTGCTTCCTCTATGCTGGCTCGTATTAGGGCTGTTTGTTCGTTGCTTAATTTCCCGTTCTCTTTGTGACTCCTCTGCATTTCTCTTTTGACAAGGGCTCCCAACTGGAGACTAATAATTCGCGTATGATCAATTCTAAGGCTATGCGTCACCTCTTTGAAGCCGAAGCCACATTACTCCAGGGTCCAAGGACATGATCCAGGCGCGCAGGGCCATCCTGATGATGGCCTAAAGCACTTAACAATGCCTTGCGATGTAGATTGAATATTTGGCAGCTGCGGATCAAGTGTTGAAGATCATCGCGCACACAACATGTCGGGCACGGACGGCTACTTGATGCATCAATTTTAAGAAGGCAGAATTCAGAGAAGGCAACTTCCAGGCGAATTCGATGCAGGAAATTACGACCTAATGTACCTAAACTGCGTGGCATCCAAAAGTCACAGTGAGGTTTATACGAATAAGGGGTCTATACTGACTCTGCGGATCACACCACAAAAAGCGTTCCGTTAGCCAGGATTTAATAGCCAGCTGTCTCGCGCCGCCGCTACGAGAAAAGGGTAGGGGCAGGATCAAGGAGGTGTCGCCATGCGCCGCCCTCGCTGCACCGCCAGCATGATCTTTACTTGGGAGGCCCCAGCGAGCGGCTAACCACTGCCGCACTACACGCTGACGTAGCTCATAGACCTCGGTGTGTAATCTCCTTAAGGCGTCGGCGATTTGCTCCTTAAGGCTTCCTGGTAACTTTATCGACTGTAGTGAAGCACGAGGGTATCTGAAGACAACCGACGCTGTTGGTGGTTACTGCAGAATGTAAGTAAATTCTACTCGCAGAGCAGCAAGCTCGGTAGGAGTAGTTGAGGTGCGGTGACTGAGTGTTGCTAAAATTGTAGCATGCGTTGATAGAATCCAGACGCATATCGTTGATGAGATGGTTGTGACAGAGCCATCAGTGTAGATGTGGTGGTGCGCACTATAGCAATTATAAATGTGCTCAAGAGCAAAGTACTGAAGTGCAGGATTTGGGGTGTTTGTATTTCTTTTAATGCCGGGGACTGTGTTCTTGATTTGCCATGCTGAGTACCTCCAAGGCGGGAAGGAGGTTGTGACAGGGCGCTGGTACAGTGATAGAAGAAAGCCAGAGACTTCCTCTGCGCAGTACTGTGAGAGTGGATGGTAAGGTACACGAGCCACAAACCACAGCTGGACACGAAGCAGCTCCCCGGTCAGCAGTACTGATCCAGACAGACGTCGACTCTCTATTAGAGGGCCCACTGTGGCGGTGCTTTTGGGAAGGCCGAGGCAAATTTGGAAGGCTTTAAGCTTACATAGCTTCAAGGATTCTTCTATTTGTTTGCGAGATACCAGAAAGAGCTAGGAGACTTCAGCGCTGAAGGCCTTCACATAGCGCTCAATACCGCCATAGTAATAAAGGTGTAGAACCTTTTCTGATGGTGGAAGGAATACGAAAGATAGAGATACGAAATATGAATGCTTTCTAGGTATACTACGAATCATATTTGAACGTCATTACAAATACATTGAAAATACTTTTTTGCCCGCTTAGTACATTATTAATGAATTAAAATATACTAAAACATACATTAAACACACCAGATGACGTTAAAGTAGGCTCAAATATAAATTTAACACATTAAAAATATTTTCACCTCAGCAGAAAAAAATTTACTGGTCGACTTCACCTGATGAGACGGGTTAATGTTGTCAGAAGCAGAACAGATGGCTTCCCGCAGGGGCATCTGCTACATGCAGATGTTGGTGAGTGGCGACACCACGGGGTAACCCGAGCATCCGCAGGGACATCCCTGCAGTGGGATGATGGTGAGCAAGTGCTTTACCACTGACCCGAGCACCCGAGCTTAGCCATGCTTGGCATCGCCGTGTCCAGGGAAAAAGGGACCCTGGTGGTTGAGCCGATGCCGAGCGTTTGGACCTTTAAGGCCCCTGGACGGAGGAAACACACCACTTTGGCCCCAGCATTCTGTAGAAGGCACCTCCGGACTAACCCGACCGGGGGAAATCGCCTTCTCATTCATATCCCTTTCTCACAACTCTTCTCTCTTCTTCTGTCGGTTTGGTTTGGTTTATGGGGTTTAACGTCCCAAAGCGACTGAGGCTATGAGAGACGCCGTAGTGAAGGGCTCCGGAAATTTCGACCACCCGGGGTTCTTTAACGTGCACTGACATCGCACAGTACACGAGCGTCTAGAATTTCTCCTGCAAAGAAATTCCAGCCGCCGCGGCCGGGATCGAACCCGCGTCTTTCGGGTCAGCAGCCGAGCACCATAACCGCTAAGCCACCGCGGCGGCGTCTTGGATTGTTCCTGCTTTCAGGCCGCGAGGGTTAACCTTGTGGAGCTAACCACCCTGCGTTACGCCATATTTGTTTATTGTTACAGTGTACAACTGGCGTGGGCAGGGTGCCTTCAAAGTTCCTGTCCCGTCCTCATGTTGGTTTCTATAGTGGCTGGTTGCCACGGTGGCCGAAAGACTTAAATTTTTTATGGCTTCCCCCCCTTCTGAACTTGACCGCACTCTAAAAAGAGCGGAACAAAGCAGGTGACTTTTTTTAAAGATGAGACATACAACTCCTGAAATGTGATGTCATATATAGCGAAGGAGATTACAAGCAAGCAAGAATTTAAACCCCATTCTTGGTAGCAAAGTGCTTCAAGGATAACTTAGGGCTTGGGTGCAAGGTATCAAAAAGGTCAGTGGTGATTCACTACTCGAACTACGTGACACTGTCCAATACTCTAAATTCTCAATCATTGTGTCCATAGGTGAAATCCCTCTCTCTGTCACTTTTCATCGTTCTCTGAATACTGTCCGGGGCGTAATCTCTGAAATAAATTTTGTATTCATCTTTCAGAAAAAAATGCTGTAAGGTTTCACTGACCAAAACGTCATAAACGTTCAACGGATAATTATCCGAAGAGACAGTAAGCAAATAGACACAAAACGCCTAATCCTGATATCTTACACCAGCACAATCGAAGTGGCATATTTGAAAGTTAGTGTAAGACCATACATACTCAGCCATCGAAGATATTTCACTCGTGAGAGGTTCGGCCACGGGTCGCAGAGTTGCCGAGTCGAGAATTTAGGCAGCGCCTTAGCTCTGGTTAAGCCTGGATATACGAGCGAAAAGCTGCAGTTATGCTTGGTTTGACGTCATGGCTGTCGCAGGTCGCGCACAATGCACTGGGAGGACCACGATAACGGTGGAGGCATTCGGCCGTCCACACACAGCCTGTGCTGAGGCGGAGGAGGAGACGGTAATCGGCGCTGTTGAAATTCAGGGGACACTTTGGCTCTCTAAAGCGCTGCAAGGCGAAAGCGCGTCCTGGCGCGCTGTTTTTTTTTATTTTTCATGCTTTCTTTTTTGTTCCATTTTATTTTTGTTTCTATTCTCATTTCAGTGCTTTTATTATTTTATTTTTCATATTTTCCTTTCAAATTCAATTTTTATTTTCGTTTTTTTTTCATTATTTTTCATCTTTCATATTTTTTATTTTTTTATATTCGTTTCTTTTCTAATTGTTATTGTTTATTATACTTCCTTTGCTTACTTTTAATATTTTCATATATTTTTTATTTTTATTTTTACTTTCTCATTTCTTTTATTTTATTTATGAAACCCATGCATTCACTAGATGCGCCTTTATTCATGCTGGAAACTTGAGAAAGAATTGGACTTTTTACCGGATTGGTTTCCTCTCCTGCTGGACTGTATATCCTTACCGGCCTTTTAGTGGTAATGTGTTTACTATAATGTTTGATCTAGGTAGCGCCTACCTATGTTCTTTGTAGAAAGATTTTTTTCCTGTGGGTGTGTGTCTACATACTTTCTGCACCAAACCATGTAAATAAATACCACGAAAGAAAAAAGAAGCCTTCGTGGCGGAGTGGTAGCGTTTCCGCTTCAAATGCCATAAGCCCTATTTCGATTCCGAGTCTGATGCAGTTTCTTTTTTTTTTTAAGTAGAGACGAGTCAGCGGCGGCGGCGGCTGCAGCCACCTGCGCGATGCGTGACGTCACTCGGTTTCGCGCATGCGCAGAAGTGGCAAACCTGGGCTCCGGCTCCCGCGAAGCGCGGTGTTGACTAGCCTAGTGAGGCTTTTCGCTTCAAAACCCTCGCGAAATGCGCTTCCAACGATCACCATTTTGATGAATGTGACTCTGCCCCGCTCTGTGTAAACTTCGAAGGAGACCATGCTGCACACTCCAGGGCTTGTCCGTCCTGGAATAAAGAAAAGGAAATTATACTCTGAAAACTACCGAAAACGTTTCTTTCGAAGGAGCAAAGCGATTCGCCCTAACAAACACCACATTTTCTTTCGCGGCAAAAATAAATCTCGCCGATCCGGTGCGTGCGCACGGCACAACGAACCAGGCTTTGGGAACACGCTGCATTCGCCTCAATTTACAGCTTCTTCACGGCTCGCTCTGAGTTCATAGTAATAGGCGGCCATCCTGAAGAAACTGGCCGTGTAATTTTTCTTTTAAACTTTTATTTTTCCTCTCATACGAAAGCTATAAAACACCATAAAAAGAAAGGCAGCCTGAAGCAGCAAATCTTTGCCCGGCTTAAACCAAGTTGAGATGATTGAAAATAATTGTCGACGATTACGTTACTTCCTAATGCGAAATTTGAGCGCAGCTATCAGTTGTTTCAGCTTTTCGATAGGTTGAGGCAAAGAATTCGAGCAAGACTTGTATGTGAAATTACCGACAACTTGTTATTTTGCACACATATTCCTTCTTCAAGAAACACTACTCTAACAGTCCTTGATTATCAGGAAGGAAGCTTTGTGGTCGGAGAAATAGGTGGATATATGCTCGATGTGGTGCACCAATCGCTGGTTCGGAAAGACAAGGCCTGTGCAAGTATTTCGCGAGATTGTCAGAGCCGTGGGAGTCATTACCAGCGAGCGGAACCAGTTGTTCTCCCGCATAAGTTGTAAGAAATTCTTGTTTGCTTTTACATGTAAATTAAAGTCCCCATCCACCCTGCCACCCTAGCAGGTGGCAGTTAATAGTTGATCGCGAGAGAGACAGGAAAAAAAACCTTTATTTGAAGAGGAATTCGGGGCACGCCCCGGGGTCCCCGCACGACCCCACTGCACTCAAGTGTTTGTTTCTAAGGTCCATAACACTGGCAGCCCGGACGGTGGCGATGGTATGCACGGGCGGGTCCTCCGAACGCAGCAGGGTCTCCCAGTCCTTCCAGGTCTTCAGGTTCTCTAGGTCCCGCGGGGGAGGGTCCGCCGAGCAGAGGGAAAGGATGTGGAGGGAAGAAGGGAAGAGTTCTGGGCATAGGTCGCATGCCGGAGTGGGGACGGAGGGATGATAGCGGGCCTGGGCAAGGGCTGAGGGGAGAGTGTGCATCTGTACTCTGCGCCAGAGTGTTGCTTGTTTGTTATCTAGGGAGGAGTGGGGCGGGCGGTACAGTTGGCGTGAGGCTCTGTAGGTCTGCGGCAGCTCGCTGAATGAGTGCATGTGCTCGTTTGTTCGGATCCGAGGTCACTTGAGCCCGGTTTAAAGATGCTCGGGCTATAAGGGTGGCGGCCTCGTTTTTGGGATTCCCGGGGTGAGCAGGCACCAATATCAGCTCCACTTGACGGGGTGGGGGTGCATAGGAGCAGTCCAGTATGCCAAAAGCAGGGACATGGACTCGGCCCCGAGCAAAGTTTAGAATCGCAGTTTTAGAGTCACTTAAAATGTACCAGGCTTCCATGCGGGGGATAGCAAGTGCAATGGCGGCTTCCTCTGCGGCCTCTTGGGAGCTGTCTGGAGGGAGAGTCTGCTTCAGGTGGGGAATAGTTGCCAATTTTTTGGACTGGGGGGATGAGGGTAATGTTAAACAGAAAGGGGGAAAGGAAGGACACCTGAGGGGGTGCCGATACTCTAAAGCGTGTAGGAGGGGGGAGACAGAGGGCCTAAGTATATCTCAGCGGTGCGGCCAGTGAGGAATGCTTGAATGTAGTTGTATGTGCGCACACACACATTCAATGGGGATAGGGCAGTCATGATCACCTGATGTTCAATGCGATCAATAGCTTTTGCAAAGATCCAAAGCTAAGACTGCCTTGGTGTGACCTGGAAGAAGCGGGTCTGAAAGGTCGTGTGTGAGTTGCAGCGAGAATTCTCTCATCGTTATCAGTGCTAACGGCAGAGACAGCCCTTCCAGCCGCACTCGCAGCCGTTCCGCATCCGCCTCACGCAGCTCTGGGGCCTGCTCTCAAGCCCGGCCGGAGACCAAAGCAGCCAAACAAGTTGGATGGAAGACTCCTGCACAAGTCACCGCTTCTCCACCAGATTCACAGGTAAGGGAGCTGGCAGACATGGTCAAGGAACTACAGCTACAATTGGCCAAAGCAAATGCCAGAATTTATATCCTAGAATCAGCACAGGCAAACCACAAATTGCGACCGCAGCATGTGGCTCTCGCTCCCACATCCGACCCCGTAGGTGATCCACGCATGGACACTGAGCAGTCTAAACGCACGAAGCGTAAAGCACCCCCCCCCCCCTCCTCACAAGCAGACATAGATGCCAAATTCGAGGCAGCTGATACGCGAATGGCCCAATTCGAGGGTGCCCTTTTTCGACTCGCCCCTACCATTGACCGCCTAGTAGAAAGCTGCGCCACAATGGCAGCCAACATCCAAACCCTTCATGTCAGGCTCGATACCCTCACGAATCCCCCGATACCCGCAACCCCCCTAAAGTCGAGAACCCCTCCTAACTACCCAGCACCCATTATTGTCGCCACATCGGAGAGTGCAACCGCGCACTCACGTGCAGGCGGCATTCTTAAATCACCCGTCGCGCTGTCACAGCGCCCCAAACCCTACGGGAAACGCGATGGCTAGCTCCACCTTCACAGTTTGGCAGTGGAACTGCAGGGGCTTCAAGGCGAAGCGGCGAGCCTTAGAGCACACCCTGCAGGCCCAGCCGCACACCCCCCAGATCATCGCACTTCAGGAAACCTACATGTACACGAAACTTACTAGCTACGCCACATATAACCAATCAACGACACCAGACCATCGGCCAAACACCGCCATCCTGGTCCACCGAAATTTAGCAGCCAATCATATAGACCTTAGACCCCGTACAGGTCCTATCGAACAGCCGCTCACAAGCCCCGCTCCACATCCTGAACGTCTACAGTCCCCCTAGCCACAAAAGCACACGAGGGCAACCCTCGTTCGTAAGGCCTGCGCGACTGCACAAACAGGGATGCTACTCATCTTAGGTGACTTCAACGCGCCGCATACCGAGTGGGGCTACCCCCGCAAAGCATGCGGTTGTAAGCGAGCCAAAGTGTGGGAGACAGCCCAAACACTGGGCCTGACACTACTATTAGACCCCGACTGGCCTACTCGCATTGCAAACAGTGTCAAACAGGACAGCTGCCCCGATCTCACTTTCGCCCGCAACATCCCAGACGAACGCTGGGAAAACCTCGACATGAACATAGGTAGCGACCACTATGTTCTCAGCACAACCTTCACGGCTACACACAGCAAGGCTCCCAACCGAACAATCAGGCACACTAACTGGAACGCGTTCCAATACGTGCGCGCCAAACGCACTTCGGCCTCCGTAGAAGACCTGGACACAGACAAACTCGCTGCTCGAAGACACCGCCTTTGCCACCTCCACGACTACCCAGGACGAGGATGGCCCCTCTCCCGACGCCAAACTCATACACATGTGGGAGGCCCAGCGCAGTCAGAACGCTCGCTGGCTCCGCCAAAATTACCATCGACCTCTCAAGATCCGTCTCGTTTGCCTCGAGCGAGAGATCGAAGCTTACTCCATCAAACTGAGTTAGGAGCAATGGCATCAAACCTGCGACCGTCTTAACGGCCAGTTAGGATGCAAAACTCGTGGTTCTTGCTCAGACATCTACTGGACCCAACTCATACCTAATCTACATCTCACAATAACCTCACCCGTGTCATACACGCTTTTCAGAGAACAAATAAGGAACTCCTCGCTACCCTGAAAGACAAATACATCAATATTTCCACTGAAATTCCCATCCCTACAGGATACACGGGTTGTCACAGAAGTGGCGGCAGCCTGGAAATTACTTGTGTTTGTATAAAACTGAGCGGCCGCGTTTCTTAGTGTGTCCTGTAGCGTGTATGGGTCTAGGGAAGAGAACGAATACATGCGCGCACTTTCAGTTATTTAGACAACCCCTTCGCACTGCGAATGCGGAGGCGGCTGAAGGTCGACCCCGATACTGCCGAAGTCTTGAGCTGACCATTAGTAGCAAAGAAGTTGCGGCGTACGTGACTGACTTTTTGGTTGTGTTCTACTTTTTAGCGGTTCCAAGGTCCCCGAATCGATAGCCGAAGCCTAGGGCTCCTTTTTAGTTGTGCGTTAATTTTTTCATCCTCCAAGATGGCGGCCATGCAGAGTCAAAGTATAGGTGCCTACGTGCTCTTGTAGCGCTTTTTGGTGTTTGTTTTTTCGACGCCGACTCTGTGGCGCCGCGAGTGCCTTGCCCGCTAGCGCCTGAGGGCTTTAAAAGGGGGCCGTATGGGCACGAACTAGTCCGCTCATCGGTGGAGACGCTGCCGCCGCGAACTCCCGGGTCTCCGAGCCGCCGCACCGCATCCTCGACACCGCAAGCTGCTCTGGACGGCCGTCGCCTTCGGGGGACGCACTGACTGCGTGTTTGTGGATGGACTGCAGCCGCGCTTCCCGGTTGACTGTATGTTTGTTCCCCTTCTGAACTTTTATCGACTGTATCTAATTGGCCTCTCACTTGTGTTCTGACCTGTGTAGAGATATTCAATGTAAACTTAATTCAGTGCATTAACTGCTATGTGTTTTACCGCAATTGTTTTGTAGAATGTACTTTACGAGTCTGTGAAAGCTGCCGCATTCTTCAACCGAAACTATAAACCTTGTTTTGTTGTTACCTCTTACACGCCTCGGTCTCATTCACTACGTTTGCTTACCGGCTACGCCGGGCGCCAAACTGCTACCCCCTTATTGTGGGGACTCGGTGATGACGTCGCGTAGTCACCGAACCCGTGACAACTGGCGTCCGTGACAGGACGTTTGATGCGAAGAGAACGTGGTGAACTGAGAGGGATACATGTTGAGGTGTTGAACTGTGCCGACGTTAGAGAGGTGTCATGTATCAACAGGATTTTCTTTTTGCTGAGCTTGCAGCTGTGTTATTGAAAGCGTTCTTGGAGATAGAAGCATGGATTAGGAAAGGTTGATAGCTATGGGTAGCCAGTTGGGGCTGACAAGCACTGAGCTCCGAAAATTGGTCGAAGATAAGCAGCGTGAAGAGCGAAAATGGGTCCAAGATAAGGAGCGCGAAGAGCGGAGCAGGAGAGAGCGGAGCTGGAGCGCGCGCCCTAGGAGGCGGAACGCGCGGCCGCGAAGGCAGCTGACGAACGTTAGTTAGAGATTATTCGTTTTAAAATACAGTGTCAGCGACTAGAGAAAGAGATTAGAGAGAAAGAAGGGAGCCACGACAAAGGTGATTTGAACTTGAACACAAGTAAACTCCTGATCTCATTTGACGACCGGAAAGATGATTTAGATGCTTATATCAGACGATTTGAAAGCATTGCGAAGAGCCAGAAGTGGCCGGAGAGCCAGTGTACTACAGCGCTAGCTACATGTCTGAGTGGGGAAGCACTTAGTGTTTACGGGTGTTTTCCGCCGGGTGATGCAGCGGATTATACCAAGGCGAAAACCGCCCCTTTGAAAAGATTTCGGTTCACTGCAGAAGGATTCCGGGAGAAATTCAATTCACGAAAACCGGCAGATGGCGAATCTGCAGCTCAGTTCTCAGCGCGTCCCAGCCACTATTTTGACCACTGGATCTAGCTTTCAGGCATCAAGACTGAGTTTCAGGAACTCAGAGAGCTCCTCCTTAAGGAAAGGTTCCTACAGGGCTGTCATTCCAACATGACACTTTACCTGAAGGAGAGGAAAGCAAAATCGCTAGGAGTGATGTTGGACCTAGCTGGTCAGTTTTTAGAAGCGCAAGGAAGCCTCAATCTCTCCAAATCGAAGACAGACAGTCGAGACGATGCCGGGAGGCCCGAAAGTGAAGGAACGAGAATCAATGAACGAGCACCGCCTCGTTGTTACCTTTGCAACCGAACTGGGCATCAGGCTTCACAGTGCCGTACCCACACCAGTAACAGTCATAGCGTCACCTGTTTCAAGTGCGGGCGAAAGGGACACAAAGCGGATGCATGCCGCTCAGCGGTGAAGGATAGGCCGCAGGCATCATGCGTCTACTCACCCGCCAAGACACGAATGAGGAGAGCATTCGCGATGGCTACCTAGAGCTCACAAATGAGGACAAAATTCCCTTTGTGAACGCGGTCATGATGACGCGACCGAAATTCCTCGTTGAAGGACTGCCGGTGGTGGCTGGAACGTTGGGAGGCAAGAGCTTATCGCTATTGTGGGATTCCGGATGCAATACGGCGATCGTGAGACGAGAGCTCATCGACGACGACCAGCTCACAGGAGAGACGAGGCCAGTTTACTTAGTGGATGGAACAGCTGAGATGCTGCCTGGGGCGCGGGTTCACATCGCCACACCGTATTTTTCTGGGATTATCTCGGCGCTCTGCATGGAGGAGCCCCTGTATGATTTAATTCTCGGAAACGTAGAAGGCGCAAGAGCTCCAGATAACCCGAAGGGATTGGTTTATCAGCAACGAGCTCGCTGAAGAGGAAGTTGTAGCAGTTGTAACTAGAGCCAAAGCAAAGGAGGAAAACAAGATGTTCCAAGCGTTTAAAACGCCCGGCGTCGCAATGGAGCCACCCAGGAAGAGTCATGCAGAGGAGCAAGCAGAAGACCAGTCGCTCAAGCACTGCTTCTCCCAAACTGGAAAGAACCTGTTGTGCAGGAATTCGGAAGGCAAAATCAAATTCAAGAAATAGGATGAGGTACTGTACCGAATCTACACCGAGAAAACTGGCCGATTGTGCGTCAGCTGGTTGTTACAAAGTGTCATCGCGAGGCGGGGCTGAAAACTGCGCACGACGAAATAATGGCCGGACATTTAGGCGCTCAAAAGACGAAGGACCGGGTTTTGGAAAAATTTTTTCTGGCCGGGTATCACCGCGCACGTGAAGAGATTTGTCGCCTCCTGTGACATCTGCCAGAGGACAATCCCGAAGGGTCGGGTCGCCCAGGTGCCGTTTGGGAGGGCGCCGCTCATCGAAACGCCATTCAAAAGAGTGCCTATAGACATTGCGGGCCCAATCCAGCCCCCTTCCAAACATGGCAACCGGTACATCCTGACATCAATGGATTATGCAACCCGGTAACCAGAGGCCATAGCGCTGCCGAGCGTGGAAACTGAGAGGGTCGCTGAGGCACTGGTCGAAATCTTTTCTCGATTTGGAGTCCCTAACGACGTCATAAGCGACCGGGGCACCAATTTCACTTCTTACTTGATGAAGGAGGTGGCCCGACTTCTCTCCATACGCCAGCTGCATACCACGCCGTGCCACCCCATGATGAACGGGGTGGCCGAAAAAATCAACGGCACCCTAAAATTGATATTGAAGAGAATGTGCGCGAAAAGCCGCGAGACTGGGACCGCTATCTGGCGCCGTTGCTCTTCGCATACAGGGAAGTCCCACAGGCAAGTTTGGGCTTTTCAGCCTTCT
The DNA here is from genome assembly GCF_055824585.1 of Amblyomma mixtum. NCBI lineage: Eukaryota > Metazoa > Arthropoda > Arachnida > Ixodida > Ixodidae > Amblyomma > Amblyomma mixtum. The sequence continues at coordinate 100,740,656 of NC_143019.1, read as the reverse complement.
AGCTTTTGTATGGGCGGCACGTGAGGGGACCCCTAGACATCATAAAGGAGCTCTGGACAAACCATCACCTCGATGAGGAGGCGAAGACCACTTACCAGCACGTCCTTGACCTCCGTAATCGACTGGAAGACACGTGCAAGCTAGCGCACGAGGAGCTCCAAAAGGCCGGGGCGAGCTACGCAAAGCTGTACAACCGGAAAACCGTTAGAGCGGATATTTGGTTTTGTTTGGTTTGGTTTATGGGGTTTAACGTCCCAAAGCGACTAAGGCTATGAGAGACGCCGTAGTGGAGGGCTCCAGAAATTTCAACCACCTGGAGTTCTTTAACGTGCACTGACATCGCACAGTACACGGGCCTCGAATTTCTCCTCCAAAGAAATTCAACCGCCGCGGCCGGGATCGAACCCGCGTCTTTCGGGACAGCAGCCGAGCACCATAGCCACTGAGCCACCGCGGCGGCAGAGGATGTTTGATCCGGGAGAGAAGGTCCTCATTTTGCTGCCTACGGACAACAATAAGCTACTGGTTCAGTGGAAGCGGCCCTTCGAGATCAAGGAGAAGAAAGGAGAGGCCGACTACGTTATCGAGGCAGCCGGAGGGAGGAAGATTTTTCACGCCAACCTGCTTAAAAATTACGAAGAGCGGGAAAGACAGCCAATAGAACGCGTTGGCGACGCGGTCTGCGGCGTCACCGAATCGGACAGCGAGGGAGCCATTACTGTTCCGGCGCTTGAACACTCAGAAGGCGAGCGAGATGTGAAGCTTTCTGATGATTCGACGGCGGATCAACGGAGACAGCTCCGAGAAGTGATTTCATGACATTCTCGCATCTTCTCCGACGTCCCGGGCAAGACCGACTGGGCCGAGTGCCGGTTAGAGCTCACTACCCGCACTCCGGTCCAGGTAAAACAATACCCAGTTCCGTTTGCGACGAGGGAAGCCGTAGAAAGATAGATGCAGCAGATTGAGCGACTGGGAATAACCGAGAAGTCCCAGTCACCCTACAATTCACCGGTCCTATTGCTGAAGAAACCAGACGGCACGAACCGGCTTTGCATTGATTTCCGACGCCGGAACGACGTCCTGGTTGCCGATTCGGAGCCAATGCCCAGAGCGGACGCGGTCTTCACTGCAGCTGGAGAGAAGAAATACTTCTCAAAGGTGGACTTTTCCAAAGGATATTGGCAAATCCCATTGACTGAGGAGTCCAAGCCCAAAACGGCGTTTTCAACGACATCGGGACTCTTTCAATTCCGTTTTATGCCGTTCGGCATAAAGACTGCCCGGCAGTATTTTCAAGATTGAAGCAACGAGTGGTGGAGGGAATTCCCGGAGTGCAGCACTATTATGATGATGTCCTCGTTGCCAATGCTACGTGGGAGGAGAATCACTCTTCGCTGAGGCAGCTGTTTGCGAGAATCGAGACGGCCAGCCTGACAGTACGACCAAGCAAATGCGAATTCGGGATGGAAAGCACACAGTTCCTCGGGCATCGCATTGGCCGAGGTGAGCTGGCACCACTCGGGAAAACGCTCTCCAAGATACAGGCGGCGCCAACTCCTCGAACAAAGCGTCAGGTACGCGCTTTCCTTGGCTTGTCGGGGTATTACCGCGACTTCATCCCCGACTACGCAAGAATAAGCGAGCCCCTCACCGAGCTGAGGAGAAAGGGAGAGAGGAACGTCGTAAGGTGGAAGGCGGCCCAGCAGGAAGCCTTCGAAGAGCTCAAGCGTCGGTTCTCAAGCCCTCCGATACTACGGGTGTCAGATTGCTCCAAACAGTTTGTGCTGCGCACGGATGCCTCTTATACCAGCCTTGGCGCGGTACTAATGCAGCGGCATGACGGAACGCTTCACCCGCAGGCATACGCGAGCAGAAAATTGCTCCCCAGGGAAGCAGCATACAGCAGAATCGAGAGAGAGTGCTTAGCGTTAGTTTGGGGAATACGGAAGATTTCAACCTGCCTGTACGGGGTGCCTTTCATTGTTCAGACAGACCATCAACCACTGAGCTTCATCAAACGAACGAAACAGCTAAACAGCTGAGTCCTGCGCTGGATCTTGCTGCTCCAAGAATATCAGTTCACCGTTGAGCATATAAAGGGCAAGAACAATGTCGGTGCGGATTTTCGTAGCAGACTGTAGATTTGTCGCGCGCTATTATTTTTTCGCTATTAATTTATTCATGAATTATGGTGCATGTATACACGCTGACTTGAATTGTATGCTAGTTTTATTAAAGTGGTTATGTTGCGCGCTGTATATCTGTGCACAGGCCTGATCAGCGACTTCTGTGGGTCTAGAATATTATTGGATAATATTCCGAAAGTGGGGGCCCTGTTACAGTAGTGGCGGCAGCCTGAAAATTACTTTTGTTTGTATAACACTGATGCGTCCGCGTTTCTTTGTTTGTGTGTGTATGGGTCTCGGGAAGAGAACTTATACGTGCGCGCATTTTCATTTATTTAGACAACCCCTTCGCATTGCGAAAGTCTTGTGCTGAATATTAGCTGGAAAGAAGCTGCGGCGCACGTGACTGCCTTTTTGGTGTGTTACTTTTTTGCGGTTCTAAGGTCACCGAATCGAGAGTCGAAGCCTAGGACTTCTTTTTAGTTGTGCGTTAATTTTTTCATCCTCCAAGATGGCGGCCATGCAGAGTCAAAGTGTAGGTGCCAACGTGCTCTTGTTGCGCTTTAAGGTGTTTTTTCGACGCCGACTCTGTGGCGCCGCGCGTGCCTCGCCCGCTAGCGCCCGAGGGCTTTAAAAGGGGGCCGTATGGGCACGAACTAGTCCGCTCGTCGGTGGAGACGCTGCCGCCGCGAACTCCCGGGTCTCGGAGCCACCGTACCGCATCCTCGACACCGCAAGCTGCTCTGGACGGACGTCGCCTTCGGGGGCCGCACTAACTGCGTGTTTGTGGATGGACTGCAGCCGCGCTTCCCGGTAGACTGTATGTGTGTTCCCCTTCTGAACTTTTATCGACTGTATCTAATTGGCCTCTCACTTGTGTTCTGACCTGTGTAGAGATATTCAATGTATAACTTAATTCAGTGCTATGTATTTTCCGCAATTGTTTTGTAGAATGTACATTACGTGTCTGTGAAAGCTGCCGCATTCTTCAATCGAAAGTATAAACCTTGTTTTGTTGTTGTTACCTCTTACATGCCTCTGTCTCATTCAGTACGTTTGCTTACCGGCTACGCCGGGTACCAAACGGCCACCCCCTTATTGTCAGGTCTCAGTGATGACGTCGCGTAGTCACCGAACCCGTGACACGGGTGCTCAGAACACCAGCATGGACGCCGACATCACGGCAGGAGAAGTCCGCGTCGCCCTCAACCAGATTAAAACCACCGCGGCCGCTGGCAACGACCACATAACCAACAAGATGCTTCGTAGCCTCGAAGATCAGTCCGTCGAGGCACTCACGGACCTCTTCAACCAACACTGGCTTGAGGGTCGCGTTCCAGACACTTAGAAGCATGCCAAAGTGATTTTAAAACCTAATCCAGGCAAACGACTACACGAACCATCCTAAGCCATGATGTCAGCAAAGCTTTCGACAACGTGTCACATGCTTCCATCCTGGCAAACCTCTCACAAATGAATGTAGGCACTCGCACTTACTACATCGCCGACTTTCTTCATAACCGTACAGCAGAACTTCACATTGCAGACCTCCACAGCGAGAAGATCACACTAGGCACCCGAAGAACACCACAAGGAGCAGTCCTATCTTCGTTCCTTTTCAACACTATAATGAGTGGCCTCCCTCCACTCCTGGAGCAGGTACCTCACATTAAACACTCAATATATGCCGATGACATTACCCTGTGGACCAGCTCAGGCTCTGGCGGGGAAATCAGAAACTCCCTCCAAACAGCATTCGATAAATTACAGTCCTTTGTAAAGGCGAATGGGCTCACATGCTCCTCCACGAAGTCCGAATTACTAGTCATCAGGGACAGACGAGTTCGCCTGCACGTCCCCGGCCCGGAAGAACCCATTCTGCTTCAAGTCGACACACATCCCACACCTCCGGTCCGCACAATCCGTGTTCTGGGTATGTTAATACAGAACAGCACGCAAAATTCGAAGGCCATTCAGCGCCTCCGCACCACAGCCAATCAGATGAACAGCCTTATCCGCCGCATCAGCAACCGCCGCAGAGGTATGAAGGAGGATGACCTCTGTCGGCTCACGCAAGCTTTCCTCATTCGCTGGATAGTCTACTCCTACCCCTACTATCACCTCCGCCGGAAGGACGAGGAAGCTGTGAACAGCATTATACGTTCAGCGTACAAAGCGGCACTGGGGCCACATCAGTACGCCAGCACACAGCACCTCCTCCAACTGCGCACCTACAACACGCTCACAGAACTCATAGAGGCACACAAAACCGCCCAAATCCACCGGCTCTCCAACACTAAACACGGGCTGCTCATACCTGACCGTCTCAACATCAACCCCATAGGCGACGTCCACCCCACGACGCCTATTCCGATAGGCGTATATAGGCGCCTAGTTATAAAACGAATCCCCAAAAAACATGCTACCTGGCCGCCATGATACGCGCCATCAGCTGAAAGCCCAAGCACTAGATACCACATACCTTGCCGACGAACACGCAATATACGTAGACGCTGCACGGCAAAGTGCAAACACATACGTGGCTTGTGCAACCACGCCACAATCCACTCTCGTCACCGCTGCCACAGTATTATCTCACTCTCCCACAGCGGCAGAAGAATCCGCCATCGCGCTGGCCATCGCTGACCCACATAGGTGCACAGTCCTAAGCGACTTCAAGAGAGCGATACAAAATTACTCAGCAATTTTTATCTGCCACCCCGCTGCACGCATCCTTCGCGGCTGCATTCCCGACCATAAGATCAACCTGGTCTGGGTACCAGCCCACGCAGGAAACTCTGGAAACGAAGGAGTCGACCGACTATCCCGAGGACTAACCAACCGGGCGGCCGGCCCCACGGACCCAGGCGCTCTTGCCGAGGCTCCTCAGCCCATTGCCGAAATTACCAACCTCCACAGAGAGATGAGACGCCATTTCCCGCCTCCCCACCTCGACTTGAATCGAGCGCAAGCCACCTTGATCCGCAGGTTGCAGACACACTCAATCCTTAGCCATTCTAGACTTTCACTCCTCACAGACGGGGAATACGACCCCATCTGCCAACATTGTTACCAGGGAGAAATCGCCACCCAGGCACACATCCTCTGGGGTTGCGCGGGAAATCCGCCCCCTCCGAAGAAGGATGGAACCAACTCCTGAGAAGGCCAGACAAGAGCATCCAACTGGCACTCATTTCGTGGACCCAGGAAGTCGCCTCCACCTGGGGGCCACACCAAGCCCACGAGGACGCTGAGGGCGCGCGAAGGGAGAAGACGGGCGCAAATCGGCTCCGATTCTGATCGCTCCTTATTGCGGTCTGTCAACTCGGACCCCACGAATCTTGGCACCATCGTCTCCGCGAAGATCAGCGGCACAAGTGGGCCCCACTTCCATCAAGGTGGGCCCATTTTTGACGAAATTCTGAGATTTTGAAGCTTTCGCCCACAGCCGCGGCGCTAAGCCTAACGGCGGCGGGGCGTTCGCCGGCGTTCGCCATCCCCGGCTGGGGATTCCCCGGCGATGGCGGCTCAAAATACGGTTACCGGCTATGATCCGCTGTCCATGCAAATCGTACGCATGGAAACCGTTCAACCCGAAGACCTTCCAACATCGGAAGATGACTATTTGGCAGATATGGTCAAAATCTGGAGACGCCGGCAGAAGACGAACGCTCCCAAGTCAACTGGAGCCGACGCCCAGCACCAGGCGGCAGTTCGGTCCACGCACGCTTCGCAAGGAAGTGTCGGTGGCGCGGCCTTGAAGGGCGCAACTTGCGAACCCCAGTGGCGGCCGCAGCAGACGCCGCGCATTGGACGCGACGACCTCATCGTGGTGCTCAAGCCACGCAAGACGCTGGATCTGAAGGCCACCTTCGCTCCAGGTGAAGCCGGAGTTGCCGTGCGCAACATCATACGGGACTGTGGAGAGGTGCAACTCTCTGTATGGCCCGTGTGGGACCAAAATGTGCTGGTGTGGGGCGTGAACTCTGTGCCAGCCGCTGAGAAGCTCCTCGGCGATGTCACGCTGACGGTCGGCGACCGCCAGCTTCTGTTTCGCGGGCACGCCAAGGCTTCTGGCGAGGTCTGCAAGGGAGTGATCAACGTTCACCCCGGCGAAACGTCGGCCTCCCTCAAGCAGAAGCTGGAGTGGAGACACGGAGAAATACTTTCTGTGCGCAAGCTGGGCGGCACCGCCATCGCAGTGATCACCTTTCAAGGGAAGAAGGTACCCCGCCAAATCTTCTGCAGCGACCAGGGCATTCCTGTGAGACTGTACAAGAAGACGATCCCCGCCTGTCATCGATGCGGCACGGTGGGGCACCCGGCTGACATCTGCCCGCGGCCGCAGTCGGGACGCTGCGGCCTCTGCGGCTCTCAGGTGGCCACCCCACCCGAGGGCACAGCACAACATGAGTGCACCCCCCGATGTCTGCTGTGCGCGGGTGCCCACTTCACCGGTGCTGCCGGCTGCGTCGGCAAGTACCGGAAACCGATCAAGCCGGGACCATCACGGAGTCAAAGCAAGCGGAAGTCGGCTCAGAAGCAAGCTCCGCCCACCAATGCCAAGGACAGCAAGTCCACTTCTGCTCCGGGCAAGTCCGGTCATGTCAAGACGGCTGTGAAGTCCGGGACCCAGGCGAGGTCGCCGAACTTCAGCGCTGGGGATTTCCCGCCTCTAGCAACCGCCCAAAACAAAGTTAGCGATCGGGCTAGGGCTGCCTCCGGGCCTCTTTCTCCCTCCCTCTCTCCTACGGAAGCCGCCCTACAGAGGCGAAATGTTGAACTTAGGCGCCAAACAGAATTCCTAGTGCGGAAAATTCAGGAGCTGGAGGCTAAGTTAGCGGGACGTAAAGAACCTCAAGCTGGTCCTTCCGAGCCTATAGAACTAGCCGAGCCGGAGGACCGAGATGAGAGTCGCATCTGGGCTGACAAGCGTGTCGCAGCAGCCGGCCAGCACAGTGGTTGGTAGGCTGCCAATGGTGGAGAGCCGCCTGTACAACCTGGAGAGCGAAATTGATGCTCTGCCAGGTAAAATCATGGAAGCGGTCCGGGGCTCCATTCAGCAACTTCTTTAGGCCGAATTGGCAAAAATCATGCCTGCTATAGTGGCACAGGTTGCTGAGACAGATCTCTCTGTCGTTCAGGACCAAATTGGAGCTCAACTCACTCAAAGCCGCTCCCGCTCGCGGTCTCCGCGACCAGACCTCCGCAGGTGGAAGGTGGTCCTTCGCCAGGCCAGAGGCTCACTAGAAAACATTCCGGCCGCTCTCTCTCCGGACGTGCTGGTGCCTCTGCCTGAGGCCCCATCACCTTCGGGGGTGGGACCTGGCCCCCAAAATTAAATAATCACGTTCACGATGGCTAGCCGACCCCAGCGGAAAGCCAACAACAATTCGGAGCAATTCGAGATCATACAGTGGAACTGCAGAGGTCTACGGAGCTGGAAAAAACGGTCACACCTCCAGCTCTACCTGCAGTCTCTCGGTACCGCACCGGCGCTCCTAGCTCTTCAGGAACCCGGCGCAGATGCTAAATTCACAGGGTATAGCTCGTTTCAAGGCGGTCCTACAACGTGCATCCTGGTGAACAAAGCGTACACCGCAGTCCCAGTAGACCTCGAACTGGAGACTGAACAGGAATACAGTATGGTCAAGGTCCTGCCGCTCAAGCGCCGCGACCCATCAATACATGTCCTTAACATTTACTGCCCACCGCATAAGCCGCGCGTGACCTTCAACGAAATCTTGTACCGCGCGCTCAAATCGGCTGACAAGGAACCTCTAGTGATCGTTGGGGACTTCAATGCTCCAAGCCTACATTGGGGCTGCCACTTTGAGAAGGCCAGAGGACGCAAGCTGGCGGAGCTTATCTCCACATTTCGTCTTACACTCCTCACGGATCCGTGTTGTCCCACACGTGTGGGCAACTCGGTTACGCGAGACACATGCCCTGACCTGACTCTCGTTACGAACACCAGAGACGCTACCTGGGAGAACCTGGGAGAGACTCTTGGTAGCGATCACTGCCTTCTCCGGGTCACTCTTCTGGCGAAGGCGGCTCGCAAAAAGTGGGGCCACACTAAATTGACCGATTGGCATAAGTTTCGAACAAAAGAGATACCTCCCGTGCTCTTTTCCGGCGGATATGCGGAGTGGGCAAAGCAATTAGACACAGTACAAAGACAACACGTCACGACACTTCAGACAACTGAAGAGATCCCTGCAGTGGACAATCACCTCCTGCACTTGTGGGAGGCTCGCCGGAGTCTTACCAAACGGTGGAAGAAGGAAAAGCTGAATCGCAAACTTAAGGCTCGTATTGTCGACCTCACGGAGCAGGCTGCGGCGTATGCTGCCCAGCTCACCGATTCAAACTGGATAGAGAAGTGTAATTCGGCAGCGCGTCAGATGAGCTCGAGAGGAACATGGCGCTTCTTTCGCAGTCTCATCGACCCCACTCAAACGAGAGGGGAGACGCAGACAGCTCCGGCGGGCTTTGCACGGGTACCAAGGTACGACGGCTCAACTCGCGGACACCCTGTGCGACAGATATCTCTGCCGCATAGAGGACCCAGTTGGGCCCGAGTACGAGTACGCGGGAAAGCCGAATCCCGACATTGATGCCGCTTTTGAGTTACACGACCTTAAGGCGGCTTTAGCTAAAATGCGGCGAGGTACGACTCCGGGTCGGGATCGCATAACAGTCAATCTGTTGCCAACCTCCCAGATTCGGCCTACCTCGACCTGCTAGGGTACATTAACCAGATTATTGGGGCGGGCGTCCACTCCCTCCCGAATGGAAGACCTCCTTGGTCACTTTCATCCCTAAGCCAGGCAAGCCAGTGAATACCGACAACCTGAGGCCCATCTCACTAACCTCTTGTGTGGGCAAGCTTATGGAGACGATGGTTAGGGATCGCCTCTCTCCACACATAGAGACCAAGGGCTTCTTTGCAGACACTATGTTCGGGTTCCGACCGCATATGTCTGCGCAGGACGTCCTCCTCCAGTTACACCGCTACATAATACGACCCACTGCCATGCGCTACAACGACAAGGCCATCCTTGCCCTTGATCTTAAGGGGGCCTTTGACAACGTTCGTCATAGCAGCATCTTGGCTAAATTGAGTACCACTGATTGTGGGCGCAAGGCATTCACATATGTAAGAGACTTTCTCTCGAAGCGTCAGGCCTTCCTCAAGATTGAGGATGACGAATGCGGACCATACACGATGGGTACACGGGGTACACCCCAAGGGGCGGTCTTGTCGCCACTTCTTTTCAAGATTGCCATGATGCAGCTTCCCCACCAATTGGCCCGGGTGGAAGGCATTCATCACGCACTATACTCGGACGACATAACAATTTGGACTACCGAAGGGAGCCTTGGGGAAATGGAGGACCGCCTTCAGCGGGCCGCCACCATAACCGATAGCTACGCTATCGGCTGTGGTCTCCAATGTGCTCCCGCAAAATCGGAACTTCTGCACATCAGATCCGATCCTAAGGACAACACGAGTTTGCAAATCTCTCTGACGGGAGGCCCCATCAAAGAGGTCGGGGAGCTCCGCATACTAGGTCTGTTCATCCATAACAGGCTCAGCCCGGAATCCACTATTGCCAAACTCAAGCGCGTAGGCGAACAGGTCGGACGCATGATCCATCGCGTTTCTAACAAGCGCGGCGGGTTGCGAGGCAGGGACGCGCTTCGGCTCGCCCATGCCTTCGTGACCAGCAGGATCCTCTACTCCGCTCCCTGCCTTCGCACTACGAAACAACAAGAAATAAGAATCGACACCATCGTTAGAAAGGCTACAAAGCGAGCACTGGGCCTCCCAGTGGCCACCTCCAATGCTAAGTTGTCGGCGTTGGGGGTGATCAACTCCTACAAGGAGTTACGAGAGGCCCACCTCGTGAACCAATATACGCGACTCTCGCAGACGGCATCCGGGCGCCGCCTGCTAGACCGCTTGCACATCCAACACGAGTGCACTCCAGAGGAGACGTGTCGGATTCCGGAGCTATGGCGTCACAAGCTCTGGGTCCCTCCACTCCCGCGCACCATGGACACACATACACACGAAGGCAGACGAGAGGCGTGCGCTCGGGCCCTCGAACACCAACACGGATCCAAACAGGGTGTATACTACGTTGACATGGCAGGGCCGTCGCCCAATGGATTCTACACGGCCGCAGTAGTTCACCAGGATCAATGCATTAACGGGCTCTCCTTTCGAGCTCGAAATTCAGCACAGGCTGAGGAAGTAGCCATTGCGCTTGCCGCCTCGGACTTGAATTCGAAGGTAATCGTGACATATTCGCGTCGAGCCTGTCAACACTACCTGGCTGGCGAGATTTCACCTTTAACCTGGAGTATATTAAAGCGCGCAGTGAGGGAATCGGACCCTTCGCCCAAATGCGTAGTTTGGACTCCAGGCCATCAGGGCGTTAGAGGTAATGAGGCTGCGGACGCGGCTGCCCGAGCGCTTACCTACCGGGCACCTCACCCAAGCTCTTCTGGCTCGGAGATTGTGCAACCGCTTCTGCGGTTCAGAGAAATTCTGGACGACTATTGCGAACGCCATCGTCTTTTCCCGGTCCCTGCTAAGGGCCTGAGTAAAGCTGATGAGCGAACTCTGAGGCGCTTGCAGACCAACACTCTGTTGTGTCCTGCAATAGTGAAACATTTCGACCCCAAAATTGATGGGCGCTGCCCTCACTGTGGGAAGTTTCCAATACCTTCCACATGGTTTGGGCCTGTCAAAAGAATCCTTCCCTTCCCCCCAGTCCTTCCCCTTCCCGTGAGGCTCCTCAACTGCTCGGGGCTGGAGTCTCAAATGGCTCTAGTCCAACGGGCGCGAGTAGCGGCCTCGTCCAGCGTGGTCCCGGACTAAGGACTCCACCAATGTAAAGGGCCATTTTTGGTCTGCAAACTCTCCTGTTGTTTATTAAAAAGTTTTCACCACCACCACCAAGCCCACCTGCCCTAAATTCCGCCAATCTATGGAAATAAAGTTGCTTCTCTCTCTTCTCTCTAACGCATGCAGCTCACATCTCTCCGTCAATATCCCAGGTACCTAAAAGCGCGATTCAGGCGTCCACTGACCGAGGGAGCCAGTTATGCGCATTTCCTTTCCTTATAATGATCGAGCTGTAAAATGTTGTGAACGCCGACGCCCCTGAACACAATGAACGCCGACGGCCCATGGCTTCAGCGCCGCGTTTCCGGTAGAACGTTATCAATGCCTGCAGCCGACATTATTCTCTCATCACCCCACCTACCTATAAGCGCGATTCAGGCGTCCACTGACCCAATGATCAGTTATGCGCACTTCCTTTCAATAAAATTACATAAGTTTGTCAATACCAACGCGTGCAGCGCACATGTATCACTACCGCCACGCCACGTAGCTTAAAGCTTGATTGAGGAGTCCACTTTTCCAATAGGGCAGCTATGCGCCTTTGCTTTGCTTTACAAGCTCGCGCTGCATTGGTCTATCCGCTTAAAGCGCGACTTAGGTGTCCATTGCTGGTTGCAACGGGCAACGGCGATGGAACGGTGACGTCGCGAAGTGCCGAAACGGGCGCCAAAGAGCGGTGCTCTAAAAAATTTCCTTTGCTTTAGCTCCGGTTAAGCATCGAGGATCGAAAAAGCTGTATCTGCTGTAGCTATACAGGGTGTCCCAGCTAACTTGGAACAAGATTTATAAAAAAAGCTAAGCGTTCTTCAGAACTAAAATCGCATGGATGTTGTTAGGGTTTCCCTAAAGTTACACTACTATTTTTTCGGTCCTCCTATTTGAATAATTAGTCGAGATAAAAAAAATTAACCTTTTAAATATAGCTTGAAGCATTCAGGCGTCAATAGGAAAGTTGTGGAGCTCCACAAGTATTGTCCAACCCAGGCACTTCCAACGAGATAGACTTAGCGTGGCCGTTTTTATTCGGGAAAAACGAAAGCCCGCGGAGTTTAAAAAATACCACGTGACAGCGCACTCCGTGCGCCCGAATTCGCCACAATTACAGCGCTCTCATCCCTGCTTTGTAACAACCATCACCCGGTTCGCGCATTTCGTGCTGCCCAAGACAGGGCTTAGCTTTGTGCTTGGTTCAGAGATAAGCGTCAGTGGGTACGGGCGGCAGTTGAAAGAAAGCACGGCTCCCGTTTCGGCGGCGATAATTGCGCTGTCACGTTAGCAGAATGCGTGCGGAGGAACGATGACAATCTCATGAGTTTGATTTCGGGAGCAAGCTCAAAACAAGCAAAAACGCATATAACAAGCCTGATAACGCGTCGTGTGAATTACGCTGAAGAACAGGAGCCGCGCTTTCTTTCAATTGCCTTCCGAACCAACTGGCGCTTATCTTGGAACCAAGCGCAACGTCGAGCCCTGCCTTGGGCAGCACGAAGGCGCGAAGCGAGTGATGTTTTTTGCAAAGCACGTTTAAGAGCGCTGTAATCGCGGCGCATCCAGGCTAACGGAGCGCGCTGTCACGTGGTATTTTTTAACCTCCGTGGGCTTTCGCTTTTACCGAATAAAAACGGCCACGCTAAGTCTATCTCGTTTGAAGTACCTGGGTTGGACAATATTTGTGGAGCTCCACAACTGTCCTATTGACGCCTGAACGTTTCAAGCTATATTTAAAAAGTTAATTTTTTTTATCTCGACTAATTATTCAAATAGGAAGACCCAAAAAAACAGTAGTGTTCCGGTGGCTCAGTGGTAAGGCGCTCGTCTACTGAGCCGGAGTACCCGGGTTCAAACCCGACCGCGGCGGCCGCGTTTCGATGGAGGCGAAACGCAAGAGGCGCCTGTGTTCTGTGCGATGTCAGTGCACGTTAAAGATCCCCAGGTGGTCGAAATTATTCCGGAGACCTCCACTACGGCACCTCTTTCTCTCTTTCTTCTTTCACTCCTACCTTCCTCCCTTCCCTTACGGCGCGGTTCAGGTGTCCGCCGATATATGTGAGACAGATACTGCGCCATTTCCTTTCCTCAAAAAACCAATTTACAATTTACAATTTAACTTTAGGTACACCCTAACAACATCGATGCGATTTCAGTTCTGAAGAACGCTTTGTTTTTTTTATAAATCTTGGTTCAAGTTAGCTGGGACACCCTGTATCAACGTTACTAGAACCTACTCGAGTTTGTTCTAGTAACGTTGCCCTGTATATTGTTGCGTGAGGTACATTGCCCACAGTCTCGCCGTTTCGCGTGCTCGTGCACGACCACACTGCGCATGCGCGAGGAGCTAGTGACGTCACTATGCACAGCTGGCGTGCCTCGCCGCGCCCTCTGGCCTTCCTTTGCTTAAAACGATCGGAGTGTAAAACGTTGACAACGCGAACGCCACTCAGCACAATGAACGCCGATGGCCTATGTGTTCAGCGCCGCGTTAATGGTACAACCTTGTCAATGCCGGCAGCTCACATCTCTCTATCCTCACCCCACGTACCTATAAGCACTTTTGAGGTGTCCACTCACCCAGGGAGTGATTATGCACACTTCCTTTCCTTAAAATAATCGGAGTGTAAAATGTGGTCAATGCCAACGCCAAAGAACACAATGAACGCTGAAGGCCTATGGCTTCAGCACCGCGTTTCTGGCACAACGTTCTCAATGCCAACGCATGCAACATACACCTATCAGTGTTGTTGTTGGGACTGAGAGAAGAGTGAAGAGGAAAGCGCACGAGCCTGCCAACTGGCTCCAGCCGAGCCACCACCGCTGCCACGTGCAGATAGAGGAAAGTTAAAACATCCTAGGAAAGAGAAAAAAGAAAGAAAAGACGCGCGTCGCAGCAACAACCGCGTCCGCCGATGCGGACGGTGGCTGAAAAAACAGATAAGCGGCCGCAGCCGCGCTTCGCCACCACCTCCTGTCAGTACAGGTCAGTTAGCTTAAAGCATGGTTGAGGTGTCCACTGTTCGAAGAGAGCAGTTGTGTGCCTTCCCTCTGATTCAGGTGTTCACACCTCAAGCTACCTATATCCTGGTATGGCAGAGTGGTTCCGACTGAGAGAAGGATGAAAAGGAAACTGCACGGGCCTGCCGACTGGGTCAAGCCGAGCCACCACCGCTGCCACGTGCAAAGAGATTTGAAAGATAAGAGGAGAGAGAAAAAGAGAGAAAATACTCGCGTCGCAACAAGCACGTCCGCTGAAGCGGACGCTGACTAAATGAAAATTCGCTGTGGCTTAGCTTGGTTAAGCCCGGTAAGCGAAAGCAATATCCGTACCTACGCCATGGTACAGCTGGTAGTGTAGCTGGTGGTGGTGCTTGTGGTTAGACTTGTGGTGATGCATCGGTTGTACAATCCAAACCAATGCAATTCGTTCCAATCCAATCCAAACCAATCCAGTCCAATTCCATCCCATCCCATCCCATTCAATCCAATCGAATCCATTTCAATCCAATCCAACGCAATGTAATGTAATGTCATGTAATGTAATCTAATCTAATCTAATCCAATCGAATTCAGTCCAGTCCAGTCCAATCCAATCCAACCTAATCTATTCCAATCTAATCCATTCTAATGCAGTCAAGGTGAAATTAAGGTCAGTGGTGGTCACGGCCACGGCATGATGGTGGTCACGGCCGCGGCACGGCAAAGGCGTGAAAGTGCAAGTAGTATTGCTTTCGCAATCGTCAGTTGAATAAACTTCATATAGCAGAGCTAAGCCACTGGTTGGTTGCGACTGAGAGAAGGATGAAAAGGAAAAGTGCACGAGCCTGCCAGCTGGCTCAAGCCAAGCCACCACCGCTGCCACGTGCAGACAGAAGAGAGTTGAAAGATAAGAGGACAGAGTAAAAGAGAGAGTAAAGACGCGCGTCGCAAAAACCGCGTCCGCCGGAACGGACGCTGGCTCAAAAAAATGGCTGAGGCTTAGCTAAGGTTAAGCCTAGTCAGATGCGCAGCATATTGGTGGCTAGGCTTGGTAATACATAGCTTTCCTTGGTTGAATACTTGGTCATTTTAATACAACCACTAGAAGCCTTCGTCGTGGGGGAAGACAACGGCATGGCTACAGCGGAACGCCGACTAACCCCGAGACGCGCGTTGGGTGAGCTCCTGGATTGCCACAAAAGCCGCGTCCGCCTGCCCGGTGGAGCGAGCGTTTCACCTACACCGATTGTGAACGCGCGTTCGAAATGCCCGGGAATGCCGCTCGAGGACATTCCGGCGTCTGTGCGATGGCATCGTTCTCCCTCTCCCAGCGCGTGACGGCGATCTGTCGTGACGTCATGTGTCACGTGGTATGTCACGTGGTGTGACGTCACTGTACCACGTGGTCTGTACGGCGTGTAACCACGGCGAAGGGCTGTAGTGTACCTCTAGTAATATGCTTCGCATAAAAACAGATACACGGCCGCAGCCCGAAGGCTGCAAACCCCTAAGCCACTGTTGTGTTGTTGTTGTGACTGAGAGAAGGATGAAGAGGAAATTGCACGGGCCTGCTACTGGCTCTAGCCAAGCCACCACCGCTGCCACGTGCAGATAGAGGAGAGTTAAAAGATACGAGGAAGGAGAAAAAGGAAAGAAAAGACGCGCGTCGCAGCAACAACTGCGTCCGCCGGAGCGGACGCTGCTCAAACAGAAGCGGCCGAAGCCGCGCTCGCCGAAGCGAGAACGGATAACTGCCAGCTATACCAGTTTTATATACAGCACAAGCTACGCAGATGGCGATGCGCAATCGCTACTGCGCATCAGAGAAGGAGAGAGAAGGAGACTGTATGAGAGGCGATGGAGAGCACGGGGTGGCTCGGGCGGCAGCCTCGGTGCGCCAGCTGTGCACCGTGTGACGTCACCCGCTCCTCGCGCATGCGCAGCTTGGACTTTCTAGAGATGCCTTAAATGGCTTGGTGACTAGCATACTGTTGCTTGCGCAACAAAACCTCAGGTGGTCCAAATCATCCCTAGCTCAACTGTGTGCTGGGCGACGCCAGTGCACGTCAAAAAAAAAATGGCTGAGGCTTAGCTAAGGTTAAGCCTAGTCAGATGCGAAGCATATTGATGGCTAGGCTTGGCGCAAAAGCTTTCGCTTCTCGTTCAAATCAGCCCTGCTTCTAGGCGGCATCCCGACACCTGGCCGCCTCGTAAGTGCCCGGAGAGTAGTTGTTGTTGTGACTGAGAGAAGGATGAAAAGGAAATTGCACGGGCCTGCTACTGGCTCGAGCCAAGCCACCACCGCTGTCACGTGCAGATAGAGGAGAGTTAAGAGATCACAGGAAAGAGAAAAAGGAAAGAAAAGACGCGCGTCGCAGCAACAACTGCGTCCGCCAGAGCGGACGCTGAGGAGAGCGAGGCAAGCTCAGCTTTGTACCGATGCTGTAGCGTCACGTGGTCGGCTGCAGCGCCTCTGATGTGGAGCCTCCACCGCCGCGGCCGACCGCGCGAGCCGGCAGCCCATCTCTCCTCTGCTGTGACGTCTGGTTGTCACGTGGTCAGGCGCCGCGCCTCTGATGCGGAGCCTCCACCGCCGCGACCGACCGCGCGAGCCGGCAGCCCATCTCTCCTCTGCTGTGACGTCATGTTTCACGTGGTGTCACGTGGTCACGCTAAAGGTCAATGGTAGCTCCACCGCCGCGCTCGACGGGCTGTAGTGTAGCTAGTAATATGCTTCGCATAAAACTCCAGGTGGTTGAACTCATCCGTTGCCCTCCATTCACTGCCTGGCAAAGCCGGACCTCTAACAGTGGAGTACCGATCGTCTGCCAAGAGAAAACACTCCAGAGCTAAAAAAATCAAGAGGAGGGGAGAGAGAGAAAGAAAGGGGCACAAAGAGAAATTTATTGTGTACAAACCAAACAAATAATTCAGTACACACATATATACACTGGGGAGCCTGCTTCGAACAAAAGATCATACAGTGAGACAAATTACCTTTTTGGGGTTGAACATAGTCCAATTCACAAAGTATCAGAAAGGCAGTGTGGTGCCTACACAAAAAGGGGGGGAGAATCTCCTCTCAACGTACACGTACGAGGTGGGGGCCGCCTACAGACCGTTGCATCGCAAGGCAGCAAACACAGGTACAAAACAGTAAAGAATTCGAAGAAACCCAAAGCAACATGTGCTAGAAAAGAAGGGGTGGGGTATCAATTTCCCCGGTCCCAACACCAGACCCTCAACCAGGGTCTACAAAACCATACAATGGGAAAGGAGTATGTTCAGAGACATCCACACTAAAAGAGGGGGGCTGGTATCATCAGCCTTTCGTCGCGGACAACAAAAAAGCGCGTGTGCCAGCGCTGCAGAAACCTTGCTTCTCCGTCTCGTTCTAAGCGGTCAGACAGGTATGTCCAAAGGAGAAGACGCAGGTTCTGCAGCGCTGGGTACATGGCTCGCGCCGGCTGCCTGCGAGCTGCGGCGAGGCAGCGACGGCGCCACAACACAAACAAAACACACTGGACAACGAGTCCCGCGAAAAGGCCCCGCGGGCGCCGGACGCCCTGTCCGTACCGTACGGAAAACATACGGCGTACAAGCCGCCACATAACTCGAGCAACTGAACATTCAAGGCCTTGAAGAGAAGTTTATTGGACTGATTATTCATACAAAGGGACCATAGTCCCTCACAAAGACAAAAACACCAAGGCAGCGACTAGTGTCGCTCGGTACAAAAAAGCTATGAAACAAGAACACGACGGCGACTGCTGCCGCCGTTCACACAAAATCATTCACAGCACAAAATGTTCAAAGGGTCCATCAAGGGAAAGTTTGACGAATATCAAATGAGTTACTATCCCGGCCATCCAAGAACCGAGTGCATGAAATGTGTGCCAAAAACTCGCAAACCCATGCTGGCCTGAAAAGAATCTAGTGAAAAATGCACAGCGAAATTCTTTAAGCGCAGGTATTTTGGTAAATGTGTTGCATCAGGTTGCTTTAAAAACGCCGAATCTTAGTTTGCGCATTCCTACAGTAACTAAAATATAAAAAAAAATTACCGACGATTACTTTACTTCCTAATGCGAAATTTGAGCGCAGCAAATAAGCTGTTTCACCTTTTCGATAGTGAGTCAACCCCAGCTACGGAATTGGTTTCAGGGACAACGCCGCCGATGCCGACACAAACAATATGATACCCTCGCTTCCGCAGCGCTAAGAACCAGGTCTAGCCGTGGGAAGGTGGTCACGTATTCGTCGACGTGCCGGGGCCTACGTGAAATAACCGGCGCGTCGGCAACTGAAGAGCACCCTATCCGCCACACAAGAACAGGGGGGGGGGGGGGGGGGGGTGGGACCCTTTCCTCCTCTTTCTGCATGGCGGCGACGGTGTTCTATGCAGTCACGTTATCTTGACTCTCTAGCGGCGTCAGCGGCATCCAGCGGTATCAGTCGGTTGTTATCAGTCGGTCGCTGCTAGCGCTGGGGGGATGAAAGGGGGGCGGAGCTGGTTACGAGGCCGACGACAACGCCGACGACAACGCCGACGACGACGCGAAACCCAGGAACGGACGCCAAAGAGCTGCGCTCTAAAAAATTAGAGGAATCGTCAAAGTGCACCAAATCCGTCGATCATCGGCTCGTGTTTTTTTTTGGTATTTAGAACATTCACAGATGATTCCAGTGCTCGCTAATGGGATTTTTAAGGCGAAAGCCTTTAATGCCTCATGCTGTCGTTAGCAATCCGTATCGGCAGCAGTGTCTCCGTCCAGGTCGGCAGCCGTGTCTCCATCCGGTTCGGCAGCCGTGTCTCCGTCCGGTTCGGCAGCCGTGTCTCCGTCCGGTTCGGCAGCCGTGTCTCCGTCCGGTTCGGCAGCCGTGTCTCCGTCCGGGTCGGCTGCCGTGTCTCCGTCCGGGTCGGCAGCCGTGTCTCCGTCCGGCTCGGCAGCCGTGTCTCCGTCCGGGTCGGCAGTCGTTTCTCCGTCCGGGTCGGCAGCCGTCTCTCCGTCCGGGTCGGCAGCCGTGTCTCCGTCCGGGTCGGCAGCCGTGTCTCCGTCCGGTTCGGCAGCCGTGTCTCCGTCCGGGTCGGCAGCCGTGTCTCCGTCCGGTTCGGCAGCCGTCTCTCCGTCCGGGTCGGCAGCCGTGTCTCCGTCCGGGTCGGCAGCCGTGTCTCCGTCCGGTCGGCAGCCGTTTCTCCGTCCGTGTCGACATATGTGTCCGCGTTTTGACGGGTGTCCACCGAGATATGCGAGACAGTGACTGCATAATTTCCTTTCCTCAAATACAATTTTCAGTTTCTTTATTACGGCCCCTCTTTCTCTTCCTTTTCTCACTCTCACTTCCTCCCTTCCTGTACGGTGTGGTTCGGGTGTCCACCGAGATGACAGATAATTTCCTGCCCTCAAAAAGCGTTGTGTTCAAAGGGCAAGGTATCGCGCCGAACGGTTGGGGGCGTTCCTCCCTTCCTTTACGGTGCGGTTCGGGTGTCCACCGAGATGACCGAGAATTACTCCCCATTTCCTTTCCTCAAAAAGCGTCGCGTTCAAAGGGCAACGCATCGCGCCGAAGGGTTGGTGGCGTTCCTCCCTTCCTTTACGGTGCGGTTCAGGTGTCCACCGAGATGACAGAGAATTACTGCGCCATTTCCTTTCCTCAATAAGCGTTGCGTCCAAAGGGAAGGCATAACGCCGAAGGGGTGGTGGCGTTGCTCGCTTCCTGTACGCTGCGGTTCGGGCGTCCACCGAGATGACAGAAAATTACTGCCCCATTTCCTTTCCACAAAAAGCGCCGCGTTCAAAGGGCAAGGCATCGCGCCGAACGGGTGGCGGCGTTCCGTGGATTGCCGGGCAGCGCTACAACACGCTGTCGCGTTCCACTCCTAAAGGTTAAGCGTCATTAATTAGCAGTTAATTAGTATTTGGTCATTAATCAGCAATTAGTCAATAATTAGTAATTTGTCACTACTTCGTCAGCGGCCCCGCCGCGGTGGCTCAGTGTTTACGGCGCTCGGCTGCTGACCCGAAAGACGCGGGTTCGATCCCGGCCGCGGCGGCTGAATTTCGATGAAGGCGCAATTCAAGCCCGTGTGCTGTGCGATGTCAGTGCACGTTAAAGAACCCCAGGTGGTCGAAATATCCGGAGCCCTTCACTACGGCGTCCCTCATAGCCTGAGTTGCTTTGTGACGTCGTACCCCAATAAACGAATAAACCTACCAATTATGTGTGACGTCATCCAGTGGTGACGTCACCAGTGTCACATAAGCAAAGTGGTGCGGAAAACGCTTTCGCCTCTAAGCACTTTAGACAGTCAAAGTGCCCCTTAATTTTTTTTTGTCTGAGGAAGGAAAATGGCACAACAATTGTCTCATTTCGGTGGACACCCAAACGGCGCAGTAAAGGAAGATAGAAACCAGGGAGTGAAAGAAGAAAAAAAGAAATCTGTGCAGTAGTGGAGGCATCCGAACAAAATTTCACCCACCTGGAGACCTGACTGATTGATTGATTGATTGATTGATTGATTGATTGATTGATTGATTGATTGATAAAACTTTTATTTCCACCGATGAAGGAGGCCCCCTACTCCCCGTCCCAGGCACGCAGGCCTAGGGGACGGGGGCCGGGACCTCCGCGACTTTAACGCGCGCTACCGTCGCACAGCACATGGGCGCCTTTTGCTTTTGCCTCCATCGAAACGCGCCGCTTGATTTTGCCATCTACTGACAAGAAACATGGACGACGTTTAAGGCACACACGAGAGCGCGACTCAAACCAAGGAAGTTGTCGCTGCTAGTAAAAATTTGCAACAAGACACAAGCCTCAAATGACGGTATATTCAAGAATTTATTCTCCATGAAACAGATCAGATCTTCAATTGGAAGAATAGATCAGCAACGAGGGGCTAAATAATGTGAACCGACTTGTATTGTTATAGAGGCGCACAAACGTTGCCCCAAATCTGGCATTTCTGAATAGTGAAGAATTTTAAAAACCAAATAAAAAGCCCACCTACATTCTTCTTGAAACTTCTTAAACAGGTCTCTAGAAGGAGCCGAAAAAGAATAAGAATGAAGATGTTGCATTACGTAGTTTCCAATAATTTTATTTCAGCTCAAACCTATAGCGTCTCGGCCATCCGCAGGAGTGCCGAAATGCAGGGGCGGAGGCATCCTATGCGCTGCCCGCTGCTCTGCATCTTCCCAGTATGCTGACGAATGCCTTTTTCGTAAATGAAATAAAATCAAATACATAACTGCATTCTTATGGACAAACAACGATTTGTGACTTAAACCTAATTCGGTAGGGCGGCTGCCGGCAGATGCACGTAACAACTGGTAGTGCGGTCTTTAGGAGTGCATGTAAACAAAATTTTGAACTCAATTTTCTGACTTTGCATTACATCTACGATGTCATGCGTGCCTCGAGGCTTCTGATTTGTCCTTCCACTCTGGGCATATCGCGCATAAATTTATTTCCTAATTCGCATTTGATTTGCAAACACCTTTAACGCGGCGGCGTAAAAGACCTTGTTCTCCAGGAAATCTATCGTTTGGAACCTACATCTTTGGACCGGTTCATAATGGTATTGACACCATATACTAATCAACTGCCTCCTATTTCCGTTCTCCTGTATCTCTGCGGCTACCAGTACTCAGACTCCGCCCCTACACCTGCTCTTACCGCTCGCTTTCTTATGTTTCCAATCAGATTTTTTTTTCGTTATCTTCATCTTTCTTTTGTGGATAGTGAATTACACGGATAAGCAAAAGAATGGCGGAGTTCGCAGCCGAGCTTTTGTGACTGTACTATGATTGAGAATACAGCTATCATTCGAATAAATGCGTTTAAAAATGTACATTCAGCAACTTCGGAATCATCGCCACTAGGGTATTAAAGCAGGTTGGCCTCAAAGGTTACCTGTCTCTTCACATATTATTTCAGAGCATGGTAATAATCATCGTTCATCGGAATATATACAGTGCTTGATGGCAAACTTCCATTCTCGCACAGTTTTAACAAAGAAAGATTTTTGGTTTTTGTTAGGGATTTAACGTCCCAGAGCGACTAAAGCTTTGACGGACGCCGTGGTGAAGGGCTCTGGAAATTTCGACCACCTGGGGTTCTTTAACGTGCACTGACATCGCACAGTACACGAGCCTCTAGAATTTCGACTGCATAGAAATTCAGCCGCCGCGGCCGGGATCGAACCTGCGTCTTAGTACCAACAGCCGAGCGCCATAACCACTGAGCCACCGCGACGCGGTTTAACAAAGAAAGAGTAACGCAATACGCCACCCCTACAAGAAAATTCCCTTACCTTCAAATCGTCGTCCAATCGCTTCGATATATAATTTGGTGCCTGGATATACTTTTCGCGGTTGATGCCTGTTTTAGAGTAATAAATGTTTTGAAAAAATTTTAATCTAGCATTTCTTCTACGATCCTTGAGCCGCTGCCATTGAATGAAGTTTGCTTTCTGTCATGCTAAGTTTCCGGCTATCATTTTCGAGAACAAATCTGACTACCCTGTTTGCATTTTTTTTCTAATTTGCCTATAAGCTGAGCTCTTTGAGGATCCCAACAAACACACGTGTACTCAAGTATTGCTCGAACATGTCTGAAGTATAACTGGGTTTTTAAGTTACTTGGAAGATGACTGAAATTAATCCTCAGGAAACCCAAACCTAATGCCGCGCTATTTCTAATACAGTTAATGTGCCTGTTCCACCGTAAATCAGGTGTGTAAAAAGACTCCAAGATATTTAAATTCCTTGCTTGTGCCTGAGGTAATGTCTATACCTATGCGGGCGGCGATCGCGTTTTTTTGAAAAGTGACGTGAACAGTTTTATTTATATTTGATGACATATCCTAACGAGCACACCAACGTGCTATGGCATCTAAATCATCTTGCAAAACTTGTGGATCTGAATTAAGACTAATCACTCTGCAAGCAACACAATCATCAGCGAACATTCTAAATGAAGACCGTATGTCAATTGAATTATCATTAATCTATAACAAAAACAACGGAAATAACAGCAAAAATTAAAGTTGATTTTCTAGAAAAAATTTTAGTTAAGACATATCAAGGTACTCAGCAACCATCACAACCACCTGAAGGGGCTGATTATTAGAGAGATTAGCAAACAAAAGCTACTTTTGGAAAAGTAAGTCTGAGTCAGCCTTGGAATTTCTGTTCATTTAGATTGTGAAATCTCTGACTATTTTCTTCTCAAGTTCTGGCGCGTTGTAGTCCCGCGCGGAACCTAAAACTTAAACCAGGACATTTCGCTCAAATTCCTGAACAGAAGTCTTAAGAACATAGAAGATAATTTTTGTCAAACCTGTCTAAATGGTATGAGCATTGGTATATTTAGCATACGTATTACTCTCACCTCTTTCTGAGACAAGTCTACATTCTGACATTTTTGAAGAATGCTACGCGTAAGAAAGTTAGTGCCTTCTGGCAGCAAACAATGTCTGTCGTTGCTAGGTCACAGTGCTGTCTCTAGCTCAAGAACGAAGTCACCCTCTCAAAACTGACTAAGGATTTTGGAGGCGAACCTTATCATCCCTTACGCATTGTTTCGAGGATTCACACTGCTGTATTGCTCCCCTGGTATTAGGTTTTAGTACTGCTTGATAGGAAACAGTTCTCGCGGTAGTCATAGTCGCACAACGCGCTTCTGAAAGCTTCTTTCTGTCCAGAAGCATACTAGCGCGGTTTTAGATTAGAGTATATGACCTGCGAGAAGCCGCGACAAGAGGCAAGTCATATGACAGCTTACAAGAAAATATCTCTCACCGGCTGTATTGGAAATGGGTACTAGTATACAGTCTATGTCGCGCCATCCCGCATTCACTTGGGGTGCTTCCCACTCAGCAAAAAATCTCTGCCTCTCCCGTAAACGAGAGTAGAGTAAGCATGAAATGTTTACGGGCCTAATGTCATCTCGGTGGACACCTGAACCGCACCGTACAGGAAGGGAGGAACGCCACCACCCGTTCAGCGCAATGCCTTGCCATTTGAACGCAAGGTTTTTTGAGGAAAGGAAATGGCGCAGTAATTCTCTGCCATCTCGGTGGACACCCGAACCGCACCGTAAAGGAAGGGAGGAACGCCACCACCCGTTCGGCGCGATGCCTTGCCCTTTGAACGCAGCGCTTCTCCCCCGGATCACGTATGACAACGAAGTGTAACGTGGCATTTATGTGCTTTTTGCACGCGTTATTAGAAATCAGAAATTATAATTCCGTGCATTATCAAACCCACAGCTCCACTGACATCTTGATAAACATTGAGAAGGCACTGGCAGCAGTTATTTTTTGTCTCGTTTGGAGATCAACCGGCGCTTGCATGCCGGTCGCGTAGGAGGGCTTAGAGAGAGTCGTTAAATCTTGTTAAGTCTCGTACGGTGCCCGGATGTTCTTGTTTCAGAGCCCGGATGACTGGAATTCAGTGCCCGGATGAGTGGATTTCAGTGCCCGGATGATGGCTCTCTGTCTCGGCGTGACGTCACCACACTGCCGACAACGGGAGCTAAAAGCATTTCATGCTTAAAAATAAACAAAAGAACTGCGAAGAAAAAACAGCGCAATCTAGACACGAACGACAAAAAGTCAACAACGCACAAAAATGCATCCTTCGGCGTCCGCATTTTGACTGCGCTGTTCTTTCTTCGCTCCTATAATGGTTCAACTCTCCCGACATGTTTTACTTAAAAAATAACGCAGTGCACTAATCGTTAACAACCGGCTCTCCGTGATTTTTTTTTAAGCACCTTGGCGGCTTTGGTACTCCTGCGCCTTCTCGACGTTGTTTAATAGAATATTCGAGAGGACTGCATGTAAGGCTTGTGTTTTAGAGCACTTTCATTGAGCCACTTTATTAGATCAGATGAGGGGGGGGGGGGGGGGGGGGCAGGACTGCAACGGGCCGTTGGGCCGCTAAGGTGTTCGCAGCAAGTTGAGCCTCAGCTACACAGCCTTATGTAATAACAGAGCCTGCGCCCATATATTAGTTAACGCAATGAAGAACCCACCAAAACTCAGTTGATTAGAACATTGTTAACGAGCGCTCAAAACTACAGGTTCCTGTAAACTAGGATTTAAAATCGCATTGTTTTATTCGCCCCGCCGAGACATGCCGAGATGCGTCCTACAGTACCAATCTCTAGCGAAAGAAATAATTACCGCATGAATGAATGATGTAGCTTTAAACAAGAACAATGAACTTCCTTAAAACAACTTCTCCGTATCCTGTGAATGTGCTCCGAGAGAGCGCAGTAAGCAACAGCCTGAATCAAACAAGCACGTGCTTTCTCTGGAACTTCTTGTGGAGGCTAGTCTAGTGATGAGAACAAGGATAGCCTGATCGCACCTGATATAACTACATCGGCCTAGCGAGGCTCCAAGCAGATGCACAGAAAACCGAACCAGTTTGGAGGCCAGATGAACGCAACCATTCCCAAAATATTTCACTACCCCACCTTTAGTAAAATCGCTCTCTCTGTGTAAGCACCCCTCATCAGGCAAAAACACGTTGATGCCTACAGATTGCTTTGTAAAAAGGCAGAACGTAGGAGATTCAACACAGTGCAGCAGAGCTCTCTTTGCGAGCAGTCGTTCTGTTCTTTCGACAGAAGCCTTATTTGAACGAGGGGCTGGTTAGTTCGTAGCGTACCCGCGCACAGCGCTTTTTGCCTGCCCACACATGGCTAAGTCCTGCACTTGGTGCGGCACGTAAGGCGGGCGCTTGCCGACAGCGTTAATTCACTGCTCTTAATGAGATACCGCGCCCTTCCACCAGGCTTTTTCCGCGTCTCTGCCACCGTCTTCTATCCCTGCACGCCCTGTGTTGCTGCCGTCGTCCTGACAGGCACGAAGGTCCATTGCTACCAGCTACTAAGGAAAATTACTTTAGTTTTCCTGTGCGGTTGAAAAAAAAAAACGGTACGAGCAGGATTCTTCCTAACGTGCCCTTTGGTACTATGTTTCGATCTAAGACTTACCCAAAACACTTCAGCTCTGCCATGTTTCAGCGTTCTATTTGGATTTTGAAAAAAAAAAAAGAAAATCAGGAAAAGACAAAAAGCACGCTTGGTTGTACTAAGGAGGCTTAAGTACAAATAATGGCACTCGAAATGCAGCTTTATTGCAAACGGACAAATAGCAGCACATCCACTACGAAAGCTGCCCTAAATATCGTGGTTTCTTACCGAAACTGTGCCAGGCAGATGGGTTATAAGGGAGGTTTGAATGCCGTTGCAAAATTACTGCACCTGCTTACTTGTTTGCATTGCAGGATATTATGCACTAAGTAAGCATGCAGTAGAAGAGAAAGTAACTTATCGGAATGTATCCAAGACGACTAGGAATGCACCCTGAGACCAAGAACTGGGGCTTGTCGATCTGTACGTTTGTTATTCTCAAACGCTGTACTGCTTCCGACAACAGGAAAATCGCAATAAACGCACAGCGCAATAAACCGGATGCCAATTCAGATTTACTTCCGACTTAACAAAAAGTCTGTTTTTTTTATGACTTATTAAAAAATCAAATAGCGTTCTGTGTTTTCTCGAGTATTGGTTTATCACTCGCATAACTCGGCACCCTAAATTTATGAACCGGGGAGAAAACAAAAATTGGTCTTACTGGCCAGTCAACTGATGCTCCAAGCTGTGAACATGCCATTGAAACGAACGCAAGAGCGCAGCACATCCAGCAGCTGCGGAAGCGCTGAACAAACCTCACCACCGGGGACGTGCACCAGCTGCTTTTCGTCTGACACACTTTTCGGTGAGATCGAAATCGTGTGCCATTTCTTAGTATTTTTTACATTTGCCCATAAGATAATGCCTCGGTTACATACGGCCGTGGATGATAACAGAAATATCAGAGGGATTGCTCGCTCCGCAGGTAGCCGACTCAGAAAATTTTAGTTTTTACGACTATGTGAAAGTATGAGCAGTGTGGCTACGGCGCAGTGGACCACCGTTCATATTGTAACGATGTAACGTGGCGGCCAGCCGTAGAATGAGGCGTGGTGAACGATGGCTATGAGATGATTTTAATGGCCGCTGGCTTAGCGCGGGCGCTCCGTCCCGCGCCACTGCCAGCTTCGTCTTCGTCACACTACCCGGGGCCTCCGAGCGATCGTCCCGATCGGTGACGCACAGACGGCGAAATGGCGATGGTCGTGATTGAAGGATCGAACAATATGTAGAAGATGGTGCAGTGCTGGCCGCCACAGTGGATGAGATGATCGAAGGATGAGTCCCGGTCCGCGAAGCATCCGGGCCAGAGGGTGCCAGGAGCTGACGGCCGAGGTCCGTGGACGCACCGGACGGCAGGGGCAGGGGGGCGGTGTCCTCACGTGTGGGTCTTGGGTCAGTGGGGTCTTGGGTCGGTGGGGTCTTGGGTCCGTCGGGTCTTGGGTCGTCGTGTCGTGTGGTCCGGGCGGGGGACGGGGCTGGGGTGAGCGTCGAGGTCGGTTCAGGTCGGGCGGGCTGGGGCACGGCCGTGCGGCGCTGACCAGGTACTCACTGCCGACGTCCACGGCAGGCCCTGGACGCCGAAGCTCCGTGACCAGGATGGCGATGAAGGGGCCCCAGCACCTCACACCAAATGTAACGTGGCGGCCAGCCGTAGAATGAGGCGTGGTGAACGATGGCTATGAGATGATTTTAATGGCCGCTGGCTTAGCGCGGGCGCTCCGTCCCGCGCCACTGCCAGCTTCGTCTTCGTCACAATATGTTTGCATCGCTGTTATATAGGAATATTTTATCCGGCTTTTTCACAGTGAAGGGGCGCGTGAAACCTTTGCGCATTAAAGGCAGTAACTGCTGCAGTCGCTGGGAGCTGGGAAACAGTCAGGACGCAGGGCTTTCGTCAGGTAGCATCACTGGCCTCTTTCTTCCTTCTCTTTCGGAGCTCGCAGTTGGGTACACTCCTCTAAGCGGTTTTTATCGCGTATTGATGAAGGCAGAAGTTCAATACAGCAATTATGGAAGAAATGTTGGACCGAAATCCGACCAACAAACGTGTGCTCAACCAGGAGGCACGACAAGAAATTACTAATGTTTAGTCCCAGCACTGAGAGCATTTGCCTATGTATATCAAGCAGGTTTCCTGAGATTCAAAACGCAGAAGTCACACTTCCGGCTGCCATATTTTAAAACGTTTGAATAAGGTGCTACAATTTGCCCCTTCCAAACGACACTGAATGCTAGTGCTACGAAGACAGGCTCATGCTTATAAATTCAGTTAATTTGAGTTCAAATTCTCTCACTGAATAATCCAGTCAGCTAAGTATGCAACGTCTTCATTTTCTGCCATAATTTTGGAGCGTCTCAAAATATGTGCTGTGGTTCCTGCATGCAGTTAGCATATTGATGGCAGAGGACATTACTGACTTCGTCACTGATAGTATTTCTGCGAATGAATAACACTGCCGGGGCAATGAAACCTCACTTGCGTTTTGAAGTGGTTTCCTCGACTAAATAATCAAATCCCAGTGGAAACGACAAAATTCTTTAGAATATATGGCCAGTCTGTGGTATCAAGTGCAGCATTCTTGCGTATTGCAGTAATGTTAGCTACTCTTATGAAATACTGAATGTAATCGCCTCTTCTGATGCTTATCAATATCGTCCTTCTAAAGAACTTTAGACACCTAAATTTATTATGTAAAGAGGAAGATGAGCAGCGGCGGCCGCCGCTCCGCTAGCGCGCGGCGCGAGATCGCTGGCTGGATGACCGAAGCTCGGACCGGCATTTTGGCTATCTGTCGCTAAGTTCCTTTCCCCGGAAATCCTGCTACAATTTGGTGGAGGTGCTGTGTACAGCCTTTGGCCAACGTCCTGGAGCTTCGCAGCAGAACGATCGCTCCAGCCATGTCCACCGACGCAAGCCAGTCATCTTCCCTTTCGCCTACGCCCGTCGTTTGCCCTGGCGCCCTCCGACAGCGGGACCCAGCCATTTTTACCGGGTCCGATGATCACGACGTGGAGGATTGGCTTGCCTCCTACGAGCGGGTAAGCGGCCACAACCGGTGGGACGACGCGATGAAATTGAACAACGTGGTGTTTTACCTCTCGGACGTGGCCAGCCTATGGCACAGGAACCATGAATCAGACTTTACCACCTGGTCTGCCTTCAAAAGAGCCTTTTCTGACATCTTTGGGCGCCCTGCAGTACGCAAGCTGCGCGCTGAACAGCGCCTGCGAGTGAGAGCCCAGCTACACGGAGAATCGTTCACGAGTTATATCGAGGATGTCATCAACCTCTGTTCAAGGGTGGACTCGTCTATGACCGAGGCGGACCGGATTAAGCATGTCCTGAAAGGCATCGAAACGGAAGCATTTCAGATGCTTATCGCCCGGAACCCTACCACCGTTGCCGAAGTGTTCAACCTGTGTCAGAGCTACGATGAGCTCCGCAGGCAGCGCATTCTGGTGCTACCACCTTCCGTGCAGCCTGACTCGCTTTCCAGCCTCGCCGTGACAACCTCCCACAGCTCGCTGCTTGACCAGATAAAAGACTTTGTACGTGAGGAGGTGGCTCGACAGCTGTCACTTCTTCACGGCGTGCAGGGGCCTCCCTCCAACCTGGATCCGACCCTACAAACGGTGATTCGCGAGCAAGTGACCGAAGCGCTACCACCTGTTCGTCCGCCGGTTCCCGCTGCAGCGCCGCTCACATACGCCGACGCCGTCCGAAAACCAAGAGCCGAGCCGTTTGTCCCGTATTATCCTCCGACGCCGCCGCCTGCCTTTCCAACCCGACCACCTCCTGCTCGTGTCAACCCTTGGCGCACCCGTGACAACCGTCCTATTTGCTATGCATGTGGTATCCCTGGCCACGTTGAGCGCCTGTGCCGACGCCGTGTGCCACCACCCGTGGATGACCCCAGAACCTACGTCTACGCGGCACCACAGCCCCCGCCACGTCCGTCGGCCGCCGAACAGCTTGATGCCTCCGATCGCCGCCCGTATTCTCGCCGCCGTTCGCCATCCCCGCGGCGCCGTTCTGTTTCGCCACTGCGTCCTTATTCCCCTATGCGCCAGGAAAACTAGTTGCCGCAGTTCCCGAGGCAAGAACTGCGTATTCGGCGACAAGTTCAAGGCCTCGTTTGTCCCCAGCGAATGTGCTCGACGTTTCTGTGGAGGGCCACACCGCCTTGGCGCTTGTTGATACTGGCGCTGCTGTTTCTGTGATGAATGAGAAACTGTGCCGAAAACTTCGCAAAGTGACGACGCCGTTATCCGGATTTTCGCTTCATACAGCTAATGCACAGCGCATCTCGCCTTTAGCCGCCTGCACAGCCAGGGTCATCATTCACGGTTCCTTATATACTGTTGAATTCGTCGTTCTCTCATCGTGCTCGCATGACATTATTTTAGGTTGGGACTTTCTTTCCCAACATGAGGCCCTCATCGACTGCGCTCGTGCCGAGCTCGCACTTCTTCCGTGCAGTGCTACCTCGCCTGATACGTCATCTTCGTGGGGCAAACTGTCTGTGGCTGACGACATCGAGATTCCTCCGTGCTCATCTGTTCCTGTCCCTGTCTCCTGCCTCACCGCATCTGACGGCGCTGTCGTCTTTACACCATCCGACGTCTTCATCTCTCGACACGGTCTGCCTCTGCCATTCGCTCTGCTCACTGTTCAAGACGGCTGCAGCCTCATCCCGATCTCGAACCCTTTTTTGAGCCCCTGCATATTTCTCCGTGGCGAATGCCTTGGCCACATTCAGCCCGTCGACTCTTTGCTCGATCCCGAACGATGCGCCGAATCATGTTCTCTTGCTACTAATTCTCTTACTTTGCCCGCATCTCCCGCTGTGGCCACAGACGATGCCTTTGCCGATTCCGTCGACGCCAGTCTTGCCACACCGCAACGCGCCCAACTACTTCACCTACTGAACCAGTTTCGCTCTTCTTTCGACGTGGCTCAAAACCGACTCGGCCGCACGTCTACCGTGACCCATGAGATCGACACCGGAGCCCACTTGCCGCTTCGTCAACGCCCGTACCGAGTTTCGGCAGCCGAACGCCAGATTATCAACACTCAGGTGGACGACATGCTTCAGCGAGGCGTCATTCAACCATCCAGTAGTCCATGGGCCTCTCCTGTGGTTCTAGTGAAGAAAAAAGATGGCACAATACGATTTTGCGTCGATTATCGGCGGCTTAACAAGATCACCCGCAAAGACGTTTACCCGCTGCCGCGAATCGATGACGCCCTTGACTGCCTCCAAGGCGCGGAGTTCTTTTCTTCTTTAGACCTGCGTTCGGGGTATTGGCAGGTCCCTGTGGCCGAGGCTGACCGTGCCAAGACGGCTTTTGTTACACCAGATGGCCTGTACGAATTTACCGTCATGCCTTTCGGCCTTTGTAATGCCCCAGCGACTTTCGAGCGAATGATGGACTCCATTTTACGCGGCCTGAAGTGGACCACGTGCCTGCGCTACTTAGATGACATTGTCGTCTTCGCGCACGATTTTGAGACGCACCTTCACCGCTTGGAGCACGTGTTGACATGTTTAACTGCCGCGGGGCTCCAACTTAATCTCAAAAAGTGTCGCTTTGGCGCCCGCCAACTGACAATTTTAGGTCACGTCGTCTCTAAGGACGGCGTGCTTCCTGACCCAGCCAAACTTCGTGCCGTCGCTGAGTTCCCCAAGCCGTCGACTCAGAAGGAACTTCGCAGCTTTCTCGGCCTGTGTTCTTATTTCCGACGTTTCGTCCGAAATTTTGCCTCTATCATCGCACCACTTACGAAACTTCTTCGGGGCGCCAACAACCTGTCCGATTGGTCACCTGACTGCGACGACGCCTTCATCACCTTACGCCGGCTGCTGACAGCGCCTCCCATTTTACGCCACTTCGACCCCACTGCTCCCACTGAAATTCACACCGATGCCAGTGGCGTTGGCCTCGGCGCTGTCCTTACGCAACGTAAACCCGGATTTCCCGAGTATGTCGTTGCCTACGCGAGCCGTGCACTGACAAAAGCGGAATCCAACTACTCAGTAACCGAGAAGGAATGCTTGGCGATTGTTTGGGCGATCGGAAAGTTTCGCCCTTACGTTTATGGCCGCCCTTTCGATATCGTCACGGACCATCATTCCCTGTGCTGGCTGGCCTCCTTGAAAGACCCTACAGGCCGCCTCGCTCGCTGGGCCCTACGCCTACAGGAGTATGATATCCGTGTCATCTATCGCTCCGGCCGAAAACATAACGACGCCGACGCATTGTCCCGCTCTCCACTGCCGCCAGACGTTGTCTGCCACTCGCCAACCGGTTGCGCTTCGCTGTCGTTTTCAACAGATACCATGGGCAGCGAGCAAAATAAGGACCCCTGGATATCTTCGCTTGTAAGTTTTCTCTCAAATTCCTCGGCGGCACCCGTGCCTCGTGCCCTCCGCCGCCAGGCTGCTCACTTCGCCATTCGTGATGGTCTATTGTACCGCCGCAACTACGTCCCTACCGGCAGGAAGTGGTTGCTTGTCGTCCCTGCCCATCTGCGGTCGACATTCTGCGCCCTGTTTCACAACGGCCCGCAGTCTGCTCATGCCGGCGCCTTTAAAACATACACGCAACTCCGTCTACGCTATTATTGGCGCGGTATGTCCACCTACGTCCGCAAATACGTCCGCTCGTGCCCTGACTGTCAACGTCGCAAGCCGGCTCCTCACCACTCAGTCGGCCAGATGCAGCCTCTCCCTTGCCCTTTGCGTCCTTTTGACAGAGTTGGAATTGACCTCTACGGCCCCCTTCCTTACACTGCTGCTGGCAACCGCTGGGTTATTGTAGCCGTCGACCACCTCACGCGTTACGCTGAAACCGCGGCTCTTCCTGCTGCTACGGCACCACACGTTGCCTCTTTCATCTTGCATCACTTCATTCTTCGCCATGGAGCGCCCCGAGAACTGCTGAGCGACCGTGGGCGCGTTTTTCTGTCCGAGGTCGTGGAATCTCTTCTCAAACAGTGTAAGATCACTCACCATACCGCCACGGCCTACCATCCTCAGACTAACGGTTTGACGGAACGGTTTAACCGCACCTTGGGCGATATGCTGTCGATGTACGTGTCTTCCGACCACTCCGACTGGGACAGGATCCTGCCGTTCATCACCTACGCCTACAACACCGCCACGCAGACTACCACCGGCTTCTCGCCATTTTTTCTCCTCTACGGGCGCGAACCTTCCTCACCACTCGACACAGTACTTCCTTACCGGCCCGACGTGTCCGAGTGCACCACTCTTTCGGAGGCATCCAAGCATGCCGAGGAGTGCCGTCAGCTCGCTCGGTCGTTAACATCCGGCGAGCAGGGGCGTCAAAAATTCCGTTTCGACACAAGCCACACTGATGACAGTTTTCTACCCGGCTCTCTCGTCTGGCTTCACGTGCCGTCTACCTCACCTGGCCTTTCGTCCAAACTTCTCCCCAAGTACCACGGACCTTACCGCATCGTAGAGCGCACTTCCCCGGTTAACTACATTGTCGACCCGGTGACACCCTCCACAGATCAACGCCGACGCAGCCGCGAGACTGTTCATGTGTCACGCCTGAAGCCGTACCATGACCCGTGTGTGTTGTCGTCTCCCTGACTCGCCAGGATGGCTTCGCCTTCAGCCCAGGGGTGATTGTACAGAGGAAGATGAGCAGCGGCGGCCGCCGCTCCGCTAGCGCGCGGCGCGAGATCGCTGGCTGGATGACCGAAGCTCGGACCGGCATTTTGGCTATCTGTCGCTAAGTTCCTTTCCCCGGAAATCCTGCTACAATTACTTTTTTCTATTTTCAAATGATGCTTGAAACATCAAGATATACAAATGGCCACGAGGTTTTCGCCTATGGCAGCAAAATATATATATGCTGAATTTATTTTTTCATGCTGTTTTAATTTCGCTTTTATGTACCGAATGATGGTTTTGACATGTAGTTAATGTTTAGGTCACGGGACGAACGAAAAAAAAGGAAATAAAATGCTGTTGCACAGTTTTATCTCACTACAACACTTAAACTAGCCTGCTTCAATAGTTATAATTCCAACAAACGATGTATTATCAATTATGTTGCCGTTTTTTGTGCCTCACGTGACCTAAACAACAACACGCCACAGTAATTGTTCCGTTGTTGAAATCAAAACAGTGTCAAGAAAAAATTTCTTTATAAATGATCTAGCGGTCGTAGGCGAATATCACAGCGTGCTTTGTCTTAACTAATGCCTAGCGCGTCGTTTGAAAAAAAAAAAAGAAAGCAAAATTTTTTTTTTGTCTACAGCCTTTAAAGTTTCTCCGTCGCTAGCATCGAGTAGTTAGAATACCATAGACAACCAATACGAATTTTTTTTTTTACCATAGCGAGAAGTGAATAGCAAAAATGCAAGTTCTCCAAGGAAGCACCTGTGGATATATTGATTACTATAGTGAAAGCTTATTATATATCAATACAGTGCCTTCTTGAACTATTTTCAGTTGAAAGGTGCGCCGCCCATAATATATGGATGCGAATTAATTGTGTTTGTTTGGAACGTTTAATTTTTTTTATTCAGCTATAATAAACCTATTGTACCTAAAATGTATTATATCCCTTTCACCGTGAGTTGTAAAGGCCTTTGACTGTCACGACCACGGGATTTAAAAGTGTACTTTTTAAATAATATTCCATAACTTCCTGCTATATATTGTAGTTTGTGCATGTATCGGTGTCCCTTTTCTGTTTATCATCGACCCACCAGTGTGCCACTTTCAAATGTATTTTGTTTAGTTGTAATGTTTTTCCTAGTTTCAAAACTACTTCTCTGTATAACGATCTCTTCAACCGTAAACATTATACTTTGTTTGATATATTGTGCTCGTGTGCGACCTGCCACCGTCGTATGTGTTTAGTTAATTTATTTTTCCTAATGGCTTTTAGATGAGCCACAGGCATCTTCAAGCTATTTTCTTTAGTATTTGGCTGGTGGCTTATTCTAAACAGTGTTTGCACTTTTCTGAAACAACGGGAACCTTACTTAGTTTACGCAAATTAGGGCTACTAAGTTTAAAACATAAGACAAAAACCACATTACTAACGCGATCCTCTCTCCTCTTGCATTTTCACAAACACAAAACAAAAATTCATCGCAGAGGGTGAGAGCAGTCTGCTTACGGCGTCCTCTTTCTATCCGTAGGACAATAACTTTTTTCATCTCCATCTTTCAATTCAGTGCTAGTGATATTTTGCCACCAATAACCTTGTATGTGCATATTGTTTGGATTTATGAATCATGGTTTATTCTTTACAGTGCCGTACAGGAAATGGGACTTGGACGAGACGATAGCAGCTTTAATGGTGCCAGAGGCCCAGCAGGACAATTTAATTTAAATAATAAAGATGGAAAGTTAGTGCACCCTGACATACAATGAAATATGTAAAACACGATGGGACATGAACAGAACGGCGAAATTTACAGGCATAAAGAAGGAAAATTAAAAAAAAAATGCCTGGTGATTAACTCTGGTTAGCCAAATGTTGCGAAAGCTAGAGTCTAGCCGACCCGTCGCTCTCTATAACGGCTCGCCTCCCGATATGTCGAACTGTATATATACACACTGCGACATCTTCTCTTCTCTACAGCGCATGTTCACAACTGGTGAACCGAGCGGCAGCGGCTCCATGGTCGCCGCTCTGTTCCCAGGACCCCGTTGAAGCCTTTGTTCTCCAGTAAGCCTTTCACTCGGGAGAATGTCTTAATCTGTTTTGGGCTTCCTGCTACGAGAAAAGAAGATAAGCACGAGAACTTTTTGTGTAATATACTCTGGTGCCTACATAGAGAACAGAACACCTGAGAAGAGAGTCGATGTGTGCCTAGAATGACGCTTCTCTAGCACTTTCGTCTTCGCACAAGAATTGTGACACGCACTACGCCGATGCACACAATATGTGCCTCGGGGAACGGGAAAGTTTCTGGCTACTCCCGCAACTGCGACTTTCGTCATACACTGTCGTTTGCATTGCTCAAACAAGTGAGAGCGTATTGACTGACCGTACACAGAAGTGGACTACTATGAGAGCACTGCGCCGTAAACTTCACCAACATAGAAGACCCTTCAGAGACGTAGGGGACTAATGACCACCACTTATCACTCTTTAAAGACCTCATTGCCCTTCTCACTGGGCTGTTGATATGAAAAAAAAAAACGAAATAAAAATAATATACCTGAATAGCTCTTAGGCGCTAAAGGCCATATTATGCTCGTGGATATTGCTGCGAATCTTTGTAGTGTTTGTTTGTTTAGTTTTCGAAGCTGACGGCACGCCGCTCTCTCGCTTTGCCTCTGATGCAAGCCGCGACCAGACTTATCTCTATCGATCGCAGCAAGGACGCGCCGATTCTCCGTTGTTCCAGAACGTTGAGGTAACATTGCAAGTGTATCTTGAAAGCTCGCTATTAGCTCCCGGTTGTCATTATGAAGTCGGGTCTCTTCGTGGTCCAGCTCGTGTTTGTGCGCGGCTTCGGTGTAGTGGAAGTGGCGTCTTCATGCGGCGTGGTCAGGGGAGGACCTTGATCATTTCGCTGGTGAGCAAGCTCACCTCCAAAGGTTGTTTTCTTTAATTTTTCCTGCGAGGGCCGCATCATCATAGCAACTGACTACCTAAACCGCTCCGCCGAGGCAAAAGCAGTAACGAATGGAACATCAGCAGGAGTCACGAAATTTTTGTTAGTCTGCTGCATTCTACTCAGGAGGTGAGCGGGTCACTTACGCTGAAACAAATGAGCGGAAATCGATACGGGAACCAGAATGTCACTTGCAATTTATCGGAGCCAGCGACAGACCATAAGGTAACATGCGAACCAAGAAAGGAGCGCTTTTGCACAGCTGACGTTTCGGGCAGCATGCGCCAGGGCGAGAGCTATAGCTGCCTCTTCTGCCCCTTCCGAAGTTTTTGTTTTCATTGTTGGCGAGGTGATGTGGTCCTCTTTCTATTACAACTCTGCATTGTTCTTAGCTTTTAAATAGCTGTATGGAGACTGCACGAGCTACATTCAGGTTAGCGATGCTTTTTATGTTGCTCCTTCACCCTCTTTCTTCTCACGGCTCGGTGTTCTACATTCCGAGAAAGTTTCTCTACTCTCCCCTCCACACTGTTAAATTTTGCGAACGACGG
This sequence comes from Amblyomma mixtum, assembly GCF_055824585.1. Classification (NCBI taxonomy): domain Eukaryota; kingdom Metazoa; phylum Arthropoda; class Arachnida; order Ixodida; family Ixodidae; genus Amblyomma; species Amblyomma mixtum. Next base: position 100,703,474 of record NC_143019.1, on the reverse strand, counting down.
AGTACACAGCTTCATTCCTTCTAGACAATGTAGGAGAAAGTGATGCCGCGCGTAGGACTGTTTCCACCTCTGGAGTTTAGCGACGTCAAGCTCAATAGGCCTGTCGCTGTAGCGCACCCAGTGAGCATAAGAAGGTCTGTACCACTGCTTTGACAGTGTGCACCACTGTCAGTGAAATGGTGGTTCAGGAGATTTCTTCATAACAGACGTTACACAGGAATACTTGCGCCTAACACTCACCTGAACATTTGTATTTGCTCTAGATCACTGCGCAGAGGTTGCAGGGAGAAATGGAGTGAGCAAATTTGCCTGTACTGCCCACTGCATCATGACTCAGTTGCTTCCCCGTTGAACTAGGCTCATGTCTACTTGAACAAATTTACACAGAGAGTTATTTCAGTAGTTGATTTATTTGTACTGCGCTTTTTCGGCTGCTTCATTATTGCAGGAAAGTCCGCGTACGAAGGAACGACGGTGGTGGTAGGGTTTAACCAGGTGTTTTATGAAGTTTGCTTTAGAACTGCATCTTATAGTCTGACGGGAGAGCAAGGGCGAAATCTCGTTATAGTATCAGGTTTGATTAAAAGCTGTAGTGTTTTTCTTCGGTGAGTCGAGTATGTTTTTGGTTTGTCTGTAAGGATTGATCACACCTTCTAATTTGAATTGTAACCCAACCCTGGGAATCGTTCATACTTCGTGTTTCTTTTTCGGCGTCTAACCTCACTTGACCGCGCTCTTTTGTTGGAAAACTTCTGTAATATTGGTTATGAGTAGGTTGCCCTGTTTTCGTTCCGTTTAATACCAAGACTATAGTTTTTATTCCAACTATTCTATTAACCTTCTCTTAATTTTGGGTTTGATTTTTTCAGGTTTGTCCTGATTGCGTCGTGCCTTCATTTTCTACCCTCCAAGCCGCCGTGGTGGCGATCCCATTGGTCGCCGTGTTCGCCTGAACAGATTCCCTTCGTCATGTGCACCACGTAATGAGTCCATTTTAATGAGACTGACCAGCAGAAATCTGCAGTTCCCATTCCAAAGCCCGTCGCACTTATTTCCCTTCATAATTACCATAGCATCCAGGCGGGGATTGAAGGATGCCATATTCTGCGCCAGCAGATGAGTACCTCTGATAAACTGCATAAGTTTTTAACAAAGCCAGCTCCGGAAAGCAGAATAGACACACTGACTTCATTGCTTTTTTTTTTCTAAAACAAATATATGTTTCACAGCGGAAATACATTGCAGCCGACATGTTAAAAATGCCTTCAGGACTCTATTGAGTTTCTCCATTAATTCAGCTCAACATTCTGGCTTCTTTTGCATAGGATAACGTCTTGTGGGAATCTCCCTTCGTCATGGTGAATATGCAGATAACGTCCAAGAGATTAAAGTCATTTTAATGTGTCATCTTACTTAACCGCCATCCATTCATCAACAGGAACAGTCACATTGGGACGGATAAAAACATCGTGAGCATGTTTTTTCTTGCCCAGAATTTTTCATCTGACCCTGCCAGCGGACATTGAAATTGGACGCCAAGGTGCAAATCATGATGCGTAAAACAAATAATGTGCAAACGTTATATGAGAGCTTCTTGTTGGAGGGCAGAAATTTTGGCCGTGGAGAGGATTATTCTGTCCTTAGGAGTGCATAAAATTTATGAGTGCGCATACACGCGCTAAAAATAGCGCTCATATGTCTCAAATATTCCCCTATTTTGCACTTAAAAAAGTTTTATGATGCAATAACTCTATATGAATTGCCATACAAATGTCGGGCAATTTCAAACACGTCATAAAATATCCCAAAAATTATATGGCATTAGAATGACATAGCCTGTGGCATAGTTGTGGCATCATACAACTTTTTCCGGCAGGGTTTTAAAGGCCATTCCCGCTTCTAAAAGGAAAATTGTGTAGGTTAGACGAAATTCGGCCTAATTATGCTACGCGGTGTCAAAAAAATGATACGTTTTTTTTAGTAAGGCGTTGACGTAGTAAGCTGGGATTAGCAGAGATATTCGGCGTCATATGCGAAGCTCCAGTGCTGTGATGAATGCGTAATCATCGTAGGCAGATTAATACGAGGCAGGCAGCGGCATTCTATTTCTACATGTTATATTGGAGACACATGAAAGTTTCTTCCATTTGTGTACGAGCGCACTATCATCACTTACCAACCTACGGTATTATTGCCCCGGAACTTTCTCTATGAAAAGCGCGAAAACTGTTCAGCGGCTGAAGAATGGCTCTAATTATAACGGCCGTGACTCTTCGTCGTATGACACGCCCCAAAAAATCTTTATATTAGAGCAACCTAATCGAAAGTTGCGCACATGCGCACGGGCATTTGGCGCTCCGCAGCTTTACTTAATTCGCATTAGTGGTCTCACTTGTACACTGTAATCACAAATTAGCGTGAATAGGAGTATAAACTGAGGCCATCCGCTTTTAAACTCCTTACGGAAAAATGTGCGTCCTGCTGTAAGTAGTAAAAATCAGGAAATCCCCCTTTTTTACTGCCGTCACGAAATCAAGGAGTAAAATAAAGCATTCACATGATTTTACTACTGTTCCAACCAGCAGTACGTCGCCTTCAGTACTCCTTCAGGCCATTTAGAAACTCCTCAGTGTCTGCCCGCCGCCTAGTGGCAGCTGCCGGTTTTCTCCGCTTGCAGGTGACGATGCCGGCTCTCTCGTCGCTGCCTGCTCGCTTCTGGCCTCTGCTCTTGGTGCTTCACGCACGTTTGTCTTGTTACAAGACACCGGATCGCCGCCGCCTTGCGCAGCAATGGTATGCACAGACTGTGCCTTGGAGCCTTCAGCGTGTATGCAGAGCGCTTGATGTTGGATGGCTTTGGCGGCAGTGCGCGAGAGGCTTAGCAAGCCTAGCTAAGCCGAGCCATAATGGCGGTGTGTGACGTGTCTTCCTCCCCGCAGCCGCCAACTTGGTGCTCGCTCCTTTTCGCGCGCTTGTCGTGACATGGGAGGCTGGACATCATTGACCTTAGCAGTAACATGCTGCAATGAACGTCTCACTCAAGCTGGCAATACAATTGTTGGCGGCTGCCGCTTCGCCGCGCCGACATGGCGGTGTGTGTGTGTGTGTCTGTGTGTGTGTGCGTGTGCGTGTGTGCGCGCGTGTGTGTGTGTGTGTGTGTGTGTGTGTGTGTGTGTGTGTGTGTGTGTGTGTGTGTGTGTGTGTGTGTCTGTGACGCATAAGTGTTCTAGACATCGACGGACCCTCGTTCGTTCGCTTAAGATCGTGAACTTACAGGGATGTGAAAGGCCGGATTACCTTCGTCGTGTACAGAGGTAAGCAGTATTGAACTCTCCTTTGATGCTACAGACGCCCATTCACTAAACGTCACTCCCTCTTCAGTGAGCGAAGACTTGCTGTGAACCCCGGGTGCGCCGAGACTAAAGGCTTTATCTTTGCCCGGAGAAGCCAACCTACACAGCGGTCATTAAGTAAGTATCTGAGAAATTTTTGTTGCATGCGGCTGAAAAAGAGTGTGGCAGCACAGTCATGGCTCTTTACTTTATTATGTACAGCCAGCCAGTTCTTTAGCTGGCGTGCATGACGGCCGCGTTTTCCGTGCTCCTGCAGCCTATGAAGGAGCAAACTTGCTAAAATATGAAATCTTAGCAGGGGCTCAGTGAGCCCGTGCTTATTATAAAGCTTTCCGCAAGTTTTCATCGCTGTGAAGCGCAGGAGCGCAGAAAAGGCGGCCGTCGCGCACGGCGGCTGAAGTATTGGCCGGCTGTACATCTGGAAGAATGGTCAGTACTCCTAAGGACCAAATTTTTTTCATGTATTTACGGCCCATGAATATGGAAAAGCTTACAGGTAAAAATGCACGGCCGTTGAGGTGCGTGAATTTTTGTCACGTTATTACGAACAGTCATGAGAACAAAACATCGCCTGCGCTAATCGGTTGCTTCCTTTCCCGTGTTTTAAAAGGGCATTATCAAGCAAACAATCCAAGCGATTTTATTTGTTGCAGTCATAGCACAGGATATGGCGACGCCTTAGTGCCCAAGAAAATTGCCTAAATTGTTACATTTTCCGAGTCGGTGGCGTCTTAACGTAGCGGCGATTTTCGGCAGCGGACATGAGGTGGCAACCATACTAAACGCTGCCTTTCTGGTTTGTTAGATGTCTAGTTCCAAAATTGGTATCTTGTAAGCTCTTCGCACCTGAAAAATGTGAAAAGAAATTTCCTCTTCGCGAACGCATTCCATTTATGTGAAATTCATTGAGGCAAGCGTTCCTGTTCAAACTGCTGATCCCGGAAAGGCAGCAAAAGAAACAGAATAACCCATACACAAGTATACAAGGTCCCCTGCTCGAAGTGCTCGGCGTCGTACATTGGCGAAGGCAAGCGCTTCGCCGGAAGAATTGTGCTGGACACTGAGCCGCGGAGACGCGGAGCAATATTAGCCGCTCCCTAGGAACCCTCCCCGCTTCGGACATCGGCGGTCTACGTCCAGTGACCGAGCGGATGATTCACCGAAGGCTTAAACAAATCAAGCTGCAATTCGCCCGGAGTCACACGTGATGAAGGAACCCAATAGGTTCCGAAACGTGGTGTTTTTGGTTTTTTTTTTTTTTCTGGTTGGCGTTCTTTCTAACTTGAATTCCTTTCCCAGCCAGACTGAACTTTGGAAAATGCTTTTTTTTGGACCCCGGCCAGGAATGTGAGGGCAAACCAGAACAGAAGACAGGTTCGGGTGGAAGGAGGGGTCTGATGGTAGTTTTCTATTCCTAACAATGCCAAAGAAATTACAATAGAGCTTGGTTCACCCTGCTATGTTAGTCACCCTTGCCCGGCCTTTGACCCGTACGCAGAATGACGACGCCCTCAAAATGCGCGGCTGCGGGTTCTCCCAGCAAGGAAATTGCATGCAAGCTTCCACTACGTGCATGCAAAACGCTGTTCTTTGCTTGCATACTTTGATTTTAATAATTGCTTTTGATCTGGTGCCTGGAATGCGTGAGGAACCTTCTGACAAGTGAAAAATAGAAATTATGCCGCAATGCTTTTTTCAATGCAGGAAAGCAGCTAAAGGCAGTGCGAATACGCAAGTGCCTCAGTAAGACCATTTTCTTTTTTCAGCTGTTCCCGATCGACGCTGCTTTCCATTCGTCATATTGCTTGAACGGTTACGGAAGCGGCTCTCTGGAACTTGTGATACCCTGAAAACCGCGTTCAGTCCCTGTCTTCCGACAGTGTACAGATATGTACTCGATATTACATTAGCCACTAGCTAATTTTTTGCCCTGAAAAACGTTTAAACTGCAACTATACTTATCTTATTGAGAAGTGTACTCTGAAATGTTTGTGTAAACTTTACTTAAACTACAATTGAAGCACCTCATACTTCAAGCTTGCAGGTGTAATTGCTTTCATGCGCTTATTTTTGTTTTCTACTATTTCTTTCAGAAGGAGCCACCTTTGACATCACCCCGTTCAACCAGCGACAGCATGACATGCCTGTGGGTTGACACCAAAGCATTTCAAGGTGCCCTCCTTGCTTTCAAGTGTGGCATCCCTATTTTCATTCCTTTGAATGCCCAAAGACAGCGCGGCTCAAGGCACTCTTATTTCCTACAGGGGCCAAGGCCTTGGTTCTCTGTAAACATCGAAAGCAAGCTGAAGGACACCTGGCTCGAATGTTTTGGCCCAATAAAAATATTGTTTGAAATTAGTCACTGTAATTTTTTTTGCTGCATTTATTATGGAACACAAAGCTTTAAAATGAGGTTTCCATAGGAATACTGCATTACAAATGGGCTTCCTAATCAAGTGAAATAAACCGGTATGGGCATCATAAATGTCAGCTTGTAGGGAGGAAAAATTGAGCCGAACATATCCTCTAAAAACTACTCAAAAGGAGCAGGCACATACGCCTGAAATGCACAATGAAGGCAGCTGCAAAGGAGTATATTGTAGCGCCCGGCGACGCTATAAAGCGCCGGCGCTGAGATCGGTGTTCCCGCGGTGGAAGAAAATAAAGAACGACAGCGCGTGCTCGGAGCGCACGCCCGGCACGCGCAGTCCGGAACTAGAAGCCTGCCACGCTGGTCGTCTCTGTCTGGTGCTCCGCTGCGACCCCGCAAAAACCTCAACAGTGGTGACCCGGCGAACCGTGCCTTCTTTCCCAGCGGCGTTCCAGCATGGCGTACTGGCAGCACCCAAGTTTCGACCCGCCGCTCCCGGCGTTCCGGCCTGCAGACGTCGGCGGGTGGTTCGCCCAACTGGAGGCTGCGATGTACCTGAACGGCATCACCATCCAGCCGTTCAAACACGAAGTCCTTTGTGACATCCTCCCGGCCGACCTCCTGCGTCGGCTCACCTACTCTGCTTTCGGCGGCCGGCCATACGATGAGCTGCGTGCGGCCGTCTTGGCGTACTTCGGCGCCTACTACGTTCCGCCGCCGCTCTACGACGCAGCGGACCCGTTTTCGCCGCCGCCAGCCTCTGGCCCTGCACCGGCCTCGCTCGCGCCCACGCAGCCTTCATCAGAACCCGGCCCGCCTCAGCAGCCCCTCGCCGCCTCGCCGCCACTCCCGTCCAGCGTCTCCAGCCCGGCTGTCTCTTTCGACGCCACACCAGGTGGGATCCGCACGAGCTCCGCCTCGCGTCCTGCTCCCACTACTATCCGACCCGCGTCTCTGGCTCTGCCTCCTTGCGCTTCAGTGGCGTTGTCGCCAGAGCCTCCTGCAGCCAAGGACGACTCTGCGGCAGCAGCCGTGCCGAGGCTTCCGGCATCCCCATCTACCTCGTCACTACCGCCAACAGCTCTGCAGACCTCTGCTGTGAGGTTGACGCCGCCACCGCAGCATATGCCACATACCAGCCCCACTACCCTGGCGACCACACCGCCTGCCCACGAGGCCCCACCCCGAGCCCTCAGTACGGTCAACCGCTTCTCGGATTCTGACCCTGGCAGCTCGCCACCGCCGCAGCAAGCGTCTGCTTTGGTGCCTGACTTGAGCCACCTTCGGCACCGCATGGTCGAGCTACCCACACCGAGTAGTGCAGCCACTGTCGAACCACCACCTGTGCCTGTTGCTGTCAGCCAGCCGTCTGATGTAGCAGTCTCCGCTCCACGGCATGTCACTGCCACAACCTCCTGGCAGCCACCTACAGCCAACCGTGCCCACACGCACATCAGCACTGGCCAGTCGCTCCGGACTGTCACTCCCGCTTTACCCCAGCACCTGGAATTGAACCCAGCAACTTCCTCCGTCATCACCACAGCTGTCACCGTTGTCTCGTCGGTCACACCTGTGCCAACCCTAGTGGCCGGACCGCACTGCTCGCGCCCTACATCAGGGGCACCTGAGCCATGTAAGCCAGCCATTTCCACCTATTTGGACGACTTGAAGCTGGCGCTACAGCAGCGACACGACACCACGCTAAAGACCACATCTGTCCACGGAGCCGTTTCGACCGCTCCCTTGCTTGTGACGGCGTACTCTGTGTGCCAGCTTCCCGCCGACATCAGCTGCAACGGTCCAGCACCAATGACACTTGTGCCAGCGCGCAGCACTACAGTCGGTGACGGCCCCACCATGGCCTCCATTGCCCTAATATGCTTTGTCAGCTCGGCACCCTGCCTCATTCGCCCGTTGCGCAGCAGCCAGGCTCGTCCACCTGAGCCCGTGCACTCCACCCGACAGCTCTTCCCGGCCCCCGACATGAACTTACCGGACCTTGTAGCGACCCCGTGGGGACACCGTTACTCCAGCCGCCTGCTTGCCTGCCGTGGCTACTCCATCTCTGCCCCGTCGGCGCGTATATTTCGACGTTCCGTCTAGGCGGGGGGCCCTGTAGCGCCCGGCGACGCTATAAAGCGCCGGCGCTGAGATCGGTGTTCCCGCGGTGGAAGAAAATAAAGAACGACAGCGCGTGCTCGGAGCGCACGCCCGGCACGCGCAGTCCGGAACTAGAAGCCTGCCACGCTGGTCGTCTCTGTCTGGTGCTCCGCTGCGACCCCGCAAAATCTTCAACAATATAATACCTCTATTAATTGCCAAGCTGACTCCTTTGTGAGCGGAAATTTACTCCTAAATAAACTCCCGTCTAGAGAGCGGGAACACTTCACTCCTTTTATCACTCCAAAAATACCGCTTCACACAGAGGAGTAGACGATACCCCCCGATTTTGAGGAGTATCTAACCGCCTTTTCGGGAGTGCCCTACGCGATGGGCCATTTACTCCGATCTAGGTGTTTTTTTCTGTTTAGAGTTTAGGTACCACCTAATTCTTATAGAAAAGGAAACTGCGGTGATGCAAGGATTGGATATGCATTGCTGTCGGCAAGTCCCAATTTCTTTCCTTCTTTACAATTGCTTGAGAACTCACCAGCTACGGCTTAGAAGGAAAAAAGGTGGGAGCGTAGCAGCGGTGCCGTCCGCTGTGTACAACGCGGCCTCGGAAGTAAGTTATCGAATGAATCTAAAAAATCTAACTTCGCTGCAAAGAGGAATCCTTGCCGGATGGGCGGTCCACCGGGTTTCTCTTTCTTTTTTGTTCAGACACTACGCCGACTGGCACAAAGTTGACACTGCGCGAAATTCCGGCAACGCTGTCGGACTGAAACTTGTCTTCGCATTGAGCCTGACTAATCAAACTAAGATTGAAATTTTAAGAAAAATTTTCAAGGAGATGAGACACTTCTATATCCTCTTCGGTAATGAGCTGTGGCTCCTCAGTGCAGGAAAGAATTTGAACGTCGCGGCCATAGCGTCTGGTCCGTAGCTAATTGTGCAATAATCAATTTGTGCTGTACTTATTCTCGTGCCCTTCCGTAATAAGCCCCAGGGGTAGCATCGTTGATTGCTTGCGAAGTTATTTTTATGCCTCCATGAACGAGCGCTAGTATCTACTGTTGTTTGTAATGCGATATTTTTTCAGTGTGCTCTCACTCCTACATAATCACTCTCATACGCTTAGCTTTCGCAATTCGATCCAAGTTCTGCTGCATAAATGAGCAATGGTCCACTATTCGGAATTTCCCACCATGAGCAATTGCACTAAACTCTTTCTTCGACGATCTGAACGGTAACAATAGTAAGAACAACCTGATGATTTTTTTTTTCCAGGATAATGGTGCGAGCTAGATCCAGCTATGATTAGCAATCAGCCACTAGTAACAGCAAACTCCAAGAGACGTGACCTCCCTATTTCTGCTTATTATTGGTAAGATAATTTCTTTGTTGATTGCTTTTGCAATCCAGTCGTTTTCTAACAGCACTTTATCCACATTCATTGAGTCATCACCTTCACTTGGCTCTTTAGGTCTGCGTGCTCTAGTTCTGCCTCAGTTACTCCTTCATCTCTTTGTTCTCGTTTTGTTCAAGCCGCACTTCTTTTGCTTATTGTGGTAGCAGGCCGCTGGTCATGTCGGCTTTGTGATCCGTATTAGGGATATTTTGCCATGGTCGCAGATAAGTTTTTGTGATCTTTTTAACTAGTGCCTGTGCACTGGCAGCTTCGTTTCCTTGCATAATATCGGAGCTGCATGACGCATCCTACAAAATGGCGAGCTCGAGTTTTTACTATGAAGCTCAAGCCCGTACTACTCCAACGTCCTGCAGAATACCTACCTTTGTGACAGAAGCTCGATCCTTTTCCTGGTTTCATTTGTTTGGTATTCTGATTTTTAATCGAATCTGACATACTAAGCAAACTTCTTAAAAACTTAAAATGCGATTGTAAATTGTTCTTCTCTATTCACATGTTAACAACACACAACTTGTCAAGGGGTCAACTTGATTCTCCAGCTTACAAAAATTTACGTTATGCAAAAACGATATCTGCGCTGCGTATAGAATGCAGAATATAATGCAACAACTACAGAATTTTTGCATACATCTCATGGCATTGCGGCCCACAATGTATACCACTACTGTTTAAGTACTCGGTTTAAATATGAAGTCCGATATAACATACAAAACAAGGCGCATTTAAAAAAAAACGAGTAACATTATCCTACCAGACGTAAAGAGTGTTGGATAGTTGCCGCATGTTGTTTCACTGCTGTTATACTTTCACTATGTTTCACTATGTTATGCGTTACCATGAGTTCTGAACCATTACCAATTTACTAATTCTGATTTATTTATTTGTTCAACTGCTAAACTTTGATACATCTTTGCAGACCGAGAAAAGTGATGCCACTTACACCAGTACCTGCTTTCTCCACTCGATGTGTTTTACTTGTTCTGCATCAGCGAAATGCTTTGTTTGCTTTATTGCATCTGCTTTTCATTGACGTCGTCGAAACGCCGCATAATATGGGGCTGCGGACTCGTCATGCGGCCTACTGGCAGCATTTTTATAGTTGCCCTCCAACTGTAGGGCTCATGGTGGAAATAGATTTTGATTTGATTTGATTTAAACAGCGACTCCACTTCCCTAGTTCACGTGTCTGAAACCAACGTGCGCATATATTTGAACTGCATTATCGGAGTTAGAGAACTGCGTACACAGTAATTTAAGGGCTTGAAGAATATGGCACGTTTCTATAGTTAGTGAAAAATGAAATTTTATATAGATGAAACAAATTAAACTTAGTGGCTCCACTTCTGGAGTTGAACGGTATGGTAGTACTCACAAAAGTATCTATGACCAGCTCAACAGACTCGCTGCCGTTGTTAAATTTCACGTTTATGAAGAGCGCGAACAACTAAGGTTACACTTTGGTAACGAAATTGAAGAGGCCCGGTGATTACTTCGTTATAGCCATAGCTTCGTTATAGCTTCTGTTGACCGAGCTTCTAAGGGTAATGGTTACTGCAGCGTCTCATCCATCACTTCGTCATAGGCCGTTTTGTTATAATGAGGCTTGATTATTGCATATTACTTTGAGCATCCCGTCTCTAGTGGTGAACAACACGCTAGGAATAACATCATGGGGCCGAAATATATAGAAGATTTCCAAAGAAAATGCTGCCAGCACCAACACGTGCTTCCGTTCTACAGGCGCACACGGCATTTAAATCCCCAGAAAAGATTCTTACCGTTCAAAAGACATTACCACCTTAGGCGCCTTCCACCACCTATATCTTTTTCCTTTGTCTTTTTCAGCTTATCGAGTGATGTTTAGTAGGTAGGCTGTACTTTAATGAATACATTTTTTTGTAATCTGTGGCCCGGTACCGGTGACGGTTCAGTGAGCATAGGAAAGCAAAGTTGTCTTTCGTATCTAACGAATAGTCTGTTTTGCAACTATGAAAGAAAAACATTGCAGCTTGCTTTAGCAGGAGCAGGGAAAGGGTATTGATACGAACAGCTCTGGCACCCGTCTCTCGTATCGAAAAACGCAACAGAAAATTTTCTGTTCTCGCAACAAATTTCTTTTTACTTGTGTGCCTGCGATTGGCCGCTTTTGATTAAGCACTCTGCGCTGGCGATTCACTCTAGGCGATAAGAATCGAGTGCACAGATATAACATGAGCATAGATTTGCATCAACGCTCGAGAAAAAATGATAAATGCGTCAGTTAACTATTGAAACATTTTAATGGCGTCGGCGCTCGCACAAATACATAAACCCCTAAACATGGCAGATTTCTATTCTAAAACTGAGATCCAGCTATACCGCATGCCGCACGGGCTGTTGTCTGGACACTCATCTTAGGATGCACGTCGAAGACGAAGTTAATTACACCTCCTGATCCTAAAAAATAATTGTGACGACATGCAAAACTGCATGGGCGCATTCAAATTAGAGCCAGTTTATTTTATTTTTTTATTTTATTGATACTGTTGACCCTCGCTTGAGGGTCGTTACAGGGAGGGAATACAAATGCAATGTACAACAGAAAAAATTCATGTCTCATAACATCAAGTTGGGTGGCCCCGACACAAAATATCGATAGAACGTTCGAACTTGTGCACATCCGATTGCTCAACAACTTCAACTGGCAAAGCATTCCACATTTCGATGACATCAGGAAAAAAAGAGTACCTAAAAACATCAACACGTGAGTCGTAGGGCTTGATTGATCGATTGTGGCTTGTTCTCGCGCTGCGTCTTCCCGGAGGCTGAACATACCTATCTGATTTTATCTTGAAGTGTCCTTGAATTATCTGAAAGAAAAGCTTTAGTCTTGATTTTTTTCTCCGATTTTGAAGTGACTCGAGCCCACATGAGTTCAGCATTTCCGTCACTGAGTCCCTTCTTCTGTATCTTGACGAAATAAACCGAGCAGCCATTCTTTGAATTCGTTCCAGTTTATCTTTTAGAACTTTTTGGTGCGGGCTCCAGACGACACAAGCGTACTCCAAGGATGGGCGGATGAATGTTTTGTAAGCTATCAGTTTGACATCTTTTGTTGCATGTTCCAATTTCTTCCTCAGAAAGTAAAGTTTTTGGGAAGCTGTCGAGCACACGTTATTAATATGTTTATGCCACTGCAGATTATGTGCAATTGTGACGCCTAAATACTTGAAGGTATCAACATTTTTGAGATTATTTTTTCCAACATTATAAGAAAATAACTGCACAGTCTTCTTATTAGTTATATGCGTAAAAGTTGATTTTGTGTAATTAATTTCCATGCCCCATTTTTCGCACCAAAGATGCAAGGAATGAAGGACACGGTTTATTCTAATTTGGTCGGCAGCTTGTGTTATTCGAGAATAAATTAAACAGTCGTCTGCAAAAAGCTTCAATTCTACGGGAGACTCGGTAACCTCGTTAATATCATTAATATAAATTAGGAACAGTAATGGAGCTAAAACCGACCCTTGAGGAACGCCAGAAAATACTTCTAATGTAGAAGAAAAACAATCATCCACATGCACAACCTGCCTGCGATTGTTCAAATAGGCTTTAATCCACTTAAGAATGGTTTCGCTAATTCCTGCTTTGTGTAACTTGAAAAGTAATTTACTGTGTGGAACCTTGTCAAATGCTTTTGCAAAATCTACGCAAATGACATCTATTTGCTCTTGGGCATCTATGGCTGAACTAAAATCATGTATCGTTTCTATAAGCTGTGTTATGGTAGATAGCCCTCTTCGGAACCCGTGCTGATGCTGATAAAAGAACGCGTTATCCTCGAGGAAAGTTAGTATATGTTTACTTATGATATGTTCCAATAGTTTACAGCTGATACTTGTCAGGGAAATTGGGCGATAATTATTTGCGAGTAGTCGGTCGCCGTTTTTAAAAACAGGTGTTACGACTGCGCACCGCCAATCTTGTGGCAAGGAGTTAGTGTGTAGGGACTTTGTAAAGATTATCGTCAAGAAAAATGATATCCACTCAGCGTATCGCTTTAAAAACTGGGTTGGAATCCCATCCGGCCCGCTAGCCTTTTTAGAATCCAAAAGTAACAATTGATTAAACACGCCGGCCTGAGTCACGACCAGGTCTTCCATCGAACATGAAAGGGAGGAAGGCGGGTACGCGTCACAGTCATCATTGCTTGGTTTAGAAAATACAGACTGGAAAAAGTTATTGAAATGATCTGCTATTTTTATTTTTTCTGTTACTATGTTCTCACCAATTTGAATTCTATTGATTTCTTCTTTATTGCCACTAAGGTAAAGCCAAAACTTCCGAGGTGCCGTTTTAACGAAGCTACTTAATTTTTTATTAAAAAAATGCTCTTTTGATTCCACCAGAGCCGTTTTTAAACTCCTTCGCAATTTCGATACCTCAGCTGAGCTGTCTTTTCTCCTGCGCAGCCTCTTTATCTTGCGCTTAATGTGTATAATAGGTCGATTAATCCAAGGGTTACGGGGTTTTATTTTCTTTTCTCGAGTTGGAATGAATCTGTCAACGCAATGTTTTATGATATTCTTGAAACGTAGCCATAGGTCTTCAACTGGTTCACAATCGCAGGCATGTTCGAATTCATTATATGACATTTCTAAAAAATCTTGAATGGATATGTCGTCTGCCTGCCTATAAGCCTTAAATTGCACAGATACAAAGGGTTGGCCACAAGTGTTTGCTCTGATCGGAATGTGCACAGAAACCATTCTATGGTCAGATATCCCGTCTTTAACAGACACAGTACATTCACCCACTCTGCCCGAAAGAAACACCAAGTCCAAAAGTGACCGGGATTCGAGTGTTACCCTCGTGTCTTCTTCCACGATTTGTTTAAGATTGTGCGAAAACATTATTTGCAGCAGTGCTTCGGAACTAGAAATTTCAGCGTTCCCAGGTAGGAGTCTGTCCCAGTTAATGCTAGGCAAATTAAAATCTCCGGTCATTATTAGTCTGGTGGTACGGTTCAAGTGAGTGCATAAGAACATATTAAGGTCATCCAAAAACTCTGGTGAAGTGGCAGGCGGCCTATACACTGCGCCAACAAGGTAAGCAACACTCGCATAAGTAATTTTGCACCAAACTGTTTCAGGCAAAGTGCACTCGACCATTACTGCATCTATAGATCTTTTGACAATGATTGCAACACCCCCACCACGAGTATCCCTGTCCCATCTGAACATCTGGTAGTTTGGGGGCACTATACAGTGACTAGGCACACCGTTGTTTAGCCATGTTTCGGTTACGACGAGCACGTGTGGACTTTCTGTCATTAATACATATTCTAACTCGGTTACTTTGTTAAAAAGGCTACGAGCATTCAATGATAAGATTCGTAGCTATGACGGGGTGAGTTCAGGTGTTGAATCGGCGGAATTATCCGAGGCGTAAGAGCCATCATGCGAGTTGCCTGCTTTTCGAGTGCGTTGCTTGAATTTATCTCGGGAGTTCAGGAGCGAGCGTGCGTCCTTCTCGTTGTCCCATGTGTATAACTTGTCATTTATTTTGAGCTTGTCGTCGATCAAAAAGACCTTCTCGCCCTGCGCCCTTTCAGCAGAGGCACTTTCCCACAACTTCCTTCGCACCGCTACCGTTTCCTTTGCATAGTCATTGCTCACACTAACCGATTGTCCTTTCAGTTTGCTACAGTTCTTCAGCACTTGTTGCTTTTCTCTGCTGTCATAAAATTTCATAATAATTGGCCTAGGCCGTTCTTTGTTCTTTTTCCCTATGCGATGGATTTTTTCGACGGTTTTTACTTCAACTCCCAGCGTATCATGAAAAATTTTATCTATGACAGCTGCCTTTAACTCCTTCTCTGAATCGCCGATTTTTTCAGAAACACCAAAAACCAGCAGATTGTTACGACGACTATAGTTTTCATACTCAATCAGTTTTCTGGCCTGTTGCTGAACTGTTACCTCAAGATATTCAATTCTTTTGTTCAATTCTTGTATCACTGCCAGAGAATCAGTCAGTCTATCAGTCTTTTCATTCAGCTGGCCAATATCCTTGCTGATATTAGTCAACCGGCAGTCAGACGCGGCTTGATTATCTATAATCGTCTGTAACAGCTCAGCTGTCTTAGGTCCGGGGTTTTCTTCTATGTCTCCCGACATCAGCAGCAACAGCACGGACCAACAGTCAATAACAATGCAATGAAGCCTACCAGGGCACGGCAGGACGACTAAAAATCTATTGTCACTACGGTAACAGCAGTCTGTGGATGGGGAACCAACCTGCACAAACAGCAGCAGCGGGTGAGCCATGCTGTCCGCAGGCCAGATGCCGTGCCCTCTGATCTGGTCGGTGTCGCGTCGTTCCTTAAGTAGATCGGCTGCTGGTGACGTCACATCTCGTGGTCGATATCCCTTGATTGTGTTGTTGCTTGTGACGTGGCACGCGCAAAGCATCAGGGGTTGTATCACGGTGTTGTTGGTCGTTGATACCGGGGTGGGCGTCGCATGCAAAATCCACGGCAGAACCTGCACAAACAGCAGCAGCGGGTGAGCCATGCTGTCCGCAGGCCAGATGCCGTGCCCTCTGATCTGGTCGGTGTCGCGTCGTTCCTTAAGTAGATCGGCTGCTGGTGACGTCACATCTCGTGGTCGATATCCCTTGATTGTGTTGTTGCTTGTGACGTGGCACGCGCAAAGCATCAGGGGTTGTATCACGGTGTTGTTGGTCGTTGATACCGGGGTGGGCGTCGCATGCAAAATCCACGGCAGAACCTGCACAAACAGCAGCAGCGGGTGAGCCATGCTGTCCGCAGGCCAGATGCCGTGCCCTCTGAACGGCCAATTCTTTAACGGCCAAAGCTGAACGGCCAAAGCTGAACGGCCAATTCTTTAACCGTTCTCTAAAAAATAGGGAGCCGCTATCCAGCAGCAAGTCTCGCTCGGCAAGGAATAACGCTATATTTAGTTCTTTCATCAGAGAGTGACTGTGGCCATTTTAAAGATTTCTTACAAAAAGACTTGTAAATGTACAACAATTTCAGTGCCTTTGATTACCCGTTGTCGGCTTTTCAACGGGATTTAGAAATATAACCAGCCCCGCCGAGATGTGTTTGCCAGCACAACTGATTAAAAAGTCCAGAGAGTGCCATGAGAACTCTTTTCTCCTTATGCAATGCTTGGGTACCTAAATTATCAAGAATATGTGGTGCAACAATGAGGGGACCCAGCGAAAGATATCCCGGTTCTAAAATCGTCGCAAATCTTTAAAAAAAAAACAGTTTTTCCTTTAGAAATATCCGGGTTTCGGAAGCCCTTGGTTTTGTAATATTTTGTTTTCTCCGGACTTGCGCGATGCTCAGAATGGCTCCATCAAGCATACTAATGAGGTGGGAACGCGCTGTGCAGGACCCCCCCCCCCACCCTCCCTTTTTTCCTTCCCAGTCTTTTCTTCGTGGCGGAAGACTACCAGCCCAACAAAGCCCTGCGTATTAAGCTGAATCTGCAACGTATTCATTCGTTCTCCTCTTGGATTTGCCGTTTTAGCAAACAATCCCTGGGTCCCTTATAGCAATTCTGCGCACTAACGACTTAGAGTTAGTTTTGGCTAGCTCTGAAAAGTCTTTCTCCTCCGCTTATGATAGAGTCGCCGATCTTGATGAGGTGTGCCTACTCCGGTTGGGATCACCAGCCTCATTATTCTATCGTTCGTTGACTTCGACAAACGTCAAAAGACATTTCATACCCATGTAAAAAAAATATTCAGAAGAGCGCTTAAGTTCTCTCGTTTTTAGACTCCTAAAGTTGATTATTACAAGGACCACATCCCCTCCAAAAATTAGAATCCAAAGAAAATATATGAGTCTATAGTCCCAAATGGGGTCTGAACGAGTCTGCGCAGGTTCTACAAACGGGAGGTTCGTTTTCATTTTTCAAAAAAGGTATTGTGTAATCCAGGAGAGAGCTCATTTCATACATAAGTAGGCTTTAACGCATCCAGTACAGTCCAGAATTTTATAGGAAGATGACGGAGATGACATTAACAGATAGAAAGAGCAGTGTTGGCTCAGGGCGCAAAATTTGAGTCGCGGAAATAGTGCATGACATCGAAATGAGCAACATGGAAGGGGCATGTTGGCGGGCGACTGTTAGCAGACGGTCCTTTATAGTAACGGACTCGGTTGTAAAAGTAGATGTACCTGTATTTAGCAGCGGGTGGCAGACAGTCATGTTGATAGATAATATCAAGTCTCTAGGGAAGTGGGGGCCGCAGCATGCGTAGTGAGGATTAAGGAATGTCTTAAGGATTAAGGATGATTTTTATATGACTCCACGTTTTTAAAGAGTGATTTTTCTTCCCTGGTGTTTCCCCATACTTAGGGGTTCGACACAGAACAGGTGACCGAGAAACGGATACGATGTGCAGAAATCAGTAGATAGAAGCAAAAAAATACAATTAAAAATAAACAAATAAACTTGTACAGGAAAAGGGGTAAATGGGATCCGCATGAAAAAAAAAATGGAGGTTGGACAGTACGTGTAAGAAGCGAGGAAATTAAATATCCAAATGCGGCCTGTGATTTGCTAACGAGCGCATGCTTGCTTATTGACAAGAGCGTCGGGCTGACCTGAGATGGTCGAGAGGGCGTGTGGCCGTGCAGCCGCCTCCGTGGAAGAATATGGGAACTTGTCGCTTCCCCTGGCTAGGGGGGAAGAGATCCTGACCGCACAAATGAGGGAGCAGGAGAATAAAAAAAAAGAAAATAATCCTAAAGTAGTGTTTTTTTTTCTCTCTATTTGGCAATAGTACACTCGCCGCTGGTTTTTAACCGCTGAGGGTGGACTATGCGAGTTAGCAAAAAAGTATAGACGCAGTGGAGATGCCCGAAGAAATCTTAGCAGCCTCACGTGGTTCCTTCTCTGCAGCCTTTGTCGCCGCGCGCACCCTCTAAGCATCTTAGGGGGGGGGGGCGTGCCTTCATAACGTTGCTTCGGGAACACGGTACACACCAGAGTCCGAGAAAGCTTTCCATGCCTGCGTCAACCGGCGTGCGAAGCCGCGAGACAGCTGCTGCTTGGTTAGGGGCTCCCTGAAGTTCTTCGATTGCACAAGCAGCTGCCATCATGGCATGGGCCCTAAGCACCAATCACTGACCAGTCGACGCAGCGGTTTGGTTTGAACACAAATCACCAGCATTTCAGCCCAGAAAAACTGAACACCAGAATTCTTGAACCTTTTAAAAAAGCAGCGGACACTCGGTGTGGTGATCGTATCCAGCAACTCCCATATACGAAGTAGATGCTCTATCACAAATCCTGCACTATTGTTTGCTTGCTGTCTTGATGATTTTTATTCTGTTTGGCTTCTTGTACTTTCATCGCTCCTTGCTGGTTTTTTCAGACGTCGCGCTCCTGATGTTCAGGCAATAAAAAATATGTTCTGCTCTCCAAAATTGCTATCCTTAAAAATTAAAGTTGTAATGATTTCGGAGTTCGCCCTCAGTAGAAACGGTGAACCATTCCAGCAGAACCATAGCTACTCATAAAATAAAATTCAGTTTATAATTATCACCCTTTATGTACCGTTGGCGATTATAAAGAAAGCAAGTTGCCTCACTCGTTACTGTTCGACAACTGACACCCAGTCATGCACGCCCAGGGTATCCTGTCAAAGTGTCCCTTCAGAGGTGCACACTGTTGAATAACAGGCTGCTGCCAATAAATGCTTGCTTGTTTGTACTAGGAAAGAGAGCTCAGCCTAAGTGCAACTGCCATAATCACATCCTGGCGTGGGAGCCTCAAGGAGTACTGGAGCAGCGTACGCTCTCTGAAAGGCCGCATGCGAAAAGAAGATACGCAGCCACAACTTTCGCACCCCCAGTACGACCACTGTGTCTGCCCAAACGCCCCTGCGCCGGCAGGAACTCGCCCGTGCGCAAAGGCAGCAGTGTACACTGCCAGGACAAAGAAAAAAACAACGAATGGGCTCGGCAGCCACGCACTTGGAGTGGAACACACACCGGGGGGGGGGGGGGGGGGGGGGGGGGGGTCCTACGAGCGTTAACTCATTGCGCTTAATGGGAGCGCACGTCCTTTGTGCCCCATTCCGCTTCTCTGCCACCGCCTTTTATCATCCCTTCGCACTTCGCTGTCGTCGTCCTGGCTGGCGGGAAGGCTGGTATGCCGCGAGGCACAAGCGCCAATCAACGCAATCTCTCAGCGGCGAGACAAAGGCGCAAGCAGGGATTTTAGAGAAATATCTGAACTGCACCAGTTTTGGTGCAGCGACCTTTCGGTAATATTTTAACGGCTTTGTGAACCCTCTCTTTTCTTATTACGCAAACCACCCAGAACCGCTATGAAGCACGTTATCATGTAAAGCGTATCTGATGCATCTACTCAGGGAAAAAGTGTAGATTGGTTGCTAGCAGTCAAACCGCAGTCACTGTACACTGGCCAAAGATGAACATGAAAATTTTCGGCACTCGTATACATTAATATTCAGGAGGGTCATGTATTCATCTCTCAAACATAAGCACTACAGCCATGCTGAAAAAAAAAGAAGCGCGGATATCCATAGCCGTAGAAGTTGGGAATGAGCTGAAATCACATCAGCTAAAGTTCCACGGTTACACATGACACTTTTTTTGAAGCAGTGCACAGTTACCTATATGACAATCATCACCCTACCTACATCCACTGCAGCACTAAGATTGCTTTGATATCCCTCCGAATGCCTCTGTTCTGTTCAAAGAGGACTAAGGTGCATACAACATGGTATAACGTTTGTTTCATAATAACAGTATTAGATGCTTCGCACACAGGATAAGCGTGAGGTGTGAAAAACGTGGCTAACATAGCAGGAAAAACAAGAAATCACTGCACTTCGGACTCTGCGATTAGCGGGATTGCATAAGTGTATCAAATGCACTGATATCCTTCTACATTGATATGCTGTATTCCATAAGTATATATTCTGGGAGCTGAGCAGGAGTGGCGCGGACCGGTATAGTGGTTACGGTTTGTCGGATCCTTTCTTCTACAGTTTATTTAACTTCTAAATGACAGAATTCATTGCCCAAAATATCTGAAAATACTTGTTTTGTACCCTTGAAGCCATCTGTAGGGAAACCCCCAAAAAATGCATTGGACGTGTCCTACTCAGCTTTATCCGGACACAGACTGCCAGAATACACAGGAAAAGCTGAAGGTGACAGCAGCTAACAATTTAAAAGTGCTTATGACGCGCCTGGACCACCAAAGTCCGCTTGTGGGTTAAATGAGATAAAGTGACCGAGCTTTGAAGCGAGGTTCCCGGTTTAAAATAGCACCTTGTGGGGCCAATTTGGAGAACTGAACAATCAGCTTAGCCATTCTATCATTGTAATCGTTTATTTCCTGCACTTAGAGCAGTGTGTGAGAAATCACCCATAGACTGGTCCGCCAAATGACTACAGACAGCCTTGAGGTGGGAAATCATGAAGAAAAGTATTGATCAGGGTGGATGTTTGCGCGAGTTGGTTACTCATGAGCGGATGTGTTGTCGTCTTCGTTGTGTCCTTGTCTCGAGCGCTACAGTTTCTTTATCAAAAGTATTGAGCCGCGAGAAAAATTATTCTTCTCATCTTTTCAGCACTCTCAGTATGATGAAAGGATATTCAGTTGATTCTGTAAGCGATATTCTAGACTTCTGAACGAGTATCAGCTTCCAATTATCCCACGCAAGGTGACAAGTATATTCGGGGAAAAAAAAACTTTGCCTTTGTGTATTTCATTTTTCATCATTGCTCTACATTTATACTTCTTCGACTCATCATCGTCATCATCAACCTGACTATGCCCTCTGCAGGGCAAAGGCCTCTCCCATGTCTCTCCAATTAACCCTGTCCTTTGCCAGCTGCGCCCACCGTGTCCCGACTACTAGCAGTACACATCGTTTATTTCTTGCACTTTTTGTGAAGGCCACATGGTATTTAGAGTAAACCAAATAAGAACAGCAGTCAGAAATTCACTTTGGATGGAGCAACGCGAAATTAAGTAAAACGACAAAGGAAGAAGGCCTACAGAGACAAGCTCTTGTTTTGTGTGTGCCGTCTTCCTTCTTCGTTCAACTTGCTTCACGTTGCTCAGTTCTTCAGAGAAAAACATCCATGTGCATTTCAGAGGGTCACCGTGATATCTGAAGACAGCTCTATTTTATTGTGACCATTGCGTAGGTACTATCTGTGGTTTCTCATGCCATCATAAATCAGCGCGGGCCAAAGAAAAAATTGTCGGTTATTTTTTCTGACTGGCATGCCCTATGCTGGAGCCTTCAGGATGTCAATTAACTGCAGATGTTTTTTTATATCTCTTATCGACGATATGGTCATTGAAGGCTTTGCTGTCCATTGAACCTCTATCCCTGATCATTCCTTTTATATTGCTTCTAGACTAGTGTTTCAAAGGAAAACAAAGGCAGGTATACAGAAACCGAGTGGTCTCCATAGAAAACGGAAGACTCCAAAAAAAAAACGTCTTTTGTACGGCGGAAACTGCTCTCTTCTAGCTTCTTACTTGAAAAAATCTCTGTATTTCGGACTATGCAATATATGAAGGACATGACTAGGGGTACTAGGAAATTGTTGTTTGTGATTTTGATGTGGCGCACTTGGAAGTTTTCGGCTGTGCACGTAGATTACGATACGCTCGTCGGCTAATAGTCGCTACTCCTTGACAGGAGCCAGCAAGCATGAAACCATTCCGCCTTAAACGTGATGAACGCTCCTGGGCCTAAAATTCGGTGGCTACTGCTGAATAAAATTGTTGTCATTTCCCCATTACAGTACGAAGCAGTTCTTAGTACGAGGCGATATTTTCAGCGGCAACTAAAAAAACGTCAAATAGGTCTGTAGCATGCCATCGTGGTCCGGCAGCAGAAGACGACGACTGTCCCAGTACGCCTGCCAAGCACGCGCAGACTGGATTTCGTGGCTGCTTAACTGCAAGGCCGGCGGAGCACTGTTCCGTTCCAGCCTGGATGAGCGTCCAGCCGAATATATTTGTGGAGACCCGACGACGACTGGTGTCTACGATTCGTCTCCACAAATTTGGTGACTCCGGACTTCGCGTCTTCGTTCTCTGCTCCTGCCCTGAGCTTTGCATCAGCCGCTTCGCTAGGCCTACCACTGCCCGGAGCTCGAGACTCCGCCTGCCTTCCATCGTGTAAGCCCTGGCCATGGATCCCTCCACTCCTGTACCGTCCCCATCGCCTCTCACGCTGCCGCCTCAAGAGTCCGCGGTCTCCGCCCTCAAGCTCCCCGACTTCTGGTCCTCGGACTCAGAACTTCGGTTCCTCACCATCCAGGCCTTGTTCCGCCGGCACCGCATCACGTCACAGGCGACCATGTACAACCATGTCATTGGTGCGCTCGCGCCTGCTACTGCTGCGGTTGTTCGCGACGTCCTGCGCTCTCCGCCTGCCGATCGCCCTCCGTGCGGCCGCCCCGAGGAGAGACATAGGGACTAGAGTTTTGACGCCGGTGAAGGAAACACGCTCTGAGGCCGACCTCCCAGGCCGACGCACCCCGGCAACGATCCGGACCGTCGAGACGCTCCTTCGGCTACGCACCGCAGGCCCGGCGAGGTCTCCTCTAGCGACATTCCTCATCCACCTTAAGTACCGATGGAACTGTTTTCATTATCATTCATTCGATTACTGCATGGACTCAAATGACTCTAATTAGAACTATTTGACGTTGTTCTGAAAACCACCTGCGTGTGGGAACTCTGCGTGATTTTTGCATGTTTATCTATGTGATGTAACCCTCGGCTGTTTAGTTTTGTAGTTGTTGTTGATTGTTGTAGTAAACATTGTTTCGGGAGACGTACACCTCTCTGTTTTTTTGACTCACGTCCTAGACAGACAGTGACAATGTTGCAAACTAGGGCACTGCAAGAGTTAAGTGTTGCAATGTTTTGCAAACTGCTGCTGTGAGTTTCAATTTGTTCCCATAAGTAGGAGTAATTGCGGCAGTTTACAGCGTAGCCCATTGTTATTGCGCAGTGTTTGTGTTCTGGTCATATTTTATACCATTATTTACCTGATGGCAATAAGAATTTTTTAAAGTATATCCTCCAAGATAGTACAGATCATCCCATTGCTTTCTACTTTTGATCTAATTCCTAGGTTCAGTTAGTGAATCGGAAGGAGTCGTCAAAGATCCAAATCTTCCTAATCCACTTTGAACACATGCCTTGGCATAGGCATAGTGGGAATGAAAAATGAGAGAATAATTGCTATTTTCCAGTTCCTATTTGGTTCACACCTTTTCCATCGTGTTGGAATCGCTATGCACGCCAAACGGTTTGGTTGCAAATAGGTAAATTTTGTATACTGCATTTCTTACACAACTAAGCGCGAATGCTTCTGTAGCTCTTGACTGTGTTTATTACACAGCAACACTACCGAATTTTCAACAAAAATGAACTGCTACCGAATGACCAAGCCTTACGAAAAAGAATTTAAGGCTTTTAAGCATTTAACACTTTTAAATTGGTACAGAGCAAGAGGGCCTTATATAGAGAATTTTGGGTCTAACTGAGGGCGCCCTCTCTTAAGGAAATCAGTACTGCGTAGTACATAGCCAAGCGAGGTAATGTTACTCTCAAAACCCTTCTACTAATTCTATGACCACGCTATCTCTGCGTCGTATCTTGATTTGACCTTCCTAATCGCGCATTCCGCCTCACATGCAGAGATGAGAGGGCCTGATTACGGGATGTTGCTTCGTAGATGTGCAACTAAAAGCTGTCCTTGCCTCTTTCAGCCGCCACGGAAGTTAACTACTCATCGACTTTCCGCATATAGCACCCGACAGAAATGAGTCTAACTCGTTCGTGAGTGTAAGCTTGCGCGTTCCTTACCCACGTGTCTTGCCCCAGCTGCCACCGTCCCTTTCTCTCAAAGCGCAGCCGTGTCCTGCGTTCGACAACAAAGCAACACTGCCAGTCGCAGCTTAATGCACCAGCATTACGCTGGAAGCCGCGAGCTGTTAGCATAATCGACCAATTCCCTAAGCGCCCATGGCTGCCGAAGCCTGACGAAAATAAGCTGCATGCGTTGGGAGTGCGTTACAAAGTAGAAAGCGCGATCAATTTGGTGCGTAATGCGTGTGCCGCAAAGAGTAGCCCATCGACGTTTCCCTCGGTCGTGCATAGTTAGGCATGGCTATATACAGGGGCGAAAAAAGGAATGCGAACAGCATCGTGTCTGCTCACTCCGCTGATAGCATTTCTTTTCATCACGGTTTTGCCCTGTGTTCAAGCATGGCTCAAAAATTGCACCGCATGATTTTAGTCCAGAACGAACATCAATGACGTTCTATGGCGCGTGAAAAATAATCTTACACTGACATTACAAAAATATGGTGTTGTTTAGGCGTTTTCTCTCTGTGGCATACTATAAAATCTTCGCGTTTTCCTTCTTTTGCATCTGTACTATGAAAAGAGCGTTCGTTTGTGGTCGTCTTTTTACTTATTCGTGGCTATTCGATGCAAATTGTAAAAGGCAAAATGGACGAGTTCTCCAACTAATAGCCGTTGCTAATATCTGGAATTTCTGTTGGCCGCACCGCTGTGTATTTGAAACACGGGTGATACGCTGTTACATGTCACACTAAGTTTATATTATCAATAAAATATTGTTCAGAATTCACCTTCAAGCTTTAATAAATCACAATGCTTCTAATAATGAAAGCATAAAATAAACACGCATGTGAATATCATGAACTTGTATCACCTCGGTGTATGCGTTTGCGTGCAGGTAGGTTACCGCAAGGTCGACGTGAGTAGAGTATTTTCTCGCAGTACGGACACTGCAACTTCGGTCACAGGAAGACATTAAGTTTGAAGGCTCGGATGCTATATAGGCTGTCGGACGAATGCTCTCATTCACCATCATTTGATGAAGGAGGCAGAGTAAGAAGACAGAGAGTACATTTTTTTTTTTTCACTAAAAAACCAAAGGTCCTTGAAGAACATCATCCAAACCGCAATACATCATTGCCGTTGGACGTAGTTCGGAAACGATGCCAAATGACCCTATTTTTTTAAATGTGACACAACGTAAAGGGGGCATCTTGTTCGTAGTTTTTTTTTATTGACAGAAATTAGAAAGGTTTGTAAATGCGCTTTCATTTAATAAAACTGAAAAAAAGACTTTTGAGAAACCGTTATTCATTCAATTTGTTCATTTTGTGCTCAATGTCGCTGTTGTTTACAGTTAATGTCCCATCATATGTTTCGCTTATTGCGCATTCTGTTCATTGATGTTTACAAATGCTGGCAGCTTCTCTCTGCTTCGCAAATTCGTTGCGATCACAGTGATGGTATTATTTCCCTGCCTATCTTCGAGAGAAGTGCAAGTTTGGAGAGAATACGAAAGTCACACCGGACACATTCGTTAATTTGATGCTGCCCTGTGCATACAACAATTGAGAAGAAGGAGGGAACGTTTACTAACATAAGGCGAACGATGAAAAACAATAAACGATGAACGATTGTACCAGGAACAACTTCAAAGAGCAGTTAATGAAAGTGTGCTAAATACTAACCGACCAAGCGCATTTTAATTTTGGTAGTGCGCAATGAATCTTTAAACTGGAAAATGCAATTTTTCTGCAATGAAGGAAATGTCTCTCTGCGATGTCTGTTTATTTTTATGCTCAATTTTACAGCATGGTAACTGTATATAGCTATATAGTTACCATATATATATACTGCGGATATAGTTTCCTTCGTATCCTCAGTTGCTAAGCGAGAGCCGCATTATGTGGCTCCCGTTTCGAAATATATCAACTAACATACAACTATTGCCCATTATTTACGGTGGAGACCTTTACATCTTTTAGGTGTTCATCACGTACGAGCTGTGCGCTTTAGTCAT
The DNA here is from genome assembly GCF_055824585.1 of Amblyomma mixtum. NCBI lineage: Eukaryota > Metazoa > Arthropoda > Arachnida > Ixodida > Ixodidae > Amblyomma > Amblyomma mixtum. The sequence continues at coordinate 100,677,295 of NC_143019.1, read as the reverse complement.
CAATCGTATGGCTGTTACAGCAATGGTGGTTTTTCATGCTCATCATTTGTTATCGTTGCCTAAGTCATTAATCTCCTCGAATAATTTGGCTGATGTGCCGAACAGTTGTTCTTCATTCTGCGTTGACACAACCGCATTTCCCTGAGGTAGCATTTCGCCGAAGGGGCCCTCCTTTTTTTCCATCCCGCGTACGCTGCGGCAATCGCCGCACTCATCCCTTGCCTGACGCAATAACGAGCTTCACTAACATCGCCTTGTGCCAGGTTTACGCAAGCATTTTTCATTTCCGCATGGCAACCTCTGTATAGCTTTTCCGCGCATTTCGTGATGTACTGCAAGCTTATCTAGGCACCTCTCAGTTTAATGAACCTAACCAGCGTGTGAAAACCGCTTCCACGAATGTCTGTTTCGCAACGCAGCTTTGAGCGCGATGCGTGCATTCGAGTGCGCCTGTCAGCGGACGGTTATACGCATGAGAAACGATGCAAACAAACTGAGAATTACAAGTGGCAGAGAATGTTGTGCCCGGAGTACACGGCTAGGCCATTAGGATCCCTGGCACAATCGGCGAATGGCCGCTAGGGCCTTTAAAAGGAGTACAGCATCTACGTGCGACGGTGTCTAACATTCCCACCTCCTCGACTGTGGAATTTCGTGGCTTACTTAGGTCGCAGAACGCGTTATGTCCAAAGTAGCCTTTTCCCAGTCTGAGGCGTTGCGCAATTGTGGCATTGGATGCGCGCTTCCCGGGCACATTGAGAGTGAAGAAAGGAATGGCTGAAGTACAAGAGACTTTATACATGGATTTTGCGCACATGCTGCGTACGATAACTGTTCAATGTATTTTTAGTGATTTAGTGACCTTTCAAAGAAATGCTTTAGTTTCTTTCGTTGCTTGCCAAACAGTTTAGGTGACATGCAGCAGGTTATCGCATAATGTGTGGCAAGGGGGCTAACCAGATTTTCTACGCTAAAGAGTTCATGGGGGCGCAAGACATTCCGGAGTGAAGGTGTCGTGGATACGATCAAGCCGATGGGGTGCTCTTTGGCATGTGACAAAAATCTGAACAGGGGTTCTTGTAATTTCCGTTTTGCAGGATTGCGGACGCGGCAGCTGGCACAGTGCCAGTTAAAAGTGGGAGGAGACACTTAAGCTGCGCCTGATGAGTATGTTGCTATAGCGTTTCACTTCCCTGAAATTTATTTTCCTGAAACACCTCCTACTGGAGGTATTACATAAGGGGTGGGGTTACAGATAATTGGAGAAAAAAAAGAAGTGCAGGCCATTTCCTTTGAAAATGGGTTCACACGGCTTGAAGAAATGTAGATGGGTATCTGACTGCGGCGACTTCGTGGGGTAGGGCATTCCAGTCCACAACTACTCAACGAAAAAGGGATGCTGAAAACGTTGTTGTGCGGGCAAAAGGTCTAGTTATCTGAAACGGATGCGTAGCGCGATGATATATATGGGTGCAATGCACAATGTAAGGTACTTGATTGTGTGTACTCTGAAGAATTTTGTGCAGCACACGAAAGCTGGCATTGCGGCGACGAAGTAAGAGGCTTTCAAGGCTATAATTTTCTTTCAGAGATGAAACGCTGATGAAATACGAGTATGCATGATGCACGAAACAGATGGCCTGGATTTGAATTCATTCGATCGCATTTGTTAAGTACATCTTAGGTGGGTTCCAAATGGGACTGGCGTACTTAAGTTTGGATCTGATAAGTGTCTTATATGTCAGAAGTTTCATGTGCTGTGGTGCATGATGTAGGTGACGTTTCGTGAAACCTAACGACCTGATGTCCATGGTAGAGAGAGGGTGCGGTAGATGGTCCTTGGCGATCACAAAATGAACAAGGGAGGGGAAAACCTCAGGTTGCTAGAGCCGACCTGATGGCAGATGATATTATGTTAGTTATGTGTGTTCGCCAAGAAACATCGCTGCAGAGGGTGATTCTAAGATAATTATGTGACTGGACGCGTCGTATGGAAGAGTTATAGCAGAAGCATAGAAGATTTATAGCAGAAAGGTAGAAACTTGGGCAAGTTGATATGTTGCCATGGTGAATCTATCAGCGCGAAAGACACGCACGTGGAAGCAGACAAGCGCTTGTTTCGTCTCCCACACGTCCCTATCTTTCGTGCTGGTAGATTCACCATGAACGTTTGTGGGCTAATACACATACGTACACAATACGTTATTTCCTACTTGACATTCATAAATCATTCGGAGACCTTATGCCATTTCTGAGGCAGTGGTGCTGCGGCGAAGCGATGCGCCATTGCCCTGCGATGGCAGGTGCTTCCATCATTGAGGTTTGTGCGACCGAGGTTGCTCGAAGTGGTCACGTGACATATATGGCCCACCTCCCACGTGACTTGCTTCTCTGGGGATTTTTTTAATGCGAAAGCAGTATTGGCCTTCTAACGTGAAAAATTCAGGTGTGTGGTGACGCCTCTGAAGTTCGACACGTGCTGCTAAAAATGGTGAAGAATACAGGAGACTCTGAATCAATGCGATCTTGATCAGCCTGCAGAAATGATATTTGTGTTGCCGCAACTGGGTTTTGAATCCGTGGCGACAAGAACAGGTCACCTACGTTGGGTCCTAGAGGAGAGCACTTTGCTATCACCGCAACCAATCATGTTCCGCGATAAACTGCAATACACTGTCGCGCTGTGCATTGCACATTGTCGTCTTCATCACATTTCTTCTGTGCACAAGCCATGAAAAGGAAGGAAACCCGCTTTCAATTGCTGAAGCATGAAAGCGTTCAAAACAGTATTCAGATTTGCAATCCCTTGTCTCTATAGCAACTGGAACAGAATGAATAGGGATGAACAGGGCGATTAAGAACAACGCGATAAACGTACGACCATTTCACACAAAATCATAGTTTATTCAGTGTATGAAACCATTTGCCAATTTAAATATAAAACTGATTCTGCCGGCGTGAGAATCTTCTCAATCGCATGTTCATATTTTGCAAAAGCTTCCCTACGTCTCATCGCACTGTTACCGAAGATCGAGTTGGCGATGGAAATGTCTACGCGACGGCTCGTAAAAGAGTTTCTCATATACCGGTTGGGAGCCGTATTGGTGAAGAAGATGAGTATCTTGTCACTTAGGTCTTATTACTGCGTAGTGCCGACGTCGTCATCTGTTTTCAGAGCTCTTCATTAATGCCATATTGCCACGTATCATTGTAGTGTTTGTTCGTTCACGCTCAAGGCTGCAGGAAAGGGTTGTTATCACTTTTGTTCGTGGCGCGAGAAGCGACCAGACTAATCTCGATTGATCGCAGCCATGAAGGGCTGCATCTAGGTTTTTCTAGATTACTGTAGATGATCTTGTCCTGTTATCTGGAAGTTTCCTTGCCGCCTTTAAATTGAGCGATGCCGCGAGCGGCGGACATTCGTAGTTCGACGACCGCCGAGCACGCCTGTTGCTTACGCCGCCGCCGAGTGATTCAGTTCTTTTGAGGGCGCAAGTCAGCCCAAATAAAGAGCTTCGTTTGCAAGTATTTCTGGTGTCTTCCTGTCCGCTGGACTGCCGTCACTACAACGTGACATCTGGTGGAGGTGCTGGGTAGCCTCCCATGTTCCGGACACCCCCTACAAGTCGAGACGCCAGCCCTTTGAGTCATCTACCGCAGGACCTGAGTCCAGTCCACCGCGCAAGCCGACGCCTGCAAGGGGACGCACCTGAGTTCGGGACCCTGCCGGACCCTACCCGGAAGCGAAAGCAAGTACCAACGTCCATCATGACCTTGCCCCAGACGACCACTCCAATCATTCTGCAGCAGCCCCGGGTGCCACCAACCTTCGACGCTTCGCCTGGCGCCGAACCCGAGGAATGGCTGGAGCAGTTCGACCGTGTGGCTGTCTTCAACAACTGGGACGACGCCATGAAATTTAGGTACGTCTTCTTCGCCCTGGAGGGACCAGCAAGAGTCTGGTTCGAGAATGAGGAAGCCAGCCTTGCCAACTGGGAAATCTTCAAGGAACAGCTTCTGAAGACCTTCACAAACGTCGTGCGAAAGGAGAGAGCCCAGCAGCTGCTACAGTCTCGCATACAACACCCAAACGAGACCGTTGCAGTGTATACTGAGGAGATGAAGCGTCTCTTCCGGCGTGCCGACATGAACATGAAGGAAGAAGAGAAGGTGAAGTTGCTTATGCGAGGAGTTAAAGAGCAACTATTTGCCGGCCTCGTTCGCAACCCACCGAAAACCGTCGCTGAATTCGTAGAAGAGGCATCCACAATGGAGAAAACTCTCGACGCCCGAGCCCGCCAGTATGACCGCCAGCAGCGCTTTTTGTCAGCAAGCTGCATGGACACCGCTAACAATGATAACCTGCGGGAGGTTATACGTGAAGTTGTGCGAGAGGAGCTCCGACGGTTGCTGCCAACGGGAACGCAGCCGCAACTTTCATCGCTCACTGACGTCATCCGGGACGAGGTTCAACAGGCCTTGGGTGTGACGCCGACACCCACGCAGCCTCTGCAGCCCCCAGCCATGACTTACGCCGCAGCTGTGCGCCGTCCTGCACCTCGACGACAAGACCCAAGCCCCGATCGCCCTCAGCCAGCTGCGTTGGACCGCCGCCCACTCGCTCCAACCCGCCCGTCCTACGAGCGACGCGCGCAGCCGAGGAAATGCGACGAGTGGAGAACTCCCGACCAGCGCCGCCCACTATGCTTCCACTGTGGCGAAGCCGGTCACGTCCTCCGGCACTGCCCATACAGAAGACTGGGCATCCGAGGGTTCTCTTACGACGCTCCACGACCCCGACCCGGCCAGCCACCAGCCGAAATCGAGGAGTTTTTACGTCGGGAAGAATACTCATCGCCGAGCCGCCTATCACGTTCCCCGTCGCCATCGTCCCCGCGCTTTGTTTCTCCTAGCCGAGGTTACGCCGTGCGTGGACGCTCCCCCAGCCCACGAAGGTTAAACTAAATAAAGCAGCCTCTGGAGGTGAGGTTGCTTCTAAGCGCAATGACAAAGATCCTCCATCGACGAGTACTCGAGACCATGCCTCAACTACGACGACAACACCGACGACGACAACACCGACGACGACAACGCCGACGACGACAACGCCGACGACGACAACGCCGACGACGACGACACCGACGACGACAACGCCGACGACGACGCGGCCAGACTTGAAGCTTTTACCGCTGCCCAGTGAAGTAACGTCGCAGTACGCCCACCGCAGCCTCACTACTCGACGAAGCCGAGATCGGACACCGAAGACAACGTACAATACCAGAACGCGAACAAGTGACCTTGAAGTTACTGTCGACGGTCACACGGTTACTGCCTTGGTGGACACGGGAGCTGACTACTCTGTCATGAGTGGCCCACTCGCTGTCCGACTCAGGAAGGTGACAACAACCTGGGATGGCCCGCTGATCCGCACCGCAGGTGGCAACCTGATTACGCCGTCAGGACGCTGCACCGCGAGAGTTACTGTAAATGGGAGAACCTATGCGACAACCTTCCTGATCCTACAGCAATGCTCGAGAGACGTGATTTTGGGAATGGACTTCCTGAACGAACATCGGGCGATCATCGACCTTCGATCTAAGTCGATCAAGCTTTCCACGGAAAAAGCCATACCTGTTGCGACGAGCGCGACTCATCACGTTGCCTTAAACGTCCTCGATGAAGCATTGAGCGTGCCGCCCCGATCAAGTGTTCTCGTCGGCATAGGTACTGGAGACATCGAAAATGCCGAAGGTGTTATCGAGGGGAACACCCAGTTACTCCTGGATCGAGGATTGGGCGTCGCGAGGGGAGTCACCGAAATCCGAAATGGCCGAGCCCAGGTGTTGCTAACCAACTTCACCGAAGAATACCGGCATCTAAACAAAGGTACGACGATCGCTTTCCTCGACGAGCTGGCAGACATCAGAGACGTATTTGCCCTACCCGACCAACCTGCAGAACTATCTGAACAAGGCCATCAACCCACGTTCGACATCAACGCAGCATTACCCCGGAGGAGACAAGACCAAATACGCAGTCTTCTTCAAAGGTACACCGATTGCTTCTCATCAGCATCGAATGTGCGACGAACCCGGCTTGCCAAGCACCGCATTCTCACAGACGAACACGCACGACCACTGCGACAGAGCCCCTACTGCGTATCGCCGTTAGAACGCCAAGCTATCCGCAAGCAAGTTGAGGAAATGTTTCGTGACGACGTCATCCAGCCGTCGAGGAGCCCCTGGGCAGCACCGGTCGTCCTACTGAAAAAGAAAGACGGCACCCTTCGCTTTTGCGTCGATTACCGCCGCCTGAACAACATTACGAAGAAGGATGTCTACCCCCTCCCCCGCATCGACGATACACTGGACCGGCTGTGCAACGCTAAGTACTTCTCATCGATGGACCTGAAGAGCGGCTACTGGCAAATTGAAGTCGACGAAAGAGATCGCGAGAAGACTGCGTTCATCACGCCAGACGGACTCTTCGAGTTCAAGGTGATGCCATTCGGCCTCTGCTCTGCCCCAGCGACGTTCCAGCGAGTAATGGATACGGTGCTCGCAGGCTTGAAATGGCAGATTTGCCTAGTCTACTTAGATGACGTTGTTGTCTTCTCCTCAAGCTTTGAAGACCACCTCAGAAGGCTTCGGATAGTGCTGGAAACGATCAAGTCTTCAGGCCTGACACTGAAACGAGAGAAGTGCCACTTCGCTTACGAGGAGCTGCTGTTCCTTGGTCACGTCTTAAGCAAGGATGGAGTTCGCCCAGACCCCAAGAAGACGGCTGCGATCGCAGAGTTTCCACAGCCTAATGACAAGAAGGCTATACGCAGATTCCTTGGATTATGCGCTTATTACAGCCGATTCGTCAAGAACTTTTCGCGCATCGCTGAACCTTTGACCCAACTTACCAAGGCTGACGTGCCTTTTAAATGGGAAAGGCCGCAAGAGGAAGCTTTCAACGAACTGAAGCGGCGCTTACAGTCCCCTCCTGTGCTCGGGCACTTTGATGAAAACGCCGAAACCGAAGTTCATACCGATGCAAGCAGTGTGGGCTTAGGAGCGGTCCTCGTTCAGAAAAATGGCAGACAGGAGAAGGTTATCGCGTACGCTAGCCGTTCACTGTCGAAAGCCGAGGCCAACTACTCGACCACCGAGAAAGAATGTCTCGCCATTATTTGGGCCACGTCGAAATTTCGCCCCTACCTGTACGGACGACCATTCAAGGTTGTGAGCGATCACCATGCTCTGTGCTGGCTAGCCAATTTGAAAGATCCCTCCGGCCGCCTTGCTCGTTGGAGCCTGCGCCTTCAAGAATTCGACATAACTGTAGTCTACAAATCTGGCCGCAAGCATTCCGACGCAGACTGCTTGTCGCGAGCCCCCGTCGACGCAGCACCGGAAGAGGAAGACGACGACGCTTTCTTAGGACCGGTAAGCGCGAGCAGTTTCGCGCAGCAGCAGCGCTCGGATCCTGAGTTGCAAAGCCTGGTTGATTATCTGCAAGGCAAGACCGCATCGCCTCCCCGAGGGTTCAAGCGCCAACTGTCGTCCTTCGTCCTTCACAATAATGTCCTTCTGAAGAAGAACTTCGCGCCCAACAGGACAGTGCATCTTCTTGTCGTGCCCAAAAATCTCAGGCAAGAAATTATGCAGGCATGTCATGATGAGCCGACTGCAGGGCATCTCGGGATTGCTCGCACGTTGCACCGCATCCAGGAGAAGTACTATTGGCCGCGGCTAGCTACCGACGTTTCGCATTACGTGAAAACGTGCCGTGAGTGTCAACGACGCAAAACGCCTCCGACTAGACCAGCCGGACTCCTGAACCCCATACCACCGCCAACTAAGCCCTTTCAGCAAATCGGGATGGACCTACTCGGCCCCTTTCCTACTTCATCATCAGGTAACAAGTGGATCATCGTGGCCACCGACTACATGACCCGCTACGCCGAAGCAAAAGCGTTGCCTAGTGGTACCGCAACAGAAGTTGCAAAATTTTTTGTCGAACAAATTCTCCTCCGACACGGCGCACCCGAAGTACTCATCACAGACAGAGGAACAGCATTTACAGCGGAACTGACGCAAGCCATTTTAAAGTACAGCCAGACAAGTCATCGGAGGACAACTGCCTATCATCCGCAAACCAACGGATTCACAGAGCGTCTGAACAAGACCATCGCAGACATGCTCTCCATGTTCATCGACGCCGAACACAGGACGTGGGACTCTATTCTGCCCTACGTGATCTTCGCCTATAATACTGCCACCCAGGAGACAACCAGGTTTACTCCATTCCAGCTGGTATACGGCAGGAAGCCAACAACACTCGACGCAATGCTCCCGCACGTTTCCGACGAAGACAACCTCGACGTCGCCGCCTACCTTCAACGCGCCGAGGAAGCCCGAAGACTTGCACGGCTTCGCATTCAAGACCAGCAGCACACCGACGCCCGACGCTACAATCTGCGCCGACGAGACACGCATTACAAGCCAGGTGATCGGGTTTGGATATGGACGCCAGTTCGCCGCCGCGGATTGAGCGAAAAGTTGCTGCGACGCTACTTTGGCCCGTACAGGGTTCTCCGTCGCATCGGTGACCTCGACTATGAAGTCATCCCCGACGGCACGACAGCATCTCAGCGACGCCGCCCACGCCCGGAAGTCGTACATGTCGTACGCCTGAAGCCATATTATGAACGCTGAAGGACTCGAAGTTTCATTCTCCGTGTTTATTTTCTTTTAAAGCATCGAGACGATGCTTCTTTGGAAGGGGGGTAATGCCACGTGTCATTGTAGTGTTTGTTCGTTCACGCTCAAGGCTGCAGGAAAGGGTTGTTATCACTTTTGTTCGTGGCGCGAGAAGCGACCAGACTAATCTCGATTGATCGCAGCCATGAAGGGCTGCATCTAGGTTTTTCTAGATTACTGTAGATGATCTTGTCCTGTTATCTGGAAGTTTCCTTGCCGCCTTTAAATTGAGCGATGCCGCGAGCGGCGGACATTCGTAGTTCGACGACCGCCGAGCACGCCTGTTGCTTACGCCGCCGCCGAGTGATTCAGTTCTTTTGAGGGCGCAAGTCAGCCCAAATAAAGAGCTTCGTTTGCAAGTATTTCTGGTGTCTTCCTGTCCGCTGGACTGCCGTCACTACAACGTGACAATATCATGAGCAAACATGTCACTTTTCCCGTGTCGTCATGGTCGTTTTGGCCCAATTGCATTTAGCTGTTGAGCACTCGCTCGCAATATTCAGTACCGGCTGCGGCGACTGCATTTAGATAAACGCGCAATGCGAAATCTCATAAGTGCCCTGCCCGGTTAATGCACTTTGAGAGAACCCTTCAGGTCGGAATATCGCCGAAGCTCCTCCTTCGATGGCTCTGATAACTTATATTCTGCGCTGGGCTAGAAAATTGAAACACCGAACCCTTACTGGTGCATAAGCATTATTTGATGGTTACCGACCCCAAGCAAACTCATGCATTGTCACGTTGCGGTTTGCCTAGCGTGAGCGCTCCGTTGTGATGATGGTGATGATGTCCTCCGAGTTAATAGCACATACCCACGTCGGGAAATTGGTCAGGGTGCATAGCGGGTACAAACGCACTCATGTACAAGGAATAGAGAATTTTGAGAATTTTGGGACGCAGAGCTAGATTTGTAGAAAACAAAAAATACTGAGAAGGAGAATTAGTGAATTCACATTGTAGCAGAGGAATCTGCGAGATGAAATTATATAATTGTGAATGTAATCGCACACTGGTTTCAGGGCATAACCCTTGGCGCTTGCCCCGAAAGATAGGAGAATCGGAAAATATAGAGGAAGCCCGAATCGAGTGAGGGGGATCTCCAAGTAAATTCTACGGAGAGCAGCGAATCGCCGGCAGGAGAGGAAAAAGTGTTCTATAGACTCAATTTCGCCACAAGACTCACAAAGGTTGGTTATCAAAAACCCCGATCGGCATAAATAAAGATATAGCCACGGTGTCCTGCAGCGCAAAAGGGTAATGGACACGTTACATTGTCTCGAACAGCACAACCGCACACTCCAAGGAAATGCCAGGTGTTGAAAATCCGCTGCAGCAAGGAGAGGCTCATGGCTCAAGGAGTGGAGACGCTGGAATCGCTGAAAGCGTGCTAGAGTCAAGTAAACAGTAGTTGGGACGAAAGGGACAATAGGTCCATCAGGGGCAGACTTTGCTACAAAATCAGCTCTCTAATTAGAAACAATGCCACCGTGCCCAGGGACGCAGTGAAAGCGTACTTCTGTAACATGTGGCGGGATAAAAAATTGAAGGGAACGGCCCAAAGGAGTATCCCTCAAGTTTCCGAGCGCTGTCCAAACAGAAAGGTTTCTGAGAGTATAATAACATGACTGATACTGCAGGGAATTCGTTGTGTGGCACTGCCCGCTCTTCGTTGTCTTCTGTCTTCTACGTGCCGCTGGTCCGGTTGTTCTGAAGTCAGCAAAATCTTATCTTGCTTGCCCGAAACTGGCCTTGTGCGCGCGCTCTATACCGCTGTACTGGCCGCTCATCTTCTCTTCTACGTAGCAAAATGCGTGCTTTCGTACTAATTCGAATGTAGTAAACATACCCTGTAGGTTTCTTATCACAATGTTCAGCCAATCTAAAAGTGCGCCTTCTTCTAAAAGAACAATTTTGTTCTAAACTAAGAAAATCGCAGGCACGTGCAGAGAGGTGTGTCCTTTCAACAACTTGGAATAAAGTCTTTCTTTTTCTTTTTGTCCTTTGGTGCTACACAAATTATGTACCCGCCTGTGATGAATTTTTTTTCAAGAACACAGAATTTATCAACAAATTTAATAAATAAGAAAGTCGCATTTCAGAACACTTGAATTTTCAGATTGCTACAGTGGTTCCAATAAATTCGAAATTCAAAATTGAATGCACACTACATGCACACTTCTACATCCTTTTTCGATGTATGTATTGACAGACTTGAATGGCACTCCGCTGGCTAAGGAAAATGCATTTCGCTTCTTTCATTATGCTTTGCCAATGCTAATAGACTCGCGTGAATATGAGCCAGAGGACCGGCAAGCGTGCTGTAGATTTTCGCAGTTGTTGCCCCTGAAAAGTAAAGGACTTCAGCAATACATTTGGCACATTCCACGTTTTGTAGGCGAGGCTAACAAAACTGTAGGAAGCACGCTAACAGCGCAGTAAGCGATGAAAAAGAAAGATTGGTGTATTACCTAGAAACACTACGTACAGATTGAATTCAGCCTCTATTCTCAGATTACTGCATATCAAACAACGCTTTTACGGCCTCGGAAAATCCACAGAATAATACACGGATTTTGGATTTCCAGGTAGTTGTGCATAAATAAAATGTATCATTTGTGAGCAAAATTTCCTCAGAGACAAAACGCATATTTTGATGCCGGACGGACTCCAGTGTAGATATTTTATCATAGAAAGAGTATATGAGGATACACTGAACTCGTTCAGAGAACCACAATTGCGTAGAGCTCCGCTCAGCGTCACTTTGAGACAAAGAAACAAAGCCGTGCGATTAGAGGCTGAGTGTGAGCTCAGGACAACTTCATTCATCATCACCAGCATCCACAGCATGGGAAAGATCTCTCCCTGTCCACCCAGTTCACCTTCTTCAGCGCCAGCTGCTGGCACGTCATCCATGTAAACTTCATCATCGCAAGAAATCTCGGAGGTTAGCTTTTTCAGATAATAAATCTACTTCTAGGCTTAGGCAAATCATTCGCTCAGAAGTCTGGACTGCGAGCCGTTGATAAAAACCTTAGAGGAAATTAACATATCAATAAACTATAATGAATAGTAGCCGTGTGGAAGAAAAAGCGCTTCGATTTCGGGTAATCGGAAAAATAAATTTCTAAAAGGCGTTTTAAGCTTGCAACCTTGAATGCCATTTCCCTCATGACGCAGACGCATATCTCGGAATCAAGCTAGACCGATTAGCATTTAGATCCAGTTATTTACTAGGTCGTATACTATCAGTTGTAACATTTTTCGTTGTCCATTTTTCGTCCATTTTCTCCTCTGCCAGTAGCCACTCAAAAATTTACAGGATTGCACTTCAGCCTTCTTAACAGCGGAAATGCTAAAGCCTCTTCCTGTACTCTTGTTCTCCCCCGTTTTATTTGTTTTTAGTTTTGTTTTCCCATGACGTTCGCGTTTTATTTCAATCTTTTTATTTTTTTTTTATTTTTTCCTATTTAGTTTTTTTTTGTTTCATGACACATGTGTGTCTGATCAACTGTTCTTTAATCAGCTTTTACACTTTATTTTATTTGCCATACAGCTTATGACTGAGAGTTCGTCCACAAACCTCAGCCCATGCAAATCATAAGCCAAGAAAGGCTTGCGCCTTAATCTACTCGTGGCTTTTAAGCGTCAGCGGCAAGCGGTGGTTGGCTGCCGGACCTCACCTTAGGCGGCCTGTCGCAGTCAAGGGCAGCCAGGTGTCAGATCCGATACCCTGCCAATGACAGAGAGCTGTGATGCGCTTCGCCACTGGCTACATATTGCATCCACTTTCATTCAATGGATGGCTTCGGTTGCCGACTACCCAATGGCCCGGTCACTTGCCACACACGCTTGAAAGCCTTGTGCCCATAAGTGACCACTTGGAGGACCAAATGGGAGCGAAATAGACTGCGGCGAAAAAACAGCTTATAGAATGCAGCACCTGGTGCCAATCACACGTTGGTGGAGAAGGTGAGCGCAACTGCTTACGCGCACAAGAGCAGAAAGAGTAAGGATATATACAAGACGTTGAGACTAGCTGAAAGTGGCGCTAAATAAGCGAGGAGAAAGTGCGCAGCGCTCCGAGAAAACGTGGCGGATGGTCTACAGGGAAGGTAAGGAATGAGAAAAAGAGAAGTGGAATGTTCCGGGCCCAGAAATGTGTTGATGGCGAACCGCAAGATGACTAAAGAGACATATTGCATGGGTATATTATTATTGCCGGATGATAGCAAGGAACGTTATTGAGCGCTTCATCAGAAAGAGGAGAGAGGAGCAATTTTAGGACTAAAATCAGCAGGCATTTAGAAATGACAGGCGATGCTTTCGTGTACACTTTGCTGCACGCTACAGATGCTTCGGGGAAAGGGCTTCTTGACTTTCGCGAACCGTTATTTCACATGAAGCCCCCACTTAAATGCAAATGAGCGCTTTATGTCATAACTGAAGAGGTTTGAAATGTGCTCTTGTTCATAGCAAATCAGTTAAAGCTTCTCCACTCCTCTGTCCTAAGCCGTGTGTCTTGCAATCTGTACTTTTTCGTAATTTTTCTTTTCCCAAGAGATGTAATGTATATGACGAGAGCAGGCTCCACATCGTTGACGATTGCTCTCAGCGGAATATATCGGTGGGGGCTTTTCGTAACATATGTAATGAGTCGGGAATAGGCGTTGAAATTGAATTTAGCTCTGAAATCAGCCAAAAAAGGCGGGTCACCAGACCGGCACTTTTTTACCCTTTGGGACTCATGGTCTTTAACTTTGAATAAAATATCATATACTGAAGAGAAGCAGCCATTTCTGTAGAAAGAGTAGCTCACGATCTTTCTTTTCATGGCCAGGGCGAGGCTTCGAGTTCCGGTATAAATGTATAGGCTGTGGCAGAATAACCGCGGCAGTGAGAAACACCAGCGAGATATTTCCAGTTGAGACCCGCTACCGACTCTTCTAGCAAGAAGTTCATAAGGCGTCAAGCTTGTCCCATCCGAACAACGGCTGTGAAAGTTTACATTGCTTTTTTGCGCCTTGTCAAGCGCGGATTTTCCTTCCGTGCGGCGATCCAAATCTTAGCTTGAGGCCCCGAACAAGGCTGGAGCTATTCGTTGCGCTTGTTCTTCATTTCCTTCCTGCATCCGTATGCCGTGTGTACAGCCGTATGCATACGAGATTCCGGAAGGCGACAGATGCAGACTACGTGCTGGTGGCTGTCTTTTCTCTTTCTTATCCTGAGAACAAAGCACGCTTTGGTTGCAGCCGCGTCTTGCGCTCTTCTTTGTTTCTCGTCGAGCCTGCAGTGTTCCTTTTATCTTTTCTGGCAGCACACTACCGAGTATGGTAACAACTGATTCTCGCAAGCGTAAATTCACAGGAGCAGAAAACACGGGAGCTCATTGTCTTTCGTGTGTGTTCTTCCTTGGCACAGCGATCTGAACAAAAACTTTCTCACAAGAGATACGTAATGGATGCAAACGGTATGCAGTCGTAAAGTTTTATGCGTCGACACGAGCGCAGGTTACATGCCGTATTGTGAAAGTCTAAAGCACTCTCTTGTTCTTCGACAGCAATGGTCGCTGAAGGGACGATAAAGTGCACGTGATTTTAAGTTACTGGGCATACTCTCATAAGTTCAGGAGGGTGCTGTTATTGGCTGGGTACAGTAACTTTACACAAGAAGAATAGCGCAAACACAAAACCAAGTAGAGAAGAACTATACAGTCCACTAGCGCTAACAACTGAAGTTTATTTGAAAATGAACACACATTATGCAGTTTTGAGGCACATTATCAGCGCAGCAGTCGCAGCAAAGGTTCGTGGTGACTTGGAACGAAAAAGAGTCAGTGGTTTGATATATGATGCGCAGAGCAGTATTTTCGCAGTAATACCGTACGTACACTACGTAAAAGTGGAGAGACCATGCCATCCGAAAGAACTGCGTGCAGTTCTGTAGCAGCAACGCCTGTATCAAGATGTGCAATGGGCATCTGACTAAACCAGTTAAACTGGCTGTCCACATACTTTCGCCAGGCACGCAGTTATAGACGGCAAAATCAAGATCTCCGCCATTTCCGTAGTCTCTCCGCTTCTGCGCGCGTCTGCACATAAGGTGCCTCACAACTCGAAAATCATAGCACAACAGAATAACTGCAGCCTCTTTGAAAGAGCATTGACCGTGAAGGACCGCCATTTCCAGAATGCGGAAAGAACCATGAACTATGTTATGTACAGGGTTACAAAATGTGGTGTACAGGACCGAACTATCCTCCGAACTAAGCTACATAAGCCTAAGTGGCAGATGCATCAATGCCGCCTGATATAACACGAGTGCTCCTTGAAACTACGAACGAAATCTATACCTCACCTTATGGCACATAACCGTAATATTACCCTGCCAGCAGTTGAGGCCGCTAAAGCTTTTCTGTCTCAGTATTCTCGGTGTCCACACGATCTTCTGCTCCTCAGCGGAGTCCAGGAGAGGAGCATGACTAATGGTCGTATTCGGGTCCGCGTTGGTTTGCTCCCTACGACAGCAGAGGGAGCGTGGATGACAAATCACATTCGGGAATTGCGATGAAAAAATATCAGAAGCGGGCGTGAACAGAAATGTTGTGACCACATATGCTATACTGCCGCTAGAAGGAACCGGCTATTTTGTATCAAGTAAATGCTTCTACTACGCATAAATCTCTTGAGAAAATGACACCTCCAAACGCCTTCCTACTCCGGCTATCCTGGAAGGCGATGAAATAACATAGTAAAAACCTGCAAACCATCTTACTAGCGCGTTTCCGCTGAGCATAACATTGTGTTTTCAGCGGATTTTACGGAGCAATGAACAAAGTGCAGAAATTTCTAACACTATCTTATTAAGAATATGATTGCTTGACCAATGAAATGACGTTAGTAACATATCCTCTAAGTGCTTCTTACGTTTGTGGCTTGCGTGACATTACACGGATAAACAACGTAATTTCTGCATACCATTCCCTTTCCATGCTCATCTGACCTGCGTTATTACCTTTAAGATGTATTATCCCAGTATGCATGCGCTGTAAGTGTACACTCGTATAGACCAACCCTGATCTGTGTCGTAAGCGAGGTCCGGTGTCGCTACTTTCGCCGGCTGAGCCGACTGGAGGTGCGCGGTATGTTTAGCGCCCATCAGAATACATGTAACGATAAGCTTTCAAACAAGTTTTCTTATTTCACTGTGAACCTATTATGTCATGCTTTCATAAAGAATAAATAAATACATCCTTGATAGACTGTCGAAGTATGAAATGTCACTGAGAAGACGATGTATCTTTAAAACGGAGTATTATGTAAGCGTCGGAATAATCGCCGTCTGGGCGTACACGGCCTCACCGCCGCCTATAGAAACATACGTGCGCAAGTATTGCGGAAATATTATGTCTCGCAGTGTACCCATTTAGCCGGATATCCAGTAACAGTTGGCAAGCAACAAGTGTGGCAAAAAATGCTTCTTCATTTCGAAACCATCGCTTTAAAAACATGAAAGGGCATGATTGCTCCACCTTAAGGAAATGGCATGACAACGTTAACGCGTGTCTTCTGCGGCCTGAAGTCCTCTTTGCTTATCAGTACGGAGACATAGTATTGGGTTACATACATAGATCGCTGGTAGCTAATCACACCACTTCTGGCATAGTGGCGCAGGTGTCCAGTGATGAGCCACTACGCCGGCAGGTGCCTGTTTCAAACACCTACCGATAGGGGTGTGTGAGACCAATGTTGCGCTTGCTGAGCAACCTCTTGCGATCAGTCTAGCTTAGCTCCACCTGCCATGGGAGGCAGTTTGCTCATTATACGGTGCGCGGGTGCCACCTACCACCGTGGACAGCTAGTGATGGCGTCACAAGATCACGTCACCAAGGTGGAGGTGGGGCACTTGAATTTTCGCTGACAACTCGACGGAGGGCTTTTTCCAGTACAGGTAGCCTGAACGATGTCGCTTTAAATACGAAGTTGAATACGTTGCCAAGATCATCTACCATGCGTTCAAACTGAGTAGCAAGAAGTTCGTCCTTTGAGTCTTTATTTAGGCACGGTTGCTTGTACCAGTCGTCGCGGTCGAAAAAATGTAGTGACCAGCATAAACTAATATCGCTTGAGGAAAAGCGGATGCTTGTAAACTGTGTATTGCCTCAGAGACAGAGAGGTAAACAGCGCATTGCCTCACGGTTTGTGGAACTTTCACGGCGCGACCTCGGAGAACTAGCAAAATTAGCGCCAAAACGATTGGAAATATGCACGATTGGCTTAGTGCAAATCCTAGCACTGTGAAGAGCCAGTAGGTCTCGTTCGCTGTATGTGATCACTGTACTAAATCTTGGGTGTCCTGTCGCACGTATAATCTGGTCCAGGGCTAGATTTTGTCCCAGAATTTGCAGTGTATTAATCACTAGCGAAAAATAGCGAACCACAATAATCGAAGACCTTTTTGAACGCCGCAAGTTTTGTAATCGCGAAAGTCCTTTAGTCTTCAAAGTCCTCTAGCCACTAGAAAACTTCACATCTGGAACATGGGACTCAAGTGGAAAATCAGCGTTGAATATTTGGACGCAACGCTACATTTACAGAAGCCTAATGGAGAAGTGAAGTACAAAGCGTTGTTGTCTCGCGGATCGATATCGCACTTAGCAGTAATGATAATAACTTGCTCTGATAATAACTTGTTTCACGCTCCAAAACAGCCTTCAGGCGACCCTCACCTCAAGCTGCATGCTCTTCGGAAGGGACTTTTCTTTAAAGTCGATACATAATAGCTGGTCCACAACTTCCTATTTTCGGGGAGTTGTGCCGCTGAGTGGTGTTTTCGTCTTTGCCTTGGATCTTAAGGGCTCTTCTACGCACAGCGAAAAAGTTGGTACGGGGCTGTAAATCCAAGCGACCACACAAAATATCAAAAAATGGTTCCCCATAAAAAGGCTTCGAGGCTGCTTAAGTGGTACTACGCGGAACAATGAAACATGTGGCCCATTACGGTTTTGTCCGCTTGAAAAGCACACTGGTTGAGCTGCCGCGATTGTGGTGCCTCGGAGGCTATTGAAAGGTTTGGAAGGCCATCCCCGTCACCTCCCCCCCCCCCCCCCCCCCCTCCGCCACCAAAAAAAAAAATGTTTTGGCGGGCTCTTAGCTTGTTCTGGAATGATTGCTCGCCTAAAGTGTTGCGTGCTTCATAGGCAGCCTGATTGTACCGAAATCCGAAGTTAGGCAATACCAAGGCAAGACGTCGAAATGCTGCCGCTTCTCCTGATTTTTTTCTGAGGCAGATCTTCTTGCGGTCTACAGCTCCCACCAGAGGTTTTACGTGGCGCGACATCCGAAAAGCACCCCTCTGCAGTTTTAAATTCGTTGCTTTAAAATCTACCCGCTTATAATCTGTGCCGGCTCTATTCTGCGTTGCACTGCTTCCAAGGCTGAGCTCGGGAACGTCTATTTCAATAAAAGTAGTAATATTTTGCGCTCAGTCGCGGAAACGGCAGCTCGATACTTTCAAGAAGAAATGAAAAATGACAAATTTATTCTTTGCGTTTGGCTGTGCAATTGGGAAACGCTAGAGCCTGAGGCTAAAAAGTACAGTACTTTGCCCCTTTCAGTTTATGGAAGCGCTCCTATTATCGGATCTAACAACATGCTTTCTTGCTCCTTTCGCTATTTTGAAGATGAAGCCCTATACTCAAGTAATATTTGTTGTGGGACTAATTGGTAAATTCTTAGAGTTGTTTTTCCCTACGCAAAGACGACCCAAAGAACGAGGCAGACAGAAAACCGCGCTAGATGCAACTCTTTTATTCAGAAAAAATTACATCACTTCTATACCTAAAAAAGAAAAAGGATGATCGTCTGCATCGGCACGCGCGGGGCGAATACCTTCAGACGACATCATCATCATCATCCAGAAAGCTTCCTAACATGGTAGGCCGCAACCAGTTCCTGTTTAAGCGGGTCAGCGCCCCAGCATTGGATGCTAGTGCATTGCAGCTTTACATCTCATGTTCGCTTTTTTTGTTTTTTGTGATTCATAAGTTGATTTTTCACATTCATTAATGTACATCGGCTGGACATAGCCCGTTTACCGCGGGGACAAATTGTGCTCCGTAGGCGCTCCTCGACATATCGGCCTTATTGCCTAATCTATAATTTCTTACATTTTAACGGAATTTTGAACGCAATCCCCTTTTCACACTTCATAAATTGGTTCACATGTTGAAGTGTGTAGTTTCAGTTGTTGCCACTATTTCAGAAAGAACACGGCACAGCGAAGAGAGTTTCCTTGGGGCCGAAGAAACCACGGGTACCTTGACATTTTTAGCCATGCGCTTGAGGTTATGTGCAACTTTATGCTGATGGCGGATGACTGCTTGTTTTACTTTCTCTTGAAGTAATGCGACTACCGAGTCGTTCCCTTTTTCTTCTGTTTTAATCTTCATCAGTTATGCTTCGGCAACCGTACTTACCAATATGAAGGGAAAGCCTGCTTGTTTTAGTTTCGGGATCTGCCTGTCAAAGCTTTCCTGTACCCTTTGACAGCAGGACCATCTTAGGCCTGACCTAAGGCGCATCAAAGTGGTAGCAAGTTTCACCGTTATTCAGTGCTTAGAATAAAACAGCAATGCTTTCTGTGCAAGCAGTTGGTGGTCCGAATACAAGCCTTGTTCCTTAAGTTTATCTGCAATTGTTAGAAATTGCTAACAGTTGTTCCTGGCGAGTTCGAAAATAAAATCTAATCATTTGACAATTCATCCAAATATAAAAATAGAGGCGCCCAAATCTTTAACTGGCGTGCGAGAGGCGACCTTTGACAGCATCAGAGCTATATGAGGGAGCCAAATTCCAAAGAGGCTGTGGATAATAGCACTCCCGCAAAACTCGCTAACTAGTTCCATCGTCTGCTAGGCTGTTCCTTCTAAGGACGTCACCCCATATTAGAGAACTTCACACGAAGAGGCAGCGTGACTAGGCGAATTGTTTTGATACAATTTATGTACCGAAGAACAACGTGGCAACACATCCGAGGAAATAATAATTAAAGATGGGTCAAAGACGCCCACTCATGATATAAGGCGCACAGCATAGATCGTTGATTTCTTCCTGTCATAAAAGCTGTTTTCATCTGTACAAAGAACCATTATCAATTCTGAGCGTGCTTTATAGATTAAGCCTGCCAGCGAAGGTATAATGCTGCTGTGAAACCTCGAATGAGTGAAACCGCTCTATAGGTCGTGCTCACAGTAGTTTGCAACAGCGATCAAAATGCCACCCTTTATACCTGAAGTGACAATACTCCAAAATATAGCAATGTCTTTTCCAGGCTCATCGCAGAAGAAAATCGCTCCAGCAACTAAAGTCGCTGAGTCTGCACAGGGCAGAAATAAGCGTGGCTACCGCAACGAAGACCAGTTCAAAGATGCGCCTCGCTACCTCACCAAAAAAAAAACAAACAAAAGAAGACATCTAGATTGCTGCCCCTGTTAGTGACAACCTGTTCATAGGTCCAGATGAGATAAGAGTTGCCCTGAGCCTTATTGTGTCGGATGAACTAATAGGGATCGGCTAAGGGAGGCAGGCATCAGTTATAAGGCGGCTTCTCAGAAGCCCCTGCTTTACGACAGTGCCTAAGCAAGAAAGCTTGCCTTCCCTCAAGAGCATCTTTAATGGACAGTCAATGATTGGTGGAACGTCGCGTTTACAGATAAAAGTAGCTTCTGTAGTCATTGAGAGCACGTAGAAAACGTATAACGGCAGTCGCTGAAAGATGCCATCGAATGCAGCCCTGCGAAATCGCAGGGATAGAGCACACCAGTTGGTCACACAACCTCAGCATTTATCCGACACAGGGTCATCACCTAACAAAATCGCCAAACGTCTGAGACGCATGTCTGTGCCGTGTAATTTGTCGGCGCCTATGACAGTGCGCCAGTGCGACAGAGGCGTGGTGCTCGCTTAGCGATTAAGTGCATTTCTAGTCGTGTTTCTTCTCATCACTGAAAGGCGAGCGCACCATTACGTACACTCTCACGCGGGCACAAAATAACAAGAGCACATGATCACGAAGGCATATCCTCACAAACCTATCGGAACTCTAACAAAATTTCTACCAAAAATCTATCAAAACTGTATCACTGAGACATTGGTTGAAGTTCAGGGCTATAAGGTGGTGGCGAAAAACATTTACTGTCTATTAAATTTTTACTGAGATGATTGGGGTAGGGCCCTATTGGCCCTTTCCCCTCGAAATACTAAGAAGAGCCCCTATTCCAGGGCCGCATTGGCAAGCAATGCCACCCGCGTCCATTGAACCAAGGCCTTTTGGGTCTTTAGCTCTTGACAGCCTAGCAGGGCCGCCTCCCAGTCCTTGCGACCGAAAATGATTGATTGTAAGGAAGGGTGAGAATTTTTGTACAAACTTTCCGCTATTGTTCACAAAAGTCTACAAAAATTTCTTGATTGGCTTCGAGTATGCGAGAGTTTATGACTGAGGGCGATAACAAAGACTGGATCAAAACACAATTGCCGCTTTCCACTTCTCGGTAATTCAGTAAGTGCAGTCCTGAGTCAGTACGTATGATCTCTAAAGGTACGCTCGTCCTGGTATATTATTGTGTTCAAACATAGCATGGCATACATGCACACAAAGAACGGGTAGAACACGAGGTGAGACGACTCTGGAAAATGTGTATTCACACCCAGGGCTCCTGTCGACGTCATCTTTATGCCCCGTTTCGTGGTTTTTTGTTAATTTCAAAGTGAATGACCATTTATTTTCTTATGCACCAAATTCCGTAGAATAGCGTCATGTTAGTTTTTTTTTTGTTTTAGAGCGAGGTCCTTCACGAGGACTGCACCCCGAGCGGTCGTGACACTAAATCTGTTTTAAGAGGTTTAGTTATCGTACCACCAGCCAAGGCAAACCAAGCAAGGAGACAAACCAGAGGAAAGAAGGAGATTAGATGGAAGCGATGCATTAGCAGACTGAAGCCAAGCCAAGAGAGAGAAGGGAAAGAATAAGACAGGAAAGTAGAAGACGAAGAAGCTATCATTTTTTATTTCACATCTTAAAAATGTGCTATTTGTATGCGTTTTGACAGTTACTTCGTGCAACAGCATACTATCCGGTTTCTGAGCTACAGTGCGAATTAAAGATGCTATCATCATGTAAAAGACCTGCATACGTGGTTTTCCTTTGTTTTTATTCTTCGTCTTTTTGGAACATAATTTATATTGCCATCTGTGCTCTCATATTCTTTGTTTCCTCCCCCTACAATAATGCCACTAAGGGCACTGCAGGTATGTGTATAAATATATAAATAATCAAGAACAACGGAAGGTAGGAAACAGTAACAAAGAAAAAGAAGAGAAGAGACTAAGATTAGGAAGAAGAAGCAGAACAGAAGAACAAAGTAGTGAGACGGACGAACACAAAGACCGCAGCCAGGAAAAGCCAACACGGAGAACAAGATGAAGTGAGACAAGAAAAAAAAGCAAGGAATGAACGAAAAAGAAGAAAGAGAAAGACAAAGAAGACGAAAAGGAGAAGAGAACAGAAAGAGGAGAAGATGAAGGAATGAGCGAGAAGATGAAGGTGGGAAAGAAGAAGATAGAGGAGTATTATAAGAGACAAGAATGAGACGAAGTAGGAGCGAAATATTAAAGAGAAGATGATTTTTCCTGAATGTTATAACTAAGGTGTAGTCTAGGGCACCCAGTGTGATTTTGAAGAAAATGAGGCAACTTTCTGGTTGGTTATTGGTTATTGGGGTTTAACGTCCCAAAGCGACTGAGGCTATGAGGGACGCCGTAGCGAAGGGCTTCGGAAATTTCGACCACCTGGGGTTCTTTAACGTGCACTGACATCGCACAGCACACGGGCCTCTAGAATTTCGCCTTCATTCAAATTCGGCCGCCGCGGCCGGGATTGAACCCGCGTGTTTCGGGCCAGCAGCCGAGCGCCGTAACCACTGAGCCACCGCGGCGGGGCAGGCTACTTTCTGTTTACTACTTTACCTCTGATAATGCTCGATACTTAAGCAGAGGGTTTAAACACCATGATAATTCACAATTGGCTGCATGGTCACCAGTTAGCGCTGCACTAGCACTGTTGAAATACGTGCCTCGTTCTGCAGCAACATTTTTGAGGGCGGAGAGAATTAATGGTACGGCAACTGTTCGCGGGCCTCTTGGTTATATGGCAGCAAGTATTGGTGACGATGTATTTTTTATGGCGCAAGGACATCTGTTGACAACAATGCCATGGCACAAGGTATTTTATTCCACTGAACGTGTGGTCAGAGACCTATTTCCCAAGCATTTTACCGTAAGCAAGCCAAGTGCCAGACCAGGAGAAAGCTTATACCTATTGTATCCCCGGTGGGTACTCGGCAGCACTGGGTATCGGATCCTGCGCATCCTTTATGCGACGGCAGCAAGTATTAACATAAATGTGTTATTTTAAAATGTATTGATGTCGCAGGGAGTCAGACAGCTGTACAACCACTTTCCAATGCCAAACACGGCCTTCATCACTGAGTGTGTTTCGTTGAACTTTGTAAACCCGCCCTGCTCCATTAGTACTCTCCGCTGTACTCAGCGCTGCGGGCTTAGAAAAGACTTTATTGCAGTGGAGGGCACCAAATGATACAGCTCTACAGCAGTATCATTTGTGCAAGAGCGATACGGATTGCAGAGGAAAAGGATTTCATTTCTTTATGAGTAGAAAGAGGCAGGAATGGCATTGGGCGGCTTTTTTTCATTACGAGCAGACAAGAAATAGGCCGTGAGCCATTCAGAGCCGTTGCTACTGAGAGAAAACGCGCCCGCACATTACGTTCACAAAGTGAAAACAGAAACTGGGACAGGAAAGTACGAAAACTCCTGCAGCTTGCTCCGCGTTACGGGACACTCCAATCAAGGGAGAGATATCTCGTAAGATAGATCGCAAAATAAAAGCAAAAGAAAGGGTCTCTTAATGCTCACTTCGCTTGGATTCTAAAGAGATATTGTAGACATTTTTCAGCAGCCGCTGCAACACTCCCCTGCCTTATAGATCTGTTCGGTTCTTATGTGCAGGAATGCGTCACTTTGGAATCGAAGCTGTATCTTGTCACCTCCTGCCTGAGAGTTTCTGCACACGCTATTTGTTGCCGATTGCAAGCTCATGCCTGCGATGGAGAGCCAACGACAAAACACAGTTTTGAATATGAAATGCTCGCTATGGAGGATATATTTTCTCCGTTTCTTCAAAATACTTTTATTGGCTTTCTGTTTTGCACTCCATAAAAGAGGGGCTGGCGGAGAAGTTTTTTTTTAGATCGAAGAAGAGGCTAGTGAGAGCCATCAAAGTCAAATGTGTGCAAGAATGATGTTCTCTCCTCTCTGTGAAGTCGCTTTCAGCAGGAACGTGCTATTCGTGGGAAGAAGAGCTTGCGAGATCGATGACGTACCTCTACCTGACGGAAAACAAGCTCTCAGATTCTAGTCACCTTTCATTTTTTTAGAAACGCGACCTTAACTCTGAGTTCCCTCGACTGCCTAAATTTGTGTATCACGGACGCCTAAGAGCGAAATGCAATTCGTTTTGGTAGGTTTCATTTACATCTACTGGTTTAAAATTCAAGCCACTTATTTGTTAGCGCCTGAACAAAAATCATGATCACTGTCAGACAGTCATATGCTGTTTTTCTTAGAAGTCCGGTCTACATGACGGCATTTAATGACTAGTGGTTTATTAGTAATTTTCACAGCGTTTTTCAGCACTTAAGCAAAAAAACCCTCAAAGCCATTTAGTTTCTCCCACCCGGTGATAGCTGCAAATACTTCCTGCAAGCAAAGTTCCTCATCTTATCAATCCATGTTACTTTGGCCAATCAGTAGGAGTTACGTCAAACTGGGCCTAGGGCACCTACCTGTAAGGCCCCTCCGACACGGAGTGAACAAAAAAAGCATGTATAAGATACAGAACAAAGCGCTTCCTGCTGCGAGAACGATGCTACTGGGTTGAATATTAAATTAAACAAGTGAAAAATACAAGAATGGTATTATCTACACGTGGGAGGAGACTGAAGTAGAGACGGCAAACAGGCTCCAGCTGTGACGATAGTATTTCTCGCGCTTCTAAGGCCGCGCGACGCAAGGATTAATGGCGCATGAGCCACGGGCACAGAAATCGTATCGCACGTTGCTCAACGGCGTCTTGCAGCCACCTCTTCATCATTCGTTTTTTGTGCTTTCAGCTGCCGCTTGCTCATTCTCTCTCTCCAGGCAATTTGGAGAGGATGTAAACGTCCGTGGCATGGTGCCGAGAGCGTAGTACGTTACGGCGGCACCCTCGACTACCGACCCCTGCATCGATCGTAGCGGGGACGCTTGGAGCGCCACCATCTGGGGCGGCGCTGTCTCTGCTGAGGTCGGAAGACTATCCAGGCGCACTCGCAGCTCCGATCACAATAAAGGCCGGAAGTGGGGCGCCAGACAGGAGGCGATAGACTCCTATTCCTGGGCTGCTGAAGGAGTTCTCGCTTCAGCAACCACACTTCCCTCAGCCCCTATTACCGACCATCCCTACCCTACTTCGTCGCGCACCCCTTTGCAGAATGGTTACTTTGTGCCACTTTGTTCGACCGCCTGAATTGGGTGTCCCAAGCGCAATGCCTTCGATTACTGCGTTGATCAATGGAAAGAAACACTGGGAACTACGCACGACGCAAGCCAACGAAAAGTGTTCAACTCATGGCTCAGTATACTGTGTTTTTGATAGTTTAAGCATCTGGACAGACTTGTGCACGTTTACGAACCAATGAATATTGATGAGTGAGTGTTAAGGCTAAACTGTGTTGGGGCAGCGTATCTAAGGTAAAAAAAAAAGTCTCTGACTATTAGGCCCTTCTCCAACCGTAGCACTATGAACGGAAGGTGCACTATTCCCTACTTTTGTCTCACGAGGCGGCCAATTATATGTTCTGTTAGTAAAATTATCAAACTTTGCATCACTCACTAATAGCAATTTGAGAGCCACGAATATTTCATATTCTAGAGAGTTTTTCTTGTCATTGTAAAATTACTTGCAGAATAACGGCGTGTATATACAAGGTGTCCCAGCTAATTTGGACCAAGATTTATAAAAATAACAAAGCGTACTTCAGAACTGAAATCACGTTGATTTTGTTAGGGTTATCTAAAGTTTGTAGCATTTTTTTCGCTCATCCTATTTGAATAATTAGTGGGGATAAATAAATTAACTTTTTAAATATAGCTCGAAACGTTCCGGCGTCAATAGGAAAGTTGTGGAGCTCCACAAATATTGCCCAACCCAGGCACTTGCAACGAGATAGACTTAGCGTGGCCGTTTTTATTCGGCAAAGGCGAAAGCCTGCAGAGTTTAAAAAATGGCACGTGACAGCGCGCTCCGTGCGCTCGGATGCGCCGCGATTACAGCGCTATCATCCGTGCTTTGTAAAAGATATGCTCAAGACAGGGCTTCGCATTGCGCTTGGTTCCAAGATAAGCGCCAGTGGGTAGGGGGCCGCAGTTGAAAGAAAGCACGGCTCCCGTTTCTGCGGCAATAACTGCGTTCTCACGTTAGCAGAATTCATGCGGAGGAACGATGACAACCTCATGAGTTTGAATTTGGGAGCAAGATCCCAACAAACAAAGACGGATATAACAAGCCTAATAACGTCGTATGAATTACGCTGAATAACAGGGGTCGCGCTTTCTTTCAATTGCCGCCCGAACCCACTGGCGCTTCTTTTGGAACCAAGCGCTGCGCGAAGCCCTGTCTTGACCACGAAAGGTGGGAAGCGAGCAATGTTTTTTACAAAGCACGGATGAGAGCGCTGTAATCGCGGCGTGTCCGGGCGCAGAGGAGGGCGCGGTCACATGGTACTTTTTAAACTGCGCGGGCTTTCGTTTTTCCCGAATGAAAACGGCCACGCTAAGTTTATCTAGTTGCAATTAAGTGCCTGGCATGGACAATATTTCTCGAGCTCCACAACTTTCCTATTGACGCCTGAACGTTTCAAGCTATATTTAAAAAGTTAATTTATTTATCTCGGCTAATTATTCGAATAGGAACAGCAAAAAATGGCACTGTAACTTTAGATAAACCCTAACAACATCAACGTAATTTCAGCTCTGAAGAACGCTTAGTTATTTTATAAGTCATGGTCCAAGTTAGCTGGGACACCCTGTACATGAGAGACATCCAAAGAATAATCATGACTGCGCTCGAAATGTTAAACAAAGGCGACATGAATTTTTAATCATTTCCATGCTTCTTACCCGGGATACTCTCCATGATTATATTTGAATACTGGGTTGTACGGTTTTTATTATTGCTGTTCAAATTTAAGAGTCATATTGCTCATGGTTGCTTTGCTGCCTTTTTTTTTCTTCTAATGCATTAACTCTAAAATTGTAACGATAAAAAGTTCGGAGAGAATTCATGGATTGCCAAGTGCGATCAAAAAAATATGTCTTCGTTTACGAGTCCTTCAGTTTTTACGACCATTGTGTGTAGACTTGAGTAGCCGCTACAGCAGGCGTGGTTTCAGACCATAGAGCATGGCGTTAAATTATGTGATTCCTTCTCCATGCTGTGTGACGTCGGTGCACGTTAAAGAACCGCAGGTGTTCGAAATTTACGGAGCCTTTCACTACGACGTCCCTCGTAGCCTTAGTCGCTTTGGTATGTTAAATCCCATAAAACCAAACCAAACCAATTTTATTTTCTAAGCATTTTGATGAATTTTAGCCTACTTCCCGCTTAACCTTTCTATACGATATTCTATGAGGTATTCCAACCTTTTCATAAGGTGAATTCAATTTTCTGGCCTTTCAATGAATTATCGCTGGATGATACTCTTTGTTTTGTATCAGCAACACTTGTAGTTCCTGTTCAGAGCTGGCGGAAGCTTTCTTTCCTCGCTGTAGTCTACTGCAGGCTACTACCTACCAATGAAATGATTTAGCAAACTAAGAAAATCTCTCATGGCGATTACGATTGATGGGGTTTAAGATTACAAAGGGACAGAGGCTATGAGGGACTATGTAGCGGAGGGCTCCACCTAATTTCGACCACCTGGGGTTCTTTAACGTATACTAACATCAAAGAGTACGCGGGCATCTAGCATTTCGCCTCCATCAAGAGGCAGCTGCCGCGGCCGATCGAACCCGCGTCTTTCGGGTCAGCAGCCGGGGCACATTAACCACTGAGCCACTGTGTTGCCCCTGCGAGGAAATTACTCTTACATCTTTACATTTCTTGACCTGTCGGACCTAGTTGCATTTCAGTATAAAAGTAAATAAGTGCAAAGAACAAGTCGCTTTCCATAACATCAAAAGCATGGCGTCCTCTTGGTTGCTCACAGTACAAATGTTCATTGTTTGTCCGAGCAGGCGTTTGTATTTGTACAGAGCAGGATATTTTTTTCGGCTGTATAAAACAGTCCATTACCTTTTATCTCAAATGTCATGTAACCTCACAAAAAGTAATCATTTTTGTCGCATCGCAGGTTCACATCTAAGTACAGATACCAACAGGATTTCTTTCCGCCAGGCTGTTCGCAAACCTCGAGACGCTCTATTTATTGTCCTCTGAGAAGATGCCTCACTAGTAATGAAAGTTGAGACACATTAAGTGGTTTGAAAGACTCGGCGGAAATTCTTCTGCTATCGACCGCGCTTCTCTATCGTTTCGGTTTTAGCGCGTGTGATGCAGCAGAGACAGCTGGCGCTGAAGTTTGCTAGAAAGTGGAATCGACGGCCTTTGTGTGGTCCGGTTCGGTCAGCGTTTGCAATTAGTGGCAGCCAAACCTTTCGGGCGTTTGCACGCAGGGAAGAAGCGCGCCGCCGGTTTTCTGTTTCCGGCAACAGCGTGAGCGGCAAAGCTCTAAATGAAGTTATCACTTTCGGCACTGCTTTGTTGCGTTCCTCTGAGTTGAGCTGGGGCTGTTTTGTGCCCCGTGGCCACGCTTTAATTCCTTCACTCCCTTGCTTCCATGATACAGAGATCGCTAAGAGTTTTGGAACAAAAGGATCTCTGCTCGTATGCCGTAAAACCCTCCATCTATGCGCTATTGTGTGCACGTGTGGAAAACTCCAATACGGTAAAAGAGCGAGCTCACATCACACTCTATTGTTGTTGTTGTTGTAGCCTACACGCTCTAGTAGGAGCCCAGAGGGCAGGCGTGTGGCCTCATCTGCGGAAACGATGCAATACAAAAGTGTATAAAGAACACGCAGAGAATGCCGTGAACGTGATATCTCGAGCTTTTCGGTAGATTTGTTCATATTGCCAGAGTAAAGTAATGATTGTCGCTTTAGTTCCACTTTGGCCGGAGGCTGACGTCACTTGTTGTTCTGCCAAGTAGTGGAGCTCTTGCACCAGAGGTGCACCCATCACGGACAGTAGCTTCCGTTTGCAAAAATGAGGTCCTGGAGGTAAAATGACATAGCAGCTCCTCGTGATGTTCAGATACAAGTAATTTAGCTAATATGATTCATGAACTTAAAAATGACTCAAGGCTGGATATGTGTAACAAGGTAAGACTCCCGCTGCAGGCAAGGCTGGCTGTGCAGAACGCCTTACCATACAGCATAATCACAAAGAAGGCTACGCGTCTCCGTTTCCAGACCCCATAATTTGTCTCTCACTCCGAGGGCAGCCTATGACCGCAAATTGCCAACAGAATTGGCCCGCACGCTGCAATTATGGCAGGGGAGATAGACTAAGAAATTAAAATCAGAAAATTCTCCTTCGCTCATAGCGCAAACTTCCCCTTTGCCATTAAAGCATTCCTCACTCTCCGGTCACTGAGAGCTGTCGTCTTCCTAACCGTAATTGTCAAATCCTGTTCATCTCATCTGCGCGCCCACTTTGTCGAAGTAGTAGAACTGTAGCCGCCAGCCCCTGTCATCTCACCTTAAGCTCCTCGAGGCTGCCCTAATGAAAAAACCCAATATTAAAGTGCTGTTAGGGCACACTAGTTGTGAGGGCGATATGGGTCATATGGATCATATGGGAGATATCGATCATAGAGGGAATGCAGCTTATATGGAGTGCGAAATTATGGAAAATGTGGGAGCCAGGGCCATACGACTCCAGTTTGAGTGGTCTCATAGATACACCTGTAAGATAGGTACAATGCAAAAAAAAACGAGAAAAACTGCAAAAGAGTCTGTTTTTGAACCATTCCCTTTTAGAGTCTCATCTGAGCACGTTAACAACTATGTCACCTGGAGAATTTTAAGGCGAAAGCCTTTAATGCCTCATACTGTCGTGACAAATATGTGTTAGCAAATGTGTTCGTGTCTCAGATTGGTCGAAATGGTCGTGACGTCACTGGGCGCGGATTTGAAACGGCCCAATTGTACTTTGGCTAGTAACCATGCGACCAATTAAAGGGATGGTATAGTGATGCTCCAGGTAAATGGGACTGAGTTTAATTAATTAGTTAATTAAACAATGAGCCTAATTAACCTTCCTATTAGGACCAGATAAATAAATAAAACCGAGTAGGAAATTGGTCGAGTTGGGAAATCGAACCAAGGTCTCCGGAGTGCAAGACGATCATGCTAACCACTGCTCCATGCCAGCTTTTTTTTGTCTTTATTGCCTGTTTTGACTCCGCCATGCCACCTCGATGGTATCACTGAGGCCTCCTCTCATTGCACCATCTCTCTGACTTCCTGTGTGGGCAAACTCATGGAGACGATGGTACGTGACAGGTTGTCCGAGTTCATAGAATCCAAACACCTTTTCGCAGACACCATGTTCGGATTTCGCCCACACAGATCTGCACAAGATGTCCTGCTACAACTCAATCGGGCTGTCCTCGACCCCGTGGAATGCCCTCACAATGACAAGGTCGTACTCGCCTTGGATTTGAAGGGTGCATTCGACAACCTTACCCACGAGATCATTCTCACCCACCTCTCTCAAACTAACTGCGGCAGAAATGCCTTTCAATACATTCGGCAATTTTTAACCGACAGACAATCTTACATTCGGATCCAGGATAAAGAACATGGCCCTTTTCATTTAGGAACCAGGGGTACACCCCAGGGCGCGGTGCTCTCTCCTCTCTTATTCAATTTGGCTATGATGCGCCTACCGGCCCAGCTGGATGCTGTCGCCGGTGTGCAGCATGCGCTGTATGCTGATGACATCACCCTGTGGGCCACGCACGGTTCCCTTGCAGACATTGAGGCTAACCTGCAGGAGGCGGCGACCATAGTGGACCGTTATGCTCGCCGCTGCGGCCTCCAATGCTCCACCCAAAAGTCTGAATTTGTGCACATACGCCCCTCACCAAAGTGCACAGCCAAAATTTCATTGTCTCTTGAGACAGGTCCAATCCCTGAAAATATCGAAGTCCGGGTACTGGGGCTCTTTATACATCAAGACAGACGGTCAGAAACAACATTGGCCAAACTCCGTCAGGTGGGGGACCAGGTGGGCCGCTTGGTCCGCCGGGTTTCTAACAAGCGCGGGGGGTTACGATGTAAGGACGCCTTGCGGCTGGCGCATGCATTTGTAACCAGTCGAATTCTATATTCGACTCCATACCTCCACCTGCGGAAGCAAGACGAGGATTCACTCGAAGTCATCCTCCGCAAAATTATTAAGCGGGCTCTAGGCCTCCCCGTGACCACCTCCAAGAAGCGCCTCCTGGGCCTAGGCATGGTGAACACATTTCGGGAGCTACGGGAAGCCCACTTGACTAACCAATACACACGTCTCTCGAAGACATCGTCGGGTCGCCGCCTCCTTGCCCGGCTACACATCCAACATACCACTCTCATAGAAGAGCGCGTACGTATTCCATCCCAGTGGAGATGCGCCCTCCACGTGCGCCCTCTTCCCGCGAACATGAACCGTGAGGACCATAATGGCCGGCGCCTGGCGCGGGCGGAAGCCCTGGCCCGCCACTATGGATCGAAACCCGGCGTATTCTACGTGGATGCCTCAGGCACCCACCATGGGGGATGGTACACAGCCGCAGTCATCCACCAATCCAAAACAGTGAACGGCCTTACTTTCCGAGCCCGTGACATAACACACGCGGAGGAGGTCGCCATTGCGTTGGCTGCATCTGATTCCAATTCAAAAACAATTATTACCGACTCGCGAGGGGCATGTCGGAACGTCGAGCAGGGCTGGGTGCCGTATCTAGCCTACCGCATTCTTCAAAACAGCGTCTACACCGGTGACCCCGCGCACCGGCGTATCGTTTGGGCTCCCGCTCACATGGGCCTTGAGGGAAATGAGGCAGCTGACGCCGCCGCCCGCGCGCTCTCTCACCGGACATTCCCCTCCGACCCTGACGATCAGGAACTCGAATTTATTCCAGCTTACACCTTCAAAGACATCGTTTTACTCTATCAATCTGGCCATGGTCTTTATCCCCGCCCGTGTAAAGGTCTGTCAAAGGCGGAGGAGCGGCTTCTGCTCCGCCTGTATACTAATACTTTGCTGTGCCCGGCAGCTCTGAAACACTTCGACCCTTCTTTCTCGGGCAGCTGTCCGCACTGTGCGGAGAAGTCTTCGGACATCTACCACATGGTGTGGGCCTGCCCCTCCAACCCTGCTATCCCCCCTCACCCCAACCCAACCCGGGAGGACTGGGAGGCGACCCTGCTCGGCTGCTCTGACCTGCAGGCCCAACGGGCCTTGGTCGCGCGAGCCTGGGCGGCGGCCGATGCCACTGGGGTCCCGAACTAGGGACCTCCACCTAGTATTTGTAAGGGCTGGCCTCCTCTGGGTCAGCTCATGCATAACCTCCTGTATTATACCTGTACATAAATGTTTTCCACCACCACCACCATCATTGCACGCACTAATCTTTCGCAATGCCAGCTCGATGGTTTGGAATGAACAAAGGCGCATCTAGTGAATACGGTGTCTTCATTCACTCCCATCTTCCTCCCTTCCCTTGCGGCGAGGTTCAGGTG
Organism: Amblyomma mixtum; assembly: GCF_055824585.1. Taxonomy (NCBI): domain Eukaryota; kingdom Metazoa; phylum Arthropoda; class Arachnida; order Ixodida; family Ixodidae; genus Amblyomma; species Amblyomma mixtum. The sequence goes on along the minus strand of NC_143019.1, from coordinate 100,644,579 downwards.
TCAACCGAGATATGCGAGGCAAATACATTTCCTTTCCTCAAAAACCAATTTACCGTCGAGCAAGGCGTATAGCCGAACAGGCGATGGCATTCTGTGGTCTCCCTGGCAGCGTTGCAAGACGCTGTCGCGTTCCACTCTTACAGGCGAAGCTGAACGTCTTAACCACACATCAGTGACACAAGCAGCAACACTGCGCTTAAGGCTTTCACCTCACCGCACTTAATGTCATCAAAGTGGCCGCCTGATTTTTTTTTCCTTTTCAACATGGCATTACAATGATGCGATTTTTGATGGACATGAACTATCTACAATCATTAAGTCAACAGTTGAACATCAATACACATAAGCAACGAAGCAAGAGAAAACCGTTAGTTCGGAGCACGCAGCTAATACGTCATACACGACACACCTAAGCAACGAAGAACTAGAAAGAAGGCAGTGAACAACACAGCACTACGAGTGAGTGCAACTCCCGTTCAAACTCACTCTGGGCATACAGTTTTTTTAGGTGTACAATAATTTTGCAGAAATGACCTTTAGCAGAAAAAACAGATTCACAATGTCACAGATTCACAATTCACGATGTGCATGTTTTGCACAGGCTAAGCAATCCATTTAAAGATAACCAATATAAGGGCTCATAAACAAATGGTAGTGCAGTAAGACATCGTACAGAATGCGATGACTAATTCAGTCATATTTCAATGTCCGTTGCATGATGCCCTAGAAGAGCTACGTGGAGCGCTGAAAGGAAACAAGTTAATTTATGCCCATTTTCGCACATTGTGGTTTTTTACCAAGTGACCACACTGCCGTAGCTATAGCTGCTTGCCTTGCAAATGTGCTGAATATTTTTGAGGTGTATCAGCAGGTGTCACCGATGCCCTGCATGTTAATTATGCGTTGGCTGTGGTCGAACCATCTGAGAATGCTATAATTTCTCAATGCTAGCTTTCATGTTGTCCGCTCAGAACCCATGTAATTCTCTCTGCACACAGAGCTTTCTGGCTCATAAATTCCTGGCATAATGTGTTACTTAGCTTCACGTGCAGCCAGCGGCGGAGCGACGTCGACAATAACATCCGACTAAGCATTCAGATGCACGCAAATACACCAGAACCACGGAATAAAACTCAGGCTGGTTCAAGTGCGATGGTGGCCGGGTACATATTTGTTTACATATATATATTTAGTTCATGTAGATTTCCACCATAATAACAAAGTTGACACAACAGTTGATTCTAGTTCTGTTAATCTAACCAGGGCTGATATGGGCATGTTGGCCCATATGCACGTATGACCTCATCACCTCTCACATCCACTAACCCTTAATCCCCTATGCCCCATAAGAATTGACATGGCCCCCTTTTGGACCATACATGGCTTCATGTCTCCCATTTGAGTTCATACCGGACACATATGAATATCTATGTGTGATATGTGTCCCGTATATAATCACTTTCGACATTTCAACAGGGAGTCCACCTCAAGTCCTAGCGACGCACGGGTGCGGACTCGATGACACAATTCAAATGCAAAGGCTTTTATGTGGTCTCTCCACCTACCTTGAGTATAAATTGTTGCCGGCTTTAGTGATCTATCAGTGACCCCCTCTCTACATATTTTCCTAAAACAATGGGATCGCATTCAAAAACAGACATCCCTGAACACGCGCTAGCGTTCAACCGTTTCGCAAGAGAACACCACTTCTCAGTTGGTAGTGAGGTGCTGTGAGTTTGGTTTGGTTTGTGGGATTTAACGTCCCAAAGCGACTAAGGCGATGAGGGACTCCGGAGTGAAGGGCCCCGGTTAATTTCTACACCTGGGGATCTTTAACGTGGGCTGACATCGCACAGCACACCGGCCTCTAGCACGGGCTTCATCTCGGTGGACACCCGAACCGCACCGTACAGGTAGGGAGGAAGCGGGAGTGAAAGAAGACGGGCCGTAATGAACAAAATGAAAATTGTATTCGAGGAAAGTAAATTAGGCAGTCACGGTCTCACATATCTCGGTGGACACCCGTCATCCAGGCGCTGGATGTAACGCTGCACGGACGGACGGGAGAATGAGACATTAAAGGCTTTCCCCTTTATAGTTTATTCTCTGCCAGTTCTTTCTGAGCCATGAGCGAGGAAACCGGTGGAAGTCATTCGTCTGCCGCTTCTGCGAAACGAGCTGCCAGAGCAGAGGCCCAGTGCCGTCACTGCCAGAATCGAGAGGAGACTGCCGCCATTCACTACAGCGTCCCTCATACCCTGAGTCGCTTTGTCACTTTAAGCCCCCTAAAATGATCCCATTAGCTTACAATTATAAGGAAACATATACACTAGGTTCGCCTTTATTCGTCAAGAATTACTGCTGTTTTGTTGCCTGTAGATTGCTTGCTCACCTTGCAGTTTTAAGTTTCGTGGTTCCATTCCCCGCATATTTGCTGTAGACGTCAATATAATATGGTCTACTCGTAACGTCATGAGGGAGATTGATGACGTCACTCAGAAGTTTCGTGCTATAGACGCAGATGGATGCCGGCTTTTTTGCGAATGGTACATATAATTCTTCCGCATTGAAAGAAGCCCGAATCATCTCGTCATCCGATTGAGGTTGTCGAAACGTTTCTTTCCTAAATCAAACGCTATTGCGGAATCACTTGCTATGCTTATAATATTCACTGGCAATATTTTTATCGAACGTTGCATCTAACACATTGTTTTCCGGGTGGCATATTTAACCTCCACGTCTTTTCTCACGTTGTATCGATTACGCCTACAGGGATAATGTAATATTCGCGGTCCCAAAGAAATAAAACATCCCTCTCTTGGCTTATCAATGCAAGATTGGAATGACGTACCCCCAAGATTCAAGACGATATACGGTAGGTGTTTTCATTTCATTCAGCTCTACTAAATAATTTTCAATCATCCCAGTTTCAGTAACAAAACTTTCTTCAAGAGATGAAACATTTCCAAGCGACATTTTTTATTCTTTCAGAATGTATCCTCACATGAGCAGTTCACTTATGTAACGATATTTTTAGTCTTTCTAGGTTTTAACGTCCCAAAGTGACTCAGGATGCTAGGCACGCCGTAGTGGAGAGCTTCCAATAATTTCAGCCGCCGATGGTTTGAGCCCACGTATTGAGCGAGAGCACGGTTTCCTGACTGCTACTCTTTACCGCTTGGACGCGCATCCTCTAACAGAGCCCAAGGTTATGGGGCCTTGGACACAACCTTCCTCACAAAGGAAAGCGGTGAAAGCACTCCTGAGATTTTCAAGGGACTCGGGGTTGTATTCCCGTCTATAATCTTTACGTTTTCGTGCGCGCCCTCTGTCCCCTTGACATAGTGGTCGAAGGACACTTCAGAAACTCATTTCATTTGCCGCTCGTTTTCCTTATTTCTCCTGTGTTGCCCTCCCCAAGTCTAGGGTAGCCTACTCAGCACCCCCTGGTTAACCTCCCTGTCTTTCCGTCCATTTCTCTCTCTCTCTCTCCTATTCGTCTTCGTATTTTTTGTGTTGTTGTTGACAAGGCTGCAGTGTGTATAAATAAAATAAATGATCAACGCATTCGAACATGTGTTTCGGTGTACACACGAACCTCGCAGCTCCAAAATAATTATAAAACAGATGAAGCCGACAGCAGCCGATTACCATGTGGCTCGTGCACGTAGAGTCGCTATTGCTATTCAGACACGGCAGAAAATTTTCAGTGGTGCCGGACCTTGCCTCTATAACCTAAGGATGCTGTGATATTTCACTTTGGCATTCATCAATAAAACATGGGATTTTAATTAAGGCCATTCTTGTCTTCTCATGATGCGATTCGAGAACCTTATAAAAATGCGCAGGGATATAGCTGGAGAATTTCATTTCGCGAATCTGAGCCTGTCACTCACGTCCGCGATGCACTCTCTGAATCTGTTCCCAAGGGCCCTCATGTGACGATCTCTCGAAATTGTCGCTGTGAATTGTCGTCGCTGAGGACGCTTCCGCTCCGAGAACCGTCTGTGTTTATATGCGTTGCCGGATGTTGAATGAATGTGGCAGGAATGGAGCGCGACACGTGTTTCGCATTTGCTTAGCTGAGAGGGATCAGTATGAAAATGCATGCAGGGCGCTCTAAATCAGCAGGTGTGTTGCGAGTACAGTACAAAATCATCACTCTTGGCTTGCAACAAAACCATTTGCATAAAGATGTACTCACAACCAGCGCTGTCTCTTCTCGTGCGACTCGTAAAAAAGCTTAGATAATGTTCAATTTTTCTTGTTTCGCAGATATCAGTTCTCAAGGAAAATATTCTGGACTCGTATATCAGCCTTTTTGCGATAATCTCTGTGTAAGTTGAGCGAAAAATATCATTTTTATAATACTCGATAACGAAGCGGGTTGATGGATAAAATAATTTGTTTTATGTTTTCACGTGTGCTTTGAATACATATTGCCTTATGGGCACAAGTTCCCTCCAAATGACGGTTAGACAGGCCATAAATACGGGCGTTATAAACACAACAATAAAAAAATCTTCATTCGTTAAAGCAGCCATTGCACTCAAGATGGCAAGTGGAATAAATAAGTGAAAATTAAAAGAAAGCTTTTTTAATATACATTAAATAAGAATTCAAACCACGAATACTGAATATAATTGTTATGACTCCACTGTGATCTGCCCGCTGAATTAAACTTGCACCGATTACGGCGCGTTCACCGTGTCGGGAAAAAGAGAGGAGTAGTTTCGAATAATGTCAAGTGCAGTAGCAGTCACGTATACATTGTGATCAACTATCATCACCACTGAATCCAGTCATTATTCACGATGCGCACCGAGGAAAGAAAACGAACCGGATTGGTAAGATCATACAATTAGCAAAAATTATATTTTTTGCTCTTTATGTAACAGTTGCTTGTATTTCACAGGTCTCCATTCTAAATTACTGGCAAGTTGCATCAGTAAATCGGGCCCTTGCTGGAGTCACGTCAAAGCTACACTACACGAAAAGAAAATATGCATGTACACATTCAGTTTCTTCCTAAACAATTCTTCAAGACTATAGTGTACTGACGCCTCTTTTTTCTTTTTTTGGAGCGGTGCTTAGAAATCTACTTCAGCTTATTTTTTCGCACTGGGTACACCTCCATGAAACGACACTTTGCCCTGTGGGCCAGTAGAGTGTCCTTTAATCACTTAGAACTGGCATTCCGCACTATTGTGGGGGTCCGAGGTGAACAGGAATACGCCACTTCATTACTCTTAAGTACTGCGAATCTCTTGGCAACCACATTTTGGACGTCTGTGCAGCAACACGTGCTTCCTAGCGTGCGGCAAAGGGCTACCGATCGAAGCTCGATGAAAGTTCTTTTCTTTGTTGCCTTTGCAAATCTGTACGGTGCTTTCATTCAAGAACAATTGCATCCTCTTACTGCGCGCCTCTGTTTTGCTGATATGACTGCTCAGAACACCAAGGTTATGCACTCTGACTGTGGTTCGAGACAGTAACAATTTTATAACAAGTATAGCCTCCCACCGCTCTAGAGAAGGGACTGGAAGGGGCTGAAGCTCGTTTGTGTAGTCTTCTATCTGTTTTTCGAGTGTCTATATTCTCTTTAGCCTTCTGTTGTGTTTCTGTTTTTTCCACCTCTTCAAGAGGCTCTCGTGGGCTTCCCACATGTGGGCCAGCCTCGAGTCTGTGATGTCATGTTTGGTGGTTGGGGTCTGTCTAGTGTGGCTGTTTACGCCTCTTTTGAGTGTCTCAACCCATTGATTTAGATCCGATATCTCCCTCGGAGCGGTTCCGTCCCGGACTTTTCGGAGGGTGTCCCAGTCTGTCAGCTTCGTTTCGCGCAGCTTCCCCTTCATCGGCCTGGTTTGTGTTTCAGTCTCTATGATGTGGTGATCGCTACCCAAGGTGTGTCCTGTGTTTGACCAACTTTCACCCTCAAGGTCTTTGCCTAGCGTCAAGTCTGGGGACGTGTCTACGCTGACGCTATTGCCTATCCTCGTGGGGTCTTGCGGGTTGTTTAGTAGCGTGAGCCTTAAGTTTTGGATTTCTGTAGAAACTGAACGCAAGATGATGGCCTCCATTGCTCTATAGCTGCCTCACGAACAAGTCGAAACAGGAGGCTTGTGTAAGTTTTGCGTCGCGCCCAAACTTTTCACTCCAAGCTTTTTCCTCCGTTCCTTTACTTCTCTTTCTATGATCCCCTCAAGGGCTATGGCACAGGCCGCCTAAAATGAGACGCCGAGGTCGCGTTTCGATAGAAGCGATATGCCAAACAATTTATGAAGTTAAATCTTTTTGTGTAAATTGTGAAACTGAGTGGCAGCTAGTTAAAGCGATCAGTACTCCTTTTTTAATTTCTGCCCATTCTATTATAAGCCTTAGCCTTAACTGGTTCATTCACTGTACTGTCCAGACGTCCACAGACTAATAGAATGCTACCGTCCTTTCCCTATGACACATGTAACGGCAGTCGTTCCTCAATGTACGCAGCATGGGGTACAAGTCAATTTTCGCGTAAACTCACTGACAAAGACGTGGTTGTTTCCGGGCAGTGCGTTTCCGTAGAGCACCCATGCCACGTGGTCTGTGTGTGCAACCCGTCGCTTGTTCGCAAGCTCTCATCTGTCGGCAACATATCCCATCAGACAGGCGTGTTGAACCGTTTAGCATCGTCTCATTACGCTGTCGTTATTGCAATGATTTCCTGAAGCGCCAAGCTCAAGGTGCGCAGAGGTGATGGTACCTCGATCACATATGAGCGTGTGTCCCACCCTAAGACGAGGCAGATGGAACGAGGCAAGCACAGTCGTGGTCGGTGTGAGAGGACGTGAGCGTCCGCATCGATAAACTGAAACGGATGACTGCTCTTACGGAAGTAAACCTAATAAAAAAACTGCAGCATCCAACAACTCTTACTTTTTTTAATAAATTTCTTTCTATTTCGCAATCGGGTCTGCACACGCTGCGTTCTTTTGCCTCCTCAATCCGCTTCATACGACCAGAATTTCCGCCACTTAGAGGGAAATTTCTAAGAACCCCGAAAACAGCACATGGATTAATGTCACAAATTTCCATCGAGAAATTATGCCTTTTTCATATGTGGAAACTACCGAAAATCAGCACGAGCCATGAACGGCACCAGCGACGAATAAAATACTCAAAATACAGCGGTCATTGAAAGAAGTAATCAGCAAAGCAAAAGACGCGCCGTTAGCGGAGAGAACCGACGTATCGGCAAGAGGAAGCAATGGAACTCTATTGCAAGCACCATTGCTATGACCGACCACGTCCGGTCCATGCCATATTAGTTAACGTTAACGTGTCTGCTACATAAGACACGCGCAAATTGTCTGAGAAGGCACCGAAATGGTAAATTGAGGGTAGCCTCGAGACAATGAAATCATCATTACGCTGCAGGGTTCTGCTTCACTGGTACATAATGATGACGATACCGCAAATCTTCATGACATTGAGCATATTGTGAACATAAAAAGTGCCCAGCTTTCAGACCTCTAACAATGTATAAGGGAATATATAGAGAACGATAAAGTATTCACTCCCACAGCACATTGGTCATGCCCTTGCGTCACCGTTGTAGCCTGATCCTTCGTATGGTGAAAATTACAACATGAACTCAGCTTCTATTATAGACAAAAGCATCGATGGCAACATTTATTACCAGTTCCACTATCTGTCTACACAGAATAAAAGTAAAAATGAAGAGCTTGTTGAATGCTAAGATTTTCCTCTGAAACTTCCGAACTTTCCGGACATAAATCTGGTTGAAAAATTTAACCTCTCTATTATTGTGTCAGTCGCGCTGCTCCCTACTGAAGATAATATTTAGTTTCAGTCAATAAAAGGACATCCAATGTTTTTACGACGTTTAAAACGCTCGCGTACATATGAAGAAGTTTTTTGTTGAGTTGTCGGCGCATCCAAAAACAAGGTAATTTCAAATCTCAAAACACCATTGATTCCTGTCAACCGTATATTGAGTAAACCGCATGTAGCCTTAAACGTTGTTATAAGGCCTGTGAATAGCGGCAATCTGTGCTGTACTATGAAGGTATAAACGAAACTCGACACATATCCTTTGCTGTAATCTGTTACGTTTATTAGACTTATTTTTAATAACAGAGCTTTGGCCACGTGTTTGGCCTCACGTGTCTTATTTCTATAATATTCTTTCGGGGTTGGAAACAATACCAAATGCTTAAACTGAAGTCCGCAAAACTGAAAAAACGCACACCCACACAAAATACAAACTTTAAGCTATCCTCTTCTATTTTCTCACGCAACTACCAGTGTCCGCTGTTCTTTTATATCAGATTTTCGTGATGCACTTTTAACAATTGTTTAACTTTACAGCCCAAATTAAAACCTTCATGAGGGCGTCCTCTCACGCGCACGTCATCACCCTCCACTCATGAGGGCTTCACTCAATGAGGGAAGTGTGAGGGAGGATAAGCACTTCGGAATATGTAAGGGTGAAGGTGAGCGAAGAGAGAGGTGGTGAGGAGAAAGTGAGGGAGGGAAAGATGCATGGCTTGAGGGTGAGGGTGCATTACCAAAGTTCGTGCTTGTCCTCCGCCTCTATACGGTTACCGTTGAAGGAGCCCTGCAGCTGCTTGCCTACTGTCGACATCTCCCGTTGAAGTTCTGAACGGCGAAGCGCACTATTGTGTCATCATTATCATCAACTTGACTACGCCTACTGCATGGCGAAGGACTCTCCCATGTCTGTTCCTTAACAGTGCCCTTTTCCAGCTACGACCACCATAAACTCGCAAACTTCTTAAACTCATCCGCCAACCTAATTTTGTACAGCCTCTGCTGCGCTTGCCTTTTCTTGGAAACCAATCCGTTACGCTTAAGGACCAGCGGTTATCACCCCTTCGCATTACAAGCCCTGCCCAAGCTCATTTATGCCTCTTGATTTCAACTAGGATGTCACTAACCCGCCTTCCCTCATCCTCTCTGCCGGCTTCTGGTCTCGTAACGTTACACATCATTTTTGAATAGCTCTCTGCGTTTTCCTTAACTTAAGCTGAACCCTTTTCGTTAGCTTCCTAGTTTGTGCCCCATAGGCGAGTACCAGTAAGATACAGCTCGTGTATACTTTTCTCTTGGGGACTGATAAACTGTATTTCATGATTTGAGAGAACTTCCCAAATGCGCTCCACCCAATTCTTATTCTTCAAGTTATTTCCCACGCGGGATATCCGGATGAGCGGTCACTCCCTACCCTAAGTATATGTATCCGCTTACCACTTCCAGCACCTGGCTGCCAATTGTGAACTGCTCTTCCCTTGCGAGGCTGTTGAACGTTACTTTGGTTTTCTGCGTACAAATTTTTAGACCCACCGTTCTGTTCAACCTAACTAATTGATAATGGTTTGAAATTCACCTCCTGGGTAAATTTCAAAGATGTGCCATCGGCGAAACCAAGATTTCTTGGGTATTCTACATTAACTCTTATTCGCAGCTGTTACCAATGCAGGCCTCGGAATAAATCGTGTGAAGAGGGAGTGAATACCAGTGGCGAGATCCTGTCTTTCTGTCTGGCACCTTTTCTTAGTATCTGATTTTATAGAGGCTTATAGCAGCTGTGCAGTCGTTAGAGATATCCTCCAGCATTTTCACATCAGACTCTTCTTCACCCTGATTCCGCCATGCCTGCATGATTGGTGATGTTGACTCCGAGTCAAATAGTTCCTCGTAATCAATGAAGGCTATATATAGGGGTTGAAGGCTATCTATATATAAAACTATATATAGGCGGATTTCGCCTATCTCATGATTGATAGTGTAAATATGGTCTATTGCCGAGCATCCTTTACGAAAGACTGCATGATCATGTGGCTGAGTGAAGTCGAAGGTTGTCCTGACTGTATTGGTGATTACCTTACTAAATACTTTAAGGGCAACGGACAGCAACCGATATATTCCTCAAGGATATACATATTTTCATCATAGAGGTTCACAGGAAAACGTTTATTTTAATACAACGCCTTGTTTATAAGAGTCCAGTGCATTGTTCTGCAGTTACGAAGGAGCAAAAAAACCCTCAGCAAGGTCTCTGAAATGCAGCTGCCCAGCTCCCAAACTACTGGCGTAGTGACACTATTACTGACGCTCCGAATCTGTACCGTTTTGTTTCATTGCCGAGAAGAACTTGTCGTTGCACCTAATATTTTCTGCGCAATCACGTACACTTCGTTGAAGCAAAGAAAAGAAAAAAAACTGCCAAGTGTTACTCATTGTGATGTCTTTATTCTTACATATGCGCTTTGTCTGATTTGGAGTTTCTGTTGTTAAGTTGGTTTTGCTGAATATAGCAGGCTCAGAAGCAAGCAAATGTCACCACGGTCCACTTATCTCTTAGGGATCTGCAATGACGTTGTTTACACGCACAGAACAATGCACGACTCTGCATTGCGGACGATAATCATGAAGAACAATTTCTTGGAACGTCCGACCAGGAGAAAATAATAGAGGTCTGTTTAGCATCATTTCACTAAAACACAATGGAAAAAAGCTTACGTAGAAGAAGGGGCAGACAGAGTGGAAGACAGCATGAGGGCCAGAAAGAGAACGATGAAAAGAATAATAAGAAAACAAAACGAGCGAGCATGCCTCTTTTGCGACTTGAAAACAAGTGCGGGTAATTACTTGCGCGAAACTTGAACAAAGGACTTCAATTTTAACGCTAGCTGATGCTAACACAGAGCATTGTTTCAACTTCCGCACAGGGTTCCCTGGACGAAAAAGGATAGTGCCTTTGGTTTGCCAAACAAAGCAAGCCTTGAGGGCATTCGTACCAGGAGACAAAAGAAGTGCCCTGAAGCGGGACAAGTTGCAGTCGTTGCACAAGGTTTAAAAAAGGAGTCTGACACCGTACACTGCACATATGAAGATTTCATAATTTTTCGCATTCTCACAGTTTTCGAGAAAACATATGCCAAGTTAAGATATCATAAAGGACCCTTGAAAAAGAACCCCTATTAAGCTAACGATTAGATGCATACATTTGATAAGACCGAAGTCAAAACAGGACAACGTCAGAGGTTGTATTCTAGTCACAACATTGCAACTTTACAGGGATAAAAATGAAACTAATCAATGCGTAAAAATGCATCAAACCCCGCGCCTAATTCACGGCGTGCTTTGCCTGCCAGGTTGGCTGCCACAAGTCGTCATTCTAGGCATCAGGGCAACTTAATAATGCGCTAGCTACATGAATAATTATCAAAAAATTTCGCAATGCGTCTTAGCCGTACAACTGAAAATTGTAATCAACGAATGCAGTAAAAAGGGAAAAAGTAGTACAAACATGTGGCAAAGGTTACGGTCCTAACAAGAAAAGACTGTTACAATAACTTGTCCAATGGGATATTGCATCTTGTAGATGTTATGAATGCTTATTTTATAATGAAAAACACATGCAATGAAAAGAAAGAAAACAAAATTTATTTCCGCCGTCTGAAATTGGGTATTAACCCACGTTAGTCAAATGGGCGACAAAGACCTCTCCAAATGACGTCCAATTAACCCTTTCCTGCGAAGACTGCGGCCAACCCATATGCTCCGCCCCATAGTCTTTCTCAAACAGGACCGACGCATCTACCCTCGGAAATGATAAAGGCTCCACACAGCAACATACAAGCGTAGTAGACGGTCCTGGAGTCGGCCCCCAACAATTCCGTACACAGTAGCGCCACAGCACAGCACACCGGTACCCAATTAAAATCCAGCCGCTGCACCAGGCAATATATACCTCTAACCGATGGTAAGCGCTTTAGCCAAAGTGGTCAGGGGCTCTTAGTTGTAGCATTGTTTAAATGCGACGCTCCCGATCTGTTACAGCGACTAATATGATGATTGCAATGAATTTTTCTGGCGCAAGGGAATCAGCGGCCAAAGAGTGCCATGGCTCCAGGTGCTTTCGGCTACTGAAGGTTGGGCCAGAGATCCATTTTATTAGTAGTTCACCTCAAAGAAGCCGTGTGCCAGGTCTGGGGAGAGCTTCTACGTATTTTATCACCAGTTGGTTTGCGCGAAACAGGGTATTGACAGCCGCACATCGCTCATGCTAGGCGGATGTCCAAACTAGTCCACACCAGGGGTACCGTCACTTTAGCTAGAAGAGTGCTAGCAATCTAGAACTAATTATCGATTCACGCAGGTAAATTCTTTTATTCGAGGCCTGTATAGATCTCTCTTTTGAAGCGACTTTAAACTACTTGTGCACCCTCAGTGCTGACAGAAAACAAAGTTTAGAAAGAATGCGAGCGCGCATGTGACCAGCACCGTGTAGGAACATCGCTTACGCGAAGCCCCGTTTCCAACCTAAAGAAAGCCCAAATAACGTTATCATCGCCACCTCTCTGACGCAGCAAAAACAGTGTCTAAAACCGCTCACAACTATACACTACTTCATCTACACTTGAATTCTGTGCTACGGGTATTTGTGAAGAGCAGTAGACAAAAAAGACGAGGAGACAACGGACAGGAGCCAACTTCCAACTATTTTTTGCTCGAAAAAAAAAACACATACATTTATAGTCTCAGGCAACGCCCACGTTTACACACCACGTGCCTTATCGCAGCCCTGACTTATCGCCTAGCACGAACATTATTGCTCAGAAAATCGTACTCCGCCGCATACAACCTAACTGAAGTGTCAGTCACGCACAAGGCTGCCTTTTTCTTTATGTGAAAGGCTAGCAATCAAAGCCTCGCCTGCTTGAATGTGCTTTTGCCCATATCTAAGCTAATGGAACATGCTGTTTACACTAATATTATCAGCTATCTGGAGCACCACAACATCATATTCGAATACCAGCATGGATTTCGAAGGGGTTTCTCATGTGACACTCAACTTTCCGGCTTCACTTACGACCTCTTTTCATCAGTAGACTCAGGCAAACAAGTCGATGCGCTAATCCTTGACTTTTCTAAAGCATTTGACCGGGTCCCCCATTACAGACTTTTGCTCAAACTAACCCACTTGAACATTCATTCCAATGTTATTGTCTGGGTTAAAGCTTTTCTTGCATGCCGATCTCAGTTCATTTCTGTCAATAATCATCTTTCGTCCTCCTCACCCGTTTCGTCCGGTGTTCCCCAGGGAAGCGTTTTGGGACCTTTACTTTTTCTAATCTTCATAAATGACTTACCCGCCTGCGTATCATCCAAAATCAGATTATTCGCTGATGATTGTGTTATATACCGTAGCATTTCTAACGACTCTGACCGCCAATCTTTGCAAACTGATTTAGATTCCATTAGTAAGTGGTGTTCTTCTTGGTTAATGACCCTTAATTCCTCTAAAACTAGACTTGTCTCTTTCACTCGAAAGTCTTGTCGCATCCCGACATCTTACACTCTCCTTAATAACTCGGTTGAACTTTCTACTTCCTACAAGTATTTGGGACTACACCTTCAGTCTAATTTAACATGGAATTACCATGTTAGCCATATTCTTGCAGCTGCTAACCGCTCTCTGGGTCTTCTAAAACGTAACCTTAAACAAGCGCCTTTTCACCTGAAAAAACTAGCATACGTTACCTTAATACGGCCTAAAATCGAATATGCGTCGGCCATCTGGGACCCGGATCAAGCATACCTTATAGATGACTTGGAATCTTTGCAAAACCGTGCCGTTAGATTCATCTTTTCTGATTATTCTCGTCATACTAGCGTCACCGCACTAAAGGCTCGCGTCGAACTTCATACGTTATCACATCGCCGCAAACTATCACGCTTGACCCTTTTCCATAAATTTTACCATCATGTTCTGCTCCATGAAAATTTTTTTCAATCACCTGAATCTTTTTTTCCACGTCGCGACCACCCGCGGAAAGTTAAACGCATATCATGCCACACTTCTTCGTTTGCTAACTCTTTCATACCACGTACTATAGTCGACTGGAATAATCTACCATCACACATCGCTTCTGAACGGAATCTTAATAAGTTTCAGGACCTTATTACCCAAATGTCTGTTTAGCTTTACTAATTGATTTTACCACATGCTGCATTCAGCTTTCTTGTTATTTTGTTTTGTTCTTGGGGACACGTTCTTGGACACGTGTCCCCAAGCCTTCTTGGGGACACGTTAAGCGGATAGGCAAGATACTTAGATCTGAACTGTGGCGCCAGGTTCGTTTTTTTTTTCACGACTGGCTACATGTCATCTGCCGCAGTGAGTTTCCAGAGTGGATTGCAGAGAAGAACTACGCTTTCTTCAAGCGGTAAGCTGCCCAACTGACAGAGGACAAGTGGAGGGAGGTTCTAATAGGTCTGCTCGGTGATGTTGACAAGAAAAAGGACAACAGCACGAGCCGCGTGGTGGTGTTAGGGGATGCAAATGTCCCAGACAGGTTGTTAGATGTGCTTGAGAGAGGGCCAAAGTACGGCATTCAACCGGATATGCCTGCCCATGAACTGCTCGCCACAAACAGGAACATTGCTGCGAAAGCAAAAGGAGAAAACCAAGAACGGTGTTTGTTGGAAGGAGTGGACTGCCTCAAAAAATCTGTTAGGACGGCTGCAACCAGTCGACTGGAACGTGATGTCAGTCATGTTTCCTCTTTTTTTAATAGGAATGAGCTGTGTCTCCTTCAGTCAGACAAAGATGGCAGGTTTGTGGTCATGAAAAAAGGACTTTACAATGAAAAAGCATTGCAAGCGGTAGACAAGAATTTTATAGCCATTAAAAAAGCAGCAGTGAGGGTTAAAACCAGGTTCATTAACTTTTGTAAGGACCTCCATCTGCCGAAGCTCGCTAGTGATATAGCGAAAAGCAAACGGTATTCTTTACTGCTAAAATCCACAAACCTGACATTCCGTTCCGCACTATAGTGAGCGAAAATGGTACGTGGCAGCATAATGTTAGCCGTTTCTTGCAAAGCAAGCTTAACTCTCTTAAACTGGACGACCCTTTTTGGGTAAAGAGCTCGATAGATGTAGTTAATTGTTTTGAAACGCATACAGAAATTCGATCTGCCTTTTCGGTAGACATAGAGGATTTGTTTTATTCCGTCCCGCATGCTGAGCTACTGGCGTCTGTTCTTTCGTGTATTGAAGGTACAGGGGAAATGGCCTTCCGGGATGCTGCTGGTATGTGCGTGAAAATTTTTTTGAATTTATTGCAGCAATTTATTAAGGTGACTTTTATCGTTTTTAATGAGCAACCCAACTTACAGAGAAAAGGCATACGTATAGGGCCCTGTGTCGCCCCTATTTTATGTGAAGTTTTTTTAGCTGCTTCGGACAAGGAACTTGCACAATTATTGGTAGGAGGACCTGTTTTTAAAATTTTTAGATTTGTTCACGATTTTCTTATCCTTTTATCCAATGTTTTTGACAATTCTTTTGAAGCTAATGTGTCCAGGATTTTAGGTGATTTTAACTTCAAAGGGCGTGTCCTAGTTTTTACACATGAGTTCCCATGGGAGAGGAAACTACAATTTTTAGACCTAAGCTTGGCCTTCCGAGAGGACCATTTATGTTGGGGTTATTTTCCTCGTACTAGCAAGGAACTGCTGCCCTTCAATACGGTGCATTCAAAAATTGTGAAGCGCCATCGCCTCGTTATGCTTTGAGTCCTCGCTTTCGAAGTCCTGTCCGCACCAAATGCACGATAGCTTAAAAAATCAGATTGGACGCCTTTTGGCTGCTGGCTTCCCCTCGGTGGTGTTGAGTGCTGTCGCTGAAACCCTCCTCCAAAACCAAACAAAACGCTGCACCAGTACGAAGAATCTTGAACAAAGGGGCCCTGCGGTAAAACCAGAAGTCATGCCTTATGTGCACAAGGTGTCACACAATTTGAAGAAGGTGACTTACAGGCACAAGGTACCGCTTGTATTTTCAGCCCCAAACAAGTTGAGCAAACTTATACCCCGGATTTGTGGCACTGAGCGCCCTGGGTGCAGCATAATATATCAGCGCACCTTTATACGCAGCATGGAAGGAGTGGTGTACGAGATACCCCTGACCTGTGGTATGTCCCATATAGGGCAAACGGGGAGGTGCATCAACAAACGCCTTGGGGAACATGACAAAAAGGTAATGAATAATAAAGACAAATACGCCACTTTGGTGAGCCACGTTAACACGTGCAAGTGTGCACCTCGACTGGAAAAGGCGAAATTTCTGGGCAAAAGCAAATTCAAGCAGGCGAGGCTTTTATTGGAAGCCTTTCACATAAAGAAAAAGGCAGCCTTGTGCGTGAGTGACACGTCAGTTAGGTTGTATGCGGCGGAGTACGAATTTCTGAGCAATAATGTTTGTGCTAGGCGATAAGTCAGGGCTGCGATAAGGCACGTGGTGTGTAAATGTGGGCGTTGCCTGAGACTATAAATTGTATGTGTTTTTTTTTTCGAGCAAGAAATAGTTGGAAGTTGGCGCCTGTCCGTTGTCTCCTCGTCTCTTTTTTGTGTCGTGAAATCATTTGCGCCTAGCTGAGTTTTTCCAGAGTTTCAAGACGGAAAACCTACTAGCCCGTAAACATGCCTTACATCGCTTACAGCGTTTACCACATTTGTTACATGTTATTCAGTGTTCTAGCAAAAAAAACAGCAAAAACTGAGGCACAGGTCGATGAGACGGTACACAAACTACCGCCGAACTTACAGCTGATTTATTTTTGCAAGCGCATATGGAACTGAAACAAGCCCAGTCGTCATTCCTTTCCCGATAAAAAGCGCCACTCTTTTTCTGTGATAAGGACAGAGAACCACTTATTCTTTTTTATAATTTGTTAGAAGTGTTTCAAGCAGTTCTTGCTCATGCCTGGACTTACCCCTGCTAATAATCTTTGTACCACTTATTCTTTTTTATAATGTGTTAGAAGAATTTCAAGCAGTTCTTGCTCATGCCTGACTTACGCCTGCTAATAATGTTCGTGCTGTGAAACAGAGGCTGGCATCTGCTACAGTCCTTCACATACAAAGCAAGGTTGCTCCAGGGCGCCTGCTTGCAACTTCTTGCCATGTTATCTGCGACGTTGATTCAGGCATTGCCGAGTCTGCTTGATGTATACTTTCCGACTGGACATATGGATTTAATACACAACCCTCATTACGCACACTGTGAACTCCAATTAGTGGCTGCTCTTGCAGGCTGAAAACACTAACTGGATACCAAAATTTTCGGACACTCTTTCAACCCATGGGAAATTTTATGGAAGTATGGGACAAGAAACACTGAGGTGATCCTGTTCTTCGATAAAATTTCCCATGGGCTGAAAAGGGCGTCCGAAAAATTTGGTATCAACATGGTGTTTTCAGCCCCTCATGAGCTATCTGGTCTTTTCACCCGCATCTCTGGCTGTGCAGAGAACAAGCATGCAAGACCAACCACCAAACGAGGTTCAAAAAGTGTTTGGTGGGAGTTGTGTATTCAACCCCATGTGCTGTGGGAAAATATACATCGAGCAGGCTGGGCAATGCCTGAATGAATGCCTCAACAAACAAATTGCGTGTGAGCACAGGGAGCAACCTGGCGTTGCATGTGAGGGACTGTAGCAAATGTTTGCCACTGTTTCACCGCACGAGCATTACTAGCAAACGGAAGTCCTTGCACGAGCGAGGACTGGTTGAAGCATTTTTAATCAAAAAGAATGAGCAATCGTGCATAAGCGAGCCATCTATCCTTAGCATAGTGAAAGACTGCTGTTTTTCGCCTGGGATGGAAAGATGATTGAACTTGATTTTTTCACTTGCATGGGCGCTTGAGCGTGAAAATGGCGTCAAGTACGAGGATGAGCCAAAAATGAATCATTTGTAAGTTTGCCAAAAGTGTGTGACTTCTTCTGGTCCTGTGTCACGGTTTTCAGGACATTGCAGAAAGCACCTGGTATGTATGTATGTAATTCAAAATATATTTGGTCATCTATGATGATCACTTAGACTTGAAGCAAGTAGTGCGTAACCCTATCAGTACATGTGCTGTACACCTTGTGATGGTCACAAGTGCTTCCTCCAGAATGATGCATTGATCTGCCAGAGTTGTCCAGTTGAAAGGAATGCTTCTGATACTTTCCACTTCCAGACCTGCCCTCCTAAGACCGCCTGGATTGGTTTATGTGCCGTTGACTGCTGATCAAGGCTTTCCCTTGAGGAAATGTGATGTGTACTCTGTTTGAAAAATTAAAGTAGAGTGACTGTGTTGCTTTCAAGTGGTAAATGTAAATGTAATGTCGTGTATATAGCCTGAATGGTTGCATCAACAAAAGGATGATGCAATAAGGGAACAAGACAGTACACCTTTTGAACTACAGTGTAAAATTTTTCCGCAAGGTGCGATATATTACAGCGGTGGACTGTCGTCGCAACTTGACAAAGCCCATGCCTTGCAAGCCACGTTAAAGAGTTAGAGTCAGGTTAAAATTCATTGTTGTGCATGAAAGTTGAAGCGCAACATAGTTCATAAATGGAAGTTGGACGGATGCGTTATCTCCCTTTTATAGAAAAGAGAATGATGTTTTGATTTCATTTACAAGTATTTAATGATGGCAACAAATTCTAGCTTTAGTAAATAGTTTTTTATGTTCCCTTTGATTAACATGCTTTCACAGCTTTATTTTAATCGTTCGGAAAGTTTATTGGAGCTGAAAATGCCCTTCGAACCTGCGGTGTGTAATAGAAGCTGCAGTCACGTGCCTTCTATTTATAGGCATCTGTGATGCCACTTAGCAGGTGCAAGGTGGTCAATCGCAACGAGAAGTCAGTGTCAATGGATTGAGGCCCCTCTAGTGATTTTTTACTTGATTTTTTAGTTGTGTCAAGGTTTTGTATGTTGCCTTGATTATGAGGCACGTAATGATATATCTGTTTACTATATTTTTTACCTGATGTCCTTGCTCAGGTGCTCAGCTACTGATACCAAGTGAGGGATCAAACACTATCCACAGTAGCTGCATTGCTCTGGAGGCTAAATGCAAAGAAGCACGTGTGCTAAGGGATGTCGGTGCATCTTAAATTAAGAACTCCAGGTGGACAAAATTAATCTGGAGCCCTTCAGTACAGCATTTCTCATTGGAAATTTCCTGTAATTAATTTTCTACATATTTCTAAAATGATGGACATGATTTTTGTGTGCCTGGAAATAATGTCTATTTTCTTTGTTCACTTTTCCTGTGCAGATGTCATTTGCGAAAAACAGCATTTGATGCATCAGAGGCACAAGGTTTTATTCGCAGGTGGCTTCCCGGTTCATGTGATAGAGGGGGTGGAAGGAAGAGACGCGTTGCCCAAGTCTTCTCCCCCCTCCAGTCAAGCACGCCGCCTGCGAGTGCGGGGACAGCCCCCTGCACTGTGCCCGCATGTGTGCCTCCCAATCCCGTGGCCTCTTCCACTTCCCGAGGGCCCTCCCTCCCTACAGCCGCTGCCATCACCCATCCGACAGCACCTGCCACAACCCTTCCCTGCCCCTAACGATTAATTCTATTTGGACTTTTTTGTAAAATAAATGTTCTTTTCATGAATACTTTGGTTGTCTCATTTTATGAATATTTGCACGGTTGCTTACGAGTGAACATTTGCATTAATGTTGGCCACTGAAGATAAAAATTAACATAGGCTTTACTGGCAAGTAGTAAATAGAAAAGGGCAGTGACAGGCCAATCTTTAAGCCACTGATGTGTCAGGTTGTATGCGCTGTCACGAATGGAAAAGCCTGTGCTTAGTCTGCATTGACAGTGCCAAATGGCTGAACATATCAATCTTGGCATGAACAGTGGGATATGAATGGAGTGTATGAATGGAGTAGCCGGTTTTCAGTACATATTGGTATGGCCAGAATGGCTATCCATGGGACTAATATTCGCATCAACAATGCGACATCAATGGAATAGATGGTGTTCAATACATATTGGTAGTACCAGCATGGCTGAACATTGGACCGATACTTGCAGGACCAATGAAGTATGAGTGGATAGGCCAGTGATATGCCCACACTGGCACTGCCCGAATGGCTGAACAATGGGACATTATTGGTATGAAGTATGGGGCAAGGTTGGGAAATGTATTAATGTGCTTGTATGCCAATGCCAGCCCAATATTGATGCCACTGTGTTCCAACAATGAGCCATTGTTGGTACAATCTTGGCGTGCTACCTGGGTTAGTACAATAACGCAAAAGACAGAGATGCCGTTTTTCCAAGAAATTGATTTTCTACCATGCTTCCAAAATTCTTCTCTAAGTGAGCTCTTTGTGTAATACGTTTCCTGTGGAGTGTCTCATGCAATTTTATTCGTTTCGCAATCTTGCAGAGATGTGCGCAAGACTTCTAGAACGGAAATCTGCTGATATTTATGCAATCAGGTGATTCGCTACGCGTATCCCCGCAGAGCTAAAATAATGGCGCATAAGGCCAATTATGCGCTCGAAAAGGCGAGAAAAAGTCTGCGTTTCTCTGTTGGGTACGGTCGTAGGCAATTATAGAATGTCCGCGAAGCGTGTCGGAAAAAGCACAATACACCGCGCCATACGCCACGCCATATACGCCCTTGCCTTCTTAGACAGCTATAGCCCTTTTGAGTGTGGCCCAATGCCGCGACACTGCGACGTGATGTGCAATATTTTGGTTTATTCACGGTCTTCCGTAGCAACAAATAAAGGGGTTTAGTCAGATGACTCAAGCGAGGTGGCGCCAAGTACCTTCATCAACATCGAAGTGTGCTCCCTGCATGACAGCTATCTTGTAGAAACTACGCCATGCGAAAATATCGCTTAGTTGCAGGGAAATAAGTCGAGCAGAATGAATAAGAATGTTCAACCGTTTTTTTTAGGATGCGTGTGCCTACTTCATCGGGGTTAACACGGCTCCGCGTCGCTTAGTATGCCACGAACTTTGGTTCAAATTTAATGGCGTTTTCCGCAGTTTTTGCTGTTCCTTAAATTGGCCGAATGTAGTATTTTATATAAGTAATGTAGTATTTTGTATTTTGTAATGTAGTATAAGTAATGTAGTATTTTGTATAAGCACAAGATTTTGTATAAGCAAAGGCGTGGAGAGGCACTGAAGGTGTCGTCAAGATATCACTGCCTTCCGTTCCTCTTCAAAGCCGTATAACATCCCAGGAAAGCAGCCTGTGAAGATAAGAATTTGTCCGCTCGTCGTAGCCACTAACTTATATGGAAGAGGAAGAAGGGGAAAAGAAGAAGAAGCCGATTTGCTACCCTGAACTGGGGAAAAGGAAAGAAGAGATATAAAGGTGAGAGCAAATGGCAAGTAGAGTGAGGAATTGCGGCCAAGTATCTCTTTTGAAAACGGAGGCATCCAGAGCCCCCTTTTAATGCCAACATCTCACGTTCATTCTCTGAAAATCAAGAAACCATTCGTAACGGTTTAATGGTAGAAGTGTAACTTCTTTGAAACGCATACAGTCCACAGGTATTGCTGCAGGCCGTGAACTGTGGCCAGTTTTGCATCCCCAAAGGTGCTGATTCCTCGAAAGTGAAAGGAATTCAAGACCTTTAAAATCTTTATCCTAGGACTTCTGCGGGTGCTACCGGAGCTAAAATGCATGTATGAGGAGCACACCCCTCTCCCCGCATATCTGTGGCAAAGGCTGTACTACAGGAGTCTCGTATATTACACCAGAAAAGCCCTCCGCGAACTGTTGTTCTCTTAGATGTAAATCTTTGTTCTGTTTAATGAGTTACGAATCTGATGCGGCATTAGCTTTGCCTTTAAAACTCTTCCTTGAGCCTGAAAGCTTCAGAAACGAACAAAAGACAACCTGATAAAGATCGCAAGAGATCTCTCATCCGTGTAAAAGCCCAAATGTGTGCTGTTCTACGAAAATTAGTACGCACCCAAGGGTCACGAGGCGTCTCTGACGCCATTAAAGCAGAAACACCGTGGCACACTAAAATACGTTCGAAGCATGTCACCATTAAAACGGGTTGAATCCTACCTCTTCAAACTAATTGCTTCTGCAAGCCATGGAGTCACCCGATGGTTAAACCACCCCACGGAAGATTAGGACCTCCTGTAATTATTCAGAAGCAGCAATTGCTCAAAGGCGCGCTAGCGACAAGTATGAAAGCAATTTAGAACAGAAAAGGGTATTTTGTTGGCTCCGGCGCAGTGCATGTACCTGTACTGCTTTTAGCCTGCCGTACGTTATATGGAGTTTCGTGAAGGTCTGACGAAAACAATGGAGCGCTAATCGTAGCTCCGCGTAGCGCAATTTTGGGCTGCGGATGGCACAGCAACCCACGCAGGGCACAGCCCCAGTATTCCTTTGGGTGACGGCAGGTGGGGTGCCATCCTTGCAGAGACAGGTAGGACCCCCCTGTCGCATGTCACGGGTCAGATATGGGTCATTGGCTGGCACGAGCTACCGGAACCGCGTTGTCGACTATGGCGAGACCGCATTGCAAAGGCTTCCATGCATTAGTGACCCCAAAAGTGGTTTACTCCGCACATTGTCTAGCCTCATCTTTTTTACCATCGGCTCACTTATAGCGCTAAGTGATCTAGCGGCCGGAAAGCACAGTACTGCCGCATTTCGGTGACTCACTCGCATCCTGTTCAGCACAGGCACGCGCTCGAGGAATAATCGCTATACCGGAGTCTTTTAGGCTCAGCGATAAAGTATCGTGATGCTCACAACACTCGGAAAATATTTCCTGCAACCACGCGCACAGCCTGACCATGGCGATGCGATCTTCGTAAAACTCTGGCTGCAAAGGTTAATCCCGAGGGTCGAGCAGGGTAATAAAGCGCCCGATAATTGAGTTTAATGTGCGTCCAGTGTATTGCAATACCACCACTAGATACTTTGCCTAGTTTATGTCGAATAATATAAAATTGTGATCCTTCACCAACTCTTGAAAGTGACAGCATTTCCTATAGGGCACAGGTCCGTCCCCTGCCCCGCTCTCCCCACCGCCCTCCTAAGGATTTCGTGCCGGCCAGCAATAACAGTTACGTTCTATTCCATTCCATGAATCCGATTTTCGCGGGACCCTCGTGTTGCGAGCTAGATGCGTGCCTAAAATCATTCGCAAGAAAACACGTATTTCCGTGAAAAAAATGCTACCCTGATATTCTTCAAGCGCTATACCCTTCGATATGAGAGGCAAGGAGAACTCAATAAAAGTGAACGTCATGGATGGCTAGGCTCATTATGTGCCACTGTAGAGGCGGGTTGCTCGCATTTGCATGCCCGGTATTCGCACCTGCTCAAATGCGGAGCACGTGCGCGCTCCCCATCCACGCATATTCAGTTAGCATCCTGCAACGCGAAGTAAACACGCATATGACTACCAGAGCGAGAGCGGACAAGAGGCAGTGCACAGCGCTGCAGTTACTTGGTCACGTATTGAGAGTTCTTCAAATTCATTTATGTGTGTTCTCCGCTCGGTTTGGGGAAACGGCTAGAACACATTAAGTGCATATGGTTTCAGCAAGGAAACAAGCTAACGGGAGGGGAATGCTGCGCTTTCGAAATGATGTTTCGATCGTATAGCTGCAGATAGAAAACACCCTGAGAAGGCGTTAAACGTCCTGCGTATGACGCATAATGTACCGTTACCTCGAGGTGTTTCCAGCCGCTCAGGATTCGCGACACTCCTCTTTTGTGGGCACTGCAGCGAAGGAATTTCTGATAGCGTCCTTAGCGTCATCTATACCGTTTGGTGTGGATAATATGTATTTATGAAGTAAATTTCGTTCTGTGGTTTACGGACACCTCGAACGCTTGAGAAGGGGTCAGTGGTATTTATTATCAGTCGATAAGTGGTGCTCTTCTGACTGCTAACGCAGACATAAGTGATGTTCGTCGTATTGCCAATGTCGACAATACACCCTTAATAATCGCTGCAGAATAGATTTATGTTATTATATAACTACCTTCCTATATTTATTCATGCGTTAGCATACAGATGCCTGTGCAAAGTAAAATGTCGTCCGCCGCCTTTCAGTAGCCAATGGCTGCTGGCCAGCGTTCCACAGAGGGCAGATGGCAACCGTTCCATCATTCTACGAACGAAGTGGGTGCACTACCTGCATGAACTATGCCTACACGATATAGCAAGCTATACTATGTCACCTCGAACATATGAAATTAAGGGTGATAACCTCCGACAGAAGGAAATTTTTCCTTTTTCCTCCGGTGTAACGAACTCAGTATGCCCCCTCATAAATTAACTTATTGTGTTGATTGCGGATATAACGTAGCTCAGTGTACATTGTAGCATACAGCGAACTTTAGTGCGTCGACCTAGGATATAACAAACGCTTAGCGGCTAACGCATCCAAACGACCGTCCGAGGACGGCCTCAGATTTTCTACTTGCGTTTCATTGCAATATAATATATCTGCAATTTATGATACCTTCATTTTGTGCACAGTAAACTTATGCTTTTGAAATCTCCTCAAGGCACAGTCATTTTTTTTCAAACATGAGGAGAATTATTCCTTCATTGCCAGGTGATTCACAGTTTTTCCCGTGGTGTAAAGATGACCAATAAAAAAAGTTTTCTTCTTATAACGTTGAATCGTGTTATCACTTTCTGTCCTGTGCATACGATAAAAATTAGATCAGTGCATAATGAACTCGCCCAAACCATTACGCGTTAGCCGTTAAATGGAAATGTTTGTTGTACAAATGCACCATCACATATTTATAGCAATGCCATAAAATCCAAGAATATTCCCCCGCGCCAGCCTGTGTCGGCAGTCTGCATAAAACCAATCCAATAATACTCTCAGACTCTAGGCTGTTCTCCGATTGGTGTGGGAATTTGCTCACCGCATTGAGCTTGATAGTGGCCTTAGCGCTTCGAGCATCTTTTGTACGAGTGATACCCTAGTTATGGTGCTCGATGCGGAAAGTAACGGACTAATAGCCGCAGACATCAACTCAGAGTATATTTTTTATTATCCAAAAAAGTGTTGGTGCTTGAGAAAAAGCGGAAGCTACGGATCATTACTCTACAGGGCGTTGAAATAACGATGACAAAAATGATATTATATAATAAAAAAAGATTTTAGGGTTGTATAAGCCACAGCTCTCTTTTTTGTTGTGAAAAACTTCAGTAGTTCAAACTGATGCCTTTGCACAGTACTTTTCTCAGAAATAATAAAATACATGCACTTGATGTTTCATGATAAACTAGGTGTGCGAAAACACGATTACATAGAGCCTGTACACCGACGAACCACCGATCGCATCATAGCAAAAAACTTAAAGAGTATTCCTGTCACACTCAAACCTTCGCTAACTCTTTTTTTCCGAAAACTGTCCGTGAGTGGAACCGGCTTCCGGCCAGCATTGTAGAATGCCCTACTACTGAAGCATTTATGAATGCTGTTAGATTGTAACTGATGATTACGGAGTGTTCTTGAGATTGCTTTGTGTTTCTGCACGCAACTTTCCATCATCTATTTTTGCTCGTGAGCGCATCTGCTTTGTTGAAGGCAGCGTGTTGTGCCTTGATTTGTTTTGCGCATGTCACATGTTTTTTTTCTTCTCCCGCTCCTGCTTACAGCCTCACCTAGAGGCTAACAGTACTGTGTATATAAATACATAAAAATAAATGCCAAGTTCATCCATCGTGTCCACTAACCACCGGTCTCTATGATGCAATTTCTACTGTGCATTCCAGACATGCTTTGCATCTCGCTCAGGCGCTGCAAGTAAACGTTGAAAAACAACGTAGGTTTCCCCTCTGCTTCATCCGTACCTTTCACAACTTGAAATAGGCCGCCTTAGGCGCGAGAAGATAGGAAACTATTTCTCAGGCTGCCCTATTGGTTCCTCCAAGCTAGCTTTCCTCGGCCGCACGAGAGATCACCGGGACATGGGTTCCGTAGCTTGGCTGCTTAAGGTTAAATTGATTTCCTTCGAGCCGGTGCGCGGCGCGGAGCAGTATAGAGCAAAAGCAGGTGTATTGGCTATGCAGTCATGTAATTCGTTTTTCTTCAGGCCTGGTCTCTTTACATTTTTGGTCTTTTACATTTGCCCTCAGGTTAGAACTAGATAATAGAAGGGTATAATACTGGACTCCAGTGGCGCAACTGGGCTGCGCACATATCAATGCCGTGCGATGTACAATAGAGAGTAAGCAGAGCTACTACGGGGCAGCAAAGGTGCTTATAAAACACGAAATTAGCAACTACATTCAGATGTGTGCTGGAGCTACGTGTACTTAGTAAACAAAAGGATAGCTTTAGAATGCCAGCCTGTGGGGTGAGTTCGTAAATGAATAAAAACATGGCGGTGCAACGATGGCAACGCAAGAAAGAATAAGACAGTTCAAGTACAAAATAAATTATATTAGTAGTAGAAATACTTAATTATGTCGATAAAAGTGAGCTACCAAGTTGGGAGCTGGCCTAGCTTACAAGGGCCATCCGGTCTTCCAGCTCATCCGAGGCCGGTCAGGCACTCTACTAAAAGGGTAGTGAGGAAGGGAGGCGATAGAATGGGAGTGGAGCATTGTGTGGTGTAAATGCTCAAATTCACTTATGGTTCAGGCAAGTGTAGCATAAAAGGGACAATGTACGTTGTAGGAAGAAAGTCCGTGCCGACGAAAACAGGATTTTGACATCAATTTCAGGAGGGATTTGAAAGAAACAATGAAGCGATGTGCGGCTTATCAATTCTCACTTCACGCCCTTGCTGAAAAGGTGTATTAATTATCTCATTATGTGCGGTTTCCGCAGCGTCGAAATTTCAGTTTCAGCGACATTCTTGGCGTGCGTCTTGAGATTAATATTTATTATGTTTTTACTGAGACGAATTTAACTGCTTCTAATAAAAGCTGCTATCAATATGACACCTTCTACGAGAACAGGCAAACCATTACCACGCTGCACCATATTCTATCTGATGAGTTGTAGCATGAATGTCGTACGAATTGAAATTTCCGCTCTACTGAAAGTCTAGGTAATGAAAGCAATAATGACGTTTTTCCGCAATGGCGCCAGATGCTGGACTAGAGAAACTGGCAATCTTACATGCTTCGTGTAAACTAAAAATTTGAATCCGGGGAGCTCGTAAGGTGCGGAACACAATTTCATCCTATAGGAAGACAATGCTAATCTTTTTTTAAATATAGACTGATAGCTCAAAATCAGTAGCTTAGGAGACACTTCCTGAGGGTTTTGATACTACCTTGACACCAGGGTTTGGCTACAACACCTATACAACAAAAATCTGGCTCCAGGAAAAGTTATTCGTTAATAGGTCATAGGTCCTTCGAAAATGGGTCATAGAGAAGTGAGCAGAGTACAGAAGATCTCGCAATGTCCTCCTAATATTGCAAAAAACAATTTTTTGTGATATGCTTGGAATTTTTTTGCACAAGTACACAGGTACCAATGTCCTCCAATTATCCTGGATTACGTCAGCAGCCTCTCCTCTAATTAAGCTAACTTCCTCATGTCCTCTGAAAAACACATTGTTTGCCGCCGTTTGCTTCGTTTTTTGTCTTTTAAAATCTCGTCCGTTACCATTGGGGAACACCGTTCAGCAGCTGTCAGGATTACAAGCTCCGCTAGTGTCAGGTTTCTCTGCTTCTATTTATTTACGATATCAGTATTTCGCGTTTGTGCCTAACCCTTAGTTCTTTCTTCTCTTTTATTGCTACTCTTACCTTATATCTTTTCTGCGCTCGAGTCATTGACTGCAGAATAATTTCAACCCTCATTCAGGTAAGCATTGTTGTGATGCTGCTACACATTTTTCTTTTAGGAGCATTTGTAACATGATATTAATGACCGTACCGTACATGCTAAAAGCTCTTTATCCTTTCTTTATCCTCCTCATGTCCACGGTTGTCTGCCGCACATAATTTCCTTGCCACTTCAATACCTCTCTCCCAGTTTGAATCTGCTGCTGCCTTCCAAAACTGTGGAATAATGGTTGTCTATTTAAATGTTGGTGCCACTACTCTGCTTTTATCGTTAAGGTCGCTAATGAAGCGCTATATCCATGGATGTCATGCGGTTTACAATTAATTAGCAAAATTGTTGCTTACCCTTCGTTCTTCCTTATCACAGGGGATCACTGGCAAGGTTCAACTGTTGTATTTAATGTTGAGATGTGTATTAGCAGCCGGTATTGAAATGCACTCTTACGTCTTCTTTTATTTCATATAATTTTTCTTGTCTTATAGTCAGACAGTCGGCGATGCCGTGTCATCTGTAAACTTAGCTCCCATTAACTACAAAAAACTTAACTCCTGCGAACTGGTCTTCCCTTCGCATAATGTTACAAACGAGAGCAGCAGCAGGGAAGAAAAAACGTTTTATTCCACCACGCAGCTGTATTTAAGGACGCGTGCGATGACCGGTCTGCGCAGGATACATGCGCAGGTGTCCGTTTTACAGGCACGACATTTTGCTCTGACACAGCTTCCCTTCTTTGGAAAGAAAAAAAACAAAACGAGAACATCAAAAAAAAGAAAAAAAGAAAGGCAAATTATGAACTTCTGGATACCAGGCTTGCTTTGCTATGCTTTACGTTCTGGTAGTGGATAACTCGGCGTATGCGTTCACTTTTTCGTAGAGGGCAATGGATTGTGTCCATGGGCGGCCTACTTGAAGAGACATGCACTGGAGGCTCTAATGGGGATGCCGGGGCATGCGCCACGGCTTCTGTGGCTCAGATGCTTTCTCGATCGGCGTAACTGCTGTCCGCTGTCTGTAGCCACGACGTAGGATCGCGTCAGTCCTGCTGGACCGATCACTGCGGCGGGAGACGATGTTCTGCTGTGTGTGTCGTACACAGACACCCGGTTTCCACTGTGAAGGTCTCGTAGATTTCGTGTCGTTCTGTTGTAGTAGCGACGCTGTTTGTGTCTTATTCTTTGTAGTCGCTGTCGAACGGCGTCGGTGGGGATCGTGTTCGGCTCCAGGTGACAGTTGAGGACCGGAAGTCGCGTTCTTGTGTGACGTCCCATTAGCCCTTGAGCTGTGGTTTGCAGACGTTCGTCCCTCGGAGTGTTCCTCCATTCCAACAACGCACTGTAAAATTCAAGGGAGGAAAACGGGCATTTGTTGAGCAGTTTTTTAGCTTCTTGAATGGCGCGTTCTGCCATCCCGTTGCCCCGAGGGTAGTATGGGCTAGACGTGATGTGGTTGATGTTGGACTGACTCGTAAAAAAATGGAAGTTTGCACTGCTGAAGGGAGGGCCATTATTACTACACAACTTGAGTAGGATGCCATGCGTCGCAAATATTTACGCACTTGCATAATTACAGCAGCAGCCGATGTCCGATTAAGCTTGCGAATATCGAAGAAAAACCAGTAAGCATCTACAAGTATGAGGTACTCATTGCCTTCGTAGTGGAAAATGTCGGCACCGACAATTTGCAATGGCAAATTTGGTAACTCATGGTTAAGCAAGGGCAGTTTTGCATTTCTCTTTTTGTACTTGTCGCAAATGGCGCATGACTTCGCTACAACAGCAATGTCCGCGTACATGTTTGGCCAGTACATTACCTGTCTGGCTCTCGCCTTCATTTTATCTTCGCCACAATGTGCAGCGTGCAGCAGGCCAAGAACTTCTCTGGGCATGGCTGGAGGAATTACAGGCTTGTTGCTTCTGAGAAGCAGCCCATCCTCGACGTGCAGCTCGTCGTGGTAGCTCCAGTAGGCCTTTAAAGCATCCGGCAGTTCTTGCTTACTTTGTGGCCACTCTGTGCTTGCATAACGGTATAGGTTTGGTTTGGTTTATGGGGTTTAACGTCCCAAAGCGACTAAGGCTATGAGAGACGCCGTAGTGAAGGGCTCCGGAAATTTCGACCACCTGGGGTTCTTTAACGTGCACTGACATCGCACAGTACACGGGCCTCTAGAATTTCTCCTCCAAAGAAATTCCAGCCACCGCGGCCGGGATCGAACCCGCGTCTTTTGGGTCAGCAGCCGAGCACCATAGCCACTGAGCCACCGCGGCGGCCATAACGGTATAGCCCGGTCATGAGGACGTCGTTATTGGTCCCATGCTTGACGTTCAGGAGCTGTTGATCTGAAATAGGTAGCGTAGAAACAACGTTGACGTTAAATCGCTCCGTTTCGTCCACCAGCTGCGTTTTATACGGAAAGCGCGACAGGGCGTCGGCCAAAGCGAGTTCTTTTCCCGGTTTGTAGATCACCCTGATTAGGAGTTTTTGAAGTACCCGCCTCATGCGTTGAAGGCGGGGAGGGCAGTCGCAAAGCGGCTTCTTGAAAATTGATTCAAGTGTCCTATGGTCGGATTCTGCTGTGACCTCTGGTTGCCCGAGTATGTAGTACGTGAACTTCATACAGCCATGAACAATGGCTAGTGCCTCTTTTTCAATTTGTGCGTATCGCTGCTGCGCGTCAGTTAAGGAGCGGGACGAATAGTCTATGGGATAGTTTTAACACTTCTTCTTGGGCGAGTTGGTGCATACTTGATTTGAAGAAAATAGCGTTCGATGTGCGTCAGTAAAAGGTCGGCTAAGCCAGAAGAAGGAGGAACACAAAAGAAAGGGCCCACTGTACAAGAAAGATACTGCATTAACACTTCTTCTTGGGCGAGTTGGTGCATACTTGATTTGAAGAAAATAGCGTTCGATGTGCGTCAGTAAAAGGTCGGCTAAGCCAGAAGAAGGAGGAACACAAAAGAAAGGGCCCACTGTACAAGAAAGATACTGCATTAACACTTCTTCTTGGCCGAGTTGGTGCATACTTGATTTGAAGAAAATAGCGTTCGATGTGCGTCAGTAAAAGGTCGGCTAAGCCAGAAGAAGGAGGAACACAAAAGAAAGGGCCCACTGTACAAGAAAGATACTGCATTAACACTTCTTCTTGGCCGAGTTGGTGCATACTTGATTTGAAGAAAATAGCGTTCAATGTGCGTCAGTAAAAGGTCGGCTAAGCCAGAAGAAGGAGGAACACAAAAGAAAGGGCCCACTGTACAAGAAAGATACTGCATTAACACTTCTTCTTGGCCGAGTTGGTGCATACTTGATTTGAAGAAAATAGCGTTCGATGTGCGTCAGTAAAAGGTCGGCTAAGCCAGAAGAAGGAGGAACACAAAAGAAAGGGCCCACTGTACAAGAAAGATACTGCATTAACACTTCTTCTTGGCCGAGTTGGTGCATACTTGATTTGAAGAAAATAGCGTTCGATGTGCGTCAGTAAAAGGTCGGCTAAGCCAGAAGAAGGAGGAACACAAAAGAAAGGGCCCACTGTACAAGAAAGATACTGCATTAACACTTCTTCTTGGCCGAGTTGGTGCATACTTGATTTGAAGAAAATAGCGCTTTGTGTCGCGTCCTTGTCTTTTCGTGGTTTGCGTGCTCTGGCGCTATTTTCTTCAAATCAAGTATGGGATAGTTGTCGTGTAAAATCATGGCACCAACGCCGTACTGGCTCGCGTCCACAGACAACTTTAGAGGCTTTGATTGGTCAAAGCATGACAGGACTGGCGCTGTGACAAGGCAATCTCTCAACCTTAGGTAACTGCTTTCCTGTACTTCTGTCCACGTCCATGCGACGTCTTTATACAGTAGCTCTCGAATAGGCGCGGATGTCACGCACAGATTCGGGATGAACCGCGATACGAAGTTTATCATACTAAGGAATACTTGCAGCTGCTTACGGTTTCATGGTGGTTTCCCGGTGCATGCGCAGGATACATGCGCAGGTATCCGCTTTACAGGCCTGACATTTTGCTCCGTCACCTTCTTGACAGTGAAAGCGCTCAAAAAGGAAAAGGACGACAGAATAGGAAAGACATACAAGACATGTCGTCCTTGTCCTTTTGAGCGCTTTAACTGTGAAGATGGAAAACCAACTCGCCCACTCAATTCCATTATTCCATTATGCTCTGTCACCGTTGTGAGTTATTTAGTAAATAGTGCAGCTACTGATCGGAATCTAAATTTAAGCTGCCATATTGGTTGAAGGAGCAGCTGCACAGGTTGAATAAAATGAAATGATTTCTTCGTTGTACGGACAACGTACCGTTACATAGGATGCTGTCAAAAAAGTACAGTCATTTCTGTCTACCGTCAGTTCGCTCACTATCGTCTCGCATGAGGCGACCCTCGGCATACCATTTCCAGTGGTACTCAACTGAATGAAGAAACTTATGCGCGTTTCGGGATAAAATCGGCAGACAACAAGCAAGAAAATACAGTACATATACTGTGTAAAATGCAAAAAGAAGCAACAGTGTATAAAAATTCTGTTAGGTGGACAGTATCGCTCCGAATAAACCTAAAATTACCAGCTTCCAACCGATACCGCTCGCAGATATGAGATAAAGGCAAAATTGAGCCTGAGTACAAAAGCACAGCCATATATCTAACCAGCAACAGTGATATGCCAAACAACGGCGTTCGAAAAAACGTGCAGGGAAAAAACGAGCAGGATAAACCCTCAAGAAGCGATTGAAGATTGGGAGAAAAACGATAGTTCATGTTTAATTTTAAACTGCATGCCTTGAGCAACAATATATAGACATCAGCGCTTGTTTTTAAAAACTTAAACACTTTACCCGACTATGGTCTAAACAGCAGGGTCATCATATAAGAAACAAAAAATTTCACAAAGATAAGAGTAGGAAGAAGTGAACTTGGCAGTTACTCCCAGGCCATAACCCCACGTTAAAAATTTTCACGAAAGGAAGATAAGTAACCGTAGCATCATGTCAATTCTCACCTGGCCGAGGCTTTAAATTAAATTGCAGTCAATGTCGCAAGCAACGAAACGGAGAATGGTTAAAGTTGAGAAAAAAACCCAGGAACGGACGCCAAAGAGCTGCGCTCTAAAAAGCATAGGGTTTGATACATATACGTAATGATGATACGGTCAATGAAGTCATGCAAAGGAAATTGGCACTCCCGGAGCACGTGATGCGGAGAGCTGCTAAAATTGAATATAAAAGGAAAGAGGCTAGATTCTAAAAAAAAGCAAACGAAGCAAGCTTCGGCAGAGGTTGTGATTTTAGCAGCAAGTTACGAAGTTAGCAAGAATACGGTGGCGGCCGCTGGCGAAATGCACGGTCGGTGAGTATGAGTGCGAGAGACATTTACACGGCAGTGGCTACAGCTGAAACCTTGGTGATAGTGCTTATATGAATATTTATTATAGTAGAAACTGTGAGTGTGCCAGAGTAATTGCTCGGAATCTGTTGTTAAAAACTGCTTTTGGTGACACATTGCTGACAGGTGCTGCTGCCTTGTCTTTGAAGCCATCATCCAGGTCATCTCGGAAAGCGGCCAGGAAAAAAAAGTGTGTAACGTGTGCTTGTAATAATGGTTCTCTTTTTTAAAAGTTTGGTGCCACTATTCTGCTTTAATTGTTGAGGTCGCACATGAGAATACTGAGCTTTATATTAGGGAATGTTGAGCGGAGACAATGAAGTACCGCGAATATAGAACAAATTACTGAAATCTCTTACCTGCTCCGCTGGGCGATGCGAATTACATCAGGCGTACCAAAGTGTGGGGAACCATTGCGTAAAGGTAACCTGAGATACCAAATGTGAAAGTTAAGTCCTGTCGGCGATGCTGCACCGTTGACATTATGTCTGCCTGCTTCTTACGGGGCTGTATATCTTGCCGTTACTGCTCTGTCTCTTGCGGTCAAGGTGGGGAAATCATTCACGCGTAATGTGCTCTGTTGGCGTGGCTGCGTCTCGAGCGCCGTATGAGATCCTGAACTAATAGCTGCCACCGTTCACTTTACATGCACTTCACTTTATATGGAAATGAGCAGGACCAAGGCGTCACAGAACAGCAGTGCGCATCTGCAGACAGTGAAAATCTTCAATGCGGATGTGTTTTCTCGTTAAAGCATGAACAAGAAACACGCTTCCTCGATCGCTGTGTGTGAGGGAAAGCAAACAAATCTTTTTGCAAAAAAGTGGCCACGGAAAAAAATTGTTTAAATCAGCTTTGTGCCGAGAAACATGAACGCGGTGTCTCGTAACAAACTTCTTAACTTTTTGCGTTGTTTAAGGGAACACAATGACGAAGATATGAAAATCCACAACACTATTACCTGCGTGAGGCTATTATCTTCGCGCTTGTAGTTTTACCTTCCCTCATTCTTGAAAGGCTTCAATATTTGTAGCGAGCGACTGTGCCTCTACGCACGATGGGCGAGGATTGCGTTTATTGCGTCTTTTCGCTCCGCGACTGCTAAATTCGAAGCGAGATTAAAAGCAAAAATTTCGAAGTACAAGAGTTTCAGTGCATGAAATAAGAATATTATTCAGCAGAGCCGACATATTTCGTCGTGCCGTAAGTTGGCTATATAGCGGTAGCTCATTTTGGGCCTCTGAAATGCCGATTTGACTTACAGAAGCAGAACAAGGATGGAGCTTGACACGAAGTTATTTATTAATTATTACGCCCTGCGTGGTGCCTGAGAGCAGGTCAGTTTTATTTACAGGGTATTAGTGTAAATTATAATGTTCCACAAACTCCACCTTTATTCTCACTTGGTCCCAGAGATTTGGTTGACTGTCGTGAAGTTGAAGGAAATCGTTTTAATAGTCTTAGCTTCGCGGTCGCCAAGAACTAATGAATTGGGTTTTTCTATTAAGGTGTTTTTCAAAGCAGTGCTAGAAAATGACACCTTGGAAGTAACCCTCACGCCGTAATATTCATTTGCCTGAGATAATACATTAGCATAAGTCGGCCCCGAAGAGCGCATAAAATTGTTGAAGCCTTTCAGCATAGTCATAAATAGCGTACCAATTAGGCTGGATAGCAATGAAATGAACCGATTTATAATACACGTGGACGAACACCGCTACAAAGAAGCCCACGGACTGGCTACATTTACAGTGTTGAACTGGCGGATTGGAAAAGGAAGTTCGGAAAGGGAAAGCTATCCGATGAAAAAATTATAATTTGGAGCCTGTCGTAGCGTTCCCCTTTCGATAATGAGGCTAGCAGACGGAGAAAGTGAAAGTATGCAGGAAATAAGAGGAATGTGATAAGAAGAGATCACAAGCGGACACGGCAGCATGTAATTTTCTAGGCCTTTGGATGGTTGACGGATGGGAGCCGATAACGCGCATAACATAATCCCAATGGCGCATAGCAGAAGCGAGTCCGATATTTTCGAGTTAATATTAGCATGTCGTGCTAGTGTTAAAAATAGCTGCCGTCTCTCGTATTAGTGTTCCGGAACATCGTACCGCCTGTCCGGATTTCAGTCCCACGCAGCAGTGGGCACACACCGTGAGGGTACGAACGTATGCTCCAGGCTTCGCACTATCCCCTTCTGTTCCGTGATGCATCGCACGGTGATTCACATGCACACTGAGAGTGGATTTTGCCTAGCGGAGTAACACAGCGTAGTTTGAATATGCATAACTATTTCTCCGGGCACGCTGGGCCTTTTGCTCGCTGCCATAATTCAAGATCTGCTCGTAACAGTAATTTTGAAGACTCTTGGCAGCATAAAATGCTCTTCTACGCCTTGAAGACCATTCATGAATAGATGTTGCGTAGTTTTTACACCGACCATGTTAGTCTACATTGGGACCTCGTATACTCGCCCGCCTGCAAAGAAAACTTGAGGTTAACCGTCGTTCTTCCCCCATTCCAGCTTCTTTTCCTGTGTGTGCGCGGAAGGAATATTGATTAAAAAAACACACAAAAAATTAAATTCTTCTCAAAACCAGGCGAAGCTCCCCCAACGCCTACGCATGCCGTTGACGTTAAAATAAGAAAAATACATGAGATCAGACAATGTGAGAGCATACATTCCGAACGTTTTTCTTTGCTTTTACTACCTCGTGTCTACTCGGATACAACTACGGGAGTGTCGCCGAGATCCTTGCGCATTACACGAGCTCATAGTAAGGCTAGCTCGAGGATATACAAGCAGGAAAGGAAGCGCATGGAATATTCTGCACTCCCAAGAAGCTCTGTCGGGACAGCGTCCACTTTCAGTGCAGGCCGAAGTCGAAAAGCTTCGGCTGCAGCTAGAGCCACCGAGAACGCTTAAGACCAGCGGCAAAGTGCACGCAGGCTTGCGTTGGGTTACAAAGGACAACACGGCGAAGGCCTGGCTCACTTGTTCGGCCCGCGGATCGTAAAAACCGGCCGCCTGGCCATCGCGCTTTCGTCAGGCGTCTCAATAGGTCCTTCGAGTCTTACGTCGCTTCCAGTCTTCGGTACCTTCTGAAAACCACCAGAGTGTCCGAAGGCACTCAAGAGAGCTTATGATTCAGCTATTCTACCTCTTCATCTTATTCTACATGCAACCTTCGTAATCCCTAGGCCTTCGCGGCAAAATTTATCGCTTTCAAAAGATCAGCGCACTGCATATATAGAAGAATCGAGAAAAAAATAAATTAGCATTTGAAATGAGTGCCACTTACCTCCACCCAGAAAATCCTCTTTAAAAGATTTTGTAATAGCCTCCGGCTGTACATTTTTAGAAAGCCATCGTGATACACAAATGAACGAAAAATGCAGGACGCATTCCACAAGATCAAAAACATTAAGAAGCAGGATTCCGTGGCCTTCTGTCCTACACTGTGAACTTTGAAGTAGCGGTTGTTATATCGGCTGCATCTTACTTTTCCTTATCATGCTTTGAAGCGTTTTGCACTTGTTTATTATGTTTGAAGAAGCCCTCTGTCGATAAATTATTTCAAATCACCGTCTTCTCTACTGATAATCCCCATTCCTTGCTCTATTTCCTCGTTTATTTCAGGGCCAACAACTTGCAGAAATTTATTGGGCATTCGTTTATAGTGTGTTTAAATAATGCACAGAGGTAGTACAGCGGCGCGCAGATATGCGCGGCATGACGGAACTGGGAGGCTAACTATGTTGCACGAAATCAGAGCAGCAATCTACAACGCATGCAACCTCAGTCTCAATACATTACCCCCTTTGGGCATTCTGTGTAACTATCACTATCTAACACTAGCACACATGCAATTGCTCTGGTTATGCGCACTAAATTTTTCAATCTAGAACATCCGTCTATACAAATAAGGGCCTTGTTTCGGTGACAAGATGTCATCAAACTTGTTGACAGCACCGCTCAGAGCTGTATGGAATGTCCCGCCTCCTGACAACGCGGTTGCGGGGAGCGAGAATTTTAATCAGCTCTCCCGGAAATCATGCAAGAACTAAATGCCACACTTAACGGGTGTCAGCTCAATATAAATAATTTCGCACCATTTTCCAGCAGGTAGTGGCTTTAATTTCAGTCTGGAAAGTAGAGGCTGGCTGCTTGGACTTAGGAACCTACAGACTAACTATGTTTAGAGCGCAGGCGATGGCCCCATTGTGAAAGCGGGAGATTGCTAAGCAGTCAACTAGGGAACGCCTGGCTGTTGACAGTTTTTTTTTTACCTTACGCTGCAGCTTCACATCTTCCAGCATCACCTGGCAATGTGTTTGTGGTGGAGAATTGGTTCACAGTGTGAATGCGGAGAGCTGAGAGGCCTAAAAAATTCGGCCAACGCAGAGAAGCCCTACCACACCATCCTGTCTCACTTGCTCTGTTTTTTATTGTTTTTTTTACCTGCCAAGACTGTCGCTCCCCACTACCCTAAAAGTGGGTCCCGTTCTCGAGCTGAAACTACTAGTCTACCTTAATACTGCATAACATATATATCCCTCTCGATTGTCTCATCTTATGTTTAGCGTCCTGAACTAATTGTACAAAATTAGCTGCCTAACGAGCTGCCAAATGAAGAAACTGCATAGTGGGAATGAATGCCATCAGTGCATGAGTAACTTTGATTGAGAAATATAACGACACCTTTCCTTTAAGAAAATTGCTCTTCGCTCTGAAAATAACTCGAAATGCAGCAATCTGCTGCAGCCACCTTGCATACGGGAGCTTGCCAAATAACTTTTCAGGGCTTCTTCGAAATCTATAAAAATAGTAATAAGCAGGCTACCGGGATGCATCCCTGTTCTGCGCGAATTTCTCTTCAAAAAAGTGCAAACAGTTTTTTAAATCGCACGTGCGTACAGTTTAATATTTTTTCTCAAGAATAGCAAGAATTTAAGTGCTCTGTAACATTGCGTATCGTTTAGTTCGTTCAATCAGGGTGTTGAGAATGTTAAGCACTTTCTTGAGTGTTATTTGTGATTGGAATTCTATTTTCTTTGTCAACATTAACAATACGAGAAAAAGGTACTTCGCCTTTAGTGGAAGCTAGTTGTAGCAGTTGTGAAGGACACCGAGAGAAATCATTCCTTTTAAGCTCACTCCTGGATATGTGTAAAAAGAAAAAAAAAAGGGCGAACACTAGAATACTGAGATGAAGACTTGTTTCAGTTACCAATGATAAACAGGTGTGTGGGCAGTCCACACGCCCGTCTAGAGCCCTGGAACAGTGCGCTCTGTTCTCTGTTTATGACAATGGTGCCTGTGTGGCGGAACCTGATGATAATTTACCTGCCCTGAAGAACACCTGCTGGATAAAATCATATGAGGGTGAGAAGGGCGGTGATGGAGACAAAATATCCGCAGAGCCCAATTGTATTGAGAGCACCTTATGACTTCGAGCGTACCAGACGCTTGGAAGCATGCTAGCATAATCCTAATTGGTAACACAGGAGATGTCAAGGACGTAAAAAATTAAGGACCCATCCCATTACTATCTATTGCCTGTAAGTTTTGCTTAGGTACCGCTAATGAATTCAAGACAGAGGTAGAGTCGCTCCCACCCGTTCCTTTTAGCTATGTTAAAATAGCGACTGCTCCAGAGAAGCGGTGGTTTCCGGTTCAAGACCCGCACCCCGACGAACCGTTCTTTAGCTGCGAAATTTCTGAGAAAGCTCTATAGCTTTGCTGCGGTTGGGTGGATGCCAGTGTATAAATACTCTCCCTTGTTAGAGTCAAGGCAACACTAGAATGCAATTAATCAAATGATCAGGGAAGCTTTCATAGTGATACTGCACAATATCATAATAAAACTATCAAATATGTGAGAGAAAATTGTCCAGAATACTAGCCCCCCTATCTATAGTCATAACGGAATACAATAAACCATTTAAGTCAGTCGAAAGGTCAGTAGTCATGCAGGGATTGCAGGATTATGTGTAGAAGAGCCTTATATAAAACTACTGGAAGATATCTATACCCTCTGCACACCTACCGTAGTGCTCAATAATGCCAGGAATAAAGTTTCAATAAGGAAGGGTGGCATGCAGGGAGACACGATCTCGTCAGTGCTATTCACTGCCTGTTCACAGGAGATAATCACAGTCCTGGAACCGTTGAGGATAAGATATAATAGAGACTACCTCAGTAATCTGTGATTCGCTGATGACATTGCCTTGCTAAGTCACTCGAGACATAAACTGCAAAGCATAGTGAATGAGTTAGGCGAAGCAAAATGATGGGGCGTAAAAATCAATGTGCAGAATAGCAAAGTAATGGTCAACAGTCTCGGAAGGGATCAGCGGTGCACATTTGGTAAGGAGATGCTGAAGTCATAAAGAAATACGTCTACCTAGGGTAGGTAGTGACCGCAGATTCGAATTGTGAGATCAAAAGAAATAGAAGAATAAGAACGGGGCAGAGAGCATTTGTCCAGTTCCCTCAGATCACGAATGCCAGTTTATCAATGTCCCTCAAGAGAACAGAATGTAACAGCAGCATCTTATTAATACTCACCTAGAGGGCAGAGTTGTGGACTACAAAGGAAACGGTTCAACTTAAATTGAGGGCAAAGAAGCGTGCTAGAGAAAGCAAAACGATAGGTGTAATTATCAGGAACTGGAAACTGGAAGCGGGGATTGTGGATAGGTAGATATACGCGAGTTAATGACATCCTAGTCAAAATCAAGAAGAAATGGGTTTCGGCAGGGCATGTAAAGCAAGCAAAACAACCGATGGTACTTGAAATTATGGAATCGGTTCCAAGTTGAGGCAAGCCCGGCTTGGCGAAAGAATGATGAGCGGATGGGATTAAGTTTGCATGAATAGTGTGACCGCCGTTGCGCACGATATGATTAATTGGAGAGGTATTGGAGAGGACCTTCCCCTGAAGTGTGAGTAAGAAGGTTTATGAATGGTGGCGGTGTGTGTTGCTTGATGTGCGTCGTCAGCCAAAGTAGTTTGACGGTAGGTATACACAGCCGATCCCTAATAACGCTACAGAATCAAACTGACAAGTAAAGAAGCCTACAGTTGACGTTTATAATAAGTTAAAAGGTATCGGCCACACAACACAAATTTAAATTTGCGCGTTGCAGCTAAAAACAGGTTATTACGTTTACTGCTTTAGTCTTGAGTTTTCAAAATATAACTTTTGTTGTCATTTTCTGGGAAATATTTTGATGAGAAGATCGCACTTTATTAAACACAAAAATGTCTTAACGTTTGAAGCATATAAGTAGTAGAATGCCTGAATTTTTATTTCATGTAATATGCTTTTCCGAAACATTGTAACAATTTTGCATCGTCGTTACCTCTCCGTTTGTTCTTTGACCTTTTAGTGGCTTTTATACGGTTATTAATCTTTGTTTTCATTTATTTGTTTTATTTCTACATACTGCACACACTGCATACAGCATACAAGTATACACACTCATGGCTGCACTTTATTGCTGTTCCACAAGCTGTGCGTTATACCATTGAAAGGTATCTTGTACCTATTCAAGCTGCCCTAGCAGCTGTTATCCGGGAAACCTTCAAGAATGTTCCGGTAAAAAGAACTGGAACTGAATTATGGACCGAAGATCATGTCCTACGTCTATGAAAACACCGGTAACTCCTCACCCACACTGGGCTTTCGTAATTTACCAGAGCAATGAAGGACCAAATGAAGATGCTACTCTCATTAAGGCAGTGCTGACGCGCGTTGTCGGTCGCGAAACAGAGCAACACCCGGGGGTAAATTTGCATTCATTGGGACTCGAGAACTGTGTGGGCTTTCTACCAAGAGTGAGATTCCTCCACTGCGTCGCCGTCTCATTACTTATAAAGAGTTTCTAGAGAGAGAACAATGCCTGCAACCACCCTTTTGGGCTTGCGTTAGCGATTGAGGAGCAACCCGTGTCTTCTGTCAATAAGACATTGAAAACATGCGGAATATTTGCGGAAGTGCGACAATCTTTTGAGATGCGGCGTCCTTGAGGTTGTTCAAAACACGTGCTCCTTTCAACGACGCTATCCGCGTGCTGCCATTCCTGTGTACATAGGTTCTCCATGAATGCGATGCAGTGGATCTCTGAGTGGTTTGGCTACAGTCTTCCTATAGAAAATAAGCCTTTAGCTGTAATTGTGTTTCTACGCATAGAGAAAACAGTCTATAGATCCCGGGCCCGTTATGACTACATGTTGTTTCCTGCTGTCTAAAACTATATAAGGAATTATAATCGGGGCACCATAAGCAATTCTTCTCATGTGTAAACGCGGCAGCATTTACACTTGTCGCTGAGTCGGTCGCTCTGTTATTGTCGGGTGCTTGGTAAGCAAGGGGGGGGGGGGGGGGCTCTGATCCTTTGCCGCAGCGCGCTTTTCACGTTTCGTTGCGTTGCGATCGTCTCGTACTTCGCCGGCAGTAAACTACCGTTCACCCCCCCCCCCCCCCCCCCCCCCCCCCCCCCCCCCCCCCGTTTTGCTGTCTCTCCTGATGAAGTACACTCGAGCGATTAAACTTCGGATGATCAACGCTCCATGAGCCGCGTTTACATGAATGCGACACTAGGCATTATATTTCCTAGGGTATCTCGCACAGGCGACATGCCACTGTGCACCTGTACCACATGAAGTTTGTCGGGAAAGTGATTACTAGCCCAGTGCACGTGAGGGAGGGGCAGAGCCACCCCCACATCGACCGCAGTCTGCTTTGTTACCCACCTGAGAGGGTGCTGTTCCATCAGTGTCAACCTTGTGATGACCTATTTATTCCTCAAGAAGGGGTGATGTCCTCCACAGCGTGAGCGCAATCTGCTTTGATATCCACTTCAGAGGGTATTGTATACCACCGCAAGGGGGAGGAGGGGCGCCCCAAGCCCATTCACCACGGAGGTCGACTTCTCTTTCTCGATGCACCCCTGCCTTGTGATGACCTGTTGCACAGAAATGATGATGAAGTCCTTCCCGAGCAGCCTTTCTGCCTCGGCTTTCTGGTGCCGGCTGGGGTTTAGCTCAACGAGCCAAGTAATGCTCTCGCATTGAAACGAGAGTGTGCTGTTCTTTCATTTGTTAAGTTCAAGAATGAAATACTGTCATACCAAATGCTGCCTTTACTGCGGAGAATGACGACAAGACTGAGAGGTTAGTTCAGGCACATTTATTTTTACTGACGACTATACCTTATAGGCCAAGAACAGCGAGAAGAGACAAGAAGCGGCTTCTATAAGCGAGCTTTCAAGAGACCTCAGATATATCACAGAATATAAAAGACGCTGAAAATTCAAGTGGCGACGGAGACGCACAGAGCTAATACGTCATCCACATCTCATCTCAAGTAGCGTGTAAAAGATAGTGTGTTGAAAAGCAGGGTACCTGAATATAAAAGGGAAGGTGAAATGCAATCATATAAGTATACGAGATGCAAGGATTTCAGTGTAAGGCCTGCGAGTGAACGCCATTTTTTCGATAGCATTCAGTTGTTACCTATCAGCCGATTAAACCAGCGCCTAAGCCCCACTCAAGCCTTGCTATATAGAATTACAATTTGGTAGCAGATGAGGATGGAAGTGGCTGAATGGTTGCCCCCAATTGAAGATGCCGCATGCCCCTAGGGAGGAATGGCCAAGGCACAGGCGGTCAATTTCAGGCAACAGATAATTTTAAGAAAACAATTAGTAATAATAGGCTAGTGAGCTAGCAATTTTCGCTCAACGCATGCTACTGTAACACCGTGTCCTTTTGCGCAGTTTCGAGTAAAACTAACAAAACACGCACACGGTAACCTTTAGGCACGGCAAAGTAAGTACAGACATACCTGATAGAAAGATAAATTCATGTGACCACAAAATGAGGAATGAAAATAAAGAGCTAAGAAAGAAATCTTGATTTTGCCTCGCGGCTCTGAGACAGTGCCACGATGACGACAATAATGCACACTGAGGGATGGCACCTGGTAGCCCGACAACCCCTAACCCACTTTGTGTTCGGGGTCATTTATTGATTGGCGTTCTCTCTAGTACAGATGCACTCTGTCTCATACTAAAACTAGGCATAAAGAATTTCGTGGGTTTAAGTCAAGACGGAAGCAACAATATAAGGGTGAAGCAATAGAGAAGTATTCGCCGAAGCGGAAAACACTCAACCAGGAAGTGTCTAACGAAGCGCTTCTTTCCTCTGGAACTATGCCACTCGAACATCGCTTGCGGTGGCGACGAGGACGCAGGTGGACAGAATGGCAGCTCGACAGAAGGTCGCGAACGCTGAGAAGAAAAGTTCGCGCAGTTACAATAAAAAGCCTTCATATCGACTAGTTTTGCGCAAGTCTTTTCGTGAAATCATTCCTTTTTGCCTAAGGGTGTAGTGTGATTCCTATTTAATAATAATGCTTCAAACCTTTCTTGTTTGAAGAAAACCATGAAGACTGCAACGGGCCAAGCAATCTACCTGATAACATAATGAGTAGGAAAATGTAAGGAAAAAAACAAACGAGTGTTACAAATGGACGATAAGGTTTTGTTGCTGAAAAGAAATCCTGCCATTTTTTTATTAGGACAGTTCTGTGGTTCTCACCAACGAAAAGTGCTCTGACGCAAGATGGAAAAAAGAAAAAGCTTAAGTTCAGTCCAAAATTAACGGTCCTGGAAAACTTGAAAAGAGGCCAGTTCCTCAGAACAAGTGAATTTAACTGTGCCTCTTCTCTTGTTTTAGTTTTACCGCATGGGCAGGAGCTATACAGGACGTACGGAATTTGTTTTGGCACAGTAGAGAGCGTGCAATTTTCGGCTATGGCATCCAGGGTTACCTTCTTGAGGATAAAGTTGTTGTAAGATGCAGCTCTTTCGGAATGTTCTTCAAGCAGAAAAATGGTGGATGACTGACCATATTCGTTCAACGTCAATGCTTTCCTGAGGCAACGCAGACTTTGCATTGGTAGTTGGCATAACTGATGGCTTGTGAATTGAAGCTTAGTTCGGAATGATTGTTTACCAAAAATAGTGATTACGAAAATTGGTGTCTAAATAATACGTTTCAAAATCTAGTACAACATGAATATTTTACTTCTGCACTAAAGTTACAATTCGGTGGGGGTGAGGCTAAGCAAACTGTTGTTGTGTAGTGAAAGCACTTCAACGCGTTCATCGATCCCTGCTATTGTCTTTTGGTGTTATATTCTAACTGGCGAAGAGCTTTTAGTGGTAGTTAATTTGGAACGCATCGGTTTTACGGCCTACTAGTATTTCAAAAAGACCCAACACTCTAGAGCGCCCGCTGTTATTTC
This sequence comes from Amblyomma mixtum, assembly GCF_055824585.1. NCBI lineage: Eukaryota > Metazoa > Arthropoda > Arachnida > Ixodida > Ixodidae > Amblyomma > Amblyomma mixtum. Next base: position 100,600,218 of record NC_143019.1, on the reverse strand, counting down.
AATTACATATCCACCGCTAGGGGCGTTTCGGCTTATTCATTCACCGCATCTGCATTTATCGTGTTAGGCCCCCCCTATCTTCTCAAGAATGCTTATTCTGTGGTTTATACAGAATACGTTGTCATTGCGTGGCTGAGGAGTGACGTAATTTCAGTTACAACTTCCTCCTGCAACTTCAATGATAGCATTTCGTTAGAAGTATCTAAAGTTCTCATTAAAAACAAGCTGGAAATAAATGTGCTATAAAAAAAAAAGTTAGGTTTTCAGAAGTTCTTGAATAAATGCTCAATAGTACTCGGCAATCCAAAAGTCAGCATTAACTCCTTGCATGATTAAATTTCTGTTCGTTCTCGTCTTGATTAGGTGGAAAGACACCAGGATGCAGGACGCAAACACTGGCGCGTTACTCAATGCGCTTCAGTGCTTCTCTGTGCATCAGGTTTCGCGCAGTTATAATCCATCACCCAATGGCAAAAACCCAGAAAGATTGTACAAATTTCAAATATACGAAAATACGCCATAATATATGCGAGATCTACGTTATCGCGAAACTGGAAGCTGCCCTGGCAAGGAAAAGCAGAAATATTTTTTTGTCCTTCTTGTCATATTATCTTAGCGAAAGATTATCACATTTTTAAGTTGCTTTTTGTTGAAACAATACATAAAAACATTAGGCGTCATTGGTTCTTTTGCTCTTCAACTCAGGTTCCTTGCCCACTTCAATTCAGAAGCAAACCCGTTTATTTGTTGCCAGAGAGAGTTGCCTGTTCCGGACCACTTGATCCATAAATGAAGTGGCTTCTTGGCATGCAGCGAGTGTTTGCACGGCACGCAAATCCACCGACACTCAGGAGAAGTTCTACTGAGCATCGACAGTCCAAGCAGGGACCATGAAAAGAAGAGTCTTGGCACTAGACAACGGCTTCGACTACTGCTCCTTGTTATAAATTTGCCGGATAAGCAAATCACTCGTGTACGTTGCAGTTAGCAGTTAGCGCACATCACACCCTGAATCCATAGAATTTCAAAAGGAATTTGCTTATTGGGACAATTTGTATAAGCCACTTTGCGTTACCGGTAACCAGTGCTGTGTTGGTAATTAAAAAGAAATTGCATGCATATAGAGAAATTCAGTAGCGCATGGTGGTCCTAATGTGTCTTGTCAACAACCAATGGTAGAGCTTCGCCATCGTAAGTCGATTCCTGTTTGGGCGCTTACAAGAAGCAGGCAAACGAGACCTCTGAGGCGGCAATCTACACCACTTCCAGTAGCGCGGCAGCGTCTTCCTAGGCACGTCCACCAATGGTGCGGAAGATGCGGCAGCCGTCGTTGACGGGCTTCTAGCTTGCATTTGCAGCGAGAAATTCCGGGATGGTGGGACTGCATGCATGAACGTGGGGACTACTGCCATCACGCAGACGAGGAGATTACGCAAATCACCCTTTAGAAAGCAGACCGCATTATCAGACCGCCTAGGTGTCAGGAAGCATGTTAGCTGGGAGCGGTGGCAATTTCCTCTGGAAGCCGGGAAAGCCGGATTGTGAGCCGCGCTCCTAATCGCGTTCCGCCGGCGTGCAGCGCGCAGCTTTAGTCTAAGAGACGGGAAGCATTCTTTGCACGGCTTCTCGCTGGGAGGAATTTTTTCGCGTGCTATAGCTTCTAGGGCACTAGCGCTATGACTGAGGTCCCAAAACTCAAAAGAAATTTGCCACTCAGAAAAGTTTGAGATGTAATTCTTCTGCCGTTTCTAGACCAAATGGAAAGCTCTTTTTTTTTTGCGTGGTAAATGTGTTGTTACAAGCAGGTCCAGCAACGTTGGCTGCATACATATTTCCTTTGGCTGCTCAGGTTCATTTCGCTAGTTTAGGGTAGAGATCAGTGACCCGTCTTGTATTCACAGTTAAATGCGGAAATGCTTATGACATAACCCATATACGACCAATGCTCTACATGTACGGAACCGTGTTTTGTGTAGCATACCTAAGATGATTTCCTATATTACACATTGAACCCAAAGGGCTTTTTGACAACTGTACAAAAATATTAGTAATATAATTGTTTGTATGATATGTTGTCTACTCTATGATACGTTGAAGAAACCATAAACATATCATGCCTAAACAATGCATTGAATTTCTTTCGGTTGTCCGTTCTCTCCTGCTAAAATGGCCGCCAGTTTTTTCTTTATGTTGGGAGGAGATTCGACTGCATCGGGCCACTTGTAGATGAGAAAAAAAAAACAATCAATGTTTCCACATTGTATTGAAAAAACCTCAAAGTGGGCTGCGCGAAGTGACTACAGCAAGTGCTAAATGTCTGAAGTTTTGCCCCATGCAATGCCTAGTCTACATGTTTTATCCCCAAAAAGTCGGTGTTGAGAAAAAGATTTCGGCGAATGGGAGAATTTCTTTGACTGGACAATTTATTCCACTTCTATTTTATGCAAAATGTGTCTCTCCTCAATTCGCATGGTCACATTCGGATGTTTTTTAACTCCGGCTTTAGTAATCACGCAAAAGTGTCACATTCGCAAAAGGCGGCGAGTCCTCATGCCACTGGTAACGCATTGATGCAGCAATTAAGAGATGCTCCATTGTACTGGCAATTGACAACACAGCCATCGGTGGGACGTGTGCAACACAGGTTTATCTACCCGAGCAATGCGGAGAAGCATTCTTCTGAAAACTGCCTATTTTGCATGTAGGCCAGGTGTTGTCCGAGTAACTTTTTCCTTAGTAATTGTCGTTTTTCCTGTATCGTTCTTATATCGGCGTCTGACCTGTCCCCGACAAGAGCAAGGAGGTGGACTGGAGAAGGGGATGGTTGGCATGTGAAAGGCGAAATGTAGGGAAGTCTCCGTGAACACCGGCTGGCATGGCTGGCACGTGGGGGCTTCAGACAGTGGCAGACGCCGCCGCCACTGCTGCCACCGCCGAATACCTTTCGCTTTCATGAACCTCCTACTTCTGTGAGGATAAAAACAATTTGAATAAATGGTAATTTGTTCGTTTTCAGTTTCCTCAATACGTTGGAGTAGTTTGAAAACATGAGGAATTCTGAAACAGCTTGAAACAGTACACCTCTTTTTGTTTCGCCATGGGCTCATCCTGGGCGCCCGCGAAACCTAGGGCTTTCGCGGAAGGAGCGGCGGTTTCCAACTACCGACGAGAGCAGCGCTGCTCCCTACATCTAAGAAAGGGCTGTCCTCCTGAAGTCTGCTACAAGGGAAGGGGCTACGTAGGCCCCACGCTTGACCTGGAACATCAAGAACCACCTTTCGTGGAGCTAAAAAGTAATGGCGGTTGTCTCCCTCACCATCTATAGTGCTCCCTTTGAAAGTGGCTCTACTTTGCACTCTACTCGACTATTTTTGCAGAATGATTTGTTAATTTTGTCTCTTTAACTGGAGGTATACATACAATAATATTCACAAGAAATAGATCGCACCTCCACAGGGTCGGAGCACTCGATTTGTGGCGCTCGAAGTTTACATGGAAATTACAGTGGAAAACGGAGGCAGGCAGGCAGGTGCAACAAAGTTTTTATTACAGTGCAGTTCCGCTGTGTGCGATTATTCACTCCTTGGCGAATACTGCCGCACCGGAAGGCTTCATCGAGAACAGGGCGGACTTCCAGTGCCCATAAAATAAATGCTCACAACATTATCGCGGCCAAAGGAGACGTCACAATGTCAGGTATGAAGTATCGTTAAGCAGAGGACTAATACTCAGTCCCGTAGAAGACATCTAACAACGCAAGGTGCATTAACTTGTATCGACTCGAAATGTAGCTGCCTGCAGGTGCTATCGAGTGCTGCCGCCTATGCGGAGGAAACTGGGCTCTGAAAAATGCTCTGAATCTCTGGCTGCGTTCATGGTGCTGTCAAAATATTTCATTTCTCAGCGAAGTGCCAGAAAAATTGCGCTAGTGCAGCTTTGAGAAGTTTTGGCGCGGCTAGTTGGGCTGTTTGGGCCCCGTATAGCGGCCGGCTACAGCGACATTATAATTCATGTTCAGGGAGACCCTGTTTTTCTATATGCAGGAGCCCTCGGCCGTTGCTGCGTCGAACGAGAAACGACATGAACGCAGTGCCCGTATAGGGCAGTACGACACCGCTAAGGGATTGTGTTCCAAATTATTCTAACTGCAGAAACACACGGATGTAACAAGAGGTTCAGAGAAAGGAGGCCCTGTCTCAGTATCTCTATTTACCATCCAGTCTTTGCGCTTTTCTGATAATACAGACCTTCACCAAGATCCACTTTGTCTTATCATCACCATTCAGACTATGCCCCCTACAGGGCAGCGACATCTCCTATGTCAATCCAATTAACCCGGTCTTTTGACAGCTTCTGTCACCGTATACTTACAGAACTTCATAATTTTAACCGCCCCCCTGTCTTTCTGCCACCCCTTCTACACTTGCCTTCTTTTGTAATGCACTCCTATACCCTTAAGGACCAGCGGTTGTCTCACCTTCGCATTACACGTCCCGCCCACGACCATTTATTCCCGTTGATTTTGACTAAAATGTCATTAACCCGCGTTGGTCCCTTCATCTACTCTACAAGCTTCCGGTCTCTTAAAGTCACACGTATTATTTTTGTCTTTTCATAGCTCGCTGTATTGTCCTCAACTTAAGGTGAGCCCTTTTCATTAGCTAAAAGGTTTCTGCCCCACAGGGGAGTACTGGTAAGATATCGCTTTTGCATAGTTTTATGTTGAGGGATGTTGGTAAACTGCCAGTTATGATCTGAGGAACTTGACATAAGAGGTCCCCCTCATTCTTATTCTTCTAGCTATTTCCTTCGCATCATTCAGATCAGCGGTCACTATCTGCCCTTAGTAGATGCATTCCCCTACCACTTCCAGCTCTTACTACCCGTTGTGAACTGCTGTTACCTTTTGTGACTGGTTAGCATTAGTTTGGTTTTCTGCATGTCAATTTTTAGACCCACTATTCTGTTCTGCCTAACTCATTCATTTTAATTTGCAGTTCATCTCCTGAGTGCGTAGCAAAGGAGTATCATCTGCGAATTGAAGATCATATAGGCATTCTTCATTAATTCTTATCCCCAACTATTCCTACTGAAAATATAGTGCCCCCCTCCAACCCCCTTTCTTTCTGCGCACCCTTGCTTATTTGAATTAGAGTATTTTGACATCAGACTCTTCTGCAGCCAGATTCCGCAATGCCAGCATCAGTGGTGAGTTTTCCATGGAATCAAATGCTTTCTCGTGACCAATGAAAGCTTTCTATAGGGGTTGGTTATATTCTGCGCATTTCTGTATCACCTCAGCAAAAGTATGAGCATCGTCTATTGTCGACTATCATTTACGAAAGCCTGCCTGATCAGTTGGTTCATTGAAGTCTAAGGCTTAAAGTCTAAGGCTGCCCTGACACTATTAGAAATTACCTTAGTAATTGCCTACTGCACTTCAGAAGTATTTTGTGTTCCAAAAGTGAGGAGCTGTGCATACAGCCTCTCTGGCCTCAAAACAGACCACTGTGGCCCTTACTTTATGTGGAAGCTGCCAAAATTTGCCTAGAGAGAAGGCATATGACCTTTTATGAAGTGTGGATGCTAGCATAGCTGTTAAACACCAGTTGTTGCCTAATTGTGTTTTAGGTGCGGGCTCCGATTATCTGCTTAACGCAATGTACTATCGAGTGTAATGCTCCTGAGTTATTCTAGCTCATGCTTTGCATTAAACTGCTGCCTCACATCTGTGTATAGTCGTCCTCAGCTGTCAGTCAGATGTATTAGAAGTGTTGCACAACCACTGCTTTACCACAGTAGCATCAACTCCATTTTATTCTTCACTTACCTGAAATGACCCCTTCAGTTTCCTTAAAAAACGCCTACCATCGTCATTCCCATCGTCACCCTTCAGCCTTGTTCCTCTTCCTGGCTTTTGCGCAGGATCAATAACGCAGCGCCTATCGAAACGTGATGACCACCCTAAATAAGTTTATATATGTAGCGAAACACAATCATGGTTCAGAAAATATTTCATTACTGAATTCTATTTTGCCACTTGTTCAATGGGTGTCGATAGAATAAACAGAGTCATAAACACATGCTTTACTTGGTGAGTGGAAGAAACTAGAAAAAATTCGAATAGGTTTTCGTATGCACCAAGGAAGAAATCATCAACTTATCCAAGAGAGTGCGTGGCGGTAATGGAATTCTATGCTTGTATCTAGTGCGCTCTTATATCAATCTTAAATACTTATAGTAGGAGTCAATTGGAGTTCTTATTAAAAAATTAGCCACCGCTTTTCTGCAATGCTCATAATCTTTGCCTTTTATCTGAATTCTTTTTCGAGGAGTGGCTGATCTGCGAGAGAAAGATACTACGAAAAGCTCATCCCGGAGTCGATTCAGTATGCGCGCGCATGTAGCGCAACTTACCATGTCCTTTTGTACTTGCTTCTTGCGTTGGAATGCCCAGGTCCTGAAATCGGCCACAGACCGCCATGCTCCAATGGTTCCTTGTATGTTTATTTTGTTATCATTTTGTTCGCAGCTGCCCTTGCAGCTCATTCTGAAAACCCCGAAGCGAAGATTGGAGACTTCTGGCGCTGAAGAACCAATTCAATGGTTGGCTTCAGTGGATCCTTTATTTCTTGCGGAATGACGGGCCGCGGAGCGGTAAGCACCGAATATCTCGGACATGGCGGACAGAGATCGCTTCCGTCTTCGCAGATAAATTTAAACTCGGAAAAGGCTTTCTTTAAGAATAGATACGCACATAAAAAAAATGGTGCTAGTTCCGATTCCTCCTTTAGTCTTACGAATGCTTTGCATACCTCCATTTTATTTCTCCATTTCATGCAATGGTGTACGCGCCTTTTTCGGCACGGTTTTCGCACTCTTTAGAGCACTTCAGAATATTGGACGCTGTCCGGCCTGCTATTTATTATCAGCTTTTCATTCAAATATTTTCTTTCCACTCCTCTGCCCGGTAAAAGTCGGCCGGATTTTCTAGGGCGTGCTTTTATTCGTGCCCTGTCTTGAGGCAGGAAATCAAACGCCGCCCGCTTTTGGGCTCCATGCGGGGGCTTCGGATACTACTATGGAACGGCGACTACTTTATTAGTTGAAAAATAAAGAACGAATAGGAATTGCCAATTCGATTCCTTTTATCCTTGAGAATAATACTTTATACTTTTTTTTTCTAAGTGCTCCAAGTTTTCATTGAAAGACGCCTCATATTTATCCAATTGCTATTTTGCTGTTAGCTTTCAAGGCTTGGGAGCCTCTTTAAACAGAGCTGTTTCTGCACTGAAGTGGCAAATTAACAAATATATTTTGATTACCTTTTCATTAATGAACTTACAGTGCACATTACAATAGGAAAATCGATTGGCAGCCTCCTAATGCACCACTCAATAGTGGAAAGAACGGGAAAATATTGTTGCGGTTTTACGTAATCGAAATAGTTTCACTTCAAGGCCTCAACATCAACTGGTCAGCAATAGAGTGACCGTGATGTTGATGTCTGCGCCTTCACTCGTGGCGAAGCACGGCTCACCCTGTGACGTACACGTCATCGCCAGAGCTGTCACTATGCGTCCCTCTCTGTTCTCTTTCGGCGGTACAGCTCTCAGTTTTCCTTTGTGTGGTCGATAGCAGCATTTCCCGAAATATTTCTACGCTCCAGCGGCCGCGGCGAAGTGCCGTGCCATGTTCGTAATAAACGCTTTCATCTACGGCACCTTTCTAGGAACGCAGGGGAGTAATCGCGGTCCACCTTCTAATTTGTTACATTGAGCTTTCAGTGTATATAAAGGAACAGATGGCCTGAGGGTACTAAATTTTAGTGACGGCGACTTTCATGTTTAACACAGCGAAATGTAACTAAAAGGGCTTATTTTAATGAAACTCAATTTTATTTCAAACATACAAGGACGGTTACGAGTATGTGACGCTAACGGAAGCCTTAGCTGCTGTGTGACACAAGAAAATGTTCACCAGATATGTTGTTTCTTTTTCTCCCGTAGTCAGACAGCTGAGGGTGAGGCGTCACTTTCCCAGGACTGCAATCACACTCTGAAGTGAACCTATCTCTGAAGATCGCTTACAGCAGCCACAGTTGACCTGTGCGTCTCCTTAGATCGCCAGAGAGTACAAACTTGAGCCCTCGTGTCAACTCGGTAACTCCAGCCACCTTTGCCGGCAGAGGTGTTTGAAATGGAGTTTGCCCCTGAAGGGCGCTGCGTGATTGTGAAGAGGGGGTTTCACTCTCACAACTCTTTTCCATCCATCTGTGGTAGGTGGCAGATGCTGCTGCGTACGCCGATGACGAAGAAGGCGATGCTACGGCATGAAACTGACGAACGAACTAAGAACATGTAGCATCGAAAAAAGACGGACGTTTCAAAATATCTTATCAGCGTCAAGAAGTCTGAAGGAAAAAATCGAGAAGTCTGCTGACCTAACGAAATTTAAAGAGGCGATGCATCAATTTTTATCAACAAAGTACAGTCAGATCTCAGTAATTAAGTGCTGAAGATTCCAATTACGATTGAAAAACATTTAATCCGTCAAAAATGCAGATGCAGACGGTCCTCGCCAGATGGCCACCAAACCATGGCTGGCAGCGGCCTGAGCGGGCCACTCGGTGGCCAAGACTTGATTGCCCGGGTCCGAGCTGACCAGCACGGCCTCCCATCGCTCAACAGAATGAATTCGTACTAGATCCTACGGTGGAGATTCTTCTTTACATTGCCATAGTATGTGGTCATACGTGACTGTTTCGCCACAGAACCTGCACTCGGGGATATAGTCATCCGGGTAAATTTTTGATAATAGATAGGGGGTAAGCAAGGACCTCGTTTGTAGTCTCCTCATGTGATCTCTTGTGCCTTAGCCAACGCTTTGTCAGGTGGTGGAAATTTGTATCTTTCTAGTTTGTAATGAGTTGTAATATCATGAAAAGATACCAGCGCCTCCTTGGAGTAATCCGTGGATACGGACGACCCACCGACTCGGTTGACGAAACCTCGAGCCATGTTGCGGGCCGCCTCGTTTCCCGAATTCCCCGAGTGATCCGGCTCCCAATAACCTCAATTTCTTTGTAAGGTTCCCTGGTCAGTTCCAGTATTCGCTGTGCCGCATTGGAGATTCTGCCCCCCGCTAAACTACGGACGGCCAATTTGAAATCCGAGGAGATCATTTCCGCGTCAGTGCTAGCTACGGCTAGCGCCACAGCCGCCTCTTCCGCTGTTTCCGAAGATTTTGTAACTACCGACACCGAGGCCTGCAGCCGCCAGCGCGCGTCCACCACCGCCAGTGCGAACGCTCCGCTTGATGTGTATTGCGCCGCGTCTACATAGACAGCTCCTGCGTCCGTTAGTCTGAAGATTCCAATGCCTAATTACAAATCAATAAACACCGGAAACCTGATGGAAGATTAACAACATCTTATTAACTAAAAACACTAGCTGCAAGAGGCTAAACAATGGATATGCATAAAGTCGCACTCCAAAATATCTTGGACAAAGTTGGAAGTCACAGAATTAAATGTCCAGGTTTCTCGATTACTACAGGACGCAAAGTTGGAGCTTCCCGGCCCTATGAGAACTGGATGTAACAAGAGGATGTGTTGGTTCTGTTTCAGTGTGCGGTCGTGAGGAATGTGAGAGAGAACAGGGTAGCGCGGAGCGGACAGCCTCAAAGCGTGCCTGCGATGGTGCACAGTGGTCAATTTTAACAGGAAGGTACAACGCATTTATTGGTCTTTCCTACTGCGGTGCCCGAATCAATGGCGGTTTTTTTTTAGTCAGCCGCAGAAAACCGGCAGCACTGGGTCATTTTTGCTTGAAGGTAAAACATTCAACATTACCAACTGCAAAGAAGGTGCTGGAGAGGACTCGCACCCCGCATAAACACTGGCACGACGGACCTCAAATAACAGACCACCTCTTCGTCCATCGAAAGCTTGGTTTGAGATATTTAGTTTGAGTTTCTTGGAAACGTAGCGCTAGTCCCGTCTTTCATGTCGTCCATGTCTTTTTTGCACAATGTTTCCGAGGAGCACAGATTGGTCTTTGCTTTGTTTCATGGAGTAGCCACCAAGTACTGAAAGATTCCCGGCACTAAGATACTTTTCAGGCGGCCCGTAGCTGCCTCTCTTATTGCTTGCGGTAGCACTGGGAACGTTCAAAACAATGTGGTCGTATATTTCAAAACCAACCGATAAATCTTAGACAAGACTGCGTTCGCATGTACGATATATTGTCACGGGTCGTTCAGACGAAGCCGGTCGTAGGGATACTGGAGGACCAGCACCACAGGAGAGGAGGCGCCAGAGACAGGCCAAGCGGTCGCGGCCGGGCTATAGTGCCTAGAATATACTATATATATATAGAGCTTTTATCCACATAAAAAAGCTTTTACGACGCCCGATCAAATCTTAAAGCAGAATGCAGCAGCTTTAGAGATCGCTACCACGCAAGTACTCCTAGTTGATGATGATGATGAATTTTTATGATGGAAGGGCAGCTTTGGCCAAAGAACGCCACGTCATAGCGTTTTTTTTTTTTTTTCACTGCACAAGCTGAGGTCAAAGACTCGTTTCCCAAGCATTTCGTCCTAAAGAAGCCCAGCACCAGACCAGGGGAAAGCTTGTACCCATTGTATCACACTACACTGGCCAGTATCGCCCTTTCATGGGCCCTCTTGCTCGACCATACTGCGCATGCTCAAGGAGCAAGTGACGTCACTTTATATAGCTGGCGTGCCTCGCCCCGGGCGCTCGCCTTCCACTGACCCAGGGAGCCATTAACGCACTTTCTATGCGCAAGTGGCGCATAGCTCAACCCCTAAACCACTGCGCTAAGAGGAGTATACCCCTCAGGGAGTCAGGGGTATATGCTGACTCCCAGAGGTTTGTGATGTAAAGTAGAAAAAGGCGTTCTGCATATATGAGGATTAACCCACTACGCTCTCGCGTCATATCTGTAATGCGGATCTTACGCGTTTCCTTTTTTTCTTTTTTCCTCTGAAGCGGCGTACGAGCATTTCTTAGATTCGTTTTGTAGCTGAAATTTCTGTTGCTTTTTCTTCACTTTCAGTAATTTGATAGCCTTTATTAGTGACTGTAAAAATAAAGATCCCTCACATGAAGAGGTGCTCAGATTCACCTAAAAACGACACCCACGGAAAGCCAAAAAGAAAGCAAACGTTGACGACAATGGGATTGCGCTCGCTATATACGCAGGAACAAAAAAATTCTATCCCACCAACCAGCCAGTACCTACGAAGCAACTGATCAGTTTTTTGTCCGAGGAACTCTTTTTCTTGGGTGAGCAAGAGTTTCTCCGGCAGTTGTTATGCTCCTTCATTTCTGTAAATAACAGTCGTCTTGTCCTGGTTTTTAGGCCAAACTGGCGCTAAGGTCTCCTTTTAGTGTTTCAATATCAAATTATTCCATTTTCACCTTTCTGTCAATAGGTATGCTATCCTATTTTGGATCGCCCACGAGATATTCCTGTTAGTCACTTAGAGATGTTTATGGTACCTGTTTAATTCACTCGCCTTACATGCTTATTGTCATGTGTTCTTGTAAATGTCATTGCATCTGGTAACCTTGGCATGTGTACATATGTAAATAAATTTTTTTCCAAAACAGTTTTGTGAAGTTGGTTACTGGGACTGATAAGACGTTTCCTTTCAGCGCTCGAAAATACGCAGAGCGTTGTTTTCGACCTAGCCTGTTCCATTCTTTGCATTCACGCCGCTGATTGTGCTTACTAGGTTTTTAGCCTTGTTCCCTCTGACTTCCTATTTGCGGTTAATGTTTCAGCGTTGCTTCGAGGCAAAAAAAAGAAGACAGGAGCATGTACATTGTTGCTTCTGACAGCGCTGGAATTCTTGCCGGAAATTCCTGCCAAAGTCGATGCCGGCAAGGCAAAGCTAAGAACGTAGAGAGGGACCATGAAAGAAAATCGTGAAAGAAGGTGAGGAACCGTAGAAAAAAAGAAGTTTGTGAAGCACGCATTTAAATGCAGGGAACAGCCTCAAGCTATGCTTCGACATTTGGGAGTTCCCAAATTCACGTAAGCATGCAAATCTGCTTACCGAGCAACCCGGAGGGCGGCAGTACAAAGATTTGCATGGGATGCCAGCGGGGCAGATTTTTCTTGCAGATCTTGGACCATTCACTCAAGGATAAAACCTGACGCTGCAGGTAGCGGCAGTATCGTATTGATTGAAGGACAGCGCACAAGAGGCATGCGAAATAGCAGGAGTGTGCCTGGAAAGCATAGTACACGGTTTTCTCTTCTCCGGACCCGGAAGTTATTCTTCAGCAGAGTTACCAGAAAGCAGAGGCCATAGATTCAAGCGAACTCATGATTTGAAGAAGGTTACTGCGCTACAACAGAGGCAATGACTAACCACACGACCGCTGCCGACGTCTCATGCAACTGGGCGCCTAACTCTAATAGTCAAAGAGTAATGTATTAAAATTAGTTATCCAGCTTACTCTTTAAAGCAATTCACCAGTTTTCTGCTGTCCGCCATCATTAGTAATACTATGCTGAAAACACAACATTTTGACCTCAAAAACCCATTTTTTATAATTACTCAGTCTTCCCTGAAACACCTTGTATAAAGTTCCATATGTTCTCAATGTCTTTTCCACGTTGTTTGCGTATACATGCCATATAGATCCTACATGATTTCTATAGGGTGACCATGCCTTCACAAGGAGTCCGTAATTTCTATAAGCGTCGCCCGTATAGTTTATATCCACTCTATATGTCCCGTGTGGCTTATTATGCACAATCCGGAAAGCATATAACTATTAACCTCGCCTTTCGAAACGTTTCACTAAAGACGGCCAGAACGCTTATATGTTGGGGCCTTGTCGATGATAACGAATGGAAGACAGTGTGTTTTTGGCATTGAGACATTGCTGCCGATGAATAAAATTATTCATCCACCTATGCCATTTCGCTTCGAGTTCACGTTTGTAGGTCTCCATACTGCTCTGTTTAGTGCCCAGAACGTCGCGAGGACGAAACATGCGGACGCACGCAGGTGTCTCCAGCCGCTCACCGCTGCACTGGGACCCCACAGCTCTGAGCACAAACGGTCAATTCCACGCAGCACTCAGCTTTTCAAATGTAGCCTCCCAGAGGCAGTCGCAAGCGAACCGGTATGGGCAGGAGCCTTTCGACTGCCTAATTTCTCAGGCACAGTTTACTTTCGATGCGCGAGAAAGCTCAATATGTAAGAGGTATGAATGATATGAACTGGTTTTGGTTTGGTTTATGGGGTTTAACGTCCCAAAGCGACTAAGGCTATGAGAGACGCCGTAGTGGAGGATGATATGGAGTGAAGGAGACGCCGTAGGATGATATGAACTGTAAAAAATTCCATACGCCCGGCGACCGTTCTTAAAAAGTACTCCTGAGTAGTACTCGGGAACTTTCTGCATGAAGGTTCCCTGGGCACATTCGCTGCAAATCCACCGCGCTGTTCTGGTTCCGAGAGCTCGTTTCTCATTTCCGCACGTTCCGCGCTCTTTGCTTAAAAGGGGATGTTTTGTTTGTGCTGGTTAGAGGTCGTTTAAATGGCAGCGTATATTTGAATATGTGGTGAATGCAGAGCTGAGACTACGGTGAGTTCAGAAACGGCGTGATGAAAATGATTCTCACCCACCTGCAGCGGCAATCATCAGAATTGGCTTGTATTCACCGAACTGTAACAGTTTTGCTTGTTAAACTTTTTGTATTTTTGAGTTTCTATGCGGCCCAAAATTATATGGGTTTTGACATCAACGACCAAACCGAATATTATGCATTATTTAATCGCGTCATAGACTTAAGGCGGAGCTTAAGTGTCCGCTCCAATTTTTAAGGCGAAAGCTTTTAATGCCTCATTGTTGTCAACAAAAGGATGTAAGCAGAAGCTTTTTTCACGGTTTTGACGGTTGGACAACTATCTTTACCCGCATAGCATGCTGGGATTTCGCCTCCAACTATCGGCCATGCTCCAACTCACACACGACTTTTTCGACCAGCTTCTTCCAGGTCACGCCAAGACAGTATTAGCTTTGGATCTCTCCAAAGCTTTTGACCGCATTGAACATCAGGCGATCATGACTGCTCATGACTGCGCACACCCCCATTGAATGTGGGTGTGCGCACGTACGCCTACATACAAGCATTCCTCACTGAACGCACTGCTGAGATACACTTCGGCCCTCTGTTTTCCCCCTCCTACACGCTTCAGAGCATCGGCACCCCTCAAGGGTCCGTCCTCTCCCCATTTTGTTTGACATGACCCTCCTCGCCCGAAAATTGTCCACTATTCCCCACCTGAAGCACACTCTTTATGCCGACGATCTCACCCTGTGGACCACCCACGGTAGTGACGGCGGCATAGAGAACACCTTAAAGGAAGCAGCCATACTCACACAAAATTACGCACGGACCATCGGACTGTCTTGCTCCCTAGAGAAGTCCGAACTCTTTCTCATCCGGCCTAAGAACCACCGCTGCCCCCGCTCCCCCATTGCCATTGAAGTGAATGGTGACCTGGTACCTGAGGTTGGCACCCTCTGTGTATTGGGCCTGCACATTCAGAATGATGGCAGAAACACCACCACCCTCAAGAAACTCAAACAGGTTGTAGGCACGATATCGCACATCCTCCGCACGGTTTCGGGACGTCAGAGAGGCATGAAGAAGCGCGACGTATGTCGCCTAATTCATGCCTTTGTCCTCAGCCGTGTGCTGAACACTACCCCATACTTACAACTATCCAAACATGATATAAACGCTTTGGATGCTTTGATTCGCAAGGCATTCAAGGTAGCATTTCATCTTCCCCTCAATACACCCACAGACAGATTACTAGGCCTGGGCCTCCACAACAAGATCGGGGAACTGGTCGAGGCCCACCGACAGGCCCAATACATGAGGCTCACACAAACCTCCACAGGTCGGTCTATACTGGACTCCCTCGGAATCAAAATACCGGACAACGACCCAACCCTCCTCGCCATCCCACGACCCTTTCACCGGGAGCCCCTCATAAGGCCGTTCCCGAGGAATATGCACCCGTCCCACCGTGAGCAGCGCCGCAGAGCCCGTGCGAAGCGTAGGGCTCCGAGCCGCACGCCGTATGGGGGGACGCTGCCTGCACGAGTGATGAAGCGACAGCAGCTATGGTGGACTCCTTTTTTATACGCCCTCCTCACACTACCTCTCCCTCCAGACACCTCCCCAGAGGCTACTGAGCAAGCCTCCATTGAACTTGCTATCACCCGCACGGAAGCCCCAGTACATTTTTAGCGAGCTGACGCAGGTCTACAGAGCCTCACGCCAGCTCTACCCCCCGCCCCACCCCTCCCTAGATAACAAACAAGCAACACTCTCGCGCAGACTACAGGCACACTCTTTCCCCTCACCCCTTACCCTAGCCCACTATTATCCCTCCTTCCCTACTCCGCCATGGACCCTATGCCCAAAACCCTTCGCATCTTCCCTCCACATCTTTTCCCTCTGCCCGGCGGACCCTCCCCCGCGGGACCTAGTGAACCTCAAGACCTGGGAGGACTGGGAGACCCTTCTGTGCACGGAGGACCCGGCCGTGTATACCATCGCCACCGGCCGGGCTGCCAGTGTTATGGACCTTAGGAACATAAACACTGAGTGCAGTGGGTTCGTGCAAGGACCCTGGGGCGTGCCCCGAATTCCTGTTACAATAAAGTTTCTCTCTCTCTCTCTCTCACCGAGATATGTGAGAGAGTAACTGCCTAATTTCCTTTCCTCAAATGCAATTTTCATTTTCTTCATTACGGCCCTTCTTTCTCTTTCTTCTTTCACTCCCATTTCCTCTCTTCCTGTACAGTGCGGTTCAGGTGTCCAGCGAGATGACAGAGATGACTGCGCCATTTCTTTTCCTCAAAAAGCGTTGAGCTCAAAGATCAAGGCACCGCGGAAGGGTGGTGGCGTTCCGTGGACTCCCTGGCAGCGGTACACCACGCTGCCGCGTTCGACTCCTAAAGGTGAAGCTTAAGCATCTTTAATTAGCAGTAATTTGGTAATTTGATAAATTGGTTTTCAGGAAAGGAAATGACGCAGTATCTGTCTCACATATCCCTGCGGACACCTGAACCGCGCCTTAAAAGAAAGGAGGAAGGAAGAGAGAGAGAGAGAGAGAACAACTTTTATTTAGAAAGCCTGCAGAGTCGGTTAGGCTCCCTCCAAGCAGGGAGGACAAGCTTTTACCGCGACGCGGCCACTACGTCAATCTCGTGCGTTGTGCTCCTTGAGGTCTTGTTACGTCCCTCGCTACTTCCGCGGGTTCGAGAGGGCCGCCGCCCCCTTCCTGGGAGGAAGGAAGGAATGAAAGCAGAAAGATAGAAAGAGGTGCCGTAGTGGAGGTCTCCGGATAATTTCGACCACCTGGGGATCTTTATCGTGCACTGACATCGCACAGCACACGGGCGCCTCTTGCTTTTCGCCTCCATCGAAACGTTGCTGCCGCGGTCGGGTTCGAACCCGGGTACTCCGGCTCAGTAGACGAGCGCCTTACCACGGAACCACCGCGGCGGGTACATTAATTAGCAGTTACTTAGTATTTAGTCATTAATCAGTAATTAGCCAATAATTAGTAATGTGTCATTGCTTAGTAATTAGTGATTAATTATGTGTGACGTCCTCCTGTGGTGGCGTCACCAGTGCCACAGAGGCAGTGAAAGTGGCGCGGAAAACGCTTTCGGCGCTACGCATATTAGACAGTCAAAGTGCCCCCAGAATGTTTTCGTTAAGCTTGGCCTTGTTTTGTATGGATATCCTGTAAATTCTTGAACGCTCAGAGAAAGTTTAGGGAGTTCTTGTTTATGTGCCCCATGGAATAAATTCGGCTTATAGTGTCTGCTTTTTCCCTGCTAGTTTTAATCTGTTCTGAATAGATATGCTAAACATTCCAAGCATTGTTTGCCTCTTCGAAGGGGATTAATTCTTAGGTGTTCTTGAATGACGTCTATGAATGAAGAAACCCTCCAGAGATAGTTACTGACACTGCTTATTTCATCGCTACAAACCTGTTATATTTTATTTTTCTGCACAGTGACCTTCGTGGCTTGAATGCTTCTAGAAAATTTGATGCACTTTTGTTTTTACAACACCAGCGAGCAAGCATTTGTAAAGGCAGAAAAAATTGACCACGTCACATACCATGTCCACTGCTTTAGAATAATAAATATCACACTCTTAAAACTTCGTAGACAAAGTGTACACCTGGAGGTGTTCTGATCTTAACTTCCAAAAGGTTCTCCCTATGCAGCCAAAACTATTTTATTGCATCAATCCCGATGGAAAACATAAATCTTCTCTGCAATCTTGTTCGTGACGTTTACACCTACGCAACGAATGGATGCTATAAATCGCTTTCTCTGTACGCCTTACAGTCTGCTTAGATTGTTTCTCACTGTCGATGCAGCACCTCCAAATCTACAATGTAGCTCCAGCGCACAATCCTCTGCACAGAAATTTCTATTCAATGACCAGCGAACAAATTACTTCTGACTGTTGCGATAACTCACTTGTTCTGGCAATAAAGGCAGGGAGGTATTGGATTGCCCGAACCGCTGAAAGATTGCTTGGTAGAGTAGCTTTCCGGGAACACGGTGGTCGATAACCCCGATGAAGTAATCTTGTTCTGCTACTAGCATCTGAGAAAAAAGAGGCGAACTGTGGTAGTTGAAACGCAGTAAACTGGTCGGTGCCAGAAACACATTTGTTTTCGCTGAAAAAAAGCTCCGAGTCACCCACTAAAGAGGCTTGGGAGACCTTCCTCCTCGTGCGCTTGAGTTTGAAGGCGCAAGCTGCCCTCGCATCTTGCAGTATCTCGCGGCATCCCTTTCTAGAGACACGGATCAAGATGCCGGCATTCGCCATATGCACATCCCGGGCTGAGGACGCGGACCAAGAAGCTGGCATTCACCATCTGCACCGGCTCATCCTATCGCTGTGTGCTCTCTCTCTCTCACGTAGGGGGTGAAAAATTTAGTTCATGGAGATGAGCACAAGCCATGAGCATGTTTTTGCACATTTTTCTTAGAAGTTCGTCGCGTTAAACCAATAGTAGCAACCCGCTCAAAACTGTGTTCTTACAGAGCTGAAGCACTGTTTCAGAGTGTTAAGATTAGTTTATAAGCGGAAACTTTTTTTCGTTATCTTGCGCGTTGTTTCGTGAAAGCAAGCGAGAAATCGCGAAATCCGCAATCGATGATACTGTGCCGCAGAAATGCTGCAAATGATGACCGCTCCTGGAGAGTCGCAATGTAGTCGCGAAATTATTGTCGCGGAATATATGTTTCGAGGAAGAGTAAAAATGTTCTTTCGGAAGTGTGCAAAACAAAACCGCCGTCTTATTCAGGTTCATGCTTTGCGCGGCGTAAACCTTGAATTGCCAATGATTAATTCCAGGATAGCACTGGCAACATCGCATATGGTCGACAAAGACATCAAAATAAAAATTTAATATTGAGTTCTTAGCCTTGGCACATTAAAATGTAGACTTTGAGAGCACGGCAAATGCTCCCAGACGCAGAAAAGCTTCTTGCCTTCTGAAATTTACATGAATCACCCGCTGACCGGAGCCATCGAACCCCAATAAAATGGTCCATGGCCATTCAAATGCCTGCGAGGCAGCCTTTGCGAAAGACGGGCTCCGCGTATAAAAGACTTTTTGCCAATGTGGCTTGCCATTTTGGATTCGTTTTATGTACCTGGCTTGGCATTAGGAAGTTAGCCGAGGATAAAATTGTTCTAGCTAGCGCAGGAAAAAATGAATTGAGTGGATATATGAGAGGACTTTGTGCTGCAGGGGAGATACATTTAGCACTTGATCTCACTCCCACTGCTCTCTACTACGAATGCTCTGCAAAGTTATGGCGACAGTAGGCGCGTTTCGTCTGCTTTTCACGGCATCGCGGCCGCCGCGGCCTAAAAGCTATTCGCGGTGCTAGCGTGCGCTGCAACTTAAAGTCTAGTGCTAGGGAATTTTGCTTGTGCAACGTTAGAGGAGCAAGCTTCGAGAGTGGAGTCGTCTTCTTTCGACGGCACCGTGGCTTGCTTCAAAGTCTAAGGTGGTTTGTTAGGGCTTTAACGTCCCAAAGCGACTCAGGTTATGAGGAACGCCGTAGTGAAAGGCTTCGGAATTTTCAACCACGTGGTGTTGGTTCTTTAATGTGCACTGACATCATACGGTACATGGGCCTCGATAATTTCACCTCCATCGAATTCTATCGCCGCGGCTGGGATCGGATCCGCGTCCTTTGAATTAGCAGCCGGATTCTATAACAACGGACCCACCGCGGCGGCTCCAAGTGCAATAATTCGCGTCTAATATCTCTGGTGGTGTGGCTATAGCGCTGGAAGCTTCGTTTGTGACCAACACTGCACCCTGGCTTATGACAGGCGTCGAGTCAACGGCATCTGAAGAGTAAATTGTTCACTCTTCTTGGATTTAAGAACCAAGGAAATAATTAGACAGGATATGCACCATCTCACGAGGCGTTTGTGGACCTTTTAGCGGGATCTCGCTTCCATTAACATATCTTTCTTGACTCAGCAAGGTTCGTTCATGCCAGTTATCTCTACTGTATGTCTCTTGACATGTTGTACTTGCGTAGTCGAGACGGCTTATAATGTAGACGCTAAAATATGGATACGGCGCGTGCCGTGGACGACTTTGAGGTATGTGGTGACTGTGAAGCAAAGTTACTATCGCGGTGAAAAGAAATGCCAAAGCCGAGCGCGTGGCTTGCGACACAATCGGGGCTTCCTCTAACTAGTAGTCAGAAATTGCGCGCCTCGCGGAGCACGGACGCAGTATTCGTGCGTGCGCTGAGGGCGCCCGGTCCCTACAGCGTCGCCGGAAACGAGGAGGTCGGTAATGTCGCCTCAACGCCGCACATGAGCTTCCTCCTACCAATGTTCCGCTCACCCCGGAAGACGTCCGCGCGCTGAGCCACAATCACCTGCGTTAAAAATGCCCGGAAGCACGCATCGGGCACCAAACGCATCGCCGTATTCGGCTTGCTTTCTCCAGCGTCGCGTCTACAGCGCGCGAGGATCCTTGCAATTCGCGTCAGCTGCGTGTCGCCAGGAGAAATACGGGCACCATGGAGTTTCATTCTTCGACGCGTTCATGTGATTACAGTGCAGTCGAGGCTTTGGTGTTCCTGCTTCTGCGCTGTGCCGCTTTGGCAGACCCGCGTCGCGAGATGCTCGCGACTCAACTAGCGGGCACGCTAGCACCGCGAAAGGCTTCGGTGCCGCGACTGCCGCGACGCACTGAGAAGCAGACCACGCGCGCCTGCGTCGCAATAGCAACGCAGCGCATGCGCAGAGAGCAGTGGTGGTGAGATAAAGTGCTAAAAGTGTCTCCCGTGCTGTCGTGAACCTAAATACGCTCGTGATAATGATAATGAATGCAAATAGCCGCATTTCTGCCATAAGTAAACAGGTGAGTTATACATATTTTTACCGATGGTGAAATAATCACTTCTCGTGTTTAATTTTTCAACTTCTCGTGTTTAATATCAAATACTACAGGAAACTATTTCCTTTCACATGATGTCAGCACCGAGTACGAGAATAAGCAGGAGTGACATCAAAGGAAGCCTAGTGGTTTAATTGGGCATCCTCCTCGTACGCGCAAAGCGGGATGTTCGACATCGGCGCCTTCGAAGTACTGGATTTCTGAGGGGCGAAATACTGTTTGAATCTCTCGTCATGCAGACCAAACACTTAACAAGCACAATAATTTCTACTTCCTTTTCATTTTGAATATTAAGTCATGGCCATCAGCAGTGTCAAAATTGAAAGGCTGCGCTTTGAACAACGACAAAATTAAAACATCGCCTCCGAAGCGGAGCCACCATGTTAAATCCCAGGTACGCGGGGCCGCATTTCGATAAATTAGAGAAAAGAAAAACGCCTATGTGCTGTGCACTGTATGGGGGTTATTCTTGTAGTAACGCTCAAAGGGCTAGAAGCAGTTGTCGCTCTCTAGCACCAGCGTGCCAGCCCTAGCAGTCAGAGCTGTGACCCCCAACCCGCGGTGCGGTGAGTCGCAACCACGGCGGGTTCGGGCCAGAGGGGACAAACACGAGTATGTTACTCGGATGAGCGTTTATTGCTCCCGAGCAATACAATGCAGCAGCAACAATACAACCGCCGTAACGAGGGCGAGTGTTCCGCTCGCGTACGGGGGTGAAAAACACAAAGGGCAGAACGCACGCAAAAATGTGGGGGAAGAAGGTTCCGCTCACCTCGCGTGGTTCCTCGCTCACGGCCCGCGGCCGTCAAGTCACACACGGTGGCCGGGCGATAAGGGCAGCGGTCTCCGTGGCAGATCTATGATCCGTGCGTGTGCACGGCTCCCGCCAGAAGACGAGCGAGCCTCGGGAGAAACGCGCCTTCTTCCCGGGCTGTGGAGAGGAGGTCTCTCCGTTGTGAAAGGGGAAAGAGGGAAAGTCCCCGCTGCGGTCGCGGCGGGGCGAGGAAGGAAGTGGGGGTGGCGTGAGTGCCCTCCCTCGCAAAACCTCCCGAACGGCGCGCGCATAGCATCGCGTGATAATTACGCGCGGCCGTTACAATGGGGCAGGGGATTCATGTGTATCCCCACATCCCCCCCTCCTTAAAACTGCCCTACGGCCGAGAAGTGACCGCGTTCACAAAAAAGGGTGTACCTAGTGGGGCCGGCAAAACGCCGTTAAACTTTAAAAACCAATAAAGAAAAGATTCAGCTCACAGCCAGCAGTGCCGTCGTCGAAGGCCGTGGACGCCAGTACAGGAAGGCAGTGTAGACGACCGCCATGGACGGCCGTGGAGCCCAGGATTGAAGGGGGTCGATGACCGCAGGTCCCGTGAGTCGGCCAGGGCAGCTTTGCCGGGACGCGCGGGCGGCAGGCAGGCTCAGGCAATTACGCACCGTGTCGTTCCGTTGCACAGCGTACGGCAGGCCTCCACTTAGCTGGTTGAACCGCTCGCTTTTGGCTCGCCCTTTTTTTTCCTCTTGATGGGGGTGGCAAAGGACGCGCCGACCCATATTCCCTCTGCCGCGGAGGACTTGCGAGGCGGGCCCAGCGGGGCACCAAGCTTCTCTTGTGGGGGAAGCCGCCGCCGCGGGGACATGGGGAACTCCACGGCGGCTTCTCTGCTGCAAGTTTCGCCATGGTAGACACAGGCCCCGGTTTCCCCGAATTCTCGCTCGTTCGTCCTGCGGCCGACAGGAAGCTGTTCTTCTTCTGCGCAACTTGGTGGCGATAGCGGGCTCTTGGCTCCGGAATGCGGCCGCCCTCCAAACGGCCTGGCTCTCGGTGTTCGAAGCAGCAACGGTCGTTGCGGCGTCCGCTGGCCCTCCTCCGGGCACGCTGTGAAGGCTGGCCTGCGGCTGCAAAGCTGTCTTTTCTTTCTAGTTACTTTTACAATTTACATTTTTTTTTCTTTTAGCTAGTCTAACCACGCTCGGTCTTTTCCGAAGAGAAAGTGTGTGCTTGCCCCGGAAGCCACGGTGCGAAATATGGAAGGGGTGTTCCGTCCATATTAAGCAGGAGAAATTACTCCCTGCGCGTTGGTCAGAGTTGTTTCTGCCGTGGGCGCAAGTTGTAACGAGGCGTCGGGCTCTGTTGTCGAGCCTTGCCTCTCGGTGCGGCTGCCTGCTGGCGGGGGAGGGTGTTCTCCACAGGCCACTCGTTCCCTCTGTCAAAGTAGGGTTTGAGATCACAGACATGCACTGGCCCGCCGGTCGGTCTTAGCGTCAAGTCCGCCAGCCTGTAGACGAGAGAGGAAAGTTTCTCCCGAACTACATATGGTCCCGTCCATTTCGGCGCCAGAGAAGCAGAAAACCGCTTACTGGCATCGCTCAGAACGTGACTGCGCCTCAACACCAGGTCACCCGGTTTGAAGTGAACTTCCCGGTGAGAGCGGTCATACTGCGCTTTCTGCTGGGCCCCAGCAGTGCTCAGATTTCGGCGTGCTTTGTCCAAAGCCTCCGTCATCCTCGCGCGCAGCCCGGTCGCATAGTCGGCGCGTGCCGACCAAGCAATCGGGTTGTCGCTGCGAACCTGTAGAGTAAGTTCTAACGGGTTCGGCAGCTCCCTGCCAAGGTTGAGAGCGGCAGGTGTGTCCCCAGTCGAGCGGTTCACGGTCGACCTGAGAGCAAACCCAATCTCGGGGAGACAGGTGTCCCAGTCGATGAGCGTCTCCGCAAATGCAACGAGCATGTGCTTGATGTTGCGGTTCACGCGTTCCGTGGGATTCGCCTGGGCGTGGTACGTGGTTGTTCTCCTTTGCTTAATGCCAAGGGCCGCACAGGAGTCCACGAAAAGTTTGGCAGTGAAGTACGATGCATTGTCCGTTATCAACTGCCCGGGGTAGCCGAATCGTGTGAACACCTCGATCAGCTTCCCCATGATTACGCGTGCCGTCAGCTTTCGAAGTGGGAACAGTTCCACCCATTTGCTGAAATGGTCTGTGACAACGAGCAGATATTGGTTTCCACTCGGAGTCCTGGGGTAAGGTCCCATGACGTCACAAGCCGCAATTTGCCAAGGACCCTGGCTATTGATCGGCTGCATGAGCCCAGGTGGGCGTCCACCACGTGGCTTGACCCTTTGGCACACGTCGCACGAGCGGGCGTAGCGTATCGCATCCCGCTTCAAGCCAGGCCAGGTAGCGAGGCGGCACAACTTGAGGTAAGTCTTAGGCCACTCGCATGCCCAGCGATGCACGTGTCGTGAAAGTAGCGTAAAAGTGCTCCTCTCAGCGTGCGTGGAATCACCACCTTGAAGGACTCGTGTGTATCCTTCTCGGAGGGGATATATCTCAGCAGGATGCCATCGGAGTCGAGCAGATAGGAGTCCATCGCGCTCACAGCATTACCAGCTGTGTTCGAGCGCCCCGCACGGACAACAATACCAGTTGCCTCCATGTGCGCCGCGGCCGCGCCGCCCGGCTCCCTGAGCCCGTCGAACACTTTTCGACAAAATGGATCCTCCCGCTGTGCCTCCAATAGCTCCCTTCTGCTGAAAACGCTCACCACTGAACTGATGCCTTCAAAGTAGTTTACGCTTTCGCCCTGGGAAGGCGGGGTGTCCCTTCCCTCGGGGCGTTGTGTGAGCTGCGCGGCAGTCGCGCTGCTCTGGCTGTCGGGCGCGGCGGAGTGGGCAGTGTTGTTACTTCCCAAGCCGTCAACGGGCGCGCGCGAAAGTGCGTCCGCCACCACGTTGTTCTTGCTTTCCTGTAGCGCACGGTAAAGTCGTAACGCTGGAGGAGTAGCGCCCATCGCGCTAGGCGTCCGGACGGCTCGCCTAGGCGTCTCAGCCAAGTGAGTGCCATGTGATCAGTCTCAATCACGAAAGCGACTCCATCGACATAGTAGTCGAACTTCCGCAGAGCGAAGATAATCGCGAGACATTCTTTTTCTGTCACGGAATAGTTTCTCTCTGCGGGAGTTAATGAGCGGCTGGCGAACGCCACCGGTCTCAGGCTACCTCCGTGCTCTTGAAGCAGGACTGCTCCTAAGCCCAGGTCACAAGCGTCCGTGTGGATCACAAATTCCCTGTTCAGGTCAGGCAGCCTTAGCTCTGTGGTTTCCGCGAGCGCGCAAGTGAGATGGCGTAGTGCCGCCTCTTGCTCGGGTCCCCAATGCCACTTCACACCTTTCCTTAACAGCGCTGTTAAGGGGGCTTGCAGAGCGGCGCAATCTGGGATAAACTGTCGATAAAAGCTCGTCAGCCCCAGAAAGCGTCTCAGTCCGCCTATGTCTGCCGGCGACGGGAACTGCAAAATAGCCCGCAGCTTGTCTTCGCACGGCAGAAGGCGTCCTTTGTCTAGCGTAAACCCCAACAGTGTTATTCGGTCGCCGCTATCTGGGTCTTGTTCGGGTTCAGAGTGATTCCCGCAGACCTCAGCCTTTCCAGTACATCCCTGAGATGGCGTAAGTG
This sequence comes from Amblyomma mixtum, assembly GCF_055824585.1. Classification (NCBI taxonomy): domain Eukaryota; kingdom Metazoa; phylum Arthropoda; class Arachnida; order Ixodida; family Ixodidae; genus Amblyomma; species Amblyomma mixtum. Next base: position 100,575,230 of record NC_143019.1, on the reverse strand, counting down.
CTCATCAAAGGTTTCCGAATACACGACAATGTCATCCAGGTAAGCAAGAGCGTGGTGCCACCTTGCATCGCCTAGGACACGGTCCATCAGACGCTGGTACGTCGCGGGCGCGCCGACCAGGCCGAACGGCATTCGGGTAAACTGGAAAAGTCCCCTGTGACAAGTGAAGGCAGTTTTCTCTCGGTCACTGGGGGTCATCTCCACCTGATAGTATCCTCTGCTAGCATCGAGCGTAGTGAAGTACTTCGCTCCACCAACATTGGACACTATCGAGGGAATGCTCGGAAGTGGGTATGCGTCCTTCCGTGTCACCTCGTTCAGGCGTCGATAGTCCACACAAAGGCGGGTTGTTCCAGCCTTTTTGGGCACCAGCACCACTGGAAACCCCCAGGGGCTGTTTGATCGTTCCACAACGCCTGTATCGAGAAGCTCGTCCAGTGCGTTATCGAGCGATTTCTTCTTAGCCAAGCTGACTGGCCGAGGATTGCACTTCCATGGAACAGCGTCGCCTGTCTCAATTTTGTGCCTAACCAGCGTAGTGCAGCCAGGCCGCTCCGTGAATACGGCGTCGTACTCGTTTAGGAGCAGAGACAAACGCGCTTTTTCCTCCCCCGACAAGGTGTCTGAGTTGTCCAGCAGCGGGTGGGGAGGCCTGCATGCCGCCGTGGCACAGAGTGCAACCGCAGGGGGGACAGGGGGTCGCGCGGGAGGGGAGAGGTTCCCTTCCGCGCTTTTCCTCTCGGCGCGGTCGACAGGCTGGTTGTTCAGCCGGGCCGAAGGCGTTTCGAGGCTCTTTTTCGGGCGATCGTTGCGTACGTCTGCGCGCGAAGCATCGGAAAGCGAATGTCCTTTCGACGCTTTTTGGGGTTGAACGAAAGGTTTCAGGGTGCCACATGCTCGCTCCCTATATCCTCCGTTGCAGACCTCAATAACAATGCCCGTCTTGGCGAGGAAGTCTCTACCAAGAATAATTGGAACCGACAGGCCGGGGAGGTGAGCGAAGCGCTGGCGCCTCACTCGTTTCTCCCACCGCACCACAAGCCGCGCGGCACCGCTCGCGTGTGCAGTGCCGCTAGCTAATCGGAACGTGAGGTTGCTCGCTCGCAGTCGGAGTCCGTTCCGACGGAGATGCTTACATACCTCGTCGCCAAACAGGGATGCGCTCGCTCCTGTGTCTACCAAAGCCATGAATTTACGTTGTGCCACTGTAAGCTCAATAAGCGGTACTGGCGTGTCGCTGGGTGGTTCCAAACGACAAGCCAGCGGGGCTAGGAGTTCGTGTGACTCACTGAGCACCGTTGTTGACGCCGCCGCCGGTTGCGAAGCGTTGCTCACCGGCGGCTGCGTTCGTTTCCCGAAAGCGCGTGCTCTCGGTTCACGGGGCGACTGCACTCCCGGGCGTAGTGCCCTCGTTGGTTGCACCGGTAGCAGAGGGTATTCGGCCGTTGCCGGGCGGGGCAGTTGTCGCCTCGCGCCGGCTGACCGTTCCTCCCTGCCGGGCGAACCGTCGCAGATGCCCTTTGGTCTAGCGTCCTCGGGTCGGTATGTCGGTCGCGATTCTGCATACCTTGGCCACGCGCAGCGTGTGCTGACCGCATAGCATACGTGTACGGGTCGAGAGCTCGGTCTGACAGTTCCCAACCTTTTCTCAGTTGCCCGTCACTGAATGCAACCAATTCGGCTCCCCGGGAACGGTTTCGAAAAGTGTCTCCGTTCCAGGCGCATCGCGGCTCAAGTGCCTGCGACGCTGGCGGGGGTGGCCGATACGCGCGGGAGGCGAGTATGTCCGCCTGTATGCGCTTGGCTGCCGAGGCGAGTTCGTCCAAGTCCCTGAACGGTACGCCTCGTAGGTAGGCTGCGAAGGTAGGGTGCGCTTGTCGCGTGACACGCTCTACCTTCTCGCCGTTCGAAGCTGAGGGGTCTGCAAAACGATAGAGTTCGTCCATCGCCCTCACGTACTCAAGCAACGATTCGTCCGGATGCTGAGTACGCAGCTCCAACTCGCGCCGCAGACGACGGTCGTAATCTGCGAGCAAGAACTCCTCGCGAAACCTCGCTCGGAACTCCTCCATCGTGCGAGACCGATAGCCAGTAAGGCGGAACCAGCGGGCAGCCTGATCAGTCAGTGAGATTGGCACGACACGCGCCAGAATCTCGCCATCGGAAAGCCCTGTCGCCTGCTGGTAGGTCAGCATGCGCTCAAGGTACTCGTTGGCAATGACAAGATCATGGTAGCCACCGTACCTGGGAAGGTCCACCCTTAGCCTCGGACTCGCCGCTGGAGCGGGTGTTTGCAGGTTGTTCTGCACGATACCCGTGAGGCTCTCTACGAGGCGCAAGGCATTGCGCAACACAGCCTCTTGGGCCTGGCCAGGTAGTTCTGGCTGAGCGGCCCCGTGGGATGAGCAAGATTGCACATGTCGCGCCATGCTCTCCCTACTTGGCGGCATAGCGCTTGGCGAGAAGTGCCTAGCGTCGCCGCTCGTCTGAGCCGGTGTGTCGTGTGAAGCACCGCTCGGCTCAAACGATATAAGATCACAGGGGCTAGCGTCAGCCTCTGGGAACACACCTGCAGTAGTTGTTACTGCCGTGTCAAGATGTTGCTGCTGAGAAGCCGTATTGGACAACCACAGCAGGGACTGGATGTCAATCCCGCTCGCCGCCATGGCTAGTCTGTGTGTCGGCAGTCGCTCACACACACACTCGGTTTGTCACACCTCTGGCCCCACGTTGGGCGCCAAGAATATGGGGGTTATTCTTGTAGTAACGCTCAAAGGGCTAGAAGCAGTTGTCGCTCTCTAGCACAAGCGTGCCAGCCCTAGCAGTCAGAGCTGTGACCCCCAACCCTCGGTGCGGTGAGTCGCAACCACGGCGGGTTCGGGCCAGAGGGGAGAAACACGAGTATGCTACTCGGATGAGCGTTTATTGCTCCCGAGCAATACAATGCAGCAGCAACAATACAACCGCCGTAACGAGGGCGAGTGTTCCGCTCGCGTACGGGGGTGAAAAACACAAAGGGCAGAACGCACGCAAAAATGTGGGGGAAGAAGGTTCCGCTCACCTCGCGTGGTTCCTCGCTCACGGCCCGCGGCGGTCAAGTCACACACGGTGGCCGGGCGATAAGGGCAGCGGTCTCCGTGGCAGATCTATGATCCGTGAGTGTGCACGGCTCCCGCCAGAAGACGAGCGAGCCTCGGGAGAAACGCGCCTTCTTCCCGGGCTGTGGAGAGGAGGTCTCTCCGTTGTGAAAGGGGAAAGAGGGAAAGTCCCCGCTGCGGTCGCGGCGGGGCGAGGAAGGAAGGGGGGGTGGCGTGAGTGCCCTCCCTCGAAAAACCTCCCGAACGGCGCGCGCATAGCATCGCGTGATAATTACGCGCGGCCGTTACAATGGGGCAGGGGATTCATGTGTATCCCCACATCTGTTAACTCGTTTAAAGACCTGACGGGGTTGACGTGATTCTGGATCAAGGATTACACTGCGCCGTCCTTTATAGACCTCGCATCCCTCCCATTGCAGCTCAGGTAGTTATATTGTTACGTGGCGGCCAGCCGAAGAATGAGACGTGGTGAACCATAGATGATTTAATGGCCGCTGACCTAGCGCGAGCGCTCCGTCCCGCGCCACTGCCAGCTTCGTCTTCGTCACACTACCCGGGGCCTCCGAGCGATCGTCCCGATCGGTGACGAACAGACGGCGGAATGGCGATGGTCTTGAGTGGGGGGTTGAACAGTATGTAGAAGATGGTGCAGTGCTGGCCGGCACGATGAGAAACATGAGAATGAGTCCCGGTCCACGAAGCCTCCTGGCCGCAGGGTGCCAGGAGCTGACGGCCGAGGTCTTTGGACGCACCGAACGGCAGAGGCAGGGGACGGCGTCTTCACGTTTGGGTCTTGGGTCTGTGGGGTCTTGGGTTGGTGGGGTCTTGGGTCGGTGGGGTCTTGGGTCCGTCGGGTCTTAAGTCGTCGTGTCGTGTGGTCCGGGCGGGGGACGGGGCTGGGGTGAGCGTCGAGGTCGGTTCAGGTCGGGCGGACTGGGGGACGGCCGTGCGGCGCTGACCAGGTACTCACGGCCGACGTCCACGGCAGGCGCACGACGCCGAAGCTCCGTGACCAGGATGGCGATGAAGGGGCCCCGCACCTCACACCAAATGTTACGTGGCGGCCAGCCGAAGAATTAGACGTGGTGAACCATAAGCAAGAGATGATTTAATGGCCGCTGGCCTAGCGCGAGCGCTCCGTCCCGCGCCACTGCCAGCTTCGTGTTCGTCACAATATCTTAGATACTATATCCTCCCATAATGTACAATAATGCCACACCACACCAATTCTTGCCCCTCAACCTTTGCTCCTGCCCCGAGTAATTATCTGCTTGCGTCTGCGTGAAGTTCGCCCAGAGGTAAGTTTTGTCTGCACGATTCGTATCTGAAACGTTGGTGCACTTTATGTTGCCTCAGGCATTTCTCCCAGTTGTACAGCATTAACAAGTCAACTCTTTATTTCCTTCTTCTTTTCCTTTGCCTGTCCTAAAATAAACACGGTGTGTTTTCAGAAGGCACACAAAATGTTTTGTTCCAAAGTTCAGTAGTTCTTCACGTAAACAACTCGGTAACCTGTTCTTTCATTGTTTCTGCTACCAGACCTCGAGATTCATGACATTATTTTGCGTCCTACCGAACCAAGAGTTTATTTCTGTATACACTCTGATATCGTCCTCAAGCCATACTCCTTGCCCAACTTCTTTTTTTAATTATATCAATTACTTTTTAAAGTTCATATAACAGCAGTATTTATTTATTACTAATATTTCAAAATTATTATTACTCTGCCCAATGTTCACTCCTATACTGTATTTGTAAATATTCAGATAAAGCAGATATACATTTCTATAATGAGTCGTTCCTGCAGAGAGTATACATACGAGAGTGGGAAACGTAGTGCTGGTGCATGCCTTTTCTTGTATTCCTTGTTTCTCGTCTCAACTGGTGTGTCGTCACAACGAAATTACCATCAACAGTCAGCACAAACCCCTAAATTCCTTTAGGTTGCATTTGAAAAAATCCTGAGGTATTGAAGTATATTATAGTAATAAACAAAAATGCTCTAGCTGGCTAAGCAGTCATCGTAAAATAGCAACGACAATTGTCATCTGTTTTGGAAAAAGCGCTGAAGTTCCGCAGACACACTGGTGTGAGTGCCTAATGCTCTGCTGTGGCCAGTTTTCTTTTTTTTCCAAAGCATGGTTGAGCGTGCATCGCTTTTATTTCTTTCCATCGGATAGCAGAGAATTTCAACTGCTACAGGAAACTATTTCCTTTCACATGCTGTCAGCATCGGGCGCCAGAAAACGTAGTAGCGACATCAAAGGAAGCCTAGTTGTTGCGCTCCTCAACGCGACGTGCGTCATCGGAGCCTGAGAAGACTGCGAGCTCGCCTTCCAATGCGCCGGCGGCGGTCAAGGGTAGACGCAAGCAGCTGGGCCAGCCGCACATTCCGGCGAGCGTCGCTGCGACTTTGTTTACTCGAGAGCGGTTGCTGTGGTGTTGTGGTGCGCGCCTTGCAGTTCGTCTGGGCCGGCAGCGCTTCCCGCGAACCTTGAAGTGTCGGCGGCGTCGACACGCATGGCTCAACTGGTTCAAGTGCAACTTGCTGCGGCCGTTTACGCTCTTCGACGCAACGTGTGCGGCCCGGCAATTCACGCGCAGCGTTCTATTATCACCATGGACATGCAATGTTTAGAGAATATCCCTTTCTTAAGAGAAAAAAAAAGTCGAGGGGCATAAGGACATATGAGTTTCCGTTACGCGAAAATCCTTCGCTTGCAGAGTTTGTTGTCCGTACTGCTACGACGTAAAGCGGTATTTATTTCAGATTTCAATATTTAAGAATCCCTAGCGCTACATTAAGTGGCGTCAGCAAGCAGTGGTAGGTCAAACTGCGTAGAGAAATATCCCTATATATTCTTCAACACGACAAAAAAATAGTTTGCCTGAGTCACGTGGAACCTCTATTATACGCTCCAGCTCTGGCTACTCAAAATTTAAATTCCTTCTTGCCACATCTCTCAAGCTCTCTTCAAGACCTGGATCTCAAAAGCTCCGTGTATTAAAGTTCCTACGCTGCTATGCGATGCTTTTGCTTGGCCTCAACTAGCTACTTGTTGAGGAGAAGTATTTTGCATTCGGTGCTAGCGAATTGCGTAAGGCCTCTTCCGAATCCCTTTTTTTTCCCAGGAAAATAAAGTTGATGCTGAAATGAGAAAGCTCACCGTGCTGCTGAAAACGGAAAGCGGTTTTACCTCCAAAAAGGGGAGAAGATAGCGCAACGAATACGATGTTTTGCGTAAGAGGATCTCCTTCGGGAGAGCTTGCGTGTTCGAAGGCTGTTTACAGGACTAAGCGCGGTCTTGGAAAGCTATGGGAATTTCCACTTGAGAACCTCTTTTTTTTTTTACTTACATATTCGAGAATGCGAGTGAATGTAACCATAGACGTTTCAGAAATCAGTAGGCGTGTTCGTGAAAGCGCATTTCGGATTACTCTGAGCTTCTCCAGTTTCCCCTGCGTTGAATGGAATGAACTCGTCAGCACCTGGTATGAAGAGGTGGGCATGAGCTCCTGTGTAGGCATCTTTGTGACATCTTTTCAGCTCGCTTTGATATTTTTCCATTCTAACAACCGGAGTACTTCAGTTTGGGTGTCACTTGTGGCTAAGTTAACATTTCAGTACTTACGAATAATATGGGCATTGGTTTCGTTCTACCTGGAACCGACTTCTTTTTGCCGAGAGCTTTGGTCCAATATTTACAGACTTGATGTTCGTACCAAAGTTATTCTAAGATTGTGGTTATAAACTATGAGCAAATTAAAAAACACATATGTGCGGAAAAGAATTTTTAACTTTAAAAACTCATTTCAACTATCACGCGTCGCACACAGAAATTTTATTGCCAATCTTTTCAGAGCTGTTCAAGATTTCCTTTGCTTTATGTCGCAATTCGATGCGTGCTTGTTTATATAAAATTGTTTAGGACAGTAGGCGCAAATGCAGGCACTTCAAGGAAGCTAAATTCCAAAATATTCTTGGACTCGGTTTTGATGTCGTGGACGAAGGATTACATACCCGTGGCGCAGTCGCTAAACGAAATATTTGAAATTGGCTCTTGTGTTCCTTTCGGTGACTGTGCTCTCCTGCGTAATCATAAAAAACCCATCGCCGAATACCAATTCCTTCTGAATTTTGTTCCTTGAAGTAGCAGCCTTTTTGCGCACACTCAGTAATTGATTCTAAAATTTTCAACCTTCACGAATTTTGTTTTCATGAGTGAACCGTAAATAAATTATTTTGGCTGGGATTTCACTCAACGATACGAGGAGGAAATTGCGGTGTGTGCTAGCACGCAACTCTTGGGTTGAATGACTAGGTGCGCCGAAATCGCACGTTAGCCTCATATACAACAAATCAGAATGGAGGACTCTGTTTCTTGAGGTCCGAAAATTGGAAGGGAACGCTTCAATTTACTATTTCAAAATGTGGTCACAATTTTAGATATTCCGCTAAGCACTTTAGAACACACTGTAACATTTCGAACGTTTTGTCCGCATGTTGGCTAGCGCTTGCCGTCTCCTTTTAAAGGGATAATAATAAATAATAATTGGTTTTTGAGGACAGGAAATGGCGCACTATTTGCCTCAAATATGTCAGTGGACACCTCAGGCGCGACGTAAGAGAAGGGAGGAAGGAGGCCTTTAGGCATTTTAGACACATGTTTTGAACGCGTTAGTGGAAGTTCGATAGCCCTCTCATTTTCCAGCAAACATCTTTAGTGCAAGGTATGTTTTGCTCCTTTCAGACTGCCGTGATGAGAGTCTCTGAAAAAAATATATTGCCCATATATCAGCAGCTATGAAACTGACGCCAAAAAACAACAGCTCCGGGTTCAGCCGCGTTTCAAAGGAGGCGAAACCTGAAATGGCGCCCATGTGCTATGCGATGTGAGTTCACGTTGAAGATCCCCAGGAGGTAGAAATTATTCGGGAGCACTCAACTACGGCAGCTCATACTCTCTTCTTTCTGTCACTCCAACCTTCCACCTTTCCCCAACGGCGCGGTTCGGGTGTCCACCGAGATGTGAGACAATTATTACGGAATTTATTTTCCTCAAAAAACAATTTTCAATTTTTAAGATCAATTAAGAAACTCAAGCACTTTCTGTGACTGTTCCTCTTAGGCCAGGATCCTAAGGGTCTCTTATGAACCTAAAAGCACCCTGGAGTACGACAAGCCGAAATAAAATTCCCAGTGATCCTGCCCGCCGCTTTGAATCCTTCTGGTCGAAAGTGTTCGAATATAATCCTGTGGAAATAAAATACGTAGTTCATCTTTTTCTTCACGCTTCGAAGGTTGGTTGGTTGGTTTTTGGGGTTTAACGTCCATAAGCGACTAAGGCTATGAGAGACGCCGTAGTGGAGGGCTCCGAAAATTTCCACCACCTGGCGTTCTTTACGTGCACTGACATCGCACAGTACACGGGCCTCTAGAATTTCTCCTCAATCGAAATTCAACCGCCGCGGCCGGGATCGAACCCGCGTATTTCGGGTCAGCAGCCGAGCACCATAATCACGGAGCCACCGCGGCGGCTCAACGGTTCAAAGGTATGATCGAGAGACAAGGCATTTTCGAAGGTATGGTCGAGAGACAAGGCATTTGCTGGCTACCATTTGCTTTATATCTTATACTTAGTTGTAAATACACTGTCTCTCATCAAGTTAATGAATGCACGGATCAGCAGAAACTTACCAAACTAACGTAATAGGCAGTTCTAATAGGTTTTTCAACGAAATATAAATAAATTTCCTGCCACTCTTAAAAATTGCTGCAAATTTCTGTGACAGCTGGTTGCTTCACGTCGGCAGTAGTAATGATGAATTGAATTTATTTATTTTTAACTCGAAAGTGAAAAACGTTTTTAAGCGAGCAGCTATCAGGAAATTTGGCACCATCTTATAGACTCTGTACATGAGTGAGCAAGCAAAGCCGGACGAAGTGCGTTTAAAATTGCATTGAAATCCCGTGAGCGAAAAAAAGTGCTTCGTCTGTCTAGCATCAGGCAGGTTAGGCTGGTCGCCGAAAGGGCGGAAAAATACTCTTGCGCGGCTAGCAGCGTTCATGCAGAATATTGTCTAGCATGCTGTCAGCAACCAGCACCAAAAGAAACTGGCCAGCTGCGACCGAATATCAACTGCTGCTTTTACTGCCGGCGGCTTATGAACGGCGGCTTACCTCACCAATTGGCGCATTTTCCCTTCCAGTAAGTCAATCATTTAACAAAAATGCTGCGCTACACTTGCACAGTTTTTCTCCACCATTGAAATAAATTCGCTCTACTTGAAGATTCCGCGCCATTGCATAAAAAACGTTACCCTGGACTGTCATGCAGGGCTCAGTATAGCAGGAAGTTGGGCTAGTTAGTAACGACCCCTCTAAAAATAGGGCGCAAAAAACACGAAAAACACAGGGAGAACAGGGCGAACAGGAGCGCCCGTCCTGTAGGACCGGTACCTTAGGCACGAACTCGAATCACGTTTGAAGCACAAAACCTCGCGGCTGTATATATGCGTAGCGTAGCGCATTAATAATTTACTGGCTGTGCGATGGTGCAGCAGATGTGGCCACATACTGAGTAGCCATGCCTAGATTTTGAGAATAACGCAATGCTAACATAACATTTGTCTGCAGTGGAATACTGGCTGGGAAGTTAATAATTAGGCCACCTGCCAACCATTTGGCAGGTGGCCTTTAGAGGGAGTTCCACTCCCCACATGCTACCGGCTAGGACAACGTACAGACCGAAACGGTGGCTATAATAACTCATCGGTGGTAATGGAACACCTGCTATAAAGAAGCACCAGCAACCATCACACATCTGCGAAAATGAAAGACCGACGACAGCAAATCGGTAAGGACATTTCAGGTAGAGTTGGTAGTGACTGGGCTCTAGTAATTATAGTGGCTTAGGGAAGGTTTAGGCAGTGGCCATGGTCGCTGTGGTAAGTTTGTGCTGCAGAGTGCTGAACGACCACACAGACAAAGGGAAAGTAGAGAAGATTGCTCTCGCATTTCCTCGCATCAATTGAGATCATCACCCCCATTGTTTTTTTTTCTTGTACAGCGCTGGTGTCTGCTTCTGAAAAGCCAAGTTGCGTCCCTCACAGCCGACAATACCCACAATAATCCACCACTTATGTACAAGAATAGGCACAAATTACAATTGTTACTGTTTTTCATTTTTGTACCTTTACAAGTGTGAGCAGCCGTTTGTAGTAACCCAGGCGATACCTCAAATAAGCGAAAAGTGTACGTGATTTAGCATTTTAAGATCTCATAACGTTCGATTTTACCGTTACATTGCTGTTTTCAGTGAGATACTGTTCAGCTGTGAATATAGTTTTACTCATTTGCTTGATGATTCTGAAGAGGTTAAAAGGTGTTTTAGTTAGGAACGCAAAAACAGATCGGAGATTACATACCTTGATGCAGTTCATTGCTATTCTTCATTTTTAATCTTTAATATATTCCTGTGCTCCTGCAGTAGGCACAGCGACCAAAAGAAGCAGGATTGTAGCCACAGGTGCATTCATCGTTTATGTCATAACAGTGATGCGAACTGCGTTTTTTTCTTTATCAACCAACCTCAAGGCATGCATAGCAGTGTGCTCATTGATGAAGCCATCGGGCAGCATAGCTCCGCGCTTTTCGCCTTGAACGCACGCATATCGCTCACATTCTTTCTTTGGAGCTACGTTGTCTAAGAACGCGACGTCTACGTCGACAGCGTTTTCTATGTTATATTTCCGGTGTAGTATTATCGATTAGTATTTGATCTGCATTTACGTAGGACCACACGCATGGGTGTCCAATGATATGAGTTCTCGACAGCTTCCGCTTAGATGGAACCTCTCACTCCGTTGGTGATAAATACGACTGATAGGAGAATCGAACGCCGAAACACTTCACGCGTAAACATCACCTTGACAGCTATTATGATATAACTCCCAAAAATCCTCTTTTATAACCTCGCTCCACAGGAACATAGTTTGCTCCTTTTTTCTCTTAATTTCTTCATACTCCTGCCCGGAAATTATGCGCGGCGGGTGTTCTACAGGGAGAAGGAAGAAAAAGTGGAATGTTCACTAACACAGCAGGATGCAAGATATACAGCGAAATATGCAGTGTCAAGTACAGAATACAAACGAATTAAGATAACATGGAAATATTGCACAATAAATGGATTTGATAATACGCAATGTTAGGCGGACATAATGGAACAGCAGTTTACGGAATGATGTTAACACACCGCAGCATTTCATGTAATATTATGGTGAATGTGAACCAAGTTAAGCCGTCGCTAAAACGTCCACAAGCACGGCATCCTTTCGCATTCTTAACAGAAGAACATTTTATTAGCCATAGCGCGTCCACCACTGCTCCCCCAAGCCCAGAACGGAAGTCATTAGCCTAAATGAGTCATAGCCCAAATGAAGTCATAAAACTGCGTCTTATTGCTTTTTACTGGCTCGCTTCGCTCTATCCAGAAAAAATTTTACAATTTAGTTAACCTTGATGCTTCCCCCGAAGGTGTACACCGGCCACACACAAATATTGCACTGGGTGCTTTAAGTTCCTCGATATAGATTTTTTCTGTAAAAGCTCTCCAAGGTATTGGCCGCTGTGTGTGCGGGTGTATTGTGTGACAAAGAAGGCGTCATACTGACGTCTCTGCTCTTTGTAGACTTCTAGGGTAATATCCCTCTACTCACAGCGAGCTGCTATCTGAATGTGCTGCAGCCACAGGAGCTGTTTACTAGCAAATCGTGATACTCTGCAAATTTAAAGCTGATGGCCACTGCAGCTATGACTGAGTCCTGGTGCCTGTGTTAATGCTAAAAATAAACACCGTTGTAAAAAAAAATAGCTAAGAACACAACTCTCCAACAAATTCTTACCAACTAGCCGCATTTCGCGCTGGACCCGAAGAAAACTTTCATCGAACTTCCCAAAGGTTGGCTCGAACGAAGAGTAAAATGTTGAGAAAAAGAGACTTTTTTTTGGCTTTGCACTTCCTGGCGCCATCGGCGGGCAGTTTTAAATGGAAACTTTTGCTTCTACGAGCCCGTCTTCCCAGAGACCCTAACCTGACTCACTCGATCAGAGGCCTGAAACGTCCGGAGGTTCTGACTCGCTATCCTTTCAAATATTTACATTACCTGCCGAAACCAGGATCGGGCAGATGGCCAGCGATAAATCAAAAGTTACGGCGGGCGTGATCCAGCAGTGCTTTTTTTTTTGCTAGAGCAGTGAACGCTGGGCATTGGAAGTGCCATTTCCTCTTGGGAAAGCCCACAAGCTTAGGTGCCAGGCGTTGAAGTTTCCATTTCCTTCTCGGGACGTCTTTCTTCATGGTCACCATATGTGTTTACGCAAGCTCTTTAACTTGTTTTTTTTTCTTTACCACACTTTAATATAGTCGCATTCTTTAAACGCTGTTTCTTGGGCTTAGTTTTAGCACTCTAGCATTGGAAGCTACCGTCCTGTTTAGTCTGGATATCTGCACCTAGCGATCGGTAACATCAAGCCACCGTGTATCAAGACGGGAACAACCTATGAAAAGAAGAGTTGGTGGAAAGAGATAACTACAGAAAAATGGAACCTTAATTTTATTTCTTGTGAATTACTGCCCGAATGAAATACTGTGATTTTTATTCCTGTCCTCTTCAAGTATAGGGACGAATGGTAAAGTGAAACGGCGAGTTGAGTGAGTTGGTACACTCTTGAGGAAAACAGCGCAGGAACAGGGACAAGAGAAATGAAGACGACGAGACAGGATCTGCGCTGACTAGCAACTGAAAGTTTATTGCACGGAACACAAAAAATACACTATCCAAAACACCAGGAGCACGCATGATCTACGCCAACAACACTGATAAGATGTCAAAATCAGTCATGATGTTCAAAAAACGATATCTCACAGTCATGAACGAGTACGGACGGGGTGCTTACGCATGTATCGCGGTTTTTCTGAATATGAAATGCTTCGCTGATTTTCCTAGTTAATCATTTACAATTTGATATTTTTCTATTGTTCATGAACCTGCGGTGTCCGCAGTGCTCACGGAAAAAGAGAAATGTGCAGCTAAGCGCTATACCCTTTTTCTCTCCTTATAACATCAGGGCGGTACAGCGAACTTCTTATTATATTCGACTTGCTGCACTTAGCTCGAGGCGACGACTGATTATTCGACTCGAAATCACCTCCACAGAACAATGTGAGAACAGTAAAAATCCTCCCACTCTTTTCACCTTCCCCGTAGGCCGAATCCATCAGGTCGAATGATGCGGCTTGTAGTTTCCTGTTCGAAATCTCAAATGCCTAAAATTGAAGATATCCGTTCTCCTTGACTGCTTTAAAAGCCGCGTTATATTAAACTGTGTCGTAATACAGGCGATAGAGACTTTATGAGAAGCGCCAAAAGCGGTTGCATTCCCGTTTCCATGGCGCTGAGATAAGCGCTTTGTTAAGTCTCAGCGCAAGTTTCAAGTTGCGAAAGTTGCTATGCACATTTTTTTTTTTGCTGCGCAGGTGGTTACAATATTATATTATCTTTATCTCGCGGTTAATAGACCAATGGTGGGTAGCAATAAATAGAAGCAGTGCAAATCTATAAATAGAGGCAAATAGAGACTATGGTCATGGAGAAATTCGAGCAGAAAGGTGCCAAAAATGACTCGTTCGTTTAACTTTTCTGGTCCAGTAGTAATGGTAAAAGGAACTGACAGCCCTCCCACCCAAACTTCACCACCTAATGTGAACACCTGCATTGATATCACATAGAGCAAAACTAAAAATTCAGGGGGGCACTTTGTCGAACTAAAGTGCGGTGAGGCGAAAGCCTTAAGCGCGGTGTTGCTGCTTGGGTCACTGATGCGTTGTTAAGATGTTAGGCTTCGCCTAAGAGTGGAACGCGACAACGTCTTGCAACGCTGCCAGGGAGTCCACGGAAAGCCATCGCCCGTTCGGCTTTACGCCTAGCTCCTCGGTAAATTGAATTTTGAGGAAAGGAAATGTATCTGTCTCATATTTCGGTGGACACCTAAACCTCACTGTACCGGGAAGGGAGGAAGATGGGATTGAATGAAGACACCGTATTCACTAGACACGCCTTTGTTCATTCCAAACCATCGAGCTGGCATGGCGGAGTGGTTAGCGTGGTAGACTCGCACTCCGGAGACCCTCGTTCGATTTCCCAACTCGACCAATTTCCTACTCGGTTTTAATTATCTATCTCGTCTCACTAGAAAGGTTGATTAGGCTAATTGGTGTATTAAGAAATTAACTAAACTCAGTCCCACACTCATGGACCATCACTAAACGGTCCCTTTAATTTGTTGCATGGTTACTAGCCAAAGTACAATTGGCCCCGTTTGAAATTCGCGCACTGTGACGTCACAACCATTTCGACCAATTGAAAAGCGTGACATTTCTGTCGACGACTCCTGCTTACAGCGATGAGGCATTCAAGGCTTCCGCCTTAAAATTGTTCTTACCTTGAAGAGCTCAGAGATTTATCACAGGAGCAATAAATTCAATGAAAGCGCAAATAAACTTATCGAGATAACAACGAGCAGTATTTGGTTAACCACCATTGTCGCTACGTTTAGAAGTTCGATTTTATCAATTTTACTTTCCTCCGTTATCGGAAATACCTTCTGAACGCTGGGAGAAAGGTAAAGTATAAGCCTAAAAAAGAAAGTAAGAAATTATTTGAAAGTGTAAGTGAATTTCAGGAATGTGCTTTATAATTTACAAAATTTGAAATCTTCAAACTGCACTTCAGAAACCAGCGCAAGTGTTTCCATATGAAGAAAGGCACAACCTGTCCTGCCTTTTCGCGCAGCGCGCTGAAAATTACAAAGCATGTCTTTAAACCAATAATGACATTTAAATTGTTTTCTCGTGGACGTCGAGTGTAGGATCTTTGTACTTAGTGGTTAAGCAAGCTAGTTTAGCGGGAGGGCAGAAACTTCACGCCGTGGTTGCTCCAATATAACGCTAAATTAAGCAAGGGCTGGAGGCGCCGGAGTTGTTGGTAGTATACACCTGCAGGACCTCTTACGAGCACCCTTTTCAACGGATTTCGTAGAGAACGCTACTCAGCTTTATAACCCGCTACAGCTCCGAAGACCCTAAAATAGATGAAGCCAGGAAACGATAGTTCAGAAACTACAGCAACTGGATTCACCTTTGGTCACTCACTTCTCCAGATATAGCGCTTCCAAAACGCCGCTTCGAATACCACGAACGCCTCAGGATGACCTCATTTAACAAGCCCTACATCACTTCCGTGACAGTCATTATAATCCAGAATAAAAAGATTTTCCACGTGCGAAGCCTGCTAGCAGGCACTGGTCCAACCGTGGAAGAGTTCCACTTTGAGGGGCTTGCACGCTGAGGCCATCAAAGAAGCATACAGGCGTGGACAGAACTGCGCGTCAGCGCCGCCAAGCCGAATCAGCCAGAAGCTCAAAACCGCCGCGCGCACGTACACGCCCCCAACAGGCATGACCCCTCATTGCTCCCCTTCTATTGCATTAGGCCGGCATCAGTGTCGCGCTAATGATGACACCGGTCGGATGGTAGCGCCCTTTGTAGCGAGCGAACATTTTGGAGTGCGCAGACCACCGCCTAGATGCCGCAGATACCGCTAGGGCAAACGCTACCATTATGCCTCTTAATCTGAGACAGCTTTAGGCGTGTTTCCACCGCGAATAGCCTGCATGCTTCGAAGTCTGTTGCCTCAGACTCATTCGCGCCTCGCCATCTACCAACTGTGCTCAAAACATTCCATCTACCGCCGGAGTTTTGGGTTCCTTTATAGCAGTTATCGTTGATTTCCACCTTGCTCCTACGAGGCGCCGATGCAGCGGCCATGCATGAGCCCTGTGTGTCTGTCCTGCAGCACTTTTCTCCTGCGCTAGAATTTGGTCTAGTTCCTCAGCGTAACGAGGAAAGCGCCGCTCCTAGCGCTTATTGCAGCGCCGTCCAGCGTCGCAAGGATAGTCACTGCTCCAAAAGTTGCTGCGTGCTGCTGCTGGGTTGCAACGCTTACATTGTAAAAAAGACCAATGTGTAATTGGCAACAGTAGCAGTGAGGTAATATAGGTGGGACAGAGCAGACGATCGATAGCTGGTGACTGTCGTGGCTCATTCTGTCATTAGATTCGAAGGGGCAGCAAGGTGATTACTTGTGATTTGCTCCGCACATGACAGCGCGATACGCGGCGCACTGTCTCGGTGGCGATAGCCTAAAGCCATAAGAGCAGGGTCCAGTGCAGGGGCGGTGCGCTTGACAAGAGACAAACACGATGCATCCATTGGTGCTGCATCGGCGCCTCACAGCGGCAAGACAAACCATCAGTGATACCTGCAGTAAATTGACACGAAACTGTGGCAGCACGTGAAATGTTTCGAGCGCGTTTGGTTCTTAGCCAGACGCAGACGAGTTCCACAGGCAACAGAAGTTCGAAACACGAGGGTTAGTTGCGGCGTAAACGCGCCTATAGTTGTCTCAGACGAAGCGGACTAATGGTAGAAACCCATAGGCTCTGCTTGTGAGGGCACTGGCCTATGCATTCGGAAAGGCCCTTTCGCGACACAGGGCGTAGCCATCCGATAACAGCACCATCAGTACGACACTGACGCCAGCCGAATGCGAGGCAAACGGAGCAATGAGAGTGCTGCGTCGGGAGGTGGCCTGCCCATGCGTGTGACAATTGTGAGCTTTCGCCCGGCTCGGCTAGGCCGCGCTGACACACAGTTTTTTTTTTAAAAACCCATGAGGGGCTTTAGTTTTTTCTCGTGCAGTGCGCTTAGTTTAATTCTGTCCGCACCTGTACCTCCTATCGCAGCTTCGCGTAGCATTGAGATCACCGTTGCCCATATGCGGTGCTTTAAGCCAGTAGTAGCAGCCGCGGCAAAGAAGGATCTGTGCTGACATTGGTGAAATCAGCGCGAAAGAAGAATCCCGAAGGCGAAAAGAGGAAGTGACAGGAAAGAGCGCTGACTGACAAATGAATTTACTGAGCGAAACTCGCGCAGTATATAGGAAGGCAGTGGCAAAGATAGTCAGATGCAGTCAAGTTCACATGGTGCAAACAGCCATAAAAGCGATAAAAACAAAACAAGGTGATAAAGCTAACAGTGAACTGGATCTCAAAAGGGAAGGTAACAAAATGAAAACTACACTCAATGACTATACACAGTTAATGTCACATGGTGTAAAGAGCCATAAAAGCGATAAAAACATAACAGGGTGAAAAGGCTAAAAGTCACCAGAATCTCAAGGGGATGGTAACAAAAAAAAAATACATGATGACATAAACAGTTGATGACCCTCTTGTCATTGCATGGGTTAAAGATTTTCTCTTTTCCAGGTCTCAATTTACAACTGTCAATAACCGCAATTCGTCTTTCAGCCAAGTACACTCTGGCGTCCCACAAGGAAGTGTGCTTGGCCCCTTACTTTTCCTAATATTTATCAACAATTTACCGGATTCAATTTCTTCCCATATCAGACTTTTTGCTGATGATTGTGTAATTTATCGCAAAATTTATTCTAACACCGATTGCCAATCCCTTCAATCTGACCTTGATTCAGTAACAGCATGGTGCTCAACCTGGCTTATGCAACTTAATCATTCAAAAACTAAATAGATGTCTTTTACTAACCGAATGTCTCGAGTTCAAACAGCATACTCCTTAAATAATACCTCACTCGAGCTAGTCACCACGTATAAGTACTTAGGACTTCACCTTCATTCAGACTTAGCATGGAACCACCATATTAACCTTATGCTTGCATCTGCTAATCGGTCATTAGGTCTCTTAAAACATAACCTAAAGCATGCTCCTCCTCACCTCCGTGCTCATGCCTATACCACTCTAATTCGACCTAAAATTGAATATGCCTCGGCTATTTGGGACCCTTACCAATCTTACCTAATAAATAACATTGAATCATTGCAGAACCGCGCCGTTCGTTTTATTTACTCCGATTATTCACGTAACACCAGCGTCACAGCCTTAAAGAAACGCGCAGGTCTCCAGGATCTATGTCTCCGCCGTAAAATTGCACGACTGTCACTTTTTCATAAGCTTTATCATCATCCATCACTTCATAACGACTTTTTTTCTTCGCCTACTTCGATTTTTGACCGCCGCGATCATCCCTTTAAAGTTAGACGTTTCACGTGCAGAACATTTATCTATGCGCATTCATTCTTACCACGCACAATATCTGACTGGAACACTCTGCCTTCACATATCGCAACCACCACTGATCCTGATAAATATTTTAAACTTATATCTTCAATAACTACTGCTTAACTCTTCGCATTCATTGTTATTTTATTTGTTCATGGCTTCCTTTTTTGCAGGGTTTGTTACTAAAAAGATTCATTGTATTAGTGTTCTATTTGTATTAGTGTTCTGTTTGTATAATAATGTTCTGTTTGTTCAATAATGCAGTAATCTTCGTTCTTTGCCGCGCTGCCATTCTTTTGATTCTTTTGCTTACTTATATGTCATGCAAAGTGCCTTATTTGTGCTTTTGATTGATTCTTTTGCTTACTTATTTCATCCAGTGTGTCTTATTTGTGCTTTTGTTGTTTGTTTTATATTTGTGGTTTTTCTTTTATTCTGTTCAATTGCCTGTGCCCCCCCCCCCCCTATGTAATACCCTCTCGAGGGCCTTTAGGGGTATTCTGTATAAATAAATAAATAAATAAACAGTTAATGTCACAATGTGTAAAGACCCATAAAAACCGATAAAACATCCATAGCAGGTAACAAGGGTAAAACCGATAAAAACTGACGAAATGGAATTGTGGAAAGAATAAAAACTAACTGAATGTAACAACGTATGGCTAATAACATGCACAGACCTTAGCAATAAAACGATGAAACAGTGACACTCAACGATTGAAACACGCGTAGCCAACAATAAAAAATTTAGCAATGTTGTTCCAAAAAGGCAAGTTCACTCCTGTACGATGATTTTGACGGGTCACTGACACATTCCAAGCCCTTTCTTTTTATAAAGAAAGCCTCCTTCAACTCCCGGGCTACGCTGTCTCTACTCCTATCAAGAACAACAGTTTCGCGTAATCGAGGCATGCATTTACACTCCTTGCAATGAAGCGCTAGATTAGAGCCAGTGCCTTTTTCAAGTGAGCGCTCATGTTCCCTTAAACGTTCGTTCAGGCACCTTCCGGTTTGTCCAATATAAACTTTGTCGCATGTAAGCGGAATCTGGTAAATCACCCCTTCCCTACACGTGACGAACATGTTGGCATGCTTTACGCCACAGGTTTGCTGTCTTGGCTTTTCGTTATTTATCCTGTGACACAACGTAGCTAGCTTGCAAGGGGCAGAAAAGACTACGGGAATCTCATATTTATTTGCAACCTTTTTCAAATTATGTGCTACCCGGTGGGAATACGGGATAACGGCTGGCCTCACCCTCCTATTGCTTTCCTGAGTAACGTTTTTCTTCTTGCCTTTAACTTTCTGAAGCAGAGCTTCAGTTACTGCCGAAATCAGTCTGCGGAAAACCTGCCTGTAGTAACCGTGCGGTCAGCAGTTGGAAGCTCTCTTGCATGCAATGCTCGCATGATTTTGTTAGTGCAGATCCTAATCCTGATGTGGCTATGGCTCGTTTAACTGTTTTTGAGTGAGCTGACTCGTAGGACAACAGCTCTTTTTGACTTCGAGGCTTGTACATCCAACAGAATCTATCTCGCTCCAAAGAGAGTTCCAAGTCCAAAAACTGTAAATTGTTGTTTTGTGGAAATTCACAAGTGAATTCCAAACCATGGCTCACTTCATTAAACGCATCTAGAATTTCATTTACAGTGGCTCTGTAAGCTGGTTCGTCTTGCTTGGTTAACACTACTAAAAAATCGTCGACATACCTGAAAACCTTTAAAACTTTGCTCTTGTAGAACCTATCGTGCAGATTTTTCTCAACTGCTGCGAGAAAAATATTACTCAACACTGGCGCTACACAGGAGCCTATACAAATTCCTTTCTTCTGCATGTACACCTGATTGTCAAACTCGACCACAGTAGCACTAAGGTAGAATACACATACAGAACATTTCGAATAACAATCCCAAATCGCGCCTGCATATTCTAATTTGGGGTGCATTATGTGCTGTAGGCTAGTAATTTTACATGTGCTGGGGCAAACTCCATTGAGCGTTGAAGATTGCCATGGGATCGGCTGGATGCTGCAGTGTCGTGGTTGATGTGTGTTGACCACGTAAGAACGTCAGACAGGTGTAATCTGAGATAATTGTAAGCTTTAGTGGCACATAAACGAGAAACACAGATACAGTAGCCATGTGGTATTAAGTTGGAGAGTCTATGGAAATGCATTAACTTACACTTAGCAATATTTTAAACACATTTAGCATTTTACACACGATATTTCTACATCTAGTAAGTCACGTTGTAAGCTAATACTGTCTTACAACATTACCAGTTATACAACAGGTTGGTAGTTATAGGAGTGCAATTCGTACGTGATCATCGGGGTATCGTGGTCCTGCGTGCCCCTACAGTTACTTTTGGGCGTCATGACTGGCACTATTATTCAAATTGAAATATTTGAGATAAATACATGTGTTTTGTGAGTGTGTTTTATGGGAGTTTGACGTCACAAAGCGACTCGGGCTATGACGGACGTCGTAATAAAGGGCTCCGGAAATTTCGACCACCGGTGGTTCTTTAACGTGCACTGACATCGCACATTATACGGGGCGCTAGAATTTTTCTTAGATCGAAATTGGACCGCCGCGTAAATATACAGGGTGTTTCACCTAAGACTTTCTGCAATTTTTAAAAATAAGCTATTTGAATTAGATGCGCGCTTTTTCTGGCATAGCATTGTCAGTGGTGTAGTACATCACAATGCAGCTAAGACCTACTAACTAGCATGCTTGTTAACCAATATTTAATAGTTAACTTTTAAACTATTACCGTTGGGCTCCTTAATTATTGAGAGGCATGTAGCCCACCGTAAGTAATGTCCATATCCGTTTTTAGAATTTCGAGAACGCGATTATCCTCGGCGCTGTGGCCCAACAAATTTTGGCTATTTCGACGAGTAAGGTTCCCTGGAGAGGTTGCTTTGCCTGCAAGCTTCTCAAACCACATGTATTTTGGCGCGATGTAGGCGAAATTTGTTGGGCCACAGCGCCGACGATAATCGCGTTCTCGAAATTCTAAAAACGAATATGGGCATTACTTACGGTGGGCTACATGCCTCTCAATAAATAAGGAGCCCAACGGTAATAGTTTAAAAGTTAACTATTAAATATTGGTTAACAAGCCTGCCAGTTAGCACGTCTTAGTTGAATTATGATGTACTACACCACTGAAAATGCTATGCCAGAAAAAGCGCGCATCTAATTCAAATAGCTTATTTTTAAAAATTGAAGAAAGTCTTAGGTGAAACACCCTGTATATGAATTACATAGGTTAATGGTTACATGAGCAACATTCATATATAAATCATAAATAGATATGAATTACATATGAATATTGTTCACGTAACCGATAAATCAAAAGCGCGACTAATGGTGTAGATCTTATCGTTCGCCATTGATTTTTCAACAACAAAGTGCACGAAAATTGTTGTACAAGTAGAGTGTAAATAAAAATCGATGTTTTTATTTTTTTTATTTTTGGTACACGGAGGTCCGTCCGCCCCCCCTAAAGCCAATCGCTGGGACCGCCACTGGGTTGGACCCATAGCCTTTACGGCTAGTGAGAGGTCCAAATACAAAACAAGCACTATATTACTGCAGACCGTGTAAAAAAAACTTCAAGATTAATACACACAATTCAATTCAATCCTATATTTCCATGGGAATTAAATAATGTTTTGAAGATGCCAAAAAGTTATTTTTTTTTCTTTAACTTCATTTGGGATTTCATTCCACACATGGGCTCCGCTGTATTCTAGGAGTCTCCGGCCGTACGTATTGTAACAAGGTGGTAAATTAAAAAGATTGTTAGTTGCAGCTCTTGTTTGTTTCGTTGATAAAACGGAAAAATCTTGAAATTGAGGGGCGTAGAAATGGGGGGAAGTTGGCCACTCATGTGGAAAAAACAGAAACACGACTGTCAAATCGAGGCGAAACAGTAGTCATCTAGCCTGCTCCTGTTAACATATCTTGTCTAACGTATTAGGCAGAACAGCCCGATTATTGAGGTCAGCCTTATGACTGAAGCGAGAATGTCACTTTTGCCACAGATATTGACGAAGGTGGGCTGTAGTAAGTGCTAACACGATTCCATTGAAAAATGTATGGCTACGAACACTAAAATCTAGTATTAAAGATCCAAGTCCCCATTGAACAACTGCACGTAAATAAAGAAACCGGTGAGGTCTGAGAATCAAGAACGCTGCCAAATTGCACGCTGTCAACTAGTTTCTACCAAAGAAACACAAGAGTCGTCAACCTAGCTTTGCTCAAGAATATTGATCCACTGAATATTGCACTGCCTGAAGCGATATTTCTGCCCTAACTGATTTGTTTTGTGCATTTCAGACGAATGGTAAACATTTCGATAAAGCATAATGACCTCGGCCGTTTTTTTCTTCTGCACGCATAACGACACCATCAAATTTACAACAATGACTTCTGCAATAGGCTAATTAAAGTATATGTTTGGCCCGCAAACTGTACTGTGGCTGTTAAATTCATTTTTCGCAAACTCTGTGAGCTACTGGGGCACCTTTCTTCAATTGTGTCCGCAAGTTGGGCTCGGCCGATTTTAAGAGCCATACTTTGCCAAGGTAGACATTGTGCTGAAGACGTAGTGCAATATGAAATTAAAAATAAACGTATTTAGAGCTTCTAGTGCAGCTGAGCAGCACTGCCTTTGTTTATGTAGAGAATTCAGAATCTATATATGTGGAAACGGAGCGCCGGAGTCAATTTCAACGCCACACAAGAGAGCGATGACATTAGCAATGTAACCTTGGACCGGAGGGTTCTTGAAGTATTATGCTGCGATATCTGCACTTGGGCTCTTTACTGTGCTAGTAGCTTCACGATGAGTTTTCCTGTATACATAAGCCAAAACTCTGCACTCTATATCTCGGCTTCAGAAAACAAAACAGTACGAACAACGCAACCAGGAGAGCAGGCACTGAGAGACGCCATTTATGGTCCTCGTATCCAGAATGGTTTGAACAACTGGGGTGCAGCCAGGATTTCGGTTTCGCCTTGCATATCCTCTTACGCAAAGTTGCAAGATCCATGATTTCTTAGACTCGCTATTAGCTTTAGGTACAATCCTTACTTATCGACGACCTCTCCATTATCCATTAAAGTCTCTTTCCTCGTCCTCTTTACTTATCCACGCGATTTTTCAGCTTGCCGTTTGTATAGACGGCGCTCTGGAATATATTTGGACGGGTTGGAGGCCCACGCTTTAATCATAAGTCTTTTTTTAATGTATTACCGGAAATGAGTACCTTACCATTTGGAACCGAACAGCGGTCGACGATTTTAGACGTCTATTACGCAAGACCGATAGCAAACATTGTTAGTTAGTCTTTTCGGTCGCCCATCTCTGCCCATTCCTGCATGGTGGGATCCTTCGGTTTTTTCCGCTAAGCTAGTGGCGTCTCTTCTACGCGTATGTATATTTTTACCCTCTCTGTAAAGTTTTAGTATGTCTATGAACGCATATGTTGCGCAACTTCAGCACACAACGATTATATTTCTTCTTAATATGCACCTTCTGCAGGCTCATGT
Source organism: Amblyomma mixtum (assembly GCF_055824585.1). Lineage (NCBI taxonomy): Eukaryota > Metazoa > Arthropoda > Arachnida > Ixodida > Ixodidae > Amblyomma > Amblyomma mixtum. The sequence continues at coordinate 100,551,344 of NC_143019.1, read as the reverse complement.
ACACGCGGGTGTACTCATATGACAAAAATAAAGACGGTACCATTAATAAGTTCAATAGCATTGAGGGGCCGCAGCTCTTACTTTCAAAGTTTTCCTTATCTGGCGGCTTCTAGTAGTGAGTTTTGGCAGTTTGACTATATCCTGCTCTTTTTTGTTATCTCAGTTACGCTTACGAGTAAAGCTAGTGGTAATTACCCCCAGCAACAAACGTATGGGCGAAACTGTTCCTAGATATCTTTGGGGCAGCGATGATGTATTCTACACGAAAATGACAAGGCGGGAGTATATGCATGGCCGCAAGGGAGCTCCCGTATTTGAAACGAGCGTGCCACAGTAGCCCTTTTCTCTAAAAATAGAGGCTAAAAAGGGTGCTTTTCTCGTTCTCGTTTCCCTCCGAAGTTGACCCCTTAGCTAATAGATAGACTAACAGAAGAAAGCTGGAATTAGGCTGCCTGAAGGTAGCAACCGAGCCTCACACAACGCAAGATGTTCTTGCAGTTTTTTTTTTTTACTGGCAGGTTATCATTACGCTATTCGCTGTTTACATTTATCAGTTCAGAGCAAGTGGTGTTAGAGAAGAACGACATGCATGTTAGTCTTGTATCTAAACTCTATATGAAGCTGCTTTTGTAACGCGTTATCCTATGCGTGCCACTCAGTTGAGCCTGGTAGTAGCCGCTCATAAGAAGAGAGAAAGAGAGAGGGAGGGTGGCCGTTTTTGCATCTGCGTGTATTACACTCTTGCCCGCTAAAGAAGGTGACGGTCCGGAAGATGTTTGCCCTGAAAAGCAAGAAGTTTGGCCTTTGTGGCGGAAAGAAAGTCTCGCAGAAACATGATGTTCAGTGTAGGTTATTCTTGCTCTAGCGTTCTTCCAGCTTACCAAACGACGGCGATGCATAGCAATGCCGAGCGTGAGTAGCCACTGCGCCGAATTCAAAATATCCGCGGTCATTTTCTATGCCTAAGATGAGCACCCAGGTGTAAGCACCCCCAATGCAAGCCGTTGTAAATGAGGGGCTTACAGAAACTGCGACGATATGCATTCGGTAAAGAGGCAAAACTTTCGATGTGATTCGACACTACTGGCTTTTTATATATCTTTTAGTTCCTTAAGACCAAGTGGCGAAACAAGCAGGTGCTGCCATTATACACTCTACCAAGCGAATCGGCTGCTTCAGTACACTGTGTGCTTCTCCATTTCTTCTGGTAGAACTTCTGTGATTTGGAGATACGCAAGCAATTTCCATTCCTGATACAAGGGCAACCAACATGCATGCCTTCTTCCCGAAAACGCTCGGCATTCCAAGTAGGTAATGTAATAACTTTATCCGCTTGGGGCACTGGTGAAAAGGTGGCCTTCCAATTTCACTAACAAAGAGAAAAGTGTTTGTACAGATATTTCTCTAACAACCTTAGCTTTCAAGTCGTATTGGTGGGGAAAATATTTATTATACACGGGCACTTTGGGACATGGAGGCCCCTGTGCCCCCGCACGGCCACACTGCACTGAAATGTTCAGGAAGCTGGCAGCCCGGTCTGTGGCGATGTCGAGTCGTATGGTTTTGAAAGGCACTCTACATGGTCCGGATATCATGGTCGAGCACCCAATGGAGGAGAATCGAAGAGGAGTATGAAGGTTTAAAAACATCGTTCCTCCAATAGTGGTTCTCCGTTAAACTATTTCAATCTTTAATCGTCTTAGTTCCATATGAGAGTAAAAAAAAATTGTCTGCTAATCCTCAATCACAGATTGTGCACAGGTAAGTCTTCTCCTGGGTTGTCCCCACTCTTGTTTGTCCCCGAGAAGAAAGCTCGGATTCTTAGTTTGTGTTCGTAACGAATATTATCAGGCAAACAACCAGCAGTTAACATGAGCTCCATCTGATAGTAATGATTATGAACTTTTCCACTGAGAATCTTGATGTTGTGGGCTATCCTTATGACGTCAGTAGCTCGTCATATTTTATGACGTAAACTAAACTTGCAGCTGTACTAATACATTACACCATTTCGTGGCGTGCGCCGTTCGTTTATGCGGCCTCATGTTGCATGAACTCCAGAAGATGTTCGCTACGTTTTAAATCTAATGCACACGAGCTGCCTTCAGCGCTGCACAACCACAATAAAATAACAAGAATGTTATTGGAGTGAAGCGCATTTCGCAGGCACCACCGTGTCATAAATGGAAGTTTACCACCGACCCCCAAGATAATAGCAAAAACTATGATGTCTTACTTGTAGCCTAAAACGAAGCAGAAACGCGGAACATCACGAAAACTTTCGAACTTAATCTTAGGGCAAAGAAATGAGCTAAAAAATTGAAAGTAGCAGGCATATCTTAAGACACAGCATGATAGCAGAATGGGCTTGTGAACAAACCCGAGTTATAGAAATTCTAGTTGAACTCAAGAATAAATATGCGTGGGTAGGTCATGCAATGAGAAGCAAGTTAGACAAAGGTTCCTGAGCGTACCAGAGCTGACCTAAGAGAAGACAAGCGTTGCAGGGAAAGCATTAGTAAATTTGCAGCAAACTTCAAAGAAGCAAACATTTCAAGAAAAACAACTGGATAACAGATGTTGGGCAAAGAAGCAGTGCACTTCAACAGTATGGCCCCGTTGTTGTATAGTCTCCCTCTATGCGACACAATAAAACTGGCGCTAGAAAAAGAAATTGATAAAAGAACCACTTCTAAGACTGCTATGCATGCTCCTGGTAGCGGGATATATTGGTATATAACCCAGTTAATAGTATTGTAAAAAATGGTTTCGCCCTGCCTTCGTAAAATATTAGCAAAGCTAGCGCAATTTTCGCATGCGTGTACTTTGTTAACCAGGGTTAATCATCATCAGCCTGACTACTCCCATTGGAGATCAAATGCCTCTCCCGTGTGTCTCCATTTAACTCTGTCCGAGCTGAACAGGCTTCAAAATGTTTTACATAAATACGTCCATGGTTGAAGACGTGTCACAGTTTATTATATGTCATCAAACCCTACCAGACAGACACATCTGTCGACATGTATAGTTTCCAATGCATTTTAATGCACGCAGTACGAAATTGTATTGTGGGGGACCTTCTGAAAGATTTACCGTGCATTAGGAGAAATCAGGCAACCCGAATTTAGATCTCTCGATATGAGCCATCAGGTGCACGCGAATAGAAAAGAAAAATGGCAGGGGAACTAAGCCTGTTTTCTACCTCGTTCCCTAGATACCTACACGCACAAGTTCCAGAAACATGGATCGCCTTTCTAAGCTGATACAACGTTACAATTTCTTATTTTAACCTAAATTCATTTTACAGCAAGCAAAATCGGCCCTATTATATGGTTGACTGTTTAGATTATGTATGACAATTTTCTCAGAACAACATGCCGACTCTGAGCTGCCAGCTACCTACGATTTCAACTTTTAGTGTATTCATATTATTGGATGGTTTTGCAGGTTGTTTTGTTCTCGATTTCACCTGCACTTTTCTAGCGGACATCGATGAAGTTTGCATCAAAGAGTCAGCACTTCCGCATTTGACCTACTTATCCATCGTCGCTTTCCCATCATATTTTTTGTTCTGGTGCCTTTGTTCTCCATATACTCTGCAGTAATGCATTATTGCAATTTCTTTTTCTTATTCCACCAGGCCTGAGGAGTGAATCCAACAGCTGTGACAGCCAGCATTGAGTCGAGTGACAAAAATCAGTGAGGGAAGACGGGTCCCGCCTGTCCCTTTCGCTGCCACCGCGACCCATCATTGTCGTCGATTTTCGCTTGCTTCCGTCTATTTCTCTGCCGTTCCCACATCAACCTTCACGCCCCTGAAAGTTTTACTGAAGCAGTATGATAAAGTACCAAGAAAAAAAAAAGACTCCTTGAGCCAGTACTCTTTTATGCTCTTGCTGTTGGTGTTGGGCTTGCTGACGTCCTTTTATCTTTTCTTATTCGTAGCTGTGATCGAGTACAGGGTTTTATCTTATTTTTCGCTGCTATTTTTTTTTCTTTCGGATGAACATTTTGTGGTAGACGTGGCGAATAAATCGATGCAACTCCACTATGGCCGATTACGTTCCTTCCTCGGGAAAGCCGCAACTGAGTTTCGTTCTGTCGTCTTGACAGGCAGGCACTCAGACGAACGGTAGCGAAGCAGAAATCTTACTCGCCCCTTTCTTTTCTTGCTTCTTTCCGGTCCCGCATTTTCTGTAACCCAGCGTGTTCTCAGGTGCGTTATGTGCGGTGAGACCTGTCTATCCCATGCCTGCAAAGTATGTCGGCTGCTGAACCCCTTCCTTCAAGGCCTGTCTACGCAGAAACTACGTAACTGGTGCACTGAAATCAACTGATGGCTTTTGAGAATCGCTTGTCCTGATCTGCTGTATTTTTCCGTCTGTGGTTGTGAGTAGTTAACAGAGACCAATCAGATAATTTTTGCATTTATGACTTCACGCATAAAGTGTTAAATCAGGGCTGCTAGAGAGTCCGGAAAAAGCTGGCTGAGATGTTACCACCAAGATAAGATTTTCGCAGAGTAGCTTTTTCAACCGTCCTTAGGTATCTCGGTGATTGCGAACTGCTAGAGGACCGTGTACTGTGCGCTGCCTGAGTGCGTTAATGAACGTTAAGTGGTCGAAATGATCCGGAGTCCTCCACTATAGCGTCCCTCTGAGCCCGAGTCGCTTTCGGACGTTAAACCGTACAAAGCATGACACAATCTATTACCCTTAAAACAGAACTCGCCAAATACAAAAACTTTCTGCGTGACAGCATTGCTGCCTAATCGTCCCAAGACACGCCTCGGAGAACAAAATCCGCTTTTCTCCGGAGTACTTTTTCCGACAGTCCTTTGTGTGCGCACTGGGCAAGAAATGCGCTGTCAGCTGTCAAGCGGTAGCACACTTTTAAAGCCGCTAAATGAATCTGAGTAAATGGTACCCTGGTGCAATGCTTTCAATAAGCTGTTTTTTAATATTGTCTAACTTCTTACTACAGATTTGTTTCTGAAGCCAAAGATTATAACTTAAAGTGCACGAAAACAAATAGGGGACACTCAAGACCCGCATGAATATGACGTGATAGCGTATGGGGTTAATTGCCCCATGTGAAGAATGTCGTTCTATACTTTACATTCACAGATCCCGCGCAGTCCTCATACTACTCCTGGCGCCGTAGTGCAGCGATTAAGCGATGCGCCATTGCCCTGCGTTGGAAGGTGCTCCCAGCGGTGGGCCTTTGCGGCACTGGTTGATCAATTTTTAATTTAACTGCTACTATCCATGGCCGGCAGTCTGCTCAGTAACGGGTATGCAGGTTGTGATGACACAGCAAGGTCACATGACCTAGGTGGCCCACCTGCCTCCTAGGTTGTTCTTTGGATACCACATGCCAGAGACATGTTGTACACACTGCGATTCCCAACTTTACATAGCAGAGTGAAGCCATCGCTTCAAAAAAATGCAAAGTCACTCAACCATCAATATTTTTGCCATGTTACGATCAACCGTCATGTAATGTCCTGGCCAGGGACTTTCGAGGTACAGTAAATAAACCATCCTTGACTACTCTTATCTCGGACACCTGGTATATTACTAACCTTTTTTAATGAAATGTAGAGAGATATGCATGAGCTCTCATGCTGGCATCGGAAATATTACAATCACTGACAAGTGTTTTCAGCATGGTGTCACAGTGAATCGATTTCCTTCGTTTCCCAGCAATGCCAAAGGTTTTCTGGAAAGTGAATAATTAATCTGGAATAACTGAGCTTTACGTGACAAATAAAAACTGCATGCAATAGGGAAGGCGGGAGTGAATGACGGCTTATTAGTTAACGCAATAGTATCTACACTAAAGAACAAAATATGACTACTATGGCGTTGCTAGCCGATCACTTCCATCGAGAGCCGTCACGGTGGCTCAGTGGTTATGATGTTCGGCTGCTGGACCCGAAAGACGTGGGTTCGATCCCATGGAGGCGAAATTCTAGAGGTCCGTGTGCTGCGCGATGTCAGACTACGGAAAAGAAAGAACCCCAGGTGGTTGAAATTTCCGGAGCCCTTCACTACGGCGTCTCCCATAGCCTGAGTGGCTTTGGGAAGTTAAGCTCCATAAACCAAACCAAACCAAACTTCCATCAAGATGCAGCCACAGCAGTGTAGAATAAAGCAAATAGCCTTAAGCTCAACTTCCAAACACCGGAACAAGTCAGACGCCCCGACAGAAAAAAAATCCTTTTAAATCCTCGATTGATATTGCCACATATCATTGTAGTGTCCGTGCGTTCGCGCAAGGCCGCAGGAAAGGGGTGTTATCGTTTTTGTTCGTGACGCGAGAAGCGACCCGACTAATCTCGATTGATCACAGCCATGCCGAGCTGCATCTACGTGTTTTGCAGATTACTCTAGCTGATCTTGACCTGTTATCTCGAAGTTTCCTTACCGGCTTTAAATTGAACGATGCCGCGAGCAGCGGGCATTCGTAGTTCGACGACTGACGAGCACGTTTGTTGCTTACGCAGCCGCCGAGTGATTCAGCTCTTTTGCGGGCGCAAGACAGCCCAAATAAAGAGCTTCGTTTGCAAGCTTTGTTGCTGTATTACTGACCGCTGGACTGCCGTCACTACAACGTGACAACTGGTGGAGGTGTGGGGTAGCCTCCCATGTTCCGGACACCCCCTACAAGTCGTGACGCCAGCCCTCTGAGTCATCTACCTCAGGACCTGAGTCCAGTCCACCGCGCAAGCCGACGCCTGCAAGGGGACGCACCTGAGTGCAGGATTCTGCCGGACCCTAGCCGGAAGCAAAAGCCAGTAGCAGCGTCCACAATGAGCTTGCCCCAGACGACGACTCCAATCATTTTTCACCCGCCCAGGGTGCCACCAACCTTCGACGCTTCGCCTGGCGCCGACCCCGAAGAATGGCTTGAACAGTTCGACCGCGTGCCTGCGTTAAACAACTGGGACGATGCTACGAAACTTATGTACGTCTTATTCGCCTTGGAGGGACCAGCAAGAATCTGGTTTGAGAATGAGGAAGCTAGCCTCACGAATTGGGAAACCTCCAAGGAGCACCTTCTGAAGATCTTCACCAACGTCGTGCGAAAGGAGAGAGCCCAGCAGCTCGTACACTCTCGCATACAACATCCAAACGAGACCGTTGCAATGGACACTGAGGAGATGAAGCGTCTTTTCCGGCGTGCCGACGCAAACATGAAAGAAGAATAAAAAGTAAAGCTTCTTATGCGAGGAGTCAAAGAGCAACTTTTGCGGGTCTCGTACGGAACCCACCCAAAACCGTTGCGGAATTCGTCGAAGAGGCATCCACCGTGGAAAAAACTCTTGATGCCAGAGCCCGCCAGTATGACCGCCAGCAGCGCTTTCTGTCAGCAAGCTGCATGGACACCGCTAACAACGATAACCTGCGGGAGGTTATACGTGGAATTGTGCGAGAAGAGCTCCGACGATTGCTGCTGCTGCTCTCTTCCCTCACCGACGTCATCTGAGACGAAGTGCAACAGACCTTGGGTGTGACGCCGACAACCACGCAGCCTCTGCAGCCCACAGCCATGGCTTACGCCGCAGCTGTGCGCGGTCCTGCACCTCGACGACAGGACCCAAGCCCCTATCGCCGTCAGCCAGCTGCGCTGGACCGCCGCCCTCTCGCCCCAACCCGCCCGTCCTACGAGCGTCGCAAACAGCTGAGGACATGCGACGAGTGGAGAACTCCCGACAAGCGCCGCCCACTATGCTTCCACTGCGGCGAAGCCGGTCACGTTCTCCGGCACTGCCCATACAGATGACTGGGCATCCTAGGGTTCTCTTAAAACGCTCCACGACCCCGAGCCGGCCAGCGACCAGCCGAAATCGAGGAGTTTTTATGTCGGGAAAGATGCTCATCGCCGAGCCGCCTATCACGTTCGCCGTCCCCATCATCACCGCGCTTTGTATCTCCTAGCCGAGGTTACACGATGCGTGGACGCTCGTCCAGCCCCCCAAGGTTAAACTGAATAAAGCAGCCTCTGGAGGTGAGGTTGCTTCCGAGCGCAAGCACAAAGATCCTCCATCGACGAAAACCCAAGTCCATGCCTCAACTACGACTACGACGACAACACCGACTACAACAGCGGCAACGACGAAGACGACGACGCGGCCAGACTTGAAACTTTTACCTCCGCCCAGAGAAGTAACTTCGGGGTACGCCCACCGCAGCCTCACTACTCGACGAAGCCGAGATCGGACACCGAAGACAACGTGCAATACGAGAACGCGAACAAATGACCTTGAAGTTACGGTCGACGGTCACGTGGTTACTGCCTTGGTCGACACGGGAGCTGACTACTCTGTCATTAGTGGCCCACTCGCTGTCCGACTCAGGAAGGTAACAACAACTTGCGATGGGCCGCTGATCCGCACCGCAGGTGGCAACCTGATTACGCCGTCAGGACGCTGCACCGCAAGAGTTACTGTAAATGGGAGAACATATGCGACAACCTTCCTGATCCTCCAGCAATGCTCGCGAGACGTGATTTTGGGAATGGACTTCCTGAATGAACATCGAGCGATCATCGACCTTCGATCGAAGTTGATCGAGCTTTCCACGGACAAAGCCATACCTGTTGCGACGAGCGCGACTCATCACGTTGCCTTAAACGTCCTCGACGAACCATTGAGCGTGCCGCCCCGAACAAGAGTCCTCGCCTGCATAGGTACTGGAGACATTGAAAATGCCGAAGGCGTCATCGAGGGGAACACCCAGTTACTCCTCGATCGAGGACTGGGCGTCGCAAGGGGATTCGCCGAAATCCGAATGGCCAAGCCCGGATGCTGCTAACTAACTTCACCGAAGAATACCGGCATCTAAACAAAGGTACAACGATTGCCTTTCTCGACGAGTTGCCAGACATCATAGATATATTTGCCCTCCACGACCAACCCGCAGAACCATCTGACGAAGGCCATGAACCCACGTTCGACATCAACCCGGCATTAGCCCGGAGCAGACAAGACCAATTACGCAGTCTTCTTCGAAGGTACAGCGATTGCTTCTCATCAGCATCGAATGTGCGACGAACCCGGCTTGCCGAGCACCGTATTCTCACAGACGAACACGCCCGACCTCTGCGGCAGAGCCCCTACCGCGTATCGGTAGGGGCTAAGCAAGTAGAGGAAATGCTACGTGACGACGTCATCCAGCCATCAAGAAGCCCCTGGGCAGCACCAGATGTCCTAGTGAAAAAGAAAGACGGCACCGTTCGCTTCTGCATCGATTACAGCCGCCTGAACAGCATTACGAAGAAGGATGTCTACCCCCTCCCCCGCATCGACGACACATTCGATCGGCTATGCAACGCTAAGTACTTCTCATCGATGGACCTAAAGAGCGGCTACTGGCAAATTGAAATCGACGAAAGAGATCGCGAGAAGACTGTGTTCATCACACCAGACGGACTCTTCGAGTTCAAGGTGATGCCATTCGGCCTCTGCTCTGCCCCAGCGACGTTCCAGCGAGTATTGGATACGGTGCTCGCAGACTTGAAGTGGCAAATTTGTCTAGTCTACTTAGATGACGTTATAGTCTTCTCCTCAAACTTTGGGCCATCTCAGAAGGCTTCAGATAGTGCTGGAAACAATCAAGTCTTCGGGACTAACACTGAAACCAGAGAAGTGCCACTTCGCCTACGAGGAGCTGCTGTTCCTTGGTCACGTCGTAAGCAAGGATGGAGTTCGCCCAGACCCTCAGAAGACGGCTGCGATTGCAGAGTTTCCACAGCCCAATGACGAGAAAGCTATACGCAGATTCCTTGGATTGTGCGCTTATTACCGGCGATTCGTCAAGAACTTTTGCGCATCGCTGAACTATGACCCAACTTACGAGGGCTGACGTGCCTTTTAAATGGGAAAGGCCGCAAGAGGAAGCTTTGAAAGAGCTGAAGCGCCGCTTACAGTCCCCTCCTGTGCTCGGGAACTTTGATGAAAACGCCGAAACCGAAATTCATACCGATGCAAGCAGTGTGGGCATAGGAGCGGTCCCCGTTCAGAAAAATGGAAGACAGGAGAAAGTTATCGCGGACGCTAGCCGTTCAATGTCGAAAGCCGAGGCCAACTATTCGATTACCGAGAAAGAATATCTCGCCATTATTTGGGCCACGTCGAAATTTCGCCCCTACCTGTACGGACGACCATTCAAGGTTGTGAGCGATCACCATGCTTGTGCTGGCTAGCCAATTTGAAAGATCCCTCCGGCCGCCTTCCTCGTTGGAGCCTGCGCCTTCAAGAATTCAACATAACTGTGGTCTACAAATCTGGCCGCAAGCATTCCGATGCAGACTGCTTGTCACGAGCCCCTGTCGACGCAGCACCCGAAGAGGAAGACGACGACGCTTTCGTCGGACCGGTAAGCGCCAGCAGTTTCGTGCAGCAGCACTCGGATCCTGACTTGCAAAGGCTAGTTGATTATCTGGAAGGCAAGACCGCATCGCCTCCCCGAGCGTTCAAGCGGCAACTGTCGTCCTTCGTCCTTCACAATAATGTCCTCCTAAAGACGAACTTCGCGCCGAACAGGACAGTGCATCTTCTTGTCGTGCCCAAAAATCTCAGGCAAGAAATTATGCAGGCATGTCATGATGAGCCGACTGCAGGGCATCTCGGGATTGCTCGCACGCTGCACCGCGTCCAGGAGAAGTACTATTGGCCGCGGCTAGCTACCGACGTTTCCCACCACGTGAAAACGTGCCGTGAGTGTCAGTGACGCAAAACGCCTCCGACTATACCAGCCGGACTCCTGAACCCCATACCAACGCCAACTAAGCCCTTTCAGCAAATAGGGATGGACCTCCTCGGCCCCTTTCCGACCTCTTCATCAGGAAACAAGTGGACTATCGTGGCCACCGTCTACATGATCCGCTACGCCGAAGCAAAAGCGTTGGCTAGTGGTACCGCAACAGAAGTCGCAAAATTTTTTGTCGAACAAATTCTCCTGCGACAAGGCGCCCCGGAAGTGCTCATCACAGACAGAGGAACTGCGTTTACAGCGGAGCTGACGCTAGCCATTTTAAACTACAGCCAGACAAGCCATCGGAGGACGACTGCCTATCATCCGCAAACCAACGGACTCATACAGCGTCTGAACAAGACCATCGCAGACATGCTCTCCATGTACATCGACGCCGAACACAAGACGTGGGACTCCATTCTGCCCTACGCGGTCTTCGCCTATAATACTGCCGTCCAGGAGACAGCCAGTTTTACCCCATTCCAGCTGGTATACGGCAGGAAGCCCACGACAACACTCGACGCAATGCTCCCGCACGTTTCCGACGAATACAACCTCGACGTCGCCGCCTACCTTCATCGCGCCGAGAAATCCCCAGACTTGCGCGGCTTCGCATTCAAGACCAGCAGCACACCGACGCCCGACGCTACAATCTGCGCCGACGAGAAACGCGTTACAAGCCAGGTCATCGTGTTTGGATATGGACGCCAGTTCGCCGCCGTGGACTGAGTGAAAAGTTACTGCGACGCTACTTTGGCCCGTACATGGTTCTCCGTCGCATCGGTCACCTCGACTATGAAGTCATCCCCGACGACACGACAGCATCTCAGCGACGTCGAACACGCCCGGAAGTTGTACATGTCGTACGCCTGAAGCCATATTGTGAACGCTAAAGGACTCGTAGTTTGCATTCTCCGTGCTTATTTTCATTTTAAAGCATCGAGACGATGCTTCTTTGGGAGGGGGTAATCCCGCGTATCATTGTAGCGCCCGTTCGTTCGCGCAAGGCAGCAGGAAAGGGATGTTATCATTTTTGTTCGTGACGCGAGGAGCGACCGGACTAATCTCGATTGATCACAGCCATGAAGAGCTGCATCTACGTGTTTCCAGATTAGTCTAGATGATCTCTACCTGTTATATCGAAGTTTTCTTGCCGGCTTTAAATTGAACAATGCTGCGAGCAGCGGGGATTCGTAGTTCGACGACTGACGCGCACATTTGTTGCTTACGCCGCCGCCGAGTGATTCAGTTCTTTTGCGGGCGCAAGTCAGCCCAAATAAAGAGCTTCGTTTGCAAGGCTTGTTGCTGTTTTCCTGACTGCTGGATTGCCGTCACTACAATGTGACAATATGCAGTGTCAAGTAGAGAATACAAACAAGACAACATGGATATATTGCACAGTAAATAGATTTGATAATACGCATTGTTAGGCGGACATAATGAAAGGGCAGTTTACGGAATGATGGTAACTCTCCGCAGCATTTCATGTAATATTCTGGTGTATGTGAACCAAGTTAAGCCGTCGCTAATACGTCCACAAGCACGGCATCCTTTCGCATTCTTAATAGAAGAACATTTTATTAGGCCTAGCGCGTCCACCACTGCTCCCAAAAGCCCAAAACGGAAGTCATAAGCCCAAATGAGTCATAAGTCCAAATGTTTCATAAGCCCAAGCCCAAATGAAGCCATAAAACTGCGCCTCATTGCTTTTGACTGGCTCGCTCAGCTATCCAGAACAAATTTTACAATTTAATTAACCTTTTCCCCCAAAGGTTTCCCCCAAAGGTGTATACCGGCAACACAGAAATATTGTACTGGGTGCTTTAAGTTCCTCGATATAGATTTTTCCTGTAAAAGTTCTCAAAGGTATTGGACACTATGTGTGCGGGTGGATTGTGTGACAAAGAAGGCGTCATACTGAGGTCTCTGCTCTTTGTAGATTTCTAGGATAATATCCCTCTAATCACAGCGAGCTGCTATCTGAATGTGTTGCAGCCACAGGAGCTGTTTACTAGCCAATCGTGATACTCTACAAATATAAAAGCTGATGGCCACCGCAGCTATGACTGAATCCTGGCGCCTGTGTTAATGCTAAAAATAAACACCACTGTAAAAAAAAATAGGTACAAACACAACTCTCCAACAAATGCATACCAACTAGCCGCATTTCGCGCTGGACCCGAAGAAAACTTTCATCGAACTTCCCGAAAGTTGCCTCGAACGAAGAGTAAAATGGTGAGAAAAAGAGACTTCTTTTCGCTTCGCACATCCCGGCGCTGCAGTTTTAAATGGAAACTTTTGCTTCTACGAGCCTGTCTCCCAAGGGACGCTAACCTGACTCACTCGATCAGCGGCCTGAAACGTCCGGAGTTTGTGACTCGCTATCCTTTCGAATATTTACATTACCTGTCGAAACCAGGATCGGGCAGATGGCCAACGATAAATCAAAAGTTACAGGTGGGCGTGATCCAGCATTGTTTTATATATTTTTTTCGGAGCAGTGAACGCTGGGCATTTGAAGTGCCATTTCCTCTTCGGAAAACCCACAAGCTTAGGTGGCAGGCGTTGAAGTTTCCATTTCCTTTTCGGGACGTCGTTTTTCATGGTCGCCGTATGTCTTTGCGCCAGCCCTTCACCTTCTCTTTTTCTTTGCCATAACTCCATATACTGGCATTCTTTAGACAATTTTCTTTGACTTAGTTTTAGCACTCTAGAACTGGAAGCTACCTGTTAAGTCTGGATTTCCGCACCTAGCGATCGGTAACACCAAGAAACCATGGTATCAAGCCGGTACAAACCAATGAAAAGAAGAGTCTCTGGAAAAAGATAACTACAGAAAAATGCGATCTTAATTTTCTTTCTTGTGAATTACTCCTCGATTTAAATACTGTGGCTTTTATTCCTGTCCTTTTCAAGTACACAGACGAATGGCAAATTGGGACGCGCCTGGCGCGTGAAGCCACGTTGCTGCTGGTGTATTTGCAATTCCTCAGCGGCAAAATTATTAAATGGCAGAATGTCATGTGTCATAAACTCCAACCAGAACAAAATATTTCCAATTAACTTTCTTAGGTCTGAGATGCAAGCTGTTTCATGCATAGGTAGCTGAAAAGCCGGTTTCACAAAGTTTCAATCAGAACGCACATATTAAACAGTTAATAACAAAGTCGTTCCTGGAGATGCACTGCGGACTGTTTTCTCCAACATAGAAGGCAAAGCTTTTTCCATCAGTGGTTAAATCTTCTGCATTGTATGCCAAAAAATAAAACCTCATGGAGATACATAAAGCTAAGTCATCACGTTTGCACGACGACACCGTTGTTTTTCACAAGACAAATAATCATCTGGCCAACTGATCAGCAACCTTAACGTAGTGTCCGGGGGGTGGTGGAAATCAGGGACTGGCGGGGATGGCTTTACATTGAACGCGTTGGCAACTGCTGCTCTCGTAACGTAGAGTGAAAACACATACAACCTTTAGCACCACACCAGAAGGGCAGTGGACAATCAGTTTCGCTACCACAACTCTCAGTAAATGCGTCTTCTCCCAGTACATAGAACGGGCAGTGCCACGGGAGGAAGCGCGCCCGCTAGGCCAGCTGTGGTCATGCAAGGGACCATTTTAAGCCTTCGGAACCACCAGATTAGTGGTGCTTTGAAGACGGCGATGAGGGGGCAGTGCCGTGGGACGGAGGTATGGGCCATCGTTGCTGCGGCAACAACAACATCGGAGAGCTCTTCCTAGGCCAGTAGCTGCACATACACACGAGACAATTTTTCAAGGTATTGAGCCTCCACATTTGTGCTTAGCAATAACAGCGGTCGTTGAACGCCACAAGCGGAACGCTCGATATTGTACGCCAAAAGACAGGAGTACGGTGCAGAAATTCAGCTAAGTGTGGCCGCCAGCATAGCGTGTCACTCTCCGGTAAACTGTAGTCTGCCACGACACGCGCTAGCCAGCAACGGAATTCGAGCAGTGAAGGCACACTTAGCACTAACTTTTTTGCGGCTATGTTACCAAGAAAAGTAAGAAAGAGAGAGGCATAAACGCCCTCTCAACGTGTAGAACGTGTGCCCCCGCATTCAGAGAGCGCTGATGTGCGCCTTAGGGTGCATCGATGGGCTCTCGCCTCCGTTAGTGCGCCCGAGATAGCTGCGCCCCTAGAGCGGATAGCAGCTGCTCCTGCCTTGGGCGGAGCGCCCTGAGAATATTTGATCACCGCAAAACTTCGCCAGTATCTAGTTTTGATGAAACCCTATCCGCGACAATTACGGCGTTGTAAAATTGTTTTTCAAAGTGAGAGATTTATTTTAAGCTAGAGTGTGTCTACTTTTCTATGCGACTTCATTGCGGCAGCTTACAATTTGCTCTTGCACATTTTTTTCTAATATCTTCATCGACTGTACCACCACCTTCTCGTTCATCACCACCGACTAACCAAGGCGGAATTTAGAAGGGTGTAACTCCTTCATGGCTTAAATCTCACGTGAGCGCCGCCGCGGTGGCTAAGTGGTTACGGTGCTCGGCTGCTGACCCGAATGACGCGGGGTCGATCCCGGCCGCGGCGGTTGAATTTCTTTGGAGGAGAAATTCGAGGCCCGTGTACTGTGCGATGTCAGTGCACGTTAAAGAACCCCAGGTGGTCGAAATTTCCGGAGCCCTCCACTACGGCGTCTCTCATAGCCTTAGTCACTTTGGGACGTTAAACCCCATAAACAAACAAACAAATCTCACGTGAAAGAGCGAGTAAAAGTGTAAAGGAAGTAGGCTACTGCGCGGAAAAATTAATAGTCAATAGGAGCTTGGTGTTTAGAGAGCTCACCGGTCAATGTCGGCTCAACAGAAAGGATTGGTCATTCAGCAGACTCTGCCCAGCCACCTTCATACCATTAATTTTATTGATCCCTAAATTAAAATTCTGGCGAATAAAGAAATTTATCTGCCTATTAAACTTAGGTCTCCAAATAAACCTTGACAAAAGCGCCATGAGCAACGACAAGAAATTCTATTCAATGATGCATCAGTGTCCGATATCAGGATTACTAGGAAGATGTGAAGTGTCCAAAAAATGGACCGCTTGACTCAAGAACCATTCCCCCTTTCCTTTTGATCTGTTAAACTTTATTAAGAAGGCGTTATCATGAATGTACACTGCTGGTTGTCCTCCCTCTGACAAAAAAAAATATGCGCTGCCAATCTTTATAAAATGACAGCATGAGTTGCAATTATAATTTCTTATACATACCTCGAGCACAAAGAGTACTAATTTAAACGATGTTGTACTGCCCGTATGCAGTCGAGCTGATGTCTCTATATTGATGTGTTTATGAGGCACATTTATGGTATTTTTGGAGGCCATTTGTTTATATGATGGAACTACAGGCTAATATGAGTGCTGGAGGCTAAGTTACGAAATCATGTTTTGAGGACAAACGTGGTTGACCGTAATAAAAGTTGTCTATCGGCCGCAGTTGCATGAGCACAAGCTTTGGAGAGAAGCTTGAAAACATGACCTGCAACCATTTCTACTACCAGGAACGAGAGAACCACCTATATTTTCGCACCTAACAAAGAGGCTAAAAACGTCTACTTCCTCTGGAGGTAGGTTTCGTCCCATATGTCAGCGTTCGTTTCTTTGTTTGTTTGTTTTTTGTCATGCAGCGTTCTCTCCAGTAGTTATGGTTCGCTTGACTGATCGCGTTGCGAAAAGGGGGCTTAATTTAGCTAATTCGACGGGGGTCGCATCAATCACTGTCTACAGCTAAAAAAAAAGGAAACAAGAGCATTCCAGTGCCTATGTGGTGAATAATTTATTGTTGCAATAAAGTGGTAAGAGCATCGCTTCCGTATAAAAAAAATGATGCAGTATAAGCGACCCTATGTGAGTCTTCAATTTGCTAGGTTGTGCTGGCTAACGCTATTTTTGTTCACGGAGCTTTTTGCTTCGTGAAAATTAATAGATTTGTAGTTTTGTGTGAAAGCAGATATCAGAAGAAATAACGTGCAAACAGCTCGCAAAATGAATATTGACGACGGAAAGGTAGAATAATAATTGCTGTACCATAATGCTGTAGCGTTGTTTTTTCAAATGTTGTACTTGTATATGCATATAGGAAATCCTTGTTGGCATTTGCGTATTATTAATAAAGAAATCTTGAAATTCAGGGCATAGGTATGGAGGGAAGTTGGTCACTCATGTGGAAAGTGTGGTAACACGACTGTAGACTCGAGGCGAAACAGTAGTCGTCCAGTATGTTCCTGGTATTATGTCTAGTCTAAAGTGTTAGGGAGAACAGTCCGAATATTGAGGCCTGCCTTATGACTAAAGCGAGAATGCCACTTTTGCCACACAAATTGATTAAGGGGAGTTCGATTGAGTGCTAACACGATTCCGTTTACTACCAACACCAAAATATAGTATTACAAATCCAAGTTCTCATTGAACAACTGTACGTAAATAAATTTAATGAATATACTGGTGAGGTATGAAAATGAAGAACGCTGCCTAAATTGCATGCTGTCACTTAGTTTCTACAAAAGAAAGAATAGAGTCGTCAACCTTGCTTTGCTCAGGAATATTGATCCACCATCTGTGTGCACTGCCTGAAGTAATATTTCTGCCCGAACGGATTTCTTTTGTGCATGTAATACAGACGAAAGGTAAACATTTCGTTCAATCATAACGACCTCGGCCGTTTTTTTATTGGCACGCATAACAATACCATGAAGTTTCTAACAATGATTTCTGCAACAGGGTAATAAAAGTATATGTTTGGCCCGCAAATTTTGCGGTTGCTGTTGAATACATTTTTTGCAAACTCTGTGCACTATTGGACCGCCTTTCTTCGATTGTGTCCGCAAGTTGGACGCGGCCGATTTTAAGATGCATACCTTCCCTTGGTAGACATTGTGCTGAAGACGTAGTGCAGGATGAGTTAAAAATAAACGTATTTATAGCTCCCCGTGCCACTCAGCAGCACCTCCTTTGTTTATGTAGAGAATGCAGAAGCTATATGCGAAAACTAAACGCCGCAGTCAATTTCAACGCAACACAAGAGAGCGATGACATATTAGGAATGTAACCTTGGACCGAGAGGTTCCTGAAGTATTATAGTGAAATAACTGCGCTAGGGCCCTTCTTAGTGCAAGCAGCTTCACGATCAACTTTCCTGTATACAAAAGCCAAAACACTTTACTCTATCTCTCGGCTTCAGAAAATACCTGACAGGTAAAACAAAACAGCAAGAGCAACGTAACCTTGAGAGCACAAGCAGTGAGAGGCGCCATTTAAAGGTGCACTGAAGAGGATTCTGAACTTGTCTTTTTGCCGCGGGAACTCGATCTACACGTTCCTAGCATTCTTAGAAACTGCAACTTATTGCCCTGTATGGCCGATTTCCCTAATTAAATCGAATTAACGTCCGGCTCCCGCCCTTTTTTTTGAATTCTGCCTCGTACGATGGGCGGAGTCGACCAACGCGTGAAGTTCCTTTCAGCCAGCTCCGTGGAGGCTTTGCTTTCGCTTTATTTTGTTTGTTAGGTTTTCATGAATAAATAGTTTCATTCGAAGATAATATAGCCGCAAAATAAGCCCGCAGAAATAAAAATACGCGCGGACTATTTGCTACTACGGACTACTACGTATTATTCCGCCGATAGCAGAGCGGCAAGCCGCCACGGGACTGGGTGAAAGGCACTCCACGCGTTGGTCGACTCCGCCCACAGTACGAGGCAGAATTCAAAAAAAAAGGGCGGGAGCCGGCCGTTAATTCGATTTAATTTGGGAAATCGGCCATACAGGGCAATAAGTCGCAGTTTTTAAGAATGCTGGGAACGTGTAGATCGCGTTCCCGCGGCAAAAAGACAAGTTCAGATTCCTCTTCAGTGCACCTTTAAGGTCCTGGTATCCACAGTGGTTTGAACAACTGGGGTGCTGCCAGGATTTTAGTTTCGCCGTGCATATCCTCTTAGGCAAAGTTGCAAAATCCATGACTTGTAAGATTCGCTCTTAGCTTTAGGTACAATCCTCACGTTTTCAGGCACTTTGCAGCTTTCTATTCGTATAGAAGGCGCTGTGGAACATTTTTCGATGGTTTGGAAGCCCGTCCTTTCACCACAAGTCTTTTTTTTTAATGTATTACCGGAAATAAGCACCCTACCCTACTAACAGAATAGCGGTCGATGATTTTAGATTGTATTATACAAAACTATTACAAACATTGTTAGTTATTCTTAAACCTAGTTATTTTTCCACGCATGAATCCGGTAAATTTTTGTCACATGTCTCTGCCCATTCCTGCATGGTGGGGTCCTTCGGTTTTTTTCTGCTAAGCTAGCCGGCGTCCCTTCCGTATGTATCTACATTTTTACCCTCTCTGTTAAGCTTAAGTATGGCGGTGAACACATATGTTGCGCGAGTTCAACACACAACCATTCAATTTATTATTACTATGCGACTTCTTCTGACACTCGTACACGCGCATGTAATCATGTGACAAAAGTAAAAACGGTACCATTAACAAGTTTAATGGCATTGAGTGGCCGCAACTCTTAGTTTCAGAATTTTCCTTATCTGGCGGCTTCTTGTAGTGTGTTTTCGCAGTTTGACTAGATCCATCTCTTTTTTGTTATCTCAGTTCCGTTTACGAGTAACGCTAGGGGTGATTACCCCCCTTCATTTACCGGCAACAAACGTATGGAGGAAGCTGTTGCTAGACATTTTTGGGGCAGCGATGATGTATTCTCCGCGAGAATGAGAAGGGGGGAATAAATGTATGGACGGAAGGGAGCTCTCTTATTTGAAACGAGCGTGCCACAGTAGCACTTTTCTTTAAAAATAGAGGCTGAAAAGTGTGCTCTTCTCGTTCTCGTTTCCCTCCGAAATTGACCCCATAGCTAACAGATAGCAGATAGACTATTGGAAGAAAGCTGAAACTAGGCTGCCTGACGGTAGCAACGGAGCCTCACACAAAGCAAGATGTTCTTGCAGTTTTTTTGAGTGGCAGGTTGTGATTACGCTATAAAGCTTCTTGTTCTGCTGTTTACATTTACCAGTTCAGAGCAACCGGGGTTAGAGAAGAACGACATGCATGTTAGGCTTATATCTGAGCTGCATGTGAAGCTCCCTTTGCAACACGTTATCCTTTGTGTGCAGAAGGTTGAGCATGGTAGTAGCCGCTCATAAGGAGATAGAAAAAAAGAGAGGGAGGGTGGCCATTTTTACAACTCCATATATTAAACTCTTTCCCGCTAGAGAAGATGACGGTCCGGATGACGTTTGCCCTGAAAAGCAAACGGTTTGACCCATGTGGCGTAAAGAAAGGCTCGCAGAAACATGATGTTCTCTGTAGGTTATTCTTGCTCTGGCCTTCTTCCAGCGTACCAAAAGAAGGCGATGCATAGCAATACCGAGCGCGAATTTCCACTGCGCTGAATTCCAAATAGCCGTCGTCATTTACTATGCCTAAGATGAGCACCCAGGTGTAAGGAACGCGAATGCGAGCCGTCGTAAATTAGGGGCTTCCAGTAACTGCGACGATCTGCATTTGGTAAAGAGGCAAAACTTCCGATGCGACTCGACACTACTGGCTCTTTATATATCTTTTAGTTCCTTGAGACCAAGTGGAGAAACAAGCAGGTGCTGCCATTATGCACTCTACCGAGCGACTCGACTGCTTTAGTGCACTGTGTGCTTCTCCCTTTCTTCTAGTAGACGCGCTGTGATGGGGAGATACGGATGCGGTTTTCGTTCCTGATAGAAAGGGTTTTGGTTTGGTTTATGTGGTTTAACGTCCCAAAGCGACTAAGGCTATGAGAGACGCCGTAGTAGAGGGCTCCGGATAACTTCGACCACCTGGGGTTCTTTAACGTGCACTGACATCGCACAGTACACGGTCCTCTAGAATTTCTCCTCGAAAGAAATTCAGCCGCCGCGGCCGGGATCGAACCCGCGTCCTTCGGGTCAGCAGCCGAGCACCATAACCACTGAGTCACCGCGGCGGAACCAACAATCACGCCTTCTTGCCGAAAACGCTAACCGTTCCGAGTAGGTAATGTGCAAACTTTATCCGCTTGGGGAACAGGTGAAAAGGTGACTTTCCAATTTCACCAACAAAGGGGAAGCCATTTGTACAGATATTTCTCTAACAGCCTTAGCTTTCTAGTCGTATGGTGGTGCATGGTGAAAAAATTTATTATATGCGCCCCGTATATAATAAATGTTATTCTAACAGGGGCCTCCGTTGGGACACGGAGGCCCCTGTGCCCCGGCCGCACGGCCACACTGCACTCAAAGGTTGATGACGCTAGCAGCCCGGCCTGTGGCGGTATCAATTAGTATGGTTTCGAAAGACAGTCTCCTAAGACCGAATATCATGGTCGAGCCCTCATTGGAGGATAATCGAAGAGGAGTATGAAGGTTTAAAAACATCGTTCCTACATTGGTTCTTCTTCAGCATAATATTTTTTCAACTCCTTTAACGTCTTCGTTTCATCCAGGAGTAATGCATAATTGTCTGCTGATCCACATTCAATAATTGTGCACCGGTAAGCCTTCTTTCGGGTTATGTCGCCACTCTTGTGTGCCTGCGAGGAAAAAGCTCAGATTCTTAGTTGTTGTTGTAAAGAAAATTGTCAGGCAAACAACCAGCGCTTAGCCTGAGCTCTATCTGATAATAATGATGAGCAAACTTTTCCACTGAGCATCTTTATGTTATAGGCTATTCACATGACGTCGTAACCTCTTTAAATTTCATGGCATAAACTATACTTACAGCCAAACTAATGTATTACACATATGCGTGGTGTGCGCCGGCCGTTTATGCGGCTTCCTATGTCGCATAAACACTACAAAATGTTTACGACCTTGCGCTACGTTTAAATCTAGTGCACGCAAGCTGACCTCAAAGCTGCGCAACCATAGTAAAATAAAAAAAAAGAATTTAGTGAGGTGCATTGTCATTGTCGTGTCGTAAATAGAAGCTCACCACCGTCCCTCAAGAGAATGTTCAAAATGTGTGCTGTCTTACTTGTAGTATAAAAGGAGGCAGAAACGCGGAACCTAATGTAAAGGGCTGAACTTAACTCGGGGCAGGGAAGCCAGCTAAGGAAATGACAGCAACAAGCATATCTTAACAGAATGCAAGACAGCAGAATGGGCTAGTGAACAAACGCGAGATATGGAAATCCTAGTTGAACTCAAGAATAAATCTGCGTGGGTAGGTCATGCAATGAGAAGATAGCCAAAGGTTCCTTAGCGTACCGAAGCTGACCTAAGAAGAAAAGCGTTGCAGGGAAAGGATTGGTAAGTTTGGAGCAACCTTGCAAGAAGCAAACATTCCAAGAAAATCACCGGGATAACAGATGTTACCCAAAGAAGCAATTTACTTTAACAGTACAGCCCCTTTGTTGTACAGTCTCTCTCAGTGCGACACAATAAAACTGTCGTTAGAAAAGCAAAATCAATAAAAGAAAGAACTACTTCTGATTATGCTAATCAGGCTCCTGGAAGCGGGATATATCGAGATATGAACCATTCAATAGTACTGTCAAAAAACGTGATCGCCCTGTCTTCGTATAATATTAGCAAAGCTAGCGCACAATTCGCATGCGTATACTTTCTTTAACCATGTTAAAGGATTACTAACACTTTGTTGCACCTCCACCTTTCGCATAACTGCTTTCCTTCTTTGGACCTCCTGCTGGCCTCCATGCATGCACCAGGTACTCCCTCCAGTCACACGTGAAAGAAGGAGCTGAGCCGGCTTCAAAATGTTGGTTTTTATATAAAAACGTATTTGGTTGAAGACGTGCCAGAGTTTATTAGAAGTCATCAAACCCATCCGGACAAAGAAGTCTGTCGACATGTTTAGTTTCAACGAATTTTAATGCACACAGCACAAAGTCGTCTTGTCGATGACGTTGTGAAAGATTTAGCATACATTAGGAGAAATCAAGCAATCCGATTTTAAATCTCTCGACATCAGCCATCAGGGGCAGGCGAATGAAAAGAAAAATGCCAGGTGCACTACGCCCATTTTCTAGCTCGTTCCCTAGATACCTACGCGGGAAAGTTCCAGAAACATGGATCGTCTTTCTTAGCTAATATAAGGTTACAATTTCTTATTTTAACCCAACTTCCTTTTACAGCAAGCTAAATCGGGCGTGTTATCTGGGCTGAGTATTTAGAATATGTATGGCAATTTTCTCAGAACAACATGCCGACTCTGAGCTGCCATCTTTCTTCGATTTCAACTTTTAGTGCAGTCATAATATTGGAAGTTTTTACTCATAGTATTTCTCTCGATTTCACCCGCTCGCTTCTAGTGGACATCGGCGAAGTCTCCATCAGACCGTCGGCGCTTCCTTCATTTGACCTAAGTTTCCATCGTCGCTTTCCCATCGTATTTTTTGTTCTGGTGCCTTTATTCTTCAAATACTCTGCACTGATGCATTATCGCTAGTTCTTTTTCTTATTCCATGAGACCGTAGGAGTGAATACAATAGCTGTGACAGCCAGCATTGAGTCAAGTGGCGAAAAGCAGTGAGGGAAGACGGGTCACGCCTGTCCCTTTCGCTGCCACCGCGACCCATCATTGTCGTCGATCTTCGCTTGCTTCCGTCTTTCTTTGCCGATCCCACTTCAACCTTCAACGCTGCTGAAAGACTTACTGAAGCACTTCGATAAAGTACCAAAAAAAAAACTACTTGAGCCACTACTCTTTTTTTATCGTGCTGTTTCTGCTGGGCTTGATCACGTACTTTCATCTTTTCTTATTCGCAGCTGCGACCGAGTCCTCGGTTTTATCTCATTGTTCTCTGCTATTTGTTTCGTTTCAGACGAACATTTTGTGGTAGACGTGGCGAATAAATCGATGCCACCTCCCCTATGGCCGGTTACGTTGCTTCCTCGAGAGAGCCGCAACTGAGTTTCGTTCCGTCGTCATGACAGGCAGGCACTCAGACGAATGGCAGCGAAGCAGAAATCTTGCTCGCCCCCTTCTTTTGTTGCTTCTTTCCCGGTACCGCATTTTCGGTAACCCGGCGTGCTCTCAGAGGCGTTATGGGCGATGAGACCTGTCTATCCCAAGGCTTCTAAGCCCCTTCCTTCCAGTACGGCCTAAGGAGAAACTACGTAACTAACTTCGACAACCAACGTTTTATGTGCAAAAACAAATCGAACCGCAGGAAATGCGTACTGATAAAGAGCTCTCTCTTTCTACGTTGCGAGAGCATGAAGTGCTTGATTACTCTAAAGAGTGCAGAGGGCAAAATCACAAGTCTAGAACGACCCAGCTGTGTGTTTAACTGTCCATGCTTACATCCTGACCATTTTTAAACAAATGTCATCGCTAGATATAGTGTGTTCATCCCGGAACACACCAAGAACGTGTTCTAGACAGGCGTTTTGCCCTGTGTACATAGCGAAGTATACGCTTCGTTAAAGGAAACATATTTATTTGACACGAAGTTCGGTTTGGAGGACCGGTCTTTTTCAAGAGTAATTTGCATTCGCTAATGTTATCCCTTTTAAAGGGCGTTGACAGAGACCAGGTGAGCGAGCAATGAAAAGTGTGCTGAAATAAATGGATAGAAGAAGAAAGTATATATTGTAAAAATAAAGAAATAAATAAGATTAGTATTAAGAAAGGGTAGTGGGACTCGCACGAAGAATTCAAGAATGCGCAGAACATGTAAGGAGTGGGGAACTACCGTATGCTTGCTTATTGACAGGCCGGTCGAGCTGAGCTGAGATGGTCGACACCATGCGTGGCCGTGCAGCTATCTTTGAAGAAGAATGAAAGGAAAAGAAGAAAAGCAAACTAAAGTACGGTTTTTCCGGCGCATTGGACAAAAGTGCACCCGCCGCTTGTTTAGTCGTTGAGCCGGGCTATGAGCGAGAAAAAAGTAAGGGTTTGGAGGGGAGGTACCCGATGGGATGTTACCAGTGTAAAAGACATAAGCTTAAAGAATAGTAAAAAAGTACAAATGAGAAAATACAAAAGAGACCTATGTGGCCTTCGCAAGACCAGAAGATGTGCCACACTGGGATGGTATTTTTCGCTGTAATAGTCTAGCCGCAGAGGCTAAACGAGCGGCGAGTGCAGTATTGCTGAATGTGGGCAAAGCAACACTGCTTTTGTTTTGTTTTCATCCTGCTCCCTCTGTTCTTCTTCTTCTTCTTCACCTCTTTATAATGGCACATACCCACGTGGGGGGATTGGCCAAGGTGTAGTGGTATACATAAGAAGATTTTCATAGGATTAAACGTGAATTTTGAAAAATGTATTCATGAAAAACGACAGAAGAATATTTGAAGTGAAAAAACAAAGAACATTTTGGCGAGGATACTAATAATTTAAAAAAAAAAAACTCCGAGACTTTTAAAGGAGTTAGCAAATCAACCTACCAGTTGCAATTATGTAATCATGTAGATTCCCACAAATTGAACTCAAAGCAAATCCTTTGGCGCTCGCTCCGAACGATAACAATACTGGCATAGATAACGGGAGCCCTAACCTGGAGAGAGGGACCTCCAGGTAAATCTTTCTCTGAAGTGCGAACTTTGGACAGCAGAGGAGGAAATGGTCCACAGATTCAACGACCCCGCATGAGTCACATAGGTTTGTTGGAGACCACCCACATCTGCATAGGTATAAATTTAAACTGGGAATCCTGCACCGCAGTCGCGTCATTGATACCTCACACTGCCTTGTTTTACACGAACGGACGTTCCATTTATACGCTAAGTGCTGATAATCAGCAGTATTTAGTAGGGGATCACGTAACCTGGCTGATATCTGTTGGAACCGCTGAAACCTGGAGATCGCCAGCAGACTGAAATTCGGGACGGGATGCGTTACTGGCCCGTCAAGAGCTGACCTTGCTAAATAATCAGCCACCTCGTTTGAATGAATGCCTGCATGACCAGGAACCCAGACAAAACGGACCTCCTTTAAAGTGGACGGGACAAAAAATCGCAGGAAGCGGCACAAAAAATATTTTTGGGAAGTTTCAAGGGAGACTAGAACTGACAAACAATCAGCCAGGATGATAACGTGAGATACATGACACGGAATTTTGTGCAGGGCTATTCCAAGAGCCAAAAATTCCGCAAAGAACATGGGGATGTAATCTGGGATGCGGACAGAATAGCTCCATGCCAAATCCTGCGAAAAGATGCCAACTGCAGCTTTTTGGCCGCTGACGGAGGCATCAGTAGAAAGCACCACAGGTTGGGGGAATTCCGCTATATGACCAGAAAGAATTCCGTTTAAAATGTTTGTGGGCATATGTTTCGCATGAGATGGGAAGATGTGGTCAAAATGGAATTCCACTGCTGCCGGCGTGCCGTCAACCCACTGCAAGGAACTGAGATCAACACCAATCGGGGTTAAAAGTTTCTGCGTTAAGGTAATTTGTGGCATTTTATACCGTGGCCAATGATGCTAAAAAAATAAGGCCTGCTGAGACACAAAAATAGGAGTACTGACATTAGTCATCGGGTCCAACGACCTGAGGAAAGTTCGCACCGTGAGTATTTGAAAGCGGGAAATTAAATCGGGCATACTGGCTTCGAAATAAAGCAGGGCGTTTGAAACTGATTTTGGGAGACCAAGGCAGAGACGTAGAGCGCGCCTTTCCAGTAAGATTAGGGGTTGGACCTTGTAGTTTGCGCTACCAGAGAACAAAACGCAACCAAATTCAAGTATAGGTCTTACATAAGCTTTGTAAAGTAACAATAATGTGTCGCGGCGCATCCCAAACCTTTTATTGGCGATTAGTGTCAGCCGGCCCTCTGTTGTTTGGTCAACATCTTCTTCGCCCGTACTTTCCCTCCTTGATCTCGCGGCCAGGAGTAGCGACAAGTTCTCGCATTCTGTGCTCCACGACGGTAAACTGCACGGCCACGTACACTGTCGACCACCTCCACTTAGCTCGACACGCCGTCAATAAGCAAGCATGCGGTGTTTAGAAAAGAAGAGTTCACATCTGGTTTCTGTACTTTCCTACTCCTTACATGTTTTGTACACTCTGAATTTTTTCGCGCGGGTCCACACCCTTTTTTCTATCCATGCTTAATTCTTGATTTTTAGTTTATATATATACTTTCTTCCTGCTCCCTCTGTTGTTTGGTCAACATCTTCTTCCTCCGTACTTTCCCCCCATGATCTCGCGGCCAGGAGTAGCGATATATATATATATATATATATATATATATATATATATATATATACTTCGCTATATACTCTTGTAAACAGTCAAGTGCTTCATGCTTCCGCCAACTATATATATATATATATATATATATTTTGTTAGAACAACAGTTTTGAGATGAGAAGTTAGTTTTAATTCCTTGGATTATGGTAACTTTGCATGCAGTATGTTCAGGCGCCGTGTGCGTACAGGTCATTGTCAGCGTGCCTTCTTCGCTGTGTCAATTACTGTTGTCGCCGGCCAAATGAGTCGCCCTTTTCATAATTTTACAAAGTACATGTGGTATATTACGCCCATTCCGCTGTGACACCAGCTAGAAAAGGCAGGACAAAATTACTTCTGAGCAAAATGTTACACAATCCACATCGCCCAGCTAATAGCAAGAAAGCTTGTATGAAATCAGAGTCCTGGAGCAGTGAAAGGAACTGATGGCTGCTGATATTCGCTTGTCCAAATCTGTTCTATTTGTCCTTCTCTTGATCTTAGTAACAAACGAAGAGTAATCAGATGACTTTGACTTTTGGATTCTCGCATAATGTCTTAAGTCAGGGAAGCTAGATAGGCCGGAAAAAGCTGGCTGAGATGTTACCACCAAGATAGCATTTGCGCAAAGTAGCTTTCTGAACCCTCCTTATCTATTTCGGTGAATGTGAACTGCTAGAGGCCCATGTACTGTACGCTGCGAGAGCGCGTTAAAGAACATTATGTGGTCTAACTCGTCCGGAGTCCTCCCCTACGGCGTCCCTCGGAGCGCGAGTTGCTTGCGGACGTTAAACCGTACAAAGCATGAACCAATCTACAATGCTTAAAAAAGAACTCGCCAAATACCAAATCTTCCTGTGAGACAGCAGTGCTGCCTCAGCGTCCCAAGACACGCCTCAGAGAACAAAATCCGCTTTTCTCCGAAGGACTTTTTCCGACAGGGCTCTCTGTGCGCACTGGGCAAGAAATGCGCTGCCAGCTGTCAAGTGGTAGATCTCTTTTAAAGCCGCTAAATAATGCTGTATAAATGATACCCTGCTCCAATGATTTAGTAAACTGTTTTCCAAGATTATCTGCAACTTCTGACTACAGATTTCTTTCTGAAGCCAAAGCTTAAAACTTAAAAAGAACAAGAAAAAACAGGGGACACTTAAGCGACGCGATAGCGTTCTGGGTTAATTTCCACATGTGCAGAATATCATTCTATACTTCACATTCACAGATCCTTGGGAGTCCTCATACCACTCCTGGCGCAGTTGTGCAGCGGTTAAGCGATGCGCCACTGCCCTGCGATGGAAAGCGCTCCCAGCGGTGGTCCTTGTGCGCCCCAGGTTGATCCATCATTAATTTACCTGCCATCTTCCATGGCGGGCAGTTTGCTCACTATTCGGTGGGCAGGTTGTGATGACAGCGCAAGGTCACATGGCCTAGGTGGCCCACATGCCCCCTAGGTTGCTTTTTCAACACCACCTGCCTGAGTCATGTTGCACACACGGCGATACCCGCTTTGCATAGCAGAGTGAAGCTATCGCTTCAAAAAAATGCAAAGTCACTCGACCATCAATAATTTTGCCATGTTACACAGAACCGTCATGTAATGTCCTGGCCAGGGACCTTTGAGGTATTAAAAATAAGCAGCCCTTGGCTACTCTTATATGGGACACCTGGTATATTACGTAACCTTGTTAATGAAATGTAAAGACATATGCATGAACTCTTCTGCCAGGCATGAAAATATTACAATCACTCACAAGTGCTTTCCGCACAGACTCACAGTGAATCCATTTCTTTCGTTTTCTAGCAATGCCAAAGCTTTCATGGAAATGAATGTTGAATCTTTTATAACTAAGCTTTACGTGACAAAGAAAATAAGGAAAGCCTGATTGAAAGACGGCTTATTAGTTAACGCGATAGTATCTATACTAAAGAGTAGCATCTCACTACACTGGCGTGTCTAGCAGATCACTTCCATCGAAAGCCGCCGCGGTAGCTCAGTGGTTATGGTCCTCGGCTGCTGGCCCGGAAGACGCGGGTTCTATCCCGGCCGCGGCGGTAAAATTTCCATGGAGGTGATATTCAATAGGCCGGTGTACCCTGCGATGTCAGTGGACGTTAAAGATCACCAGGTGGTCGAAATTTCCGGAGCCCTTCACTACGGCGTCTCCCATAGCCTGAGTTGCTTTGGGATGTTAAACCCCATAAACCAAACCAAACTTCCATCGAGATGCGGCCGCGGCATTGTAGAAAAAAGAACATAGCCTTAAGCTCAGTTTCCGAACACGGGACCGAGTCAGCCGCCCCGAAGAAAAAAATAAACCCCTTTAAATCCTGGATTAATATCGTGCAAGTCAAATTCAGAGCCTAACAGTTCAAATCTCCAAGGGGAAGGGGAGCTCTGGGCCGTCGTTTCCATCAAGCCGTACGAATTATAATCGTGTTGCATAATGATAGCCCCTTTCTATGGACTTGTAAAATTTGAGAGCGATGGCATGTTTTTAGCATATTGTTTCGATGAAATCTGCGGGGCAATACAATTGCGTTTTAGCTTGTACAATCATTCAGTCGTAGTCCAAGATAGTTAGCAATGCTAAAAGCTGAAAAAAGATTTGTAAAGGAGCAGAGTTCACGCGAAGTTCATTTACTGCAATCAAGGCGCTCGAGTTACTGGACGAAACGCAGAAATATGACGTAGAACAGTAAGTCGTAGAACATCAATGTCCATGTCACACTTTTCTAGACCGCTGCGAAGACCCACCTCTAGGTGGATGCCTTGTTTGTCATTTGTTTCTGCATACGCCTTTGACAAAAATTTCCGCGTGCAGTGAGAACTCAGGTCGAGTTTTTTTCAATTCATTCAGGACTCACTTACCTTGACAACAGCCTTTACTACCATTGGCTGAAAGTTAAAATAATGAAGTGCTGCTCGGGCAAGCACAACAGTGATAGGGAGGTTACGGCTCATTTTGGAGGCGGCTCTTTGTTTGATGAAATGTTCCTTTTTAATTACTGGTCCTCTGATAAGCAAGACACAGCCATGAGAGCAAATAAAAGCAAATCTCCCTTTGGGGTCTTGCAGAATTGTAAAGTATGCTCTAAATCATTCCAATGACTAGGCGGTACACTGTAATGAGTGTATCTCATGATATATAATCAAAGATCTGAAACTCATGCTTAAATCCTAAAACAAACTTCTCCAATGGGTGTTTTGAAATCCTTTGAATTACACGTTACTTCACTGATTCGAACTGTTGAAGGGACTTGCCATTGAAGAGAAAATTTTAAATACGGGAGCAAGTACTAGCGTCAACCTGAGCCCAGCAGTGCTGCTTCAAAAGAAAGCTGAACAGTTTTCAGAATAATTTCATAGGTGAGGAAAATTCCTTCTCCAACGGGATTAAAAATCGAAGCCATGACCTCTGCTGAGCAGCAGACCTATTAAGTGACGTAACCAGAACCGCTAGCAGGCTCAGCAACTTAAAAGCCACCGTTAAAGCTGCGCGCCTTTCCTTTTTAGAAATACCGCCTTACTAAAGTGGGCGCTAATTGTCGAAACATTTTCGTGCCTTATTTATAATTCTGCTCTAGGAAAATACTCAAAAACCCAATTCAATACATCACAAAGCGACGCAGGGAGACCTGTCGTGATAGAGAGGACACCTTATTAAGGAATACTGGTGAAAAAAGCTTCACCACGCAAGTGAAAAGAGCGGAAAAAATAGCAGTCTTCAGGTTCTCTTGCGCACTCTGCTAAACTAAGCGAAAGGTGTCACCGTGCTGCTGCCTGTCTATCGCAAATGTCTGAGACCTACTGATTTTGTGGCAGCCATGACTACCTAATCAACCACAACAGACACATGCCACGAGGTGGTCGGCGCGTGGACCGTCAACGTGGGCTAGGTAGTACTCCGAATCACAACATTAATGGTAAATAAAATTAATTGAAGCAATCTTCTGATGCAGAGCGCTCCAAATAAAGAAAAATATCTCCCCTGTGTACCATCAACCCGGCTATTTCAATAATAAATGTTTCCTCCGCTACCTGTACCAATCACGCGTTTGGTATCTTTGTTGGCATTAGAATTTTCGTGCCTTATGCCGCATGTTACATCCCTGATGGCAAATATGAGAGCATGGAAAAAGGTTTAACCCGACAGCTTATCGTTACTAACGATGGCCTCTTGTTTATTAGGATACTGTATCAGCTGCAGCTGTACCCAGGACTAAATTAAAAAAAATGGCAGCTCTGGCCACCCCCGTAGTTCCTGTTATTGAAGTCCTAAATCAAGTAGCTTGACATGAATCACAAACAACCTTGTTATTTTTCTTGACAGTGGTTCAGGATGTAGATATTTTGTAATTCCACTATTCGGCCTTTTCTGTAGCCTAAAGCAGTACGGTTTGGAGCAAACTGAAGCGGCGCAGCTGCCGCAGGTACAGCACATGGTTTAGCCGAGATAAGAAGATATGCGGAAGCTTGAAGTATTTGTTCCATTTCGATAGTTTCTGCAGGAACTGGCTCAAAAGCTTACCTATCCGCTACTGTGTAAAACACACTGCTACAAAGTGGAGTGGACCAGAAACCAGACTAATTATAGTTGAGAGGAAGGGATGAAGGATTTTGCGTCTGATCCCTACAGGAATAGGCCATGTTCACACGAAGCGTATCCTTCAAGACGGCTCAGTGGAAAGGTATTGATTCTATACCCTGCTTGCAAAGGAACGGGCCGGCAGCTGTCGGGCTAATGACCTTTTGCATCTTGTTTATCGTATTTCCTGAACGCTTGTGTAGCTGCAGTCAAAAGGGTATGTAAATCAATATTAGAGAACAAGCTAAATTTTATAGCATAACTGCATGTTTCCTGGAGTAGTTATATGCGGTCAAACTATAGTGTAGAAAATACGCCTCCAACCGCAACTAAACTATCAATGCGCCTTCTCGACTGGATACCGCCCAAGTCGCTACACCTTTCATGCAAAGAAAGTAAATTTATTCGATAAACACTTCTTCCATTATTGTTGACAGCGTGCGTACGTATAAGTTTTATTTATGAATACTATGCAATTAGAGCACTCTTCACAAGCCTTATGTACTTCCAGCAGTGTGTGCTATACTAGCCAGACAGAATTAGTGATACACAGGTTATCGTGAACTACACTCGAAAGTAAAAAAAAAAGACCATGGACGTAATTATTCTTTTTTGACAATAACATTCATACTACAGCCATTGCTCGTTGTTCTACTGCAGTCAGATGTCAACGCATTGATGGATCCTGTATCCCGAAGGAAGCGAGGAACCGCTCGTTATTGCCCTGGTTACAAAAGAAATCATAGAGGAAATCGCTTCGTTCGTATTACGGTAGCGATATACGCATACGGAAAAATGAGTATCAAGCATTTTCAGAGCTGCTAGTACTTCATATTTAGGAATGCAGGCGTTAAGCAACAATTCGCTCCTTGTCTATTTTTTTCAGGTATACCGCTTTTTGTTAATGACCACATCGAGGGCCCAGTGAGTGAAGGTAATTTTAGATTCAAAAAATCACTCCCAAATTTTTTCTCGACAACATAGTGACGAAAGAAGACATCATACGTTTTCAAATGCCACCTGAAAGTCGCACAATTGCGTCCACTTCTCAATGCACTTTTTTTACACCAATAGGAAATGTTTTCCACGAAAATTCCTTGGCTACTTTTGGTAATGATTCAACCATGTACAACCCCTATGTAGCGAATTCAAGACTCTGGGCATTAGAGCTGTAGAGTAACTAGTGATTGAAAGGGAAAAGCTCTTGGTAAATTTAATTTAGGACTAGGCACGCTCACGTCATATGGCCTCATCACATCCTATAGCCTCACTGTTCTTATCTTATTGGAATGTATAATTATATCGAATTTCACTTAATTATGATTTTGCTGAATATTTCTCAAGCAAATAAATATCAAGCTGCCACAGAATTCGTACATACAATTCTTTACGCCTCGTTAGATGTTTAAAATTTGGAATACCATATATTATAGTTCTTATCTGCTACGCAAAGCAAGGTTCATGACCGGTAATATCAGCCAACGTATGCCAACTTCCAGCCAAGGTTTCGAGCTGACAGCGCCTATCCATGGCAAAGAAAAAAAAAGCCGCTCCTCCTTAACGCCATCCTATTCAGTGGGTGCAAAAAGTTAAAGCAACATTTTCCGTTCAGGGAACAACCATTAGTTCTGGAATGCGTGGAAAAAAGCGACGGCAACATCGACATACCGAATCCAGTCGCATCTGCGAAGTACATTTATCAGGTGACAACCAGCCTGTTCGCCTCAAATGTGGTCTGCTTCTAGCAGGCAAATCAGCCATTAACGCGAGCGGAGCCTGAAAGAGCAGATGTTGCCTAATAAAATCACTCTCTCTAGATTTTAACGAAGCTGCGTCAGCTGACAGCCAACCTGCTACTTTTGAATTAAGTATGACAAATCCATATGCAGCAAATAAAGTTCTGGCCCTACAAGGGAGCGCATGATATCGCTAGAGCAACCATGCGTTCACAGCACTAAGCCGACAAGCAAGTGTGGCTCCCAGAAAAAGCGGTGCACAGTACAAGCATAAAAGCCAACTCCTTTTGTAAGCTCCCGCGCTGTCTTCTCCACCCCGAGGGTCTCGTTTGAATGGGCTGCCACTCGCGGGGCGTGCTCGCCGGGGCCCAGCGCCTTCCTTCCTGAGCAAGGATGGCTTGGGACTGTGCTTGACGTGCCGCTTTCGGTAGGCGGCTGCGGAAGCGTTCATGCGTTGCTATTAATGAGTGCCCGTTCGCCCTCTGGCCTCCCTTCTTTTTGCTTCGTCGCGGCGCTCTTTCCTCCGTTGCCTTCGTGTGTAGAATCCCTTCTGCTTTCAGTTACGGCTGTTTACGTCATGCAGATCGCACGCAATTCCCACTGAGTTTAACTGCTAGCTCAGACGCCTGTCCTCTTTTATATAAGGAGATGAACGTATTATAACCGATCAGTTCCAGAAATTAACCATGCCCAGCAACCATGGCCGTCACCAACTGCTGGCATCTATCAGCGACCAGTAGAGGTGAGGTTGTGCGTGATGGCAATACTGATGCGTGCGTGATGGTTTCTGATAGTGCGTAATAGCGGTGGTGAGATTTAGTAGATTGCGCTTAATTTCTCTGTCTCTCTAACACGTCCCTGATTGCCCAAGCAGAGCAGCCTTGGAAATGGCGATACTGCCGGCTTATTTGTTTTATACCATGCAGGACCTAACCTATGAATGCTTATTGCGGGCCCACCAACAAGTGCTGAAGGTCATAGGATTATCATCGGGGTGTAACCGACATTAAAAGTTTCCTTCGCAGGGAGCCCGTTAGCTCCCTGGTGCGAGGGAAGCGTCTGCGGAGGCGGCGGCAACCTAGACCTCGCTTAGAAAAAAACAATCGATCGAGTGACCACGAGTACGTTGATGAGTAGGTCTCAGCCAGTGGGGCGAGAGGATGAAAAGGCTCTGGAGGTCGGAGCCTGCAGCGGAGGCGACGATGAGAATGCTCTTGGACACCCTGCAAAGAGGCCGCACCCTGACGGCAAAGTTGTGTCACCGCACATGTAACTAATTGTAAATGAAATCGGCACTCTGTGGTCCGCAACCTTTGATATGGTCTGGCTGACTCAGGAGGAGAAGAAAGAGAGAAGGCAGGAAGGAACCTGGCTGCCTAATCTTTTCAGTTAGGTTAGGGGTCTTTTAACGAAAGCATAGAACTAAAAATAGATATCAGTCACTCTTAGCATCTCAAGTATGGCAGACGCAAGACAAAGAGAAAAAAATATGGGACAAGCGCGGGCTATAAACTTAGCTCTCTCTCGTTGCTTTTCTCGCTTGAGTGGCATCTACCCTATTTGTATTGGTGTTAAAAATGGAATTCCTCAACTTACCGAATTGCTAGTGTTAATGACATTGATTCATCGCATAAAGTTGGCCGCTATGAAGTCCTCCCTTTTCACTGTTGACTTGCAATCACCCATTTTAAGCCCGTAAGTGTTGTATTTTCTTCCATATAGGAAGAACATGCTTTCAAGGAGAAGAGTCTTGAACCGCATTTTTTGAGGCACATCTGCACGGCAGTTGTCCAGCATTCGAAAATGCGCGAATTGTCATTGTCATGGTGCGATTACACGGAGGTGAGAGCGCTGAAAGTATAAAACCAATATCCTGAATGAGCTGTGGTTGCAAGGATACTACGCAAAGAAACAACGATAGGTATATGCTAAGAGATCAGCGCTTTTAAAGTTTCCTTAATAGATTATTATTTAAGAGACGCTAGTCGCAAAGTGATTTTCAAGAGCAGTATAGAAGTTTATGAGGTCGTATTGTGCTCAGTTCAAAGACATAGTGAATACATATTCGGAAACTACGAAGGCAGCTGGGAAGAAAAGCGGAAAGTTGGGCAAGTTGGATAACGTTCATGATGTAAAAAATAGCGCACAGGGAACACACGGGACGGAAAGTAAACGACGCAGACAAGCGCTAATTTGCGCTTGTCTGCGTCGTTTACTTTCCGTCCCGTGTGTTCCCTGTGCGCTATTTTTTACATCATGAGCTGGGAAGAATCTTTATAACACGCAGTAACAAAACTAGGGCTCAATACAAGCGAATACCTGAAGATTGCCTTCATTGCTTTAGGTAAAATAGAGAATTTCATGTTGTTCATGTCTGCATGTCAGTAGAGAATTTCATGTCAGCATGTTCATCACCTTGTAGCGTGGTTACACGAATCTGGAAAAGCGGGAAAGAGGCGAAAAAGGAACTTTAGTCCTTCTCTGTGTTGTGTCTTCACCATCTGTCCGACGTGAACTTGCAGCATGCTTGGATGTTCCCACTTTACCAACAATTGCCTAAGTTGGTAGCAATGTGCACTTGCCATGATTCGCCGGGTGAATACTATTTGCGCTTCTTCTGTCCTCCCGTCTCGACAGGTCTCTTCAACAGTGTAATATTGAGATTATCGATTACCAAAAAGACTGTCTCCCGCATGTGTTTTATTTCGCCTTAATAGCTTCTTCATACAAATTGGTCAATTCTGCATTTTTACTTAGTAGTTGAAAGGGGAAGCATAGACAGTGTATTATCGCGAGATGTACAAATTTCTTCTTACGAAAGACGAGAAAAAGAAACATACTAAAAGCAGATCAGCCGACGCTCTAGAAAGGCCTTTCATCTTTACAGAAGCGTGAGCCGCCCCTTAGACTAACGAAAACGCAGTACCTCCACAGGGGCCGGGGATCTTCCAGCTACGCGAGTACTTTTCGCTTTATTCATGTCGTGCCCTTGCGACCGCTCAAAGATGTCCGCGCCTTTCACTTGATGTCACCAACGAGAAGTCGACAACCATAAGTAGCTCTCAGTCAATCTTTCATTAACGCTTTCCACCCAACACGCCGGGGACGCGGTATTGACGCTGCTCTTTGCGACACTGCTCTTTGCGACACTGCTCTTTGCGACACTCTGGAGCATGGTGCTGTGACATGTGAAAACTTAAGCGAAACTAATGAAATTCGGATCAGAAGTGGTTGGTAGGAGAAGCCGGGCTCTTCATGCGAAAGGACGGCCATCCATGTTGCGCTCGGTGTAGGTCATTCAACTCATACGGGGTAATCATGAGCATCAAGGTTAAAGCTGAAGTAACGACCTTCTGATAAGCAGCACAAATGTACAAACATAGTACCCACCCGTAATAAAACAAATGTTCTTTACCGGCTTAGCAAAAGCTATTCTCGCCTCATCGAGAATAAAAACCCAGCTTAGTTCAAATTGCCTCGATGGGTTTCGCCATAGCATATATCTAAGACATGTCTTGTACCGCCAGAGCAGAATAGGTTCGTACTGATTTTAAAAGAGCTCAGATCGCAATTGCGCGGCTGTTAGTTGTGGACAAAGGCTTGTTAGTGTATAAAAGAATCTGGTTCTGTGCATTAAATTTACAGAATGCAATGATTCTGATGATCCTAATATTCCATACATTAAAGGCACAGGATCCGATTCCTTTATACATTCACGTAGGATGCTGCATTTGCAACTCTCGGAGAGTAAACAATTCAGCCTCTGAAACAAAAAACTCTGGAAGTAAGGAACCGATATAGAGATAATGTGTGCATGGCATATTCAATTACTTTTCCAAAGTGCTTATCACACTGGTATTCAAGTTTAAAAAATTGGCTTAAGGCTTAGCTTGGCTAAGCCTGGCTGATTGCGAAAGCAATAACACGTGGCTGCGCTGGGTTCTGCTGGTAGTTTCGTTTCTCGAATTGAATCTGTTAACGCTTTGTATTTCACGGGTCCTGGCATCAGCTTAATTTTTTTTTTCATGGCGTAGGGGCATCTGCGGCCAAAGAGCGCCATGGCACAAGGTATTTTCATTTGCTCAAAATAGGGTCAATGTTCCATTTCTCTAGCATTTCAACCTGAATAAGTCGAAAACCAGGCCAGGCAAAGCTTGCGCCCATTGTATCACTGTTAGGTACACGGTGGCTCCGGGGATCGAACCCCGCACCTCCCGCATGTGAGGCGGATGCTCAACCACTGAGCCACCGCTGCGGCCGAGCTTTTTATTTCCCTTTTCCTGCTATGTGCATTTAAAACAACACTAGGAAAATCCATGAACATAATACGCCCTTCAGCGTGCAAGACCCATCCACGTATTTTTTTTATTTAGTATTTTTTTGTTTATACCATCCGCCCAGTGCCAACAGCAACCACGTGTTTAAAGAAGGCAAAGGCGTGAACAGAAGTGCCCTACCTCTCTGCTGAGTGCCCGACGTTCTTGAGGTTTACAGGGGAGCGCTTTCATACTAGTCCACTGCTGTGTACGATCAGTCAATGCGCTTTCACTTGTTTGTGCAGTACAGGCGAGAGGCTATGATGAAAGCCGAAATTGCGGACGTAGCCACAAACTTCCCCGTTCCCCGAGGTATTTCTTCTGTACATTGGCGTAGTACGTGGCACAATTCTTCTGCGAAGAAGAAAGTTTCCAGAAAGGCTCCACTCTAAGCATATATAAGAAGCTCTCTATTCAGGTGTTCCATTCACTATATAGGCAGCACAGTATATTACACAAGAACTTATCTTGGTTGTCTTCATTCCTTGAAACACGAAGCGCAAAACACATAACGAAATTACCATCAACTAAATGTTCACTGAAAAACAAAGGCTTCATATGGGTCCTACGAATATAGCGCTGGAATGGCCCACAGAACTTTATTGACAGTCTCAGAGATGAAGCATATATTTTCATATGCAGCTTAGGAAATCAGGGAAATTTATACTGTATTTTTTTTCACGCAGCTCCGTCTTTCGTTTCCTTGTCAAGGTGACAATAAACTAGAGCACTTAATATCTGAAGCTTTAAGCCACGAAGTCTTGCATGCTATTCGACGTCCTTTGGTTACCTGCGCTTTTCCTTCTTTTTGATTTCAGTTCGTCATGAGCGTAAACTTCGCCGTTCTGTGCATGTCACGTCGTGCTTCACATATGTGTTTGCCTGTGCGTGTGTACTTGCTCTGCCTTTTTCTTTTTAACTTGCCCTGCTGGGCCTCGGGCACATGCGGATGACATTTTTATGCACTGGCTCGTGTGATTTATTCACAGAAATACTGTCCGTGGCGAAGTCTCTAATGCCCTTTGTCATCTGAATGCTAATTTCATTTATAACCCATGTCCCTATTGTGAGCTCTAAAGTTGATAAAATATGAGCATGTTGTAAGGACAGGCGACTGAATTTCTCAGTAAGCGACTTTTGAGTCATATGTGCTGAATTTATAAGTATGAACCATTCTTCGTAGCGCTAGCATTTCGTCCCATTCAGAATCCGCTAAGAGCTGAAGAAGCTTATTTAGAAGTTTGAATTCATGGCAGCCGAAAGCGGCAAATGCAGCCGCTGCGTTCCTAATCACAGAAAGCCACCTTGACATATTTAAGCAATCGCGCTGTTTCCTGGGACCTAACACTAGTGATTGTTTTTTGTGTTTCCTAGATACGCTTATTGCTCGCTTATAGTTGGAGTATTGAATACATGCCTTCATCAATACGTGATCAAAACCAGTTGGGAGAGTAAACGCAGATGCGAGCTCCGAAACAGAAGAAAGAAGCCAATGATGCTATAGAGGGAAGACCTGCGTGCTGGCAGTTTTGCAGCCTTCTGAAACTGCAGCAGTAGCTACGTTTAATGTGCGAAAGATTCACGTGACCCATCTTTGTGAAGAAAGTCACAGAAAAGATTATTAGATAGCAGCAATGCGAATATACAACAGTGGCCCACTGCACTGTGACTGCGTGGGTCGCACTGCTGACACACACATCGTCATTAAAGTTGCCGCTTTGGCTCAGTTGTTACAGCGCCCGGCTGCTGACTAACGCTGATTCGATCCCCGCCGCGGCGGTCAAATTTCGATGGAGGCGAAATTCTATACATGCCTTTTTACTGTGTGATGTCGGTGCATGGTGAGAACCTCAGAAGGTCGAAATTTCCGGAGCCCTTCACGGCGGCGTCGCTCAGACTGAGGCGCTTTGGGACGTTAACCCTGCATAAACCGTCGTCGTAAAATTAAACTTCTCTGAGTAGCCTACATGCGGAGCCAGAGATGCCTCTCTGAGAGGTCTCTGCCATCCGCGGCAATATATGACCTAGACATGATCTTACGCGCAAAGGTAAAAAAAAATATTAAGCGATCGTAAGCAATTTCGATCTCGCCGAAAAGTGCGTGAAAAGAAACGCCGCTGAAGCAGCTTTCTGGTGGTGAGGTTTGCTCGGCGCGTATGCAGATCCTGTGTGTGGTGCCCTCTGGCGTTCGCTTCAGTGCCATGTTGGCAGCTTGAAGCATCAGTTGACTTACGAACCAGGCGTTTCAACGTTTTTTTCGAGTTACTGATGTTAGGCTTTCGAGCTGTGTCATTGATAAACCTATACTCAAGAAAACACGAAACGTTATTTGGTTTTCCAGGTATAAAAGTCATTATTTTTTTAAACTAGGAAACATCTGATTTTTCGTCTGATTCACTTGCGTTGTGTCATTCAGCGTAGTGGTTCTGTTGTGTCAAGCACTACTGTGTGTGAGAATAACAAACATGCAGAATTGACTAGCCTCAGTTCATGACCTTATTTATATCTTTCCAAGTAGTGGTCGTTGGTACATGATCGATAGGCTCTCTTCGTTTGCAGTCCATCTGTGCTTCGTTGTAGGCCACATGTATCATGTATTCCTATGCAAGCAAGCATGAACGTGTAGTTATTTTTTACCGGGCTTCTAAGCACATTTACGGCGCACCTGCCTGGCATAGTTTTTCCTCGGAATCCTTGACAGTTTAGACATCTTTCATACAGAATGCTCTTCTATCTCTCCATTCGCAGCGAAGCTACACTTGAACTGCTTTCAGTTGTATGAAGTATCTTTAGTACAATCATAAGTGCTATCTGCCTTTTCTGAGTGTTGACGAGAACAAAAAAGATTGATTGATTGATTTATGGGGTTTAACGTCCCAAAGCGACTAAGGCTATGAGAGACGCCGTAGTGGAGGGCTCCAGAAATTTCGACCACCTGGGGTTCTTTAACGTGCACTGTCATCGCACAGTACACGGGCCTCGAATTTCTCCTCCAAAGAAATTCAACCGCCGCGGCCGGGATCGAACCCGCGTCTTTCGGGACAGCAGCAGAGTACCATAGCCACTGAGCCACCGCGGCGGCAGAACAAAAAAAGAGGATAATCGATTGAAGGCGGTGAAATTTATTCTGCAAATACCCCCACAAGCAAGAGCCTTCGTTGCCTTCTATATTTTTTCAACCACACAGGCAAACTAACCTGCCTAGGTAGCCTGTAGCGACCGTGCTTCTTGCCTGCCAGGACGACTACTGCGACGTAGGGTGGGCAGAGAGAAAAGACGGTGCCAGAGAGGCGGAAAAAAGCCAGAAGGAAAGACGTGGTGTCTCATTAAGGGCAGTGAGTTAACTCTCCCGGGACGCGCCCGCTTTGTGTTTCCTGCCGATTGTAGGGTGCAGCCACCCGCGGGCTGGCAAAAGGCGCTGTGCGAGGGTACGCTACGAACTAACGGCCCTGTTATTCAAAACAGGCTTTCGGAGCATGAACACAACAGATGCTTACAAAGGAGTTCTGCTACGCTGCTGTGAATCTTTTCTTCTACCGTTGTATATAGCAATCTTTAGATGCCGACATGTTTCTATCGGATAAAGAGCGTTCGCACAGTGATAGTGGTTTTACCTGGGCAGAGGGGGGGGGGGGGGGGGGGGCATTGTGTCGAGAACGGTTGCTTTCATGCGGCGTTCAAACTTGGTGTGGTGCACGTTTCTGCGCCCCTCTTTGGAACCTCACCACGTAGATCTGATCATAAAAGGCGCAATCAGGCAGTCCTTACTCCTATCAAGTCACATCACTAGCCTACGCTCTAGAAGAAGGTCTAGAAAAAGCACGTGTTTCTCGGAGACCGGCTCTTGCTTGACTGTGCAACTGGTACCAACAATACGCTGAACTTGTGAACTTGTTTTAAAAAAGGCCACTGTTTTTTTACACGCAAAGAAATATTTAATGTGGTTTTTATTTATTTCGTTAAAGGTTGATACTGCAGGACGGGTGTAGGCGCAGGGAATATAACATTAGTGCTGTATATTCAAGTTTATGGGAAGCTGTAGTATTGAGCTCGTGTTCGAATGCATATAATAAACAGAGTTTCCTGCTCACTTCATTAGCCTAAAGCTATTATGGTCACAGACTTTGTTTCTACAAAATAGTTAGGACTATTGACTTAACGGGCGATGAACACCTTGTTTGCACCCCTTTCTAATATTCGAAAGGATTAAATAGGGTCGCGGAAGC
This sequence comes from Amblyomma mixtum, assembly GCF_055824585.1. Classification (NCBI taxonomy): domain Eukaryota; kingdom Metazoa; phylum Arthropoda; class Arachnida; order Ixodida; family Ixodidae; genus Amblyomma; species Amblyomma mixtum. The sequence continues at coordinate 100,509,519 of NC_143019.1, read as the reverse complement.
ACATGAGCTTCCAAAGGAGCCAAGGTGCTAGAAGAAACCACGGAAAGCAATCACTTAATAATTAGTGTGCTGCGTTATTTTTTTTAAATTTATACTCCGAGCTAGAAGCACCGCATGTAGTGCGGCAGGCGAGACTTACATTGCATACTGGTACTCCTTTCAGATCTGAATAGTGGCAGCTATTTTTCTGCAAGCTTTCACACGATACGCCTCTCGTAGGGGCATGCCAAAAGTTATACACACTGCCAATCAAAAACCATACCAGTATGCTTCTGAAAAGAATGCACCATTCAGAAGTGCGTTCTTTGCAATGATTACTGCGAGGACTATTTCTTATCACCGCTAACAATTGTGGAACTGTAGCTTAGGTAGGCAGGTCCACTTCACCAAGCTGTGCTTGATGAATGAGGCCACAAGAGGCCATTGCTTCCTTTTGGAACCTTTATATGGCTGCTTTTTACACTTAGAAAAGGGAGCTGTCGAAGTGCAGTTCACATTATCAGTCGCGCTGTTCCTATCTTAATTCATTTTGAAAGAGATCAAATATCTTGAGGCTTAAAGAAATTTCACTTGGTCAGCACTAGTTCGTCTTTACATTATTGGTGCTGCCTTTTATTCAAGATAGCAATATTAAGTTGTATTTCATTTTTTGAAATTTCTTTGAGTGCCACTAACTTCCAGTGGCACATCGTTCTAAGTCTTTTCTTCCGGTTCATTTTGCGAACGCATTGTTTTAGGCCGAGGGTTGTTCTGGAAATTTACCGACAGCAATATTACTGATGCATTATTAGTAGAGTTATTTAGCAGAACTTTAGGGCAGCAACACCGCAATACATTAAAGAAGATCAAGGATATAGCGGCATATTTTGCTTATGTGCAACGTCTATTGTCTACCGTAATTTTCCACACTAATTAAGTGATTATTAAATTAAACTCAATTTCCTTGATTCGAGGGATATCACTTTGTTCAATGGCTGTGTGCAAAAAAAGCAACATAATGCTGTCTTTACCGAATCCAGTCTGTCGTTCAAGCGGAATCGGTGGAGTGCGTTTAAGTCCTCGAGTAGGCCAATACATGGGAGTTCCCCCTTGATGTGGATGGGAACGTATTTAACAACTACCCACTATATTTCAATTGAGACACTTTTAAAAGACAGTGTCGTATACAAAACAACATTACAAAAAGATATTTCTACCTTGCTGCTCTTTCCTATTCTGGAAACTAGGCTTCAGTAATATATCTCTATAAGTCGAGGATATCGTTAAGATAGGGTAACTCAAGCAATTATTATGAGCATAGGGAGCTCGAACTAATACAGGTTGATCATATGGGCTTTATAACAGGCAAACCCAATCAAAGCTCTATTCATCATAATCTACCATTTTAACACCTATGATTCTACGCGCCCTTATCAACGCTTTCTTAGAAAATTCGGCAAAGTTTTGCAAGCCCGTATCCTTAGTCAATGTCATCATTCGATGGCCACACGTAAACCTGGCTTATAAGACATATTGTTGGGGGAACTCAGGCGCGATAGTTGCCTCCACCTTACGTTGGTACCTCTAATTTGAATAATTATTTTCTTTTTCTTTCTGACATCATAGAGTCCGTTCTCAATGTTTACTTAAAGTGCTATCTAGTGTGCCAAAAATTTCTCCTTGCAATCCAGCAAAAAAGAAAGGGATTCTACGTTCTTATTCCGCCATTTGTATAACCAGTTCAGCCTTTTCAATCCTCTACTCGATTTCTTTTAGTTAGAAAATAAGCTACTACGCTGGTATACCTTTGTTCGTGGGTCAGTATTAAGCATCTTGAGTGCCATGCTGCCAGTTTTGTCTCTCTGTTCTGTAATTTTTATTCCCTATACTGTTCTTTGTAAGTTTTCTAGCTGCGACGATTTTGTACGAATTTTTGGTCCTGCTAGTGGTGGTGTTTCAGAAATGCTTTGTTCAGTGAACCTCGTAGCCAATATTATGCATAATTTTTCGACTACTTGTAACGCTTCAACACGTGACACGCATTTTGGCCGTGTATGCGAGAAATCCTCGCTTCAGGGTAAATAAAAAGCGCGTCCTAACCAATATATTCCTCTCACAGATTACTCTTAGTTAGAAGCTAGCCCGAAAATGCTGGACAGCACAAAGGTAGCCATCAACAAAGCTCCTTAAGACACTTCTGACTTGGCATCCTGGTTGCATAAAAGCAAGATTAACACAAACTTTTTCAGCAGTTTTTAGGCTGACTGTAACACCAGGCTTCTAAAAGCAACTCAATTTCTCTCAAATTCTACTCAAATTCTGGGCGTGCCTTGGGATAGTGCATCTTATGGTGATAATATGCAGTAGACAGCAAACTGCTACTGACCGCTAGCTGTTTCAGCTACCTTTAGATGTCCGTTTTTTGCGATTAGAAAGTGCTTTCAATCGAAAACGCTTAAACATTGGCTGGTGAAAAGCACTCCCATTCTTTTATTTTTGTATTTGGAATTTGTTGGCAAGCTTTCATTCTTGTCTTGCTCACCTCACAAATTAGATAGGCGACGGGCTTTTGTTAGTGTTTTGAATGCGTTTTGCTTGGTTTCAAGTGCCCTGGTCTAGACAACTGAAGTTCTTATCAATTGCAAGGAACGTTTTTGAGACCATCAGCCCACCTTTGCTTCAAAAATGCCCCACCAGCATTCAAAATATATTCGCCTTATTATTCGACCAACTCGGATCTTGCAAGAAGCATTGGTATCGCAATGCGAAGCACTTCATATATATAAAAAAATGCCAGATCACTTGATGTAAGAAAGCTTAAAGGGGACAGGTATAGATTATAAGTGTGTCTGGTTTCAGTCCGCTGAAAGTGAAGACCGTAGCTGACGGTCTTCTAACCCAATGAAAGATAATAAAAGGTTACTGGCCACGTTTCATGGGAATGGGGGCACACTGAACTTCCTTTTGCGATCTGCCCTGGACGTGCGTAGACTAGGTGCTTACAGCAACAGAAGATAATACGGTCGTCGCTGTTCTCGAGGAAAACATCTCGTAATTGATTTCGGCATATCCGAGCCACATGCATGATGACAGTCGGCAGTCACCAAGTCAGCGTCCCAATAGGATGCTGACTCACACACCTATACACAATGACCGCGAGATGCTCGTGAAGTTGTCATGAACGGCACTTCATTCAAAGAGTATCCGAATTATTCTCTTTTTGTGTGTGGAATGTACTTCAAGAACTGAACGTTGAATTTTGTTCTTCCCACGTACGTTGCTCATGTTGCTAAAAAGAAAGCTCCGCACACTTTTCCTTCAGTGGCTCCGCCGCCGCGGTGGCTCAGTGGTTATAGTGCTGGCTTGCCGACCCGGGAGACGCGGGTTCGATCCTGGCCGCTGTGGTCGAATTTCGATGGAGGCGAAATTCTAGAGACCCGTGTACTGTGTGATGTCAGTGCACGTTTAAGAACCGCAGGGAGTTGAAATTTTTCTAGCCCTTCACTACGGCGTCCCACATAGCCTTAGTCGCTTTGGGGCGTTAAACCCTATTAACCAAACCAAACCTTCAGTAGCTTCAATGCAGGAATAGAAATCGCAGTATAAGCAGGCTCGGGATAAATGGTGAGTAAACGAATGCTCAAGGATATAAATGACTGTTTTCTAAATTAATTATCTGCAGTCCAACTCTAAAATGATGACGCAAAAGAGATGGATAGAGCAAAAATAAATCTACAAACACAGCTTTTATCTGTCGGGATGTCTTATAATTGTTTAAAACGTCTCGTCCCAGTTTCTCTGTATCCGTCTCTTGTTCGAGCACTCACATAAGTGTAGCACTTATATTCTACGCTTGTGGAACAGCCTAACAAACGTGCCGCGCTGCCAATCTTTAGGTACGATGGTTTAAGTTTTCCTTATTTTGTTTTTTGCTCTCTTTCATCACGGCAGTTTTTAGCTATCGGACGCTTATCGAAGTCTTCGCGCTGGCTCTGGTCAGGACAGGATCTCTTTGTTGTGCGTCTTCCTCTCTTCCTTCCTCCGTGCGGATGACGCACGCAGAGGAACGCAAATGTGATTCCGGTGGCGGCAACCTGCTGAGAGCAGGCCTTTGTTTTCTTTTCTCAAAAAACGAAGCATCGTTCTGCCGTAGATGCCTCGGGCATTCTTCTCACTTCCTTGTGGGACCCGCTTTGCTTTCATTGTTTCTTGCGCCATGCTACTGAATATGGTAATAAGCCGACGCCTGTAGGTTCGAAAGAACCGCAGGAAACACAGGTGTCACGTCTTTTTTATTTTTTTTTGTGTGTGTACGTGCGTCCTATATAGTCTAGTCGATTCAGGGCATCTGTATAAGAACTAGCATGTAAAAAATTCTGTCGTTCAAAATATAAGCAAGAAAAGAAGCATGCTTTCATCCACCAGTGCGTGAAAATTGCAGAGAGTAGGGACCCGTGGAAGCTTCCCAGGGACGGCAAGAGCGGTTTGTGTCTGACATCTATAGCGGAAGGAATAATAGATTCTTTGTGTATTTTAAAGGACACCCGTAAAAGAACTATGACAATAAAACTAACGCGTAGGACTTTCAGAAAGATAGGTCGATTAAGCTTAAAAGAACGGACACACGAGACGAACACGGCCCAAAAAGCGCTGACTCTAATGCAGCGGTTAAGCGGACTTAGCCTCATTGTTTAGGTAATTAGTTCGCGTGCGGATGACAGGACAGTGCTCTTCATTTAGGCTAGAAAATCTATTTCCTTAGGCTACAACTAGACTACAGTTTACCGTCACAGCTTGTCGAGTTTTCATATTTCCTATGTTCTACAACAAAGTGTCCATACCCATAGAAATTTCAATCGGAAGCGCTCAGCTATCTTGAATGAACATCAGCAGTGCATACAATGGACACTTTCTGCCTAACTTCAACGTTGTAAGAGAAAGCGATTAGAACATGGTAATACTTCAAAAATATATCGGAGAATATAGGATTTCACAAGGACGTTGACCTATGAACTGAGCTTATTGCAGTTTTTGGTGATCCCCTTTGTTGTGAAAACAGAAATAAATTGCACAACGCTAGCCGGCATTTCCAACTAAATTGCATTTTCACTATCAGCGAATGCATGTGTGTGGAGGTGTGTGGTGATGTGTACACATTTACTAGTACTGGTGCACTAGTGTACAAGCACAGGTGTGCGCTGAAAATTTGTTTACCCCGAACAATGAAGAACTTGTAGAAGGTGACAACACAGAAAGATGCTACTAGAGATACTTTGCTTCAGGCATTCGAGACCCTTTCATTTTTTCCCTTACAGCACGTGTCCTGCACCGTTGGCTCCCAGAATTAGGCTCAATAGCGAGTGACAACCAATTGTCCATAATAGCTGATTTTGTTTAGTATAACAACGTACAGCAAATATTTGCGACTCTTTTGAGGTTTTTATATCATTTTACTTGGGCAGAAAGAAATCGCTGGCGTAAAACAGAAATACCTGGGAGTAGCTCTGAGCCGGCCCTTTCATCAATTAAACAAAGTTGTTTCATTCGCGGCATAGAAATTTCCTAGCGGTTGCTGTCTCCTCCTAAGTGCGTTCTTTTCAATCACATAAATAAACGTGACGCTAATGGTCAGTGCGTAATTTTCGCCACCCCAAATCATCGCACAAATGTTTAGAAATATACAAATTTTAGGTTTCAAGAGTTCAAGAATGCCAAACCGCTTCTCTTAATGAGCTCCTCACAATTTGCTGAATACATTACTGATTTAGAACACTATGTATATAAGGTGTGTTGCCATCATTGTCTAAGTCGTTATCGCCTTTCCGTATGAAGAATAATTAGATGCAGGTATTTAAGCCAGTGACTGCTGCCATCAATTTTCGATTGCATGTGGCTGAGCCTGAAACAAATAATTAATACTAAGTGTGCCCTGCGCAGATCTTCCATCACCGTGGTGTTTCGGCTGAGTAAAAACAAAATCGCCTGGGTATTTGCAAAGCTCATTTTCTCTTAGTACGTTTTAAGGACCATTAATCCTCCGGTGATGAGCCTGTTTTTCTTATTACAAACTCTTTTAGGTCTCAGATCACCACAAAATTTTTCTGCTAAAAGACTAAAACGAAACTCTCACTATAAAGTCACCAATTCGGCAAGAAAATAAGAAGTCACGTGTTTGAGGTCACCTCCTAACCTACAATAAAAATGAGCCTAAAAGTTGGGACGTTTTTTGCTAACAAAGGGCGGCAGGGAAAGCTGAAGCGCACTGAAATGATTATGCGTTTCTTTTTTCTAAGCAGTAGAAACCCTCCTCATCATGCATCCCTCCCTCCCACCCCTCCCAGCTAACGTTTTCCCCTTACAAGGCACACCAGAAACATAGTCTAAACATGAATAAGCATATATTAGAGTAAAAACAGAGCAAGCGATCCTCTACAGAAATAAGTTTCAGGAAGAAGGTATGCTGACCATGCCCCGTAGAAGATTTCGATAACTAAATATACTGCATTCTTACTGTCGGCAACGAAAGCATATTTCCACTGCAAACAGAACAGTTTGTTGGAGTTAGCAGTGCGTGGAAGCTCTTAAACCGAGCAACGGAAGTCTTGATGTAAGGAAATGCAGGAGGCTGAAACCCTGATTGAAAATTTTAAGTCTGCTAGAACTTCACACATTTTGAAGAAGATAATTTTTCCCGTTGCCAGCCTTAAGTATATTTAGTGATGGAAATCTGTGCCAGGGCTCCCTAATTCCTGCGTAGCTTAGTAATGGTCATGGACGCTTCATGGTTTCTTAGAGTGTTTGTGTGCCAGACGTTCGGAGGAGGAGAACTCCAGCAACAGTATTGGCCGCCTGATTGCCCGTCGTTGAGAGGTGCCCCGGCGTCCGGAAAAGGTTTGGCTTCAATATCCAAAGAAGAAGCATAAACAAGCTCATAACTTTGCGTCGTTTCTAGGAAACATTGTTAGCAGGAGGTGTTGCTTGTAGAGCGTGTTTGCAAAGAGCAAGCAGGAAGATCGGAAATAACACTAAGACGACATAAAGAGACGCACCTAGAACATTCTAATAAGAAATTTTTGAACGTGGGTTTTTAAATACAATTGCCCCCCATTTAAACTCTGTAAGTAACCAGAGGTTGCAGCAACGTAGACATCCTGGGACATCCGACAGCTGTCTCGGGGTTTCATTCGTTCGCGGCAAGCAGGGATAGCGCTTCACTTTTTGATCAGGCGTCACTTCGACAACCTTGTTGGGTGCTATGTGTCGCCACTCAATGGCCTGAAAACTGTGTGCATGGCTCATTTAGAATTTTACTACTTCAAAGCGCAAATTTGGGTCTCAATTTACCATTGGAGGCTACCAAAAAGCTAGTACCAGCATAACTATACTTGTGTTTTGAAAAAAACCTGCGTATAACTGCGAAACAGAGCAGGAACCGAAATAAGGTCCAAATGTGGCGCCTAGCAAGCTGCACTTTGCGGAATGACGTAGTTGCGGCCGCTTCGACCCCGTAACTTTCCCAAGTCATTACAAAGGAAAGTTTTCGCACAGTTTAGGAGAGTAACCTTAAAACGATTCCGCGCTGTAAAATATCACTGATTTTATTCTCGATAACGACAAGTTCAACTAAGACTGGTACGACTAGACTTCTTGGTTCTTGTGCTGAATGCAGTAATAAATATAATGGTCGTTTGCGCAAATATATTTGCAACTTTTAATTACATTTAACCATGTTTACTTAGACGCTGCGTCACTCTGAACGTCGTATATACAGTAATCAACAGCCCCAACAGCATGCAAATTACCTCTGCAGCAATCATCCCACGTTTCAGAAGGGACCATGGCTTGGTTTAATGGGTAAGGGTATGCTTCATTTGATCTGTAGCGTAATAAGCGCGTCCGACAACTTCGACTGATTAAAAACACGGAGGCGTGGTAAAGCCGTGAACAACAGACTTCTAATTGAAGTTGACAAAATTCCCTGTATTCAGGCAAGTTGATTCTTAAGGTCGCTTTTGGCCAGAATTATGAATGCACATTATGTGGCCGTAGGCAATAATTCGGGGGAAAGAATGCTGCTGCGCATACATTCACATACGTCCAGTTCTCCGGTTATGCGCATAGCTTCAACTGTAGCTTTTTTACAAGCACCGAAAGACGTTTTAAGATAACATAGAGGCGCAAAAAAGTGCGTTTTACATGGCACCACTCAATTTTACTAATTATAACGCGTACCACTTTAAGGCGAGTCTGGATTGAGAGCGTAAACTGAAGTTACGAAAATTTGAGTACACGTTTCTAGTCCGATACTAGCTTCAAAACTGTAGACGCTAAAACCTAATTTATTTATGTTTTACAAGTATGCATGAAACCTGGATTAAGACACGATTGAAAATAAGCAAAGAGAACATTTATTTAGTACCGTATGTTGACTGGCCTGCTTATTCTACGTGCAAATTTTTAAAGAAGGCCTTACATGAACACACACACAAACAGGCACATAATTCTCATACGCATAGGCCTCATGTCAAGGCAGTGTACAAACAGTGTTGTGTCTATGTTCCTTGTGCCTCCGATCTCGGTGCAGCAGAATAATTAATTTCCAGCCTACTTTCATTTTTTCGAGCTAAAAACACTTCGGAAGACAACTTAGGCAGCGAGCGCGTCCATTAAAAGGAAATATCTCGATGTGTTAGAGCCCAAAAGAGTGCCAATGAGAGATAAAGGACCAGAAAACAGCAAAATTGTGGGGGGCAAAGGAGCATTCGCTTGGGGTGACTTCAAATGTAATTCTAGCGCATTTGCTTTTTGCAGTCGTACTGTTTGGTTGACCGGAACAAAGAAAACTTATGCCCGGGTACCGCGTAGTTTTTCTTTCGAGCATAATTTACGTTCCTTTTGTTGTCTATCACAATACTAATGATTACTGCCGTCTTTAGGCTGCTTGATACTTGTCTCCTGTCGGAGCCTTGTTATAAAGTGCCACAATGTGAGCGAGTTGGAAGCAACGACCCGAGAATAGTTGTTTTTTCCCTCCTTATATATAGCAAAACTCCTGAGAAAGAAATGGTAGTGCCTTGGGTAAATATGTCTGTTCACGAACCAAAACAATAGCCGCACAATCAGGCGGCCGTTATGGCATCTTTCCAGATTTACTTCAGTAGCAGAGATCATTTGGTTCAACGGTAAACTTCATAAGCAAGTATTTCGGTGGTTTCATTGTACTGAATATATATATATATATATATATATATATATATATAAGAAATAAGAAAATCTTCAAGCAACTGACTAAATATATAATAAGTTGGGGAAGTCACATTGAAAAACTTAACAGATTTATTCAACGTTTCGACCAGGGACTGGTCTTTTTCAAGAGTGATCATACAGTGCACGGACGCATCTTCTTATAGCAGTGAACATGGCACACAGAGGGCTTGAAAAGAAAGAATATCAGCAAATAAAGAAAGATAAAAAATTAAAGATGAGAAAAAAAAAAAAACACAGGGAAAAGAGGAACACAGCCGAGAAAGGAAACCCAAACGCCAAGATGGTCCAGCAAAGGCGCCGCTTGGAACAGGTGAAAGAGGGAGGCGGCCTGGGCGGGCACGCGACTAGTTCGGAAGAGGGAAAAAACGTGGGGGTGGTTAACAAAAGAAGGTAAGTGCCTGCCAATTGTGTGCGTCAGTATGGCTTCTAGCCGCGTCTGTGTGGCCCCGCGCGACTTTAGGAGATAGCACGAGCACGCACAGGTTGCGGCTGCGCTTAAGTGTCTGCGCTTAAGTGTCCCTGTGGTTCGCATATGGTGACCACATGGAAAGGTTCCTCGCTTGCAGGAGTGGAAAAAAAACGAATAAAAGAATAAATAAATACAGAAAATGGCACTGCGATGGCCAAAAGAAACAAAAAAAAAACAAAAAAACAACACACACACACGCAGAGGTGACATGAATGCACAGAATACACAGAATACACACAAAATTGTGTCACTGTTGTAGCATTTTTCAGGAGGAGATATGTGGGGAAATGTATATAAGCCCAAAAATGAAGTTAAAGACAGCGGCAGAGTGTTAGAAAGTGTGCCAAAAAGACAAATTTCATCCCAGGGAACACTGCTTAGACTTAACACAACAATATTAGAATAAATACAAATACCAAGCGAAATAATAGAGGCGCACAAAAATACAGTTCAAGAGTAGAAAAATGTCCTAAGAAACAAAGTTTACCCAAACGCAGTGATCAGCAACAACCAAACGATAATAATGCGATGAATTTGTATTCATCGCATTATTATCGTTTGGTTGTTGCTGATCACTGCGTTTGGGTAAACTTTGTTTCTTAGGACATTTTTCTACTCTTGAACTGTATTTTTGTGCGCCTCTATTATTTCGCTTGGTATTTGTATTTATTCTAATATTGTTGTGTTAAGTCTAAGCAGTGTTCCCTGGGATGAAATTTGTCTTTTTGGCACACTTTCTAACACTCTGCCGCTGTCTTTAACTTCATTTTTGGGCTTATATACATTTCCCCACATATCTCCTCCTGAAAAATGCTACAACAGTGACACAATTTTGTGTGTATTCTGTGTATTCTGTGCATTCATGTCACCTCTGCGTGTGTGTGTGTGTTGTTTTTTTGTTTTTTTTTGTTTCTTTTGGCCATCGCAGTGCCATTTTCTGTATTTATTTATTCTTTTATTCGTTTTTTTTCCACTCCTGCAAGCGAGGAACCTTTCCATGTGGTCACCATATGCGAACCACAGGGACACTTAAGCGCAGACACTTAAGCGCAGCCGCAACCTGTGCGTGCTCGTGCTATCTCCTAAAGTCGCGCGGGGCCACACAGACGCGGCTAGAAGCCATACTGACGCACACAATTGGCAGGCACTTACCTTCTTTTGTTAACCACCCCCACGTTTTTTCCCTCTTCCGAACTAGTCGCGTGCCCGCCCAGGCCGCCTCCCTCTTTCACCTGTTCCAAGCGGCGCCTTTGCTGGACCATCTTGGCGTTTGGGTTTCCTTTCTCGGCTGTGTTCCTCTTTTCCCTGTTTTTTTTTTTTTTCTCATCTTTAATTTTTTATCTTTCTTTATTTGCTGATATTTTTTCTTTTCAAGCCCTCTGTGTGCCATGTTCACTGCTATAAGAAGATGCGTCCGTGCACTGTATGATCACTCTTGAAAAAGACCAGTCCCTGGTCGAAACGTTGAATAAATCTGTTAAGTTTTTCAATGTGACTTCCCCAACTTATTATATATATATATATATATATATATATATATATATATATATATATATATGGTGGCCTGGAGCTGTACGTTAGCTAGCACATAATTTCTAGGCTGGGCGACACTATAGGCTTAAAAGGGTAGTTAAGTCGGAATAAAAATGCGTCAGCGGAATACTAAAGAGTGCTGTCCCACTGCTCACCCTTTTCCTTATGCTTTTAAGATGCAGCTATTAAGAGGCAGCGAGATTCACACCCCTAATATGAAAGAGTTGCAATGCCTGCATGCCGTTAACTCAACAAAGAAAATGCATGGGTGTGAACTTCCTTCATTACCTTTACCACACTGAAACGCAATTGCGACTTCTTCAGCTAGTACTACAACTGCATTGAGAGTTTGCCGTGCTGCCGCGCTTCTCAGCTAATGCGCGAGAAGCCCTCTACGTAAACATTTCGGATGTTTATTTTACCAGCAAAAAAAAAACAACAAAAACATGGGGACCTTCTTCATAGGGCTTCAAAACATTAGGCTTTCCAGCCGTTAGCGGGTTCACTCGTCTCGATATTTTAGCCAGTGTTAAGCTCAACTCCCGTTAATGATGGCTCAAAAATTCCGGCTATTAAACAGGGATTATAGTATTGTGTTTCCAACCTTTCATGTATGAACTTTGGATATAGCATCTAGGCGTGCTGCTATATTTAGTTAAACGATGTACGGAAACATACTGCTTACCGTTGTAGTCTTCCGAGAAAACATTCTAGCTCTGCGTACTCCCAAGTGACCGCCGAGTGGCTTCCCGAGCAAAAGCTTCTGCTAACAGCCTTCCGCACAACTTGACGGCCGTTAAAATCCGGGTCTCTTTGCCGGAGACACAAGCGCAATAAATTCACCACGGGAACTTTTGTATCGGATTTGCTCCCATGAATTGTGCTTCTTCGTACGTCGCAATGTGAGGGCACGACTGACTGCTGCGGAAGAGTTTTTACACCACTGGCGTCGCAAGATGGCTACTTGAAATATGAAAAAAGGTTTGCCTTTACTCCAGCTCTATAACTGTTTAAACAGGCGCAATGCGGCACAGCGGAAAACACGACGCGTTTATCTGTTTACTTGAAAAGCACACTCTTTGTGATGTCCCAATCTTAATGCCAGTGGCGCCTAGAAGGACTCTGGAAAAACATTTACTCGACGAAAAAAAAAGAAAACAGTTTTGGCTCTGACCTTGCAGCAAAGCTGAAGGCTGCCGAGAGCGGCAAGGGCTTTTTCGTCTGTTGTCTGGTTGTCTTTGTAAGCAGAGCAGGAAAAACTATGTAAATGCATTGCGAAGATGCTAGTCAACTCATTCTTTTCTTGAGAACCCTCTCGAGCAGTGCCCAGTCAGTATAGAGCCTTTTCTTCTAGTTTCAACTAACCCCCGAATGCAGAAATCTAACTTCACTCGAACTTGTATCGCGCTTGAACCTGACTACAGTAAGCCGACTTGAAGCATCAAGTCGACTTCAGGACCCCCAAGTTTGGTTTCGTGTTTCATAGACGCTCAACCTGACTTGCTTCGTCAAGTGAAGTGCGTGCTTGAACGCGAGGGCGCATTGCTCGTCTGGGGAAGAGAGTATTCAACATTCTATTGTAATAACGCACGTTTTACTCGTATAAAACCACGCGTTTCGTTCAGCAATCATAAACAGGCACTAGGTGTGAGTGACTTCTGCAGAAAAATGCTAACAATAGAACCACATTTCAGTGCTACCGGCCGCTTTCGCTTGAATGACGTCTTTGGTTGGCAACGTGTCCCACATTGAGCCAGTTCTAGTTGAGCCGTAGCCAGTTTTTTCTACGTTGTTTCTTTTCTGTTCACGTTGGCCTACTAGCAAGGCTTGTTTATCAACCTTATCCACGTGAACAGAAATCGCGAAATGTCGCAACACTGCGAAGACTCGGGCTCTCAGCGGAGACCAGCGCCTCGCTTCACATTTGAGGAAAAAGAGCTCCTAACGGCGCTGGTGAAGGCGCATCAGCACATCCTCGAGTGCAAGAAGACGGATGTGTCTTCTCTGGCGAAGAAAAACGAGACTTGGATAGAAGTTGCAAGAATTTTTAACAGCAACCACGGGGTGACCCGACGCGACCCTCACCAGCTTAAAAAATGCTGGAATAATATGAAGCAGAAGTCGAAGGAGGAGGATGCGAGGAAACGGAGGGATTGCCATAAGACAGGTGAGCGCAGCTTTCAGGTCGTTTACAAACGCTTGTTCCTGCATGTTTCGTGTGCTATGGATAAGGGCGCGATTATTCTACTTGGTCTGCGTTAGCAGCGTGTGCTGGAATGCAGTTTTAGGAACGGTATTATAACGCGCAAATTGGCGCGTAATCACGCTTTCCGCGAAGTGTACCCTGCTGCATTTACGAATGCAGATAAATGCAGCCTGCTTTAATCGTGTAAATAATGCGTAAGCAGTATCCTCTACAGCCTCCTTGTTTTATAAAAACTACGGAGAATGTTTACTACACTCGAGTCAGTGCGAAAGCACAGATTTCTGCTACATAGAAGACGATGAGCGGGCAGTACCATGCGATGGAGCGTTCGCGTCAGGCCGGCAGCGAACAGACAACGGACGATTCGTACCGCTGACCTAGTTCAGACGGCGTCAACACTGGCGAACTTCATGTTCATGAGGAAACTAGCTGCGCGATTGAGAGTTGATTGGTACTATTGAAAATCCGGAAGGCTGTGCATAAAGCAACCTACCTTTACTCGTTCATGACACTATTGGGACTAGTGGCACAAAAATGGAGCGAAAACAACACCGGACGCATTGATGTGCCTTCGGTTGCTTTTGTATGGGACTTCATGAAAAAAACAGTATTGTAATGGCACATTTTATATCTATTAAAAGTAGGTTCCCTGTGTGCTATATGTTTTGTTTTCTTTTCAGGGGGAGGGCCAGCAGAGTGCGCTATAAGCCCGCAAACTGAACAAGTGCTGGCTGTTGCCAGCCACATTTCCACGCGTGCTGGCAATGAAACAGACTCAGACAGGGGCATTGGCCTCTTGCCGGTGGCAAGTTTGCCTGTTGTTAGGCTCCTGCAGCCAATGGTCGATGGACCAGGCGATATGGAATACCACTATGCAGGTAGGGCACTTAGCATGGCAGTGTGCACTGTTGCAAGTAACGCTGCTTTAATTTTTTTATTGCCTTTAATCTACTGTGAGGATTACAGGGTTCAGCTACAGCAACACGGTTGCAAGCTGCTGTACACGGGGTTGGCTGAATGTTTGTGCAGATCAAGGCTGCATTGGTTGACAATGCAAAAGGATGACCTGCTCCAAGCTGCATGTTGTTGGACAGCACTCCGAAGGCATTCTGTCTTGGTGGTGCTCACGCACGTAAGTGGTGTGCTGTTTTTCTGTAGTGAAAGGAGGCGAGTCAACCGTCGGGCACTGATGTAGCAACCTTGTTCCGTGCTGCAACCTGAACTGCATTCATTATGACATTTGAACCTGCTTATTTCGTGTTTTTGAGCCCGGCTGGGCATTCCTGCATCTCTTTAAACGAATGTCAACTTTCATGCAGTTCCATTATGCATGCACTCCACATATTTTCATATTTGTGTGCACTTGTACATGGTAGTCCTTGAGGGATAAGCTAACAACATTCTCGTTCTGAATAATATTGCAGCTTGCCTCTGTGCAATGCTCGAAATACCTTTGGAATTTGGCTGCTCGTTTGAAAGAAAATTGTGTTTTGCATTGCACAGGTTTTACTTGAGGAGTGTTTTCTGTAGCCCTGAATTTGGTTGCCTACAGATGTGCTTATTAGTGCAGACTGAAAAGTAGCACTAGTGGCAGCAGTGTGTACACAAACTGTGCAGTAATATTTATGGCGGTAGCATCAACAATAAAAATTTGTTGCACAACACAGCATTAAATTCTCACTTGTACATACTTTATTTGTACAATGCACTATATTAAACAGAAAAGAAATTGTAATACTCGCTATAGGAATGGCACTGCCAATGTAATACAACCACAGTGCAACAGTTTACAGTGACTGATTCAGGACTCCTATAATGAGACACGAGAAATAGCAGCTTTGTACAGTAGCTTACATACACCCATTATAGTCTGTTCCACAGGCTGCAGTATTCTTCACTTTTCTTGTATGCCCCACCTTAGCATTGGTATCGCATATATGTGGCTAAGGAGGTTGAAAGTAATTATAAGGAAACCTTTACAAAAAACACAGGACGGAAGAGAGAAACACACAAATGCTAAGTTGGAAATGTACAAAAATTTAAAAATAACGAAACCCACTGAAAGAACAAAAAGGTGCAAGCACAGAATTAAAGAATAACCACATGTGTAAAAACTCTGGGCCAGCACGACTATATTAGCAAATTATATATTAGCATATTAGCAGAAAAAACACAAAAGTGAGGCCATGAGGCTCAGAGCAAATTGCGAAGAATATAACAGACCAAAACAGAACACCTAAACCATGGCCCCAAGATGCAATGGCAGTTATTTGGTGCTGAGAAAGGCAACTGATGCCTCACTTACTTCTAAGGAACATTATAAAGGTTTCGTTATAATGTCTGTTTACTAACTGACCCAACAGTTTGCTCTATTGAGGTAGGAGGATAATGCATTGTTAGCTTAGATTTATTTTCCCACTAATTTTTACTTTTTGTTTATTACAGAGGAAGACTGGGAAGCTCCTCCTGTTGACGAGGAGCAGCCATCAACGGCTCCTGTTGGCCCAAGTGCGGCAGCTCCAGAAGCAACTCAGCAGGAGAGCGGTGCCTTTTGTACACCTGTAGAACCTGGCGATGCTCCCAGCACAGCTGCAGTTGCTTCTGGAGCTGACGCTTGCACTGCTGCTGAAGCAGTGGCCACTGGCGATGGTGGCAGGGCTCCGAGAGGGCGGATGGCCCTCTTGGAGAGGTCTCTGGCAGACGAGAATGATGTCAGAGCCTCTCTACTGCGAGAAGAGCATGCGGTGCGCCTCCAGCTGATGCGGGAGGACCACCAAAGTCTTCTCGAAGAACGTAGGGAGAAGAAAGTTTTGTACATTGAGGAAAAGAAACTAAAAATCGAAATTCTCCAAATCGAAAAAGAAATAAAACTAGAACAGCTTCGCAGGCTGCGAGAGGCACCAGAATAAAATAGTGCCTACAAGTGAAAGAAACTGGAATGCTGTCTGAATGCTTGCACGAATAGTAAGTGGCAAATCCTCATAACGTCACTTCATTGGCACCCGTATGGTTTCAAGTACATGACTCAGTGGGAGGAATGGTACTCCTCCTCCTGCTGGTATGGCTACATGGTGCTTGTGGGTCTTTGTATTCAAACAGTAATTCGCGGAAGTATGCACTGCTGTATGCTACAAATCTGGCTGCTCTTGGAACGAAAATATTCCCCTGGCATGGCTTGCAAAACCAATTGGTAGGGAAAATTTAGGCCACACTGGCAAAGGTTCCATGTATGAAAAGTCGCAACAATCTCTGCTCATGGAAGAGTCAACACCATAAGTGCACAAAGGCCAACACTGCTCTCTCCTAGTTCTATTATCTATGCTGTGTCGCTTAACCTAAGGCCTCCTACACAAAAACCTAAACCCGTAAAGAACGTGGTTCCTCCTATGCTCTCTACTAGGTTGGCCCAGAGCTCGAGTCAATGCAATGCCACTATGCTGAAGTAATTTAATCCTTGAAAACATGGGCACCACATTCCTGCGACAACCTGCACAAGGCACGGAAAAGACTTAAAAGAAGCATATGTCACCAAGCACTTGCTGATGGCACTCATGTTCTGCTATTTTGAACCCCCAAAGCCTGTAACAATTTCAAGAGATGCGAGTTCTCCTCGAGTGGAATTGGTACTATTCCAAGAAGGTGGGCGCAACTGCAGCGAACGAGTACCTGCAGGTACAAATAAAAAAAACACTAGGCTACGTGTTTGCATGTGAATAATTTCACTAAAACACTTCTAAGCTAGAACTAACTGCATAGTCATATCACCAACTGTTCATTGAACCACAAAACAAAATGTCGCAAAGACTACAGGGGTCATAAATTTTTTTTTCAGTGGTCCACCACGACCGTGACATAGGTCAAGGCAGCTAACAAACATCAGGTGCATTTGGCTCAAGAACAGACTGTTGAGTGCAACTACTTGCAGACAGATTGTGTAGCTTCTGCAAGAGCTACAGGAGTTCAGTGTACTACCATTACCTTTACACTCGGAAATTCAAAATGCTCACAGGTCGCAAACTGTATTTTGGTGCGTTTCACCATGACATAGCAATGCCTGCACTTCTCTTGGCACATATGCTGCACTAGACTTTACTTCTTTCTCAGTGCTAGTTGCTGCCCGTTATGCACCTTTGTCGCAAGAGACTGAGCTAGAAGAGGTGTATGAATCATGTCGGGAAGCACATTTCAGACCAAAAGAATCAACCTTTTGCGCCATACCATGACAAATGCCAACCAACTCCCACTTTGGACACAGACAAGAGAGAGCGACAATACACTACCAACCGCTCGCGCATTAGTTCCCTGAAAAGAAGGCTCCAGTTTAACAGCTGAAGGATTGGCTGTTCTACACCATCTTCAATCCAAACCAAATAAAAACAATACACTCATCGCTTCTTTTGAACTCTACACTAGCCAAAAAAAAAGTGTGCCATTTAATAGCTGATTCGTAACACACATCCCTTGAAAAGGCAAAATACACAACTTTGAAGTGATAACACAAACTGATCTGCCCCACTGCGGTGGCTGAGTTGTTATGGCGCTCGGCTGCTCACCCAAAACACAACTTTGAAGTGATAACACAAACTGATCTGCCCCACTGTGGTGGCTGAGTGGTTATGGCGCTCGGCTGCTCACCCAAAACACGTGGGTTGGATCCCAGTGAAATTCTAGAGGCCCGTGTACTGTGCGATGTCAGTGCACGTTAAAGAACCCCAGGTGGTGAAAATTTCCGGAGCCCTCCACTACGGCGTCCCTCATAGCCTGAGTCGCCTTGGGACATTAAAACCACCACAAACCAAACCAAATATGTGTAAGCAAAGACACCGAGGCAGCAGTTCTTAAAACAATGAACTGAGCTCCACTAATATCCTCAGCAGCAGGGTCACAGACAAGAGCTTTTCCAGGCAGCCTCCACGTCCATGTAGTGACAAGAGTGGACGGACGTAGTGGTATTCACCTCCTGCAAGATCAATACAGCGTTCTTGAAAAATAGCATTTGAAACAGAACGCCATAGCAACAAATTCAGGACCCTGAACTTGAAGAGTAGCACCCTGTTAGTGCAACAAGCTCGCAACTGAAAAGATTCCCAAGCTGAGAAAAAATTGTAGCATTTCTTAGTTCCTGCACAAAAGTAGGGATATGGGTAGCATGACCAGCTGTGCATTATAAACATGCTTGATTGAATATGCATGAGAGAATGTAGCGAATCGTGTATTTCTTACCTATGTGATAAGGATGTATCTTGGGGCCGAGCAAAAAGACAACAGATGAGGAAGAGACCAGCAAGACAGAGCGTGGAACTTCAACTGAGTTTATTACACAGGTGCGTCACATTTATACATCCATCTCAAAACTTAACAAACCACCATCACATGACACTGGTGCGTTGCCTTGTGCGGGACAGCATGTTATCCAGATATGCAAACTGTTTATCAAGCCAACCGAGGTTTTGCTGACACAAGACCAGATTCTTTCTTAATACAGTAAGCTTCATACAATTCTCGACTCAGTTTAGATGCAAATTTTTTTAAGACTGTCGTTTCGTGGAACCGTGGCATGCAACCACGGCAGTGACAACAATGGTCAGCCACATGCCCATCCCCCTGCCAATGCGTCTACTCCTACGTGGTGCTCCTGAAGTCTCCAGTTTGTCCAATGTAGCTTTTGCCACAGGACAGGGGTATTCACTCGATAAACGACCCCGCTCATGCACGGGACGAATCTGTCTGCGTGCTTAATACCACAATCTTCCTCGCAAAAGCTACAATGGGCAAACTGGAAATTGTATAAACGTCAGACTTCAGGAGCACCACGCAGGAGTAGGCGCATTGGCGGCGGGTGGGCATGTGGCGAACTATTGTCACCACTGCCGTGGTTGCCCGCCTCGTCTTCAAAAAGTTTGCATTTAAAGTAAGCAGAGAAGCGTACGAAGCCTACTGTATTAAGAAGGAATCCAGCTCTTGTGTCAGCAAAACCTCCATGCACTTGTGTGGTCATTAGTTTGCATGTCTAGATAATATGCTGTACCGCACACGGCAGCACAACAGTGTCATGTGATGGTCGCTTGTTAGGTTAGTTTGTGATTGCGATGAATGTATAAATGTGACGCACCTGTGTAATAAACTCAGTTGAAGTGCCACGCTCTGTCTTTTTGCACGGTCCCAAGATACATTCTAGTAATAGTCGCCAACTAGCCGGCCTTTCTCTGTTATATTTACCTAAGTGAAGCTCTTCTGGATGAGCACCCGTCGTGCCTGCATTCCTGATAAGCTGTCGGTGACGGCATCAGCAGGTGGCAGGTGCTGTGGCCGCCTTGCTGCTGTCGTGCTGGTGCGGTCGAGTGGAGCACTCTGGGCGGGAGCAGTCCGAATAGGAGGCTGCGGCTCCTTCCTCGAGCACGCAAAGTTATGCAGTGCTGCACAGGCAGTGATTATTACTGCAGCTTGTTTCGCCTTGTGCTGGAGCCCCATATCCAAACAAGGGAAGCGCCGCTTCCAGACACCGAAGGCTCGCTCGACCACATTACGAGTTTTGATGTGGGCTTTCTGGTACCTGCATGGATAAAGGAATATTGAGTTGGTTTAATGCCACAGCTAGAAAGTGTGGTCGATCTTTGTGATGATGATCAGTTTTTTTGGGGGCAAGGGCATCTACGGCCAAAGAGCGCCAAAAACAATGTCTTTGTCTGGCTGAGGTTAAAATATGTACACGTGTTAAAAGCAAAACAGGGTGTATAGGGCCTAAAAGAGTAGTGAGTATGCGCATGATTATAGTGCGTCCAGAGGGTGTAAAGTCAGGTGGAATGGCCTTAAGTGATGTATAGCGCCTAAAAATTGTGGCAAGAATTTCGGTATCTAAAATATGAAGCCAGGTAGCCTCAGCCACAGTCCTCCATCCAGCAAGAAGGGCAAGGCATCTGACAGTTAAGGCTAAGCTCAGCCTTCTGCTCAGCAATGAGGAGGGGCTGAGGTTACTTGGAATAAGAGATATCTTGTGAAAAGCCTACATGAGCTAAAAATTTAAGAACCATATCCAAAGAAAACATGCAAGCATAACCTAAGAATAAAGAGGGGTGAATTTGTATTTGGAATGTGTATAGTTCTGGGAAGTGCTGTCGTCTTTCTGTTTCCAATCTCGGGCACATGATTAATGTGTGGACAACTGAGATGTGTGGTGGCACCAAACACCATCACCTTGAGACTCAAGGTGCCTCTGCGGGATGATTGAACTTTGTCATGCAATGACATTGGCAACATATTAACTAACCTTCCTTGCGGCGAATTTGCTGGGCCAGGGTCCGACAGCGGTGTCATTAGAAAAGGGTGGCATGCGTAGCCAGCATCCCCCAGCAGGACTCCAGGCACCCGACGTTCCTCGTACAGTACCCGCAGGCGGGAATTGTCGAATATCCGACTGTCATGGACGGAGCCTGGCCAGTCGGCAACAACGTCAAAGAACTGCAGCTGGGGTCCGCTGACAGCCTGTACAAAACCAGCAATAAGACCAATCAGCAAAAGCAAGCAGACACATGGCTCCTTCTATTTCTTCAACTCGTAATGCAACTGTTGATACGACAGCCTATCGCTAAGAACGCGCAGTTCTGAACACTCGCGAAACCCGCTTTCATGCGCAACCATGTAAAAAAAAGAAAGGAATAACGACGTACATTGTTTCTGTTCATGGAGAACGATGCTACATTATAACGCAGTATTTTCTTCAAAAGAAAATGCTCGACCTCGATCGCATATTCCAAAGAGACATATTTCGCTATCTGCCAGCGCTCGACGGGAGCATACTTTTGTTTTCGAAGTTTTTTTAACGTCCCAAAGCGATTCAGCCTAGGAGAGACGCCGTAGTGACGCCGTAGCGGGATTGAACCCGCGTCTTTCGGGCAAGCATGCTTGTGATTGTAGTACGTTCCTAGCACAGCGGGGATAGAAGAAAAATGAGAGCACGTGCACTGCACGAATGAATACGCGTGAGCTGAACAGTCGTAACTGTTCAGAGAACTTCAATTTTCATTGCTCACCTGCACATTGATGGAGAAATAGCCCTTGCGGTTTCGGTACACTTCCGCATCTGCGCCTCCAGGGCTGTTGATGCGGACATGGGTGCAATCAATGCAGCCGGTTACACCAGGGAATTCGGCGATGTCGTAAAAGTCCCGCATCAGATTTCCCAGCTGCGAGACGGCTGGAAAGTGCACAAACATCGGGCGCAAGTGCTGGGCAATCAGCAAAGTGACCTTGCCAACTGCGCGGCACACTGTAGACTGCGAGATCCGCACCAGATCCCCCGTCCCAGTCTGAAACGTGCCGGCCCCGTAAAATCTTAGCGCCAGGAGCAGCTGCAGCATCGGAGGCACGGGCTGTCCCCTGTTGTCGGGACTCTCGCGCAGAGGCAGCAAGGTGAGCAGCTCCCGCACGGCGCTCTTCGAGAAGCGATAGCGGGCGAGGAACTGCTCGTCGTTATACAGCTCCATGGGGTTCCCCCGATCGCCTAACGCTGGCCGGGGGATCTTCGGCAACCGATGGGCCTCTGAAAACGCAACGTCCATGGCGTGGCACGCGAACTCGAACGCAGCTACTCTCCGCGCGACGTCCGTTCGGTACGAGGCCATATTGGAAAGAACGACGAAGTCAGCGTCAAGCTAGCCCCTAAGCCGACTTGAAAGTTGGGCCGAATGAGATCGAGCCAAGTCGATCGCAAGTCGCCTTTCAAGTCAGGTTTCGTTTATGAAACAGGATGGAGCTGCCTTGAGACCGATGGAAGTCAAGTTCGAGTGAAGTTAGATTTCTGCATTCGGGGGTAAGTCTTCTATATCTCTAGTTTCCAAGTCTTCTAGTTTCAAACTATTCCATGTTGAAACTATTGCTTTATAAAACGCTAATACAACCCAAACTCGAGAATGCAACACCTGTATCGAACCCTGCTCGTAAGAACTTTATGATTGATCTTGATATGGTCCAAAATAACTCCGTACGTTTTATCCTTGCTAACTACAACCGTACAGCGAGTATAACTACTATGAAATCTAACCCCTGTCTTCTATCGCTGAATCGCTTTGGAAAGTGGTTCGTTTCGCCCTGTTCCACAAGTTATATCGTCATTACGCTCTGCATCATCACCTAATCCCTCAACCAATTTATGTATCCCGCCGCATTGATCATAACCACAAAGTAGTGGTTGTGTCATAAAACACGAAACGCTTCTCGCAGCCATTCCTGCCGCGAATCTCGCGTCACTGCAACCACCTTATCGTCGATGTTGCTGGCATTTAAAATTACGGCCAGTGCCGTGTAGCACCAGCTGTCACTGTGCATTCAGGCGGTATCTAATGTTCATGTAACAAATTGCATTTTTCTCTCCGTTTTTTGTATGTTTACCACTCCACATCTGTAATGCCACTGGCGCTGACGGATTATGTGAATAAATAAAAGGTGACTTTGTTCAGTTGTGTTGTGTTTGTTCACTGCTACAAAAAGTTATCGTGTTCAAAGATTTATATTCCGATTCTGTGGCCGGCTGTTATTAGGCAACAAATTGCAAGGACAAGCCAGTACACTAGTAGAGATGTTGGAGTTTTACTGACGTTGTGAGATCAATGGCAAGTGCATAGAGCGGAAGATCGAAGGTGGAAAAGAGCCAGTTGAGAGAAATTTTTCGTTTAGTTGCTTCTTTTAACGGAAAATGTTCAAAATCCTGAAATTCAACAAAAGATATTTCAGAAATACTATTGTAGATTCTTAGTATGATTAGTTGAAGAGCTTACATTGATATAGTTTGATTAGTTGAAGAGCTTACATTGATACAGTTTGGTTAGTTGAGGAGCTTACATTGATATTTATTATTTATTCGCACAGTCGAAATCCTGGAACGCTGACCTACGGTTCTTTCCCTCTTGCGTTTTCTTCTTCACCTGGATTGTTGATTATTTGCAGAGGAGAGCGTACCGGCAGGTATCAAACAGTGATTTCTTGCTTTTTATACAGTATGACCTCTCAGCGTTTTAAGAATGGACAAATGTATTTCAGCTCAATTTGAACACGGATTGATTGATTGGATTGGAAAACGTTTATTGTCAGCACTGAGCCCTAGTGGGCATTATACTAGGTGGCTTCGAGCCCATGGCTCTTGGCGACCTTGTGAGCCCACTCAGTGGCCTGGACTTGCGTCAACGGGTCTGAGCTGGCCAGTATAGCCTCCCACCGCTCTAGAGAAGGGACTGGTAGTAGGTCCGCCGGTGGCGGCGCCTTTTTGCAGCTCCATAAAATGTGGTCATATCCGGCTATCTCGCCGCATTGTTTGCAAGTAGCGTTGTATTGTGTTGGATACATGTGTGCTAGTCTCGACGGGCTAAAGAAGGCTCGCGTCTGGAGCCGACGCCACGTTACCTCCTGGCTTTTGTCGAGCTTTTTGTCTGGTGGCGGATAGATCCTCCTTTCCAGTTTAAACTGATTGGTGTATTCGTGAAATGATATGAATGCATCTCTCGTGAAATTTGGGGACTCGACCCGGCTCACTGCTCGGCTGACATAACCTCGAGCTATACTGTGAGCCAACTCGTTTCCCCTGTTCCCCGAGTGTGCCGGCACCCATATTAGTTCCCCCTCTCTTTGGTCCCAGTCTTTATGTCTTAATATTCGTTCTGCCTCCTGGGAGATCATACCCCGCGCAAAATTGTTGATAGCCACCTTGGAGTCGCTAATTATGGTGACTGCTTTGGTGCTGGCCATTGCCATGGCGATAGCCGCCTCCTCCGCTGTCCCTGAGTTTTTTGTTTTGACCGAACCGGCCGTTAATGTTTCACCCGAGTCGTTCACGGCCACGACCACAAAGGAGTCGCCTCCTTCGTATTCCGCCGCGTCTACATAGGTTGTGTGTTCCGAGCCTTCGAGCTTGGCTTCAAGGGCCTTTGCTCTGGCTCTCCTCCTGCCTTCGTGAAAAGCAGGGTGCATGTTTTTTGGAAGTGGTTTAATAGTGAGTAATTTTCGAACTTTGGTCTGTAATTTTGCCTGCGCGTTTCTTTCCGGAATTTTATCATGTAATCCTAGGTTGCTCAGGATCTTTCTCCCCGGGGGTGAGGTCGCAAGCCTCCTTAATTGCGCAAATATATGTGCCTCGCATAGTTCCGTGGTGGTGTTGTAGATCCCCAGTTTAAGAAGTCTTTCCGTAGGAGTGCAGTGGGGCAGCCCCAATGCTGCTTTATATGCCTGCCTTATGATCCCATCTATTTTGTTCTGTTCCGCCAGCCCTAGCTTGAGGTAGGGAACGGCGTAAACTATTCTGCTTATCACGAAAGCCTGAACCATTCGGCAGAGATCTTTCTCTTTGACTCCCCGTCTTTTGTTAGCTATTCGCCTTATGAGCCTGGTTGTCATGTTAATTGTGGACTTAAGCCTGTTTATTGTCTCTGTGTGCTTTCTATTGTCCTGTATTATAAGTCCTAGGACCCTGATTTTGTCAACTCTGGCTACAGGAGTCTCATTTACCAGTACGTGAATGTCTCCTGCGTTGGTATCGCGTTTGCTAGCCCCCCGGATCACCAGAAGTTCGGATTTGCTTGGCGAGCATTTTAGTCCTGCCCATTCTGCGTATTCCTGGACAATATCGATCGCGTGTTGGAGATTTTGTTCTATTTCCCCATCGTTTCCTGTATGCGTCCATATTGTTATGTCATCCGCATATAGCGTATGGTTTATACCTTCAACAGTCTTCAATAGCGGCGGTAGGTTCTTCAACGCCAGGTTGAATAAAAAAGGAGAGAGCACTGAGCCCTGCGGAGTTCCCCTATCTCCCAGCTTAATAGTTTCTGACTGGATATCTCCTAGATTTATTTCTGCGGTTCTGCCGGTTAGAAAGTCCCTTACGTAATCGTAGGTCCGCTTTCCAGGGGTAATCTCCGCCAGATTAGTTAGTATGACCTCGTGTTTGACGTTATCGAAGGCTTTATGTAGGTCTAGGCCCAGTATAGTTTTGGCGCCCCCTTTGTTGGGCGGGTCTATGATGTCTGCTTTGAGCTGGAGCATGACGTCCTGCGTGGACAACTTGCTCCTGAAGCCTAGCATCGTTTCAGGAAATACCTCCCTTTCCTCTGCGTATTCCTGGAGTCTGTTTAATATGACATGTTCCATCAGCTTCCCCAGGCAGGACGTTAGCGATATCGGCCTGAGGTTGCCCACTTCAAGTTTCTTCCCGGGTTTTGGAATAAAGATTACTTTGGCATGTTTCCATTGTGAAGGTAGACTACCTCGTTTCCATATCTCATTTAGGTAATCTGTGACTGCCGTGACCGAGACTAGATCTAGGTTCCTTAGCATTTTGTTGGTTACCCCATCTGCCCCCGCTGCCGACGTGGTTCTTAGTTGACTCATTGCTCTCCATACCTCCGCTATCGAGATGTCCTCATCTAGCTGTGTGTTCTCTGCTCCTTGGTAAGCTGGAGATGAACCCCCTTTGTCTGTGTTAAGGTACCTGCTCTTCAGTTCCTCTATTAGGTCCGCGGCTGTTCCCTGGTATTTGTGAATCAATCGTTTAAGCTGCCCTTGTGCCGCCGACTTTGTTTGTCCTGGGTCTAGTAAGTGGCGAAGAAGATGCCACGTGTTCTTGCACCCTAGCTTTCCATTCATTTCATCGCAAATTTGTCCCCAGTGTTGACGCTGAAGCTCGTTTGTGTAGTCTTCTATCTGTTTTTCGAGTGTCGATATTCTCTTCTTTAGCCTTTTATTGTGTTTCTGTTTTTTCCACCTCTTCAAGAGGCTGTCGTGGGCTTCCCACATGTGGGCTAGCCTCGAGTCTGTGATGTCATGTTCGGTGGTTGGGGTCTGTCTAGTGTGACTGTTTACGTCTTTTTTGAGTGTCTCAACCCATTGATTTAGATCCGATATCTCCCTCGGAGCGGTTCTGTCCCGGACTTTTCGGAGGGTGTCCCAGTCTGTCAGCTTCGTTTCGCGCAGCTTCCCCTTCATCGGCCTGGTTTGTGTTTCAATCTCTATGATGTAGTGATCGCTACCCAAGGTGTGTCCTGTGTTTGACCATCGTTCACCCTCGAGGTCTTTGCCTAGCGTCAAGTCTGGGGACGTGTCTACGCTGACGCTATTGCCTATCCTCGTGGGGTCTTGCGGGTTGTTTAGTAGCGTGAGCCTTAAGTTTTGGATTTCTGTCCATAGTTTGTTTCCCTTAGGGGAGGCCGTTCGATATCCCCATGCCGGATGCGGGGCGTTGAAGTCCCCCGTGATTACTAATCCCTTCTTATAAGATAGTCTAATGGCTTTACGTAATAGGTCCGCCAGCCCTGTGCCCCGGTTTTTCGGTGAGTTGTATATATTCAGAATAAAGAGACTGTTGTCCCCCTTTCTGTTTGGGATTATTTCTAACATCACGTAGTCCTCGCTTGTGTTTTCGAGTGCGTGTTGTGTTGCCGTTAGATTTCTATGCACTAGCGTGGCCGTGAACGACTTGGGTTTGTGCTCTTTTTGCACTTCTAGCGGGGTGTACGCGGCGTAGCCATTTAATTTGACCATGCCGCTTGCCTCCTGCAGCGTGATTACGTCCGGTGTGGTTATGTTTTTTTGAATGTATGCCTGCAGGTTCCATCTTTTGGACTGGAAGCCTCTGCAGTTCCACTGCCAGATTCTAATTTGTTGGCTAGGGGCCATGATGTCCTATAGAGGCTGCTGCTGCGGTTGCAGCGAGGGGAGGGTGTTGCCGGCAACAGGGGGAAGCCTGGCTTCTATGTTTGCTAGTTGTTCCAGAATTTGCTGGAAGCAACCCATGGTTCGTTCCCTGAACGTGACGAATTCCGCCGTCAGATTGTCAGCACGTTCGGCTATTTTGTCTACCCTAGCGGTAAGGGCGTTAATTCTAGCGTCTTGAGCGTCAACCCGCTTCAATAGTGTGTTCATGTCCGGCCTAACGTTCATGTGGGTTTTAGCCGATGCGTCCTCGTTAGGACTTTCTGCCGCCTTTTTGGGAGTACTGTCGTCTGTGTTTTCCTCTCTGGGTAGAGGTCTTTTCAAGGGGACTCTGGTGTCTGTATCCATTGCGTTTTGAATGTCTCCCCCTTCATATGTGTCACGCGGGGGCGCCTGACTCGCGTTTTGTGATTGTTGCAAAGGGGGTTTTTCGACCACCTTCGGCTGTTTTGTGTTAGCGTGAATGAGTTTCCTCAGCTCCGCCATTTCCTTCTTTAAGGTGTCTAGCTCTCTGTCCCTCTTAGCGAGCTGCTCTACCAGTTCCTTCTCCCGAGCGGTTTCCCAAGAAGAGGCCTTATCTGGCCAGCTCACCTTTTTGCCCGCGTCTCTGTCCTTGCTTGAGCCTCTTCCTCTGCTCGAGCTGCTCTCTCTGTCAGGACCCGAGCTGGCGCCTCCGGTCCCCGGTAATGGTGGGAAGGAGCTCGATCTGCTTCTCCCCCGGTGGCCTTGGCGGGTGCCGCTGTGGTCCCTGGTCTTCGGTCTTGGTTGGTGTCCGGAGTCAAGTTGCCCCAGGTCGTTCTTGGCTTTAAAAGGTGCTTTCTTTGCCAGCCGATACTTGCAATTCCGGCTGCCGGTGTTGTGTGGCCCCCCGCATACGATGCATTCGGGCTTGCATGTCGGCAGTTCTCCCTCCGGTGGGTCTGGATGGTCTTCGCCGCATCTGCGGCAACGCTTTACCCATGGCTTATAGCACACATCCGTCCTGTGTCCCGTCTTCCTGCAGTTGTAGCAGGTCTCTACCCGCTCTCGGTACGGGTAGACGATGAACACTGATCCCCAGTAGAAGACTTGTCTGGGAAGCTTTTTCTCTCCAAAGGTGATGAGAATAGATCTGGACTTGCCAATTCTTCTGGCGTTGAGTACTTCGATGTCCGGGTTGCGTTTGATGAATCCTTGACGGACTTCTTCCGGTGTTCCGATATCATAGGCGTTGTATACCACGCCCTTAATTGCGTCGTCGGGAGCCGCGACGTAGGGTGCCATGGCGAGGGTCTTCTCCCCGATAACTATCGTCTTTATCCTCGCGTAGGTGCTCGCGCGTTGACGATTCGGTGTGCTGATCGTGTACGTGTTGTTCACGGAGTTGATTCTTGAAGTGTCTTCGTCCAGGACATCTCCGTATGGTAGTTGCGCGGCCGCGCAGGTGGCCTGCAGTAGGTGACGTGGCACGTAATCGTTCAAGTTCCAGCCTCTGGGCCTGAAGATTATTTTATAGTCGCTCTCCGGGAGCTTCGGCATTGGTGCCCTTTTTCGGATGTTCGGGTCTTGCCTCTTTTTCTGAGTGGCAGTCGATTTCTTCACCCCGGCGCCGTGATCGCCAGCGTTCCCGCCGAAATTCGCGGCGGCGTTCGTGCCAGCGTTTCCGCTGGCGTTTCCAGGCTTCCCGCCTTTTTTCATCATGCGGTCGTGCATGCTGAGAACGGTCTCCCACTCACCGTTCTCGAATTCCGAGGGTGCCAGTTCATCTCCGTCGACGGCGTTGATCATCGTGGTGGTCACGGGGCCGCCCCAGGGGCCGGCTCCCGTCGATGCACGGGTAGCTACGCTAGGTCTGGGCGTTAGGCCTAGCTAGCTCTCACGCGTCCGAGAGGTGAAAAGTCCCATGAAATGTGAAATAGTCCACCGTTTGCCCGAAATCCAGTGTCCCCTTGCACGGAGGGAGAATCCGGATCTGTTCGCGGTAGTTTCCGGCCCGCAGGCCCAAGTTGAACGCCGAAAAACAGCTGCTTGGCGGGAGCGCATGCGACGCACGTCTGCACCGCTAGGCGGGAGAGGGGACGTCTCCTGAACACGGAAATCCCCCTAAAGACACCTGCTAATTTTGCATAACGCTCTTATTCTAGGTAAATTACCTAGGTAAAGGCTAGGTAAATTCGAAGCTGGCAAAGATCGGCCTGTCATTGTAAAATTTGCCTCTTTTAAAGTACGGCAGTCGGTGCTCTCAAGTGCGCATAAGCTAAAGGACACTTCTTACAGCATATCTGAAGATTTTTCACGTGGTGTGCGCGAAAAAAGAAAGATTTTGTGGGACTACGCAAAAAGAAACAAACAGGATGGAAAGAAACCAGTGCTAAAGTTCGATACGCTGCACTTAAACGGAAAACGTTATCAGTATGATAGCGATTCAAGGGGTGTGGTCGAGCTGTGACCACTGGGCTCGTCCCCGAAAACAAGGCCGCTGAGTTTGCTGCTCATAAACTCCCAGAGCATTAAAAATAAAATTGATGAATTCTGTCTTCTCGTTCAATCTACCGATCCATCAATTGTTCTTGGTACTGAGTCATGGCTCGATTTGTCTGTCTTGAATTCTGAGCTTTTTCCCTTCCGGATATCAGTGTTTTCGTCGCGATCGTTGCACACGAGGCGGGGGTGTGTTCATTCTCGTTGCTTCGGGAATACCATGTGTAATGTTAGACTCTTCTACTGTTACGGAGTCCGTGTTTTGTAAGTTAAGATTATCGAATGGAAAAAGCCTGAAAATTGGGGTATTCTACCGCCCACCTGGTTCATCGCGAGCAGAATTTGAGCACCTTTAAAGTATTCTCGACACTGTTGAAGGTGATCCTATCTTGTTGGGCGGTGACTTCAACCTCCCTGGCATAGACTGGTCAGCCAGTTCCCCGAGAGACAGTGCTCAAGGTTCCTTGTACTCGACATTTTTCGATTTAATTGATTCATTCAGGTTCCATCAGTACATTCATGATCCGTCTCGAAATGACGGCTCTGGGAATATTCTTGATCTATTGCTGTGTAATACCCCGAACGTTATAACAGATGTTAGAGTACTGCCGGGAATAAGTGACCACAATATAGTGATACCCGACATTTCTATCGGAAATGTGTCAGTCGCAAAGAAACTCGCGCGAAAGGTCTATGTATTTAGTAAGGGAAATTATGATAGCATTAACATAGAGTTCGAATCATATTTTTTGGTTTTCGATACTTTGGCTGGTGAACTTAGTACTGAGCAGTTATGAACTATTCTAAAAGAAAAACTCTTACAGCTACAAGATATGTTCATCCCCACGCAAACTATATCTCCTAGAAGAGCTAAAAACAAACCATGGTTCAACAGCGAGTTACGCGCTCTCACGAAAAGAATAAAGCGAGTTTATCTGAAACTTAGAAAAAGGCGTTGCCCTGGGAATCTAGCTGAACTAAAAAGGTTGAAATTTGAGTTTAAATCGCTAGCAGGAACAGCGAAACTTTCTTACTTTTCTTCACTTGGAGACAGGCTGGCACAGGATTCGAAGCAATTCTGGAAACATGTTCGCAGTAGCGGCAAAGATGACTGCTCGGTACCAATGATAAAAAGTGGTGATACGCTCATTCAAGACGACGCATGTAAGGCTGACACCTTAATAAATATTTCTTGTCGCTATTTACTTCATCCCACTCGCGAGCTTTACAGATTCCAGCAAGTGCTGATCTGATGCCCGAAGTTATCTTTAGTACAGCAGGAATTCGCAAGTTATTGCGCAATGTGAACCCGTCGGTTGCAAGCGGCCCAGATGATTTACCAGCAGCAGTTATCAAAAATTGCGCTGATACATTGTCATTGTATTTTACACGATTATTTGAAAAGAGTTTGCAAGAAGGCACTCTGCCAAAAGACTGGAAATTGGCTCGCGTTGTGCCCATCCATAAAAGTGGACCGAGAAATTTGGTAGAAAACTATAGGCCAGTGTCTCTAACAAGTATAGCTTGCAAGACAATGGAGCATGTAATTTACAGTTCTATCATGTCGCACCTCGTTAAACATAATTTACTTAACCCTGCTCAGCACGGATTTCGCCAAGGTTTGTCTTGCTCTACACAGTTGGTTGAGTTTACTTATGATATCGCAGTTGCTATTGATAAACAGAAAGTTATTGATTGCATTTTTTTGAACTTCCAGAAGGCATTTGATGTTGTTGCGCATGATCTCCTTGTCTCTAAATTACGCAGCTACAATTTGAATGAAAGAGTCATTGTATGGATCTCTGAATACCTATCCCTACGGCAGCAGTGTGTAGTTGTTGGTGGTCGCTCCTCGAACTATGGTTCTGTCACTTCAGGCGTCCCCCAGGGCTCTGTTCTGGGGCCACTTCTTTTTTTGTTGTATATAAATGATATTAATGCTGATGTCACTTCTTCGTTCAGAATGTTCGCAGACGACTGCGTGATTTATAGAATTATATATTGTTCACTTGATGCGCAAAGCCTGCAAGACGACTTAGATAAGATAGCCTTGTGGTATAATAGTTGGGACATGACTTTGAATACTAAAAAGTGTGTACACGTCACCTTTTCGAGGAAGCGCTCCTACCCTGCTTATATCTACACTATAAACCATGCGGCCTTGAAAAAAGAACAGAATTTTAAATACTTAGGCGTTTATCTTACTGCTGACCTGAGGTGGTCAAAGCATGTTAATTACGTCGTAAAGAAAGCTGCTCGTATATTAGGTTTGTTAAGAAGAAATTTCAGCCACCTTCCACAGCATCTTAAAGAACAGCTATATTTTACTCGCGTCCGCACAGTACTCGAATATGCATCAGTGTGCTGGGACCCGCACACACAAGAACTTGACGAATTGGAAAAAATTCAAAATAGCGCAGTCCGCTTTGTACTTGGAAACTATTCCAGGACACTCAGTATCTCGGAAAGCAAAAGGAATCTTCAGTGGCCAGAACTTAAAACTCGAAGACGAAATCTGAGATTAAAATTTTTGCATAATATTTTCTATTCAAAGACTGGCATAGACGTATCAAAATATTTCAAACCGCCTTTCTATGTCTCGAAGCGAAGGGACCACAATTTAAAGCTTCATGAATTTCCTTTTGAAGGTGACGTACTCCGTTATTCGTTTTTTCTGCGAACAGTTCGCGAATGGAATGCTTTGCCGCCACATATTGTTAATGTTCTACCAAATGATGCCTTTTTTCACGCGTTAAGTGCATGATTTTTTGTTTTTTTGAATGTGAAAGTGCCCCCCTGCTGTAATGCTGAAAGGCGATGCAGGTACCAAATAAAAAAAATTAATTTAGACCGTTCTATCATGCACTCGATCATCAGGTAGCAGAGGTTTGGTTAGTTTAATTTTGTGGTGCTTAACTTCTCAAAGCCACCCAGCATATGAAGTATGCCGTAATGGATTATTCCGCATAATTTCTAACACCTGGAGGTCTTCAACACAGACTTACATCGCACTGCACACGGGCCTCGAGTATTTCGCTTGCGTCGAAAAGCAACCGCCGCGGCCGGTATCGAATCCGCGCATTTCGGGTCACCAGTCGAGCGCCATAACCTATGCTACCACGACGGCAGATAACAAAGGGTTATTTTCGCACAATTTGATGAGGAGTGCGCATATGCGTTATTATCTAACAAATCGTGTCTTATTTCCTGAATTTTGCACGCCGACAAGCAGGACACTGCAAGATGCATGCTTTGCCGGTTCTGTTACTGCCGAATGGCTAGGCATAATATTCACGAACACGACAGCATTAATGCCCACTTTCTGCAGAAAATCATGTGTCGGTGCGTTCAGGGCTGTGGTCTCCCTGCAGCTGGTCGCCCTGCCACCTAGGTGACATGACCTTCTAATATCATTACAATCTGCACAGCGGAGTAGGTGCGAATCTGCATGGGGCATGGTAAGAAAACTGCTACAATGGTAGGTGGCAGTTAAATCAACGAATGATCAAGGGAGGTCGGTCTAGGAGAGCAACCTGGGTCTGAAGCCCTAGAGGTGGGTGTTTGGATATAGTTACCTGCCGGGGAACTGGTGCATTGTTTCACCACCACACCAATGCGTCAGGAGTGGTGTCAGGCCTCCTTCCCATCTATGTATGTGAAATTCAGAATGACCAAATCCGCATAAATGGGCACGTAGGCAGAACCCACAAGTAAGCGCATTGCAGGCGTGTAGGCGCATCGTTATCATCAGCATCCTGCCACGCCTACTGCAGGGCAAAGGCCTCTCCAATTTAATTCGTTTGTTAAATACAGTTAAGTACAGTGTTCAGCACTCTATGCGCCTCATATGTCCTGCTAACCTCACTAAGCCCTATGACATCCCATTTAATACCCGCTATTCATCGAACAGCACTGCTAGACTAGCCTCACTGGATAAGGCTCTAAGCGCTAAGCGTTGCCAGCCTCAGTTTGTAATGACGGCCTGTGTGGAGCCCTTAGCGTCTTAGAGCCCTTCGGAGCATCACAAGTTTCACCGCCGCCTTGGTGAGTTGCCTCGCAGCGGCTCGGGGCTCAGGGTAGAGGCTTAATTGCTTTAGTGATTTAAGAGTTTATGACCAAGTAGTACACCAGGGTGACCGCCTGTTTTGGTGAGTGAGTGCATTGTCGGTTTTGGTCACGGAGATCAGGCCTTACCCCAGGACTTGTTATGCAAATCCATCAACACACGGATTTTTTCTTAATCCGGTTTATAATTGCCCGGCACCGGGATGCGACCTCCCGTCCTATTGGATGCGAGTCGAGTGTATTGTTTCCATGCCATCGCTGCTTCCCATTGTAGGCATGTCGGCATATAGGCGGACTGACATGCAAGGAAGACCCCTAGCCTCCGAGCGGAGCTAATAAACGCTTTTTCGTTATACCCTGAGACGGAGCTCGAGTGCCTATTAAATAATTCAACACCTCCCTAAGAGATTACTGTGTGCATATATCTTATGCCCCTTTTCGTATTAGCTCGCGCCCGTGCGCAATTTCTATCTGTGGGGCCCTGGTGGTGTGGCCGTTGAAAACGCAGCAGCTCTTGAGTGCGCGTCGACTTTCTTTGGCTATGTCGGTCTGCCTCTGTGGTCATCCCCCCGCCCTCCCCCCTTTTCTCCAACCGCAACGCGTCTGAATGGTGCCTGCGCCCAATTCAAGGGGACCAGGTCAGGGTTCCCGCCAATTCGGGACTGCGTCGATGTCACGACGAACAAAATAACCTGACACTCCAAAGCCGCATGACAATTGAAAATCTTGAGAGGGCCCTTAAACTGTGCCCTCAGGGTAGGACCTGATAGCTTTAATCAGTTAATACCCTCATATGGGAAACTTGTTATTTTCGACTCTACATTCAGAGATTCCAGGGAGTCTTCACACCACTCCTTGAGCAGTACCGCTGCGGTTTTCTAGTTAAGTCAGAACGCAACAGAATTGGTTCTTGTATACAAACTGGTTGTATTCGCTTATACTCAGCCTTCACTGATTTAATGCATTAGCACGTACTCAGACAATAAAACCACTTTATGATCTACTTCGGAGAATAAAAAATAGATGTTTGTTTGAGGCAATCTGAGCTAAGTTTCAAGTAGCTGCGGTAACGGTAAAATGCATTGATTTCGAGCGAGGCAAATTAAGATACGGGAAAGAAAGAAACTACGCACACGGCTTAAAGCCTTGAGGCCGACTCGCATCTCGGAAAAACGAAAAGAAAGTTTAGCACCCAAAGTAGAATTATCATTTTTCCTTTGCGCGCCGTTCACCTAAAACTTGAGTAACAACGTGTGCTGGTTGGCGGTGCGCACATCTGTACAAGTCTCTATCTTTATGTATACTGCACGCAACGTATGCAGCTGCCTGTCTTCGACTTTGTTCAACACTTCATCCCGCGAACGTTGTGAACAGCACGCTTTTTAAGGTGAGAAATGAACCTTTTTTCTGCAGTCTGTATGCTGGTTGCAAAATCAGCTACACTACACTTCATAAAGCGTAGCTCTGTAGGCTCAGTGGATCGTGTTGGCTCAGTAGCGCAAACTTTTAGTGGGCTTTTAAAACCCACGGCTGTTATGCAACTACCTACTCATTGCTCACAAAAGCTTGCGCCTAAATCTATCTTTTCCTACGGTTTTCATCGATAATTACCACCTCTGCCGCGATATTTTAACACAGATTTCGGCAGCAAAACAAACACCTCCGTTTCACTGCACTCCCATCGCAAATAATTTAGAGACAAAGACGCAGCATTGTTTCGCTAAAGCCTTAGTTTCTGAGAATAAAAAGTATTCTTGCAGTTTTACACACCCTTCTCTAAGCAGGTTTTTTTTGTACTGTTTTACCTTGCTCCTTTCTTCCTTCGCGTCTACCTATACAATCGCTCTTACCAATTTATTAATAATTGACGGAGATGTCACACTTTCTGCTCCATCTTCATCATGCTTGCCTGCGTTCTCGTTACTTCTGGACTATACCAACCTGAGCAGAGCTCAGCTAACTGTGAAGGCCTTTGTAACGCTGGTAGTGCCTTCTTTGAAACTTGCGCTCTTTCCTTCGTTATCTTCCATTACGTCTGCTTACTGCCGAATGCTGCTTTTTGCAAAGGACCTAAGGCATTTTTTTCTGTATATTTCGCTCGGTTTTTTCGTCTTAGGTGCTCGTGTTGCCTCTCTGTACAGTAGTATGTACCCACACGACATGGTGTCGCCTAGCCTATCAACTATCAAGCTTTTAATTGCGTCCTCTAGCGGTCAAAAGGCGTGTAAAAATTCAGATAACCACGTTGAACTAACATTTCACTTCATGGTGCCTGGAATTTAGAGAATATTTAAGCTTATTCGTGCGCATGAGTGCTATGCGAGCGTTGCTTCAGCGGATCTCTATCTTGCTGCTGAATCTTTCTGACAGATATGAAATTGATGGGTTGAATTTATTTGGGTGCAATCAAATAAAATTGAATTGTTTTGGAGAAAAACACCAGCTCATTGCGTTTCTCTGGGCGAAAAA
This sequence comes from Amblyomma mixtum, assembly GCF_055824585.1. Taxonomy (NCBI): domain Eukaryota; kingdom Metazoa; phylum Arthropoda; class Arachnida; order Ixodida; family Ixodidae; genus Amblyomma; species Amblyomma mixtum. The sequence goes on along the minus strand of NC_143019.1, from coordinate 100,473,376 downwards.
GCTGTTAAATCAATAAAACAAAACAAACACACCTTGGTCCTAGGTTAATGTCAGAAACCAATCATGTGTGCCAATTTGTTCTCCTCACAAGCCATTTCAGGACAAATGTAAATTATTTACAACTATTCACCCTGTATTCGCGATGCGATGCCACCGCGTTGGCTCAGTGGTTACGGTGCTCGGCTGCTGAAACAAAAGGCGCTGGTTTCATCCCAACCACGGCAGTCGAAATTCAATGAAGGTGAAATTATAGACCCCTATGTACTGCGCTAAAGAACCCCAGGAGTCGAAATACGTCCCTCGTGCCAAATACGTACAATGTCCTTCATAGAATCAGTCGCTTTGGGACGTTAAACCCCCATAAAGCACGTATCCGCTCTGAAAGAAGAAGAAACAAGGAACGCGCTCACATTAAGCAGTACAAATCTCACTGATTGGCCGTTACACTGGCCAGAGTAGCAGCCGTAAACGTCTTCGTGCTAGTCTGAGTTTCTTGCCTCCTCATTTGGCTCTTCTATGCCCCTGGTCTTAGAGGACAAGATTGCAATGATGTTTGCGGCCTGTTGTTTTAACATAATACAGTTGGTGGTTTCGAGAAAGTGGGTGAGAAAGAACTGGCAATAGTGTAGCTGCAGGACGCATTGATGAGTGAATTTATTCTTATCGTTTACATTAAGATGGGTTGCACAGAGAAGACGTGCACGAGTGTAAACGATACGGGACGGAAGCAAACGCAATTCTGGCTTTGTGAAGATGCATAAAATGGCACATACACTGGCGCAGCAGGCTGAAATGGCTTCAGCATAGAAGAAAAACATTGCAGTTAGGAAAGGAATACTCAAGAGTTGCTTCGAAAAAACAAACTTAGAATAGTGCTGGCTCTAGAGTAGTGAAGTCTCTCTCTTCGCAGCTACGCTGATGTGATTTCTTGCTTTTTTCGAATGCTTCCTTTTTACTTTTACTTTTCTTCCTTCTTTTACTCCGTGCTTGCGCTGGCGATGTATATATAAAAGTATGCGCTTGAAGTAAAGCATAGTTGAAAGTTCGCCGCCGTACTGCCACGTTCCGTCTTGTTTACGTCTCTTTCGTGCTACTCATGTCGGTGTAACAGTAATGGAAAAGCAGCTCCGGTCATGAAACTGGTTGCAACCAGACCTTATACCATAACTACTTGCACAACCCGTACAATGACCCCTTCTGGGCAATAGCAACAGCGCTTTGGAGAGTAGAAACCTGCGTTCACATGCTGTGTGTACAGGTGCGTATATGTTGAAACCGATTCCATTTCGCAACCGCCATTGCAGTGGTATGAGCTTAAAAGCCAGGCTGCGGCACATGTCTTCTATCTGCTTACAAAAATAAGCTGTAAGTCTGGGCTCGAGCATAAAAGCAGTATCAACTTCGCAAAATAAACACCCCCTATCCCATGTTATTTTGCGCGCAACCTGTCAAAATGAGGTACGTCTTGGTAGTAAGAAAGAACCTTTGCGTTTAAAAAGTTGCCGTCTCAGCATGTTCATCTTGAACAAAATAGAAGGAAAACAGCCGGCCTGACGATAGTGCGTTGATCTGCCGAGTAAAATGAGAGATCAGCACTATCCATCTGTTGGGAAAGCTCTTCTCCTTAAATGAAGGCGAATAAGTGTTTCTGGCGTTCTATGTGCGATGCGGTTTTGTACAAAGCTCTGGTCCCTCCGACAGGACTTGTCACTTGAGCTATTACAGGTAATTCCCAAGCAGCAGATCAGCAGCCGTTTATAGTGCGTTTTCTGTGTTCGTAGTCAGGCGTGTTGCAACTGAAGATCGAGCATGCCTCTCTTGCATAACTTCCTGCTTTTGTTTCGTTCAACACTAGCACAGTTATAATTGACCAAGATGCCAACATACAGCATATTTTATCACAAGGTGCATTATAGTACATGCTAAATGCGCCACTATTCCCTTTTTCAATTGTGCTTTGGTCGCTTTGTTTGAATTGTTTTTGCACAAAAGCTTCTTTTTTCGTGTAGCTCTCCCTTTAACGCGCGAAGATTTTTGCCGAAAACAATAGCAACACTACAATCCAACCATGCTGTCTAGCCTCTGCTGTCTCTTAGTGCTGAAAAAGGCAGTTAAGCGTCTATCTAGGACGCCTATTAAAAAAGCACTGTGCATGAGAAGCTCAATTGAGAATCTTTTTAAAGAATTCATAAACATGGTGCTCACTAGAATAGTTTTTTAAGGTGCGAAGACTGCCGTGACTACTGAGCCTTAGGAAGGACATTGATGGTTTGCAAATGTATATAAATGTGGTATGTAGGTAGGTTCGCCCAAAATGTGCTGCACGAAAAGACCAGATGCAAATCTTAACGTTAGAAACATTGAAGTTATGTTTTGGTGAAATGAACGCTGCAACTGAGGAATTGAGAACGCTGCAATTGACGAATTATATATCTTTGAAGGATAATTTTGCCGACTGCTCTGAACGGCCAAGATCAGTCTCCTTATACATATATCGCACTCTCTTACAATGTATCTGTATGGCGACCAAAAAACTCCTACCGGCGAAGCTTAACAGCTTTCGAAGACCGGAAGCAATCCTAAATATACGAGATTATGCCACTGCCATTTTTTTTTACTGCCGCCACCTTCAGACAAATAAAGAAAGCTTCGTGCCACATTCTTTGGATGCAAATGAGAGACACGCTGTGAAAAGCGCCTTTCAGTTCGGTGGCGCGGCGTTTGGCACTTCTTTCCTAGATGTCCAACCATAGTTCGTGCTGCCGGCAAAAAGCACATAGAACATTATCTATGTCATGCTCCTAAGTTTGCATTTATTTCGTTGTTACCTCAGATTAAATTATATAATTGTTTTTTTTCTTGCTGTGGAGAAGCTGTTTGGGTCTGTTATAAATGGTCGATTAATTCAGACGCCAGCCTAAACTTTTATAAACATCTTGAAGTGCTTATGAGCACATATTCGCAATTGACTAATATCATTATTATAGGATTCGTTGGTTGGAAAAATAACAACAGTATCTTTTGATACGCAGACCATGGGAAGATGAGTAGACGGATAACCATTCAAGTGTAGACGGCGAAGCGACCCTTGACAAAGGTGGCAAATATTAACTGATCTCTCCAAAAACACGAAATCGCAGTGCTCGTGCACCAAAAGAAAAAATTCAGGGGGCACTTTGACTGTCTAAAGTGGGTAGAGGCGAAAGCGTTCTCTGCACCACTTTCGCTGCTTCTGTGGCACTGGTGGCGTCGCATATAATTGTGTGCTAATTCCTAAGTGATGACAAATCACTAATTAATGGTTAATTACTGATTAATGCCCGAATACTAATTAACTCTTAATTAATGACGCTTAAGCTTCGCCTTTAGGAGTGGAACGCGACAGCGTGTTGTAGCGCTGCCAGGGAGACCACGGAACGCCACCACCCGTTCGGCGCGATGCCTTGGCCCTTTGAATGCAGCTCTTTTTTGAGGAAAGGAAATTCAATTCTCTGTCATTTTCGTGTACACCTCAACCGCACCGTAGAGGAAGGGAGGAAGTGGGAGTGAAAGAAGACAAAGGCGGCCCGTAATGAAGAAAACGAAAATTGTATTTGAGGAAAGGAAATTACGCAGTAACTGTCTCGCATATCTCGGTGGACACCCGTCAAAATTCAGGGGGGCACTTATTTGACCTAAAGTGTGGTCACTGATATGTGGTTAAGATGTTAAGCTTCGCCTCTAAGAGTGGAACGCAACAGCGTCTAGCAACGCTGCGAGGGAGTCCATAGAATGCCATCGCCCATTCGGTTCTACGCCTCGCTCGTCGGTAAATTGGTTTTTTGAGGAAAGGAAATGTATCTGTCTCTCATATCTCGGTGGACACCTAAACCTCGCCGGAAGGGAAAGGAGGAGGATGGGAGTGAGCGAAGACACCCTATTCACTAGACGCGCCTTTGTTCATTCCAAACCTTCGAGCTGGCATGGCGGAGTGGATAGCATGCTCGTCTCGCACGCCGAAGACCAGGGTCGGCTTGCACGAAACAAATAAGACCGGCTTATTTCCAGTCTTATCTTATTCGCGGTCTAAAAGCTCTCTCGGTTTTGAAGAAAGGAAAGGCGCATAGCTGGTTCATTTTGTCAGTGGACACCTCAAATGCACCACGAACTCCGACTAAAACATTCAGTTACCGAACTTTCAGAGTTCGTGGTGCAAATGAGGTGTCCACTGACAAAATGAACCAGCTATGCGCCTTTCCTTTCTTCAAAACCGAGAGAGCTTTTAGACCGCGAATAAGATTAGACTGGAAATAAGCCGGTCTTATTTGTTTCGTGCAAGCTGACTCTGGGTTCGATTCCCTAGCTCGACGAATTTCCTAATCGGTTTTATTTATTTATATGGCCTGACTAGAAAAGGTAATCAGGTTAATTGGGTAATTAAGCAATTAACTAAGCTCAGTCCCACTTACTTCGAGCATCACTACACGATCTCTTCAATTGGTTGCATGGTTACTAGCCAAAGTACAATTGGCTCCGTTTTAAATTCGCGCACTGTGACGTCACGACCGTTTCGACCAATTGAAAAGTGTGACATTTCTGTCGACAACTGCTGCTTACAACGATGAGACATTAAAGGCTTTCGCCTTAATATGATGCATAATGTAGCCACACGGCGGTTAACGTCCGAAAACACATCGCCAGAAGTATCAAGATGTGTGTTCATATTCTTGAAAGCCCGCACGAGGAGATCAAACGTATTCACTATTACCACCTTCGGACAGAGTTTACGGCTGAACAGGGGCTGAAGTGAACCGCCCTGTCTTTAAGGTACAAAAAAGAATTTTTTTTTCCTCGGGAAAAAAAAAAACGTGAAGAAAGTTGTAGATTATATGTGTCGACATTGAAGTATTTTTGAAATTTAAAGTTGCAAAAAGGTAAGTAGCTCTGTTTCGAAGTCGTTTTGCATCACCAGCAACGCCCTCGAATGCATTCGATAGCTACTTGCTGAAAGTGGCTACCAGAAAACCGGGGCTGCAGCGAAAATACGTATAGGCCGAAGCAATGTTTACCAGTGCGCAGGGCATTAACACTGTTAAACTGGTACGTGGAGCGAACTTCTGTAATTACCTTTTCCTGTAAAACTTTGTGCAATAGCGCTCAATGCAATCGAGGAAACTCTAATGGCAAAATAGTGTTTTCGCTCCTAAAGCCCCGCAATAATGTAAAGTCTCAGTCAAGCGGAGCTACAATTACAAAGACTTAACGTCGACGAGCAAGTTCTGTTCAGCAAGATACGTCATTGTGAAAACGCAGAACCTGCTTACAGTTTCTGCAGAACATGTTGAATCTTTCTGCAACATTGACCAGGTGTTTCAAATAAGGTGAACCGAAATTTTTGTAAATAGGCTTTTTCATGTATGAAGGCGGCTTCTTCAGCACAATAATACCTGCGTTGGCCGACATCATAAAACATATAAATAATGCTAACTTCTTACATGCTTAACTTATTCCTGATAATTAACTTTTTAACTATAACTGTTAGGCTATGGTTGCAATTAGAGACTTGTAGCCTGTCGTTAGTAATGGCCACGTCAGTTCTTAGAATTTCGAAAACGCGATTACCTTTGACGCTGTGGCTCGACAAATATTGAATTTTAACTAGTTACGTGCACTGGAAAGGTTGCTTTGCCAGCATGCCTTTCGAAACTGCAGGTATTTTGGCACAGTGTAGCGAGACTTTGTTGAGCCACAGCGCCGAGGATAACCGCGTCTCTGAAATGCTAAAAAAAAACCTATATGGCTATTACTAATGAGCAGCTACAAGTCTGTAATTGCAACCAATAGCCTGTCATAGTTAAAAGTTACTAGTCAGAAGCTACTTAAGCGCCTAACAAGTTTCCAATATTTACATGTTTTCTGATGTCCGCGAACGTAGACATTATTGTGCCGCAGAAGCCGCCGTTACGCTACAAAAAGCCTAGTTATAAAAATTCTCTTTCCCCTTCTCTGAAACACAAGCTATAATGACAACGGGAGCAGAGCGGCCGCTCCTGCTCTGCTATTTTCGGCATCTTGTTAAAACTATCGGCCGATGAATCCTTGGCATGCTCATAATACTCGATTGCCGCAGTATCAATTATTGCTCAAGCGCTGAGAGACACATATCATTTGTGCGGCCGTGACACTTCACAGAACTCCTCCGGATGATTTTTGGCGGAGATTTTAATAGAGTAATTGCGAGGCCTTGCGCCATTTCCACCTTCAGACAAAGAAGCGGGTATAGCTGCATGTTCCTGCCAGTTCATTTCCCACAAAATGTGTCAATGACCACCAGAGTGCGGTCTGCCAGATCTCAAAAAGTACCAAGATGAGTATAATTTGGAGCCAGGTGGTACACGTTGCTCACGGCAGCCAAATGCCCACTGCAGAAAACAAACTGCGAAGTTGTGTAGAGGAAAAAGAGGCAATGCTGATTCACTGAAGCCTATCATGCCCAACCTCCAGAAAGAATATCGATCACAACGCTACCATGCGTGACAGCAGAGAAGTACTCTTCATGATACTAAGACAGCTGCGAATGCCCATCCGTAATCCTGAACGTCGGTGTGGCCCCCTGATAGAGCGATCCAAAACAGCTAATACATGAACAGACATCCACTGTCTGCGCTTGATAGGTCACGGTGCTTGCTTTTTTTTTGTGAACAAACACATCATGTCTACAATCAGGTCTCTAGAAGACCCAGGAATGAAGAGAACAAAGCATCGCTTCCTGTTTGTTGCTGCCGTCTCTGTGTGTTTTTGTTGGGAACAAACACGACTCGACATAGGACGGGAGATGCATCAATGCCTGATAAAAGCCCAATAGAGTTGTTGCGTTCTTGGGTATGATGGATCACTGAGGAAAATATCGTTCCCGTTCCCAAGCCACAACAGCGGCAATGAAAAGGAATAGGTGCGTCTGCTTCACTGCAGCGCTAATATCACTTGTGTGAGATGATAGATGGATCCTTCCGACTCGTTACTGTCAATGAGAGCAATTTTTACTCCTATCCGCAAGAAGCAGTCAACTAAACTTAAACGAAAGTATATCACTCGTAACTTGTTGGCGCTTCATCTTATGCGCTGTCATCTGCCGGCGTTATAAAAAGCCACTTCAAGAGCCCACACTGAAAATGTGTAGTCCCGCACAGCATGGCAACACTTCTCAAGAAGCACTGCTCGCCTTTAAACAAGGCGCAAATATTTCTTTTGTTTTTATACCATAAATTGATGCCTGGGGAATCCAATGCGAAGAGTTTGGTGAATAGTTTCTTCCACATCAATTTCTACATCGACCATAGGAATGTTTTTAGTCAACGGTTCGGAATTTCGCATATTTTTATAATCGTTTTTTTCTTCTTGTGTATACGGTTCATACCTTCGCTGTCTAAAACAACGCTACTAGTGTAATTTATATACACTAAAAGCACATAAACCTTTGCTTTAGTATTTTTTTCTTTCCTGATCTTCATGTAGGTACAAAGATGTCTGTCAATGGTACTGCACCATTACATAAATCAATCTGTATAGAGGCTAGCTTCACAGCACTTCAAGAATTTTACATGCAACTGTGGAACCTCAATGCAGAATTCCGCAAGCACTACGGTTCCAAAATTACATCTGGGTAGCAGTGAATACTTCATAACCGTTCGTACATAAGATACACGCAGTTCAAAAAGAGGTTCGCAAGCTCTCGCACTCAGTGAGGTGTTTCGCGAGGTACTAGGGAGATTCAAAATAATTAAGGTATCCTTGTTCACGCATTAGGAATTGACAACACACGGCCGCACTGATAATCCAGCAATACTGCAGTTATAGGAATGTTTATGAATCAGAGCTTGAAAGAAAAGGGACACCAAACTTTGATCTTGTGCAAATCCTGTTGCACTCTTCCTTGTAATGCAAATATTACTGCGAAGCCGTATCAGTTAGGATTGTAGGCTTAATTATATTTAAATTGATACTAAAATACACTTTGCTTGCAGACCCGGTGATGTTACTGATACTGACAGCAACGTGACGCCCTCCCTACAACATAAGACTGGGCACAATCAGCTGCTACGTTGCTGAGTGTTGACTTCGTGTTCCCGCGTTATATTGCAGGAGCAAAAGCTGATATTCCAGTTTGTCATTATTGTGCAATTTGTCTTTATAAATAAAATTTTCACTGTACCTGTGGGAAAAGCGTAAAGTCTCGCAAAATTTAAAAAAAAACTTCTCTAAAAAAGTGCCCAAATAGCACCGAAAGGAATTAGACCGAAAATACAAAATCTGAGGCACAACAATCAAGGGCTGATTAGGATACGATCAATTATCAATGTTCGGCTTCCCATGCCTTATCATGCTTGCCGCTTCTTTGGTCGGAATATGCGTTTTTAGTTTTAAATTTGTTTTTTTGTAGCATTGGTAATTGATAAAAGGACGCCAACACTAATACATCTCCACTGTTGATATGAACTGTAAAAAAACTTTAATTAGTTCGTTAAATATTACTGGCCTGGAAACCTTATAAAAATATTAAGTACATGTCACGACTTGTTCCAGCAGAGACTTCACAACACTGCAGCCTTTCTCTGAAGGAAAAAAATCTAGAATCTGATGCATTGAGCGAATGCAGGCCAATAGTACAACTAAAGTACAAAGAAAAACATTACAAATATTCTATGAGTTGGGAGCAGATCATTCACAGAAAAGGGTAAATTTCACTAGAGGACAGTACTATGCAGGGACACTTCCTAATGCGAAAGCACCACTAGTCCCATTACGAGAAAAGGGGGAGGCGTGTGTTTGTTTATTTACTCACAGATTGCATAGAAAATCCCAGCCATGGCAAGAAAACAGAGTGACGTCATCAAGCAACCTACGACGCACACAGCAAGCTGAGTACCTCCATTTCAGGCAATCACATACGTGTTGTTCGTCTATATATGCTCCCCACTTGCAATCCTCAATGCGGCGCCACTTTTCCCGACCGACAACATTCGTACCAGAACTGTGACGCAACCATTCGTCGTACAGCGTTCTGAGTGGTGTGATGCGATTTCTCGTTGCATATAGCGTATATGTGCTAGCGAAGTTGGAGGCTAGCTTGTGGCGTGAATTCGAACCGATGACATAAGCACCTTGAATTGTATGGCTTCCCAGAAGCTATACCTCTTCTCATAAGGCGCAAATGAAGTGTGTTCCGAGATGTACGAAAGTTACTGCACCATTTGTTTTCATCAAAAACCAATATTCGCCTAAAATTTTGATGATATAGGTCGTCGAGCAACGTTCCGTGTGTTGTCAGACGCGTGTGTGTGTGTGAGAGAGAGAGAGAGACAGAGAGAGACTCTTTAATGAAATACAGAGAATTTAGCCGTCGTTTCAATATCGCTGGCATGCTACTCTGCGTAGGGAGGCGAATTCGGGAGATAAAGACAGAAGGAGAGCAGCGTGGAAGAGGTAAAAGAAAACGAAGATAAAATGCGGCCATGAAATGGGTACTAAGGATGCAATGGCGAGTATTGATGTAACCTGTGGAATGATAGAGTGGATAGTCCAACAAATGGGCTGACGAAGTTGACTGCATGAAGAATGCATGAAGGTAACGTGCAATTGAATTTAAAGCTTATCGAGATGTCCAATGTCGTTTAAATATGTAAATAGAAAGTTCATTGACGCGTGTGAGTGTACGAGTGGGTGCCATTGCACAAAGGAACTGTAATGCTTTCACATTCCCAGACGTAAGCATCCATAGGTGTGTCTGCCGAATGTTTTCTTGGGCTAGTTATCTTTTCCTTTAAGGGCTTCTAAGTGCTGGATGTCAGAGGAAATATGGGAGACCAGGAACACACGTGCATACTGTTAATGACCACAGTCAATTAATGGTTGCTTTAGTTTACGAGCGACGCTGAGCTCACTTGTGCTGTAATCCGGGTTATAAAACGCAAAAACTAGACTAAAATAAGGACCGAAATACTGTTAAGCAGCCTGATATATCAAATGTTTAAGATAGACAACAACTGTAGATTTGATAATTCAGTACCCCATCTGGTGTAAGTTCTCAGCCAAGTGGCATAAGGAGAAATAATTTTAACAGGACATTGCGAGGAAAATAGGTGGATATCGCTGAATGTTCCCGAAGTTCACTAGGACTTACGAATGAGTTTCAAGAAGGGAATATGTATCACACGTAGGCTGTCAGCACAATGATATATCTTTAATTCTGTACTTCCGAGGAAAGCTTGACCGCTGACTAGAGACAATGCTGCATGTATTGAAAAGATAGTGAAGGTTACGCAGTTGAGAAATCGCAACAGAATAAAACATACAGGACATGAAAGAAGACATGATAATACGCCGCCTAAATTTTAATAGGGACGTATAAACAAAGGTAAGAGCATTCGCCAAGATCCACCAAAATAAATAACCGTGTGACTCGTGGAGTGCACACCGAGCGAAGATCAGTGTATTCCAGTTGAATGCTGCGGCAGGTGCCTTCCAGCGACAAGATCTGGAAGTGCGCAGGGTTGTGGGCAATATGTAGTGACTCGGAGAAACCGTTTTTTGTTTTATGACTGCGCCTTTGCCTCCAGAGATGTAACAACCAGAAATTCGGTTCAGAGCGTCCTGCAACGGCTACACTAGTCATCACGGATAAAATATGAACAAAGTCTTAGCTTCTTGAGTCGGCGGTGACAGGCGGCCAAGAGTAGGAACTTCCAGCCCGCAGACAAAACACACGGAATGTCGTAGGAATGAAGGAGAGTACCACTAAGGCTACTTAGAGGCAGTGCAGTATTTGATCGCAGATCAGGATAGCGCTTCAATAAGTAGTCTGTCGCAGGCCAATATTGCGCCGCCAACAGAACAAGCTAGCCGCAGTATTGCAACGCTTGTTTGCACAGCACATATTAGGCCACAAATGACCGACTTTGCTCTGGCAGGGTGGCAGCACAGAGCCCTGGATGAAAGGCGTCCACAACTTGAGTTGGCCGGCAAGCGGCTCCATGTGTTCTGCTTGGGAGTGGTACAAACCAAGAAAAGCAAAGGGAATAGATGACTGCCGGCTGGACGGCCTAATAGTCTCAAAGCACTCTTTGTGTCTTAGACGCGGAATGACTTTAGGATAGCACCGATCGACAATGGTACTGCTAGTTATCTCCAGATTATTACGCGTAGAAGCTGGGCAGCCTGAAATTATCGCATAGAAGAGGTCACGTTGCCTTTTGAGCTATTTATTAATTATTCAAAGCAAATAGTGAGCACGGAAACTAAGTTGGAAGCATTAAATCGATGAAAACCTGCGAAAAAAAATACGATGATCGACTGTGAAGTCCATGCCCTTAGTTTTATCTACTATGACCACTATTAGTACCAGATCCTAAATAGAAACAGATGAGTCGATAGTCCCACAGCAGAATATCCTTATGGTGCAAAGATTCGTCCAGAGCAAGCAATGCGCTATATGCGCCCAAAGAGAGCGGCTGCTAAAGTTTGTCTCGAGCATTCGCTCTTTTTAGCTCGTACCTTAATATCGCGGTGTCGTCCATGTGTTCCGCAGCGCCGAGGGGAACCATGTTTTCAAAATTATAAAAACTGATGTAGATATTTCTTACGGTGGGCTGCTCACCTCTAAATATTTAAGGAGCCTAACAGTAATAGCTAAAAAGGTATATATTAAAAATTTGTTAAATAGCCCGCTAGTTAGCACGCCTTAGGTGTATTCCAATGTACTCCTACACCGCTGACAGGGCTATCCCGAAAAAAGCAGGGGTTCTAACTGAAAAACCTTTTTTTAAAAATGTGTAAAATCTAGATCAAACACCCTGCATAAGCAAGACATTGAACCGACAAAACAGTGCGCGTAGTAAAGTGGCACTGTGCGGAAATTTGTTTAAGCAGATAAGCTTATCTCTGCCTATTTTTTTTCGCATTACTCGGCAACCTTACATGGGCGCCGTGCCTACTGTTCGATTGCTAATTATCTTGACAACTTTTTGATTCTTGAGTCTGAGGTAGTTTTAGGAGGAAATAAATACTGAATTAGTGGGCTCTCAGTCAGCCGCAGAGGGGTAACAACCCGTTATCAGGCCTGGTGAGCTCATAAAATAAAGTTATGGTCAAATGATTAGCGGAAACCCCACAAGCTGGAGTAGATTTGTAATAAGCGAGTAATTACTGAATGGAATGCACGCGAACGCAGCCACAGGGCTGCAAATGAAATATATACAGCTTTCTCAGAATCTTCGTAATTAAAGAAAAATTCTTCCTGGCCCGGAGTTCGAACGCGGGATAACCGTTCACCGGAGCAGTCCCTTTACCAACTGCGCTAACCGGGACAGCATGCTTATGGTAGGGAGAGAGTGGGAACACTGTTGGTCAAATGTTTTAGAAAAATCTCCCAAAGTGGCGTACATTTGTAATGAGGGAGAAATTACTGATTGGTATCCCCGAGAGCGCCGCTATACGGATAAAAAGGAAAGCTATACAGCTTTCCTCGCTGGGATGAATGCTCATGGGTAATCATTCGCTTATTAGAAAAGAAAGTTTTTTTTTTTTTTCCCGAAGACTCAACCTCCTAAAATGCAGAGTAGTCCTTTTTTCTTGTGCCAGATGATAAGACCTGACTGAGATCGAAACAGACAAAGCGCGCACAGAATGCCGAAGCGCCCATCTGAAACCATTTAAACTATTTATATTGTTTTCGCTTGCTTGGTGCGAGGGCCGCTATTGCCTTCCTTGACGCGTGGCTGGATTATTGTAGTTCTTCCTTTAAATGCCCTTTCTAGCGGCATAGGGACCATAGTCGTTACGCTCGAAGGCACCCGTTCAAGTCTGCAAGCGGCAACTAAGCTATGCAATCGCCACGGCACTTTTTTAAACCAAATTGCACCCTCTCACTCCTGCACTGAAGGCGTAACTAACTTGGCAGTTGAGTTTGTCGCGCTTTTAAAAAAGTATTACGGGGCCTTAAGGAAGGTATCCCAATTTTACACAAAGCACAGAAAGGTTTTAAACTTTATGTTGAAATAAAATCTCCTTTTATGCTGAACGTTGATTTGATTCGCTTTTTTTAAATCTCAACAATCTTCCTTAGTTGTGCGATGCGACTGTGTTCGCGGGTATCAGTAGTTGATTACATATCAAAAGGAAAATGCATAGTTCTTTGTTAAATAAAAAATGCGTATATGAGAGAGACTGTCATTTTCATGTGAATGAGAATGATATATAATAATACAATAAAAAAGACACTTAGGAAACACTGAGATTTTATTTTGGTTGAAGTACCAGTACCGGTATTGGTAAAAGGTACAGGAAGAAAATGTGAGTGCGTACAGCAGCGTACGCCACCGCAAACCACCTTTCATACAACCTGGCTGCTCCATCATCCAAGCGCATATCCATATCACTGCTATAAGTGGCACATGTTGAGGAGCAAATGGTACGAAGCCGATAAGTCTACTTAGCTTATGCAAACATGAGAAACATTTTATTGCAAGAGATGTATTATTTTTCATTTAAAGCCTTTATGACGTCAAATGTGGCATTGATTTGTGCCTTACATCTATTACCACAAAAGGAAAGGAACTTATTTCCACTTACCACAAAGAGTTGAAGTCAGTGCGGTGGGCTTGTGTTGTAAGTATGCTCTGTTACTGTTTTTTTTACTCCCACTGCAGCCCCTCGTGCGGGTATATTTTATTTATAAATATATCCTGGGATTTGTTCAATCGCCTGTACACCAAAGCAGAGGGAATCCAATATAGCTTATGAAAGTTTTGGAATATACGATGTTTTCGTGCAGGGCAAACGCGTGCTCCTAAATTTCACTTGACCCTCCGATAGTTTCTTTGGGTCATTGAGCGTTTTGGTTTGTATGAGCTAGATACGCCATCCCTGCAGTCTGCTGAAGCACTCCGCCTAGGTCTTTTTTTTTTCTCCGGCACATAAAAAAGGCTGCACCATGTTTATAAATTCCGGAGTATCATTTTTCGAAATCTGTGTTCTTTGGGTCATGTTAGTACTGGTGTTTGCAGCTTGGAATCTAGATTTTTCGGCGCAACAGCATATGTACGCCGTTTTAGTCTGGCGCACTTCACTGGCAGCTGTAATAAACCTGCCACCGAGGCCACCTTAAATAGAGAGCCGGTTTTTAAAGCAGCTTCATGAATTCCGCTTTAATATTTGGTTCTCTCAGCCAACAGCGTGCATTAAAATATGCACTTTTAAAGACAATCTTTAATCTGGCAAGAGGAAAAACGCGCATAGCGTAGCGCTGGCGTTCCGGTGCCGCTGCTGGTACTTTTCTTGATAGGCGCAT